>NC_134277.1:72135291-72760291 GCF_949628215.1 Phalacrocorax aristotelis
AGTTTACTGACTTGACTGTGGTCTGGAAATTGATTAAGCAAGGTGGGTATAATGTGTAGTTGGCTTAGATGAAGAAGTTGAGTCAGGTACCTCTAGTGTAAACTAAAGCCCTAGTTCCAGTCTAATTTATCACCCATGTCACTATTTTAATCAGGAGAGCTACAAGATGTGGCTTATAAAAGGGGCAACTGAGCCAGCAAGCAAAGGAGTATTGAGAAATACATCCTGCCTATGCACCTTGTTTAACTCCAGACCACTGAGTAACCCTTGCAAAAGGTATGCAGAAGCCCCTTTTCATAAAACGTTTCAGTTGATCCACGCCAACATTTCACCTAAAGTACTGTGTGTTTTGGACATTTCTGAACTCTTTTTGAATCTGGAAGATGCTGAGTTTCTGCAAGTTGTAGAAATCTGCTTTCTGCTCGAGTGCAGCATCCTTCATTTGCGTTAGCCACTGCTGTAAACCCTGAGTTTAGCTTGTAGCAATGTGCGAATGAAACCTGTTTGTGAACACCATCCACGTAGTGGTACGCCCCCTTTATGCTGCTGTTGTTCCTGACTGTTTTGAGATCAACTGAGCTCAAGGTCTCAAACTGGCTGTAAAGCTGGACCTGCTGATGTTAGATTGGTGTGGAGAGGCTGCTACAGCTTTTCATGTCTCCTGTGTTTTCTCAGCACTTCCCTTTGGTAAGTTCTTCAAAAAGGAAATCATTATTGTGGTTCCCATTTTATTGGTATAAAACTGAGGCACGGTGAAAAGACTTATCGTACTCTTAGTCAGTGGTCAGCCTAGGAATAGCACATTGTGCTGTGGATTCCAGGTCCACTATTAAGTGACAAAAGAGCATGCAGGCTGGAACTTAAAGCTATAAAAGGATAAAGAGAAAGAAAAGTTTTTAATAACACTTGAGTGATCAGCATGGCTTTGGAAGACACCCTAAAAATCTGCTTCCCAAGTGCAATTCAAAGATAAAATACAGTACGGTCAGTTCTGGTCTTCACTTTTGGTCACAGATGTAGTTGTTGTATCTGTTCTTGCTGCTTGGGTCCCAAAATTTTCTTGCTACTGAATGAGTAAATTGTCACTGAGTTATTACCCCTTTCAAAGTGCTAGGAATTTTAATGCTGGCTTATTTGTCCCCTATAAGGATAGAATTGAGAAGCATGGAATGTTTCAGTAGATTATCTGTCCCAGGGTGTGCAACTCACCATTTACTTAAATTCCTTGGAATTGACCCAGGAAAATACATCTTGTCTCATTGCTTGATTTTTAAGGTAGCCAAGTTGCTGCTTTTCACAAGCAGGATGTAAATTGCTCTTCTGTAAAGTTTTGTCTAAAGCATCAGTGAATGTCACTTTTAGAAGTGACTATTATTTTTCCAGATGATCATATGCTGCATAACAATGGATGTTCCAGGCACCAGGGCACAGTCTTGCAATCATTTTGGCTTGCTATCCAGAAGAGGACCAGAAGTGGCACTCTTGACTGTCTATCTAGGCTTCTGGTGCAGTTTTCACAGTCGAACTCAATGGAAAGGTGATGAGGTCTTTCAAAATGAAGCAATCTAGCAAAAAGTGAGTTTTCTTTGAGTTTGGGAGGAATTTGAATATTGACCTGGTGCTTGCATTGCACACCTCTTGGGATGCTGGCCAGACACATGCCCTCAGCTGATGGAGCCGTTACAAATTTCACTGGGTCCTCAGAGCATTTCCCCCTGCTGATTAGCATCATTTCTGCCTTGTCCAGGTTGAGCAGCAGCCAGCTGGCCTCCTTCCAAAAACCAGTTTCTGCCAGACATTGTTTGAAGTTGGCAGCAGCTGTGTCTGAGTCAGGAAGGAAGGAGATAGAGAGCTGGGTGTCATCAGTGCACTGATGGTGGAGCAGTGTGTACTGCTTCATAGATGCCCTGCAGCAGCTGATGAACCAGAGAGGTGGATGGAAGTGAACCCAGTAGGAAAATCTGAGGATGTGCAGTTGCCCAGCGAAAGATTTGAAAGAGCAGATCATCTCACCTAGAGAGGGGGGGAATGCCTGGAATTTCTCCCTACGGATTTTTGTGCTTGTTAGTGTGTAAATCTAATAGTGAGCAGGTTGTTCTGGGCAGTATTTTTCACTTAGCCAGTGAAAATCCCTGTGGCCTGGGTTGTGAGTGATGGCTGGTGTTGCTCAGGCAGCAGAATGTAAAGGATAGCGACCTGCTTTCTGAAGTAGCCCCTGGTTAGGCAGCCTTTTTCAAGCATATTGCAGGTGTATGTCAGGCATAATTTCAGACCATGAAGGATATTTGGTAATTCAAGAGATTTTGGTTTGCAAATGCATGGTTTCATACTGCAGGTTCAGCCTGTGATGTGGATGCATCCACTTTAGCACGTGGCCCTGTGAGTTTGTGTTTCACTTGTAGGACTATGCAATTCTTGTACCATAAGGCATTGTTTGTGTGCTGTTTCAGCTGCTGCCTCTATAAAACTATGCCTGGGAGGGGCTAAACAGTTGGATTTCAGAGAATGGAAACATACCTGAGATGTCTTGAGACCTTCAGTAAGATAAAACCGAGCAGGCAAGCCTGAAAGTCTGGATATCTCGGGAGATGACCTGAGGAATGGGAAGAAATGGGAGAAGCAGCGCTTTGAGCCCAGGCATAACACCTCTCCCTGAGGCTTCATTTAAAATGAATATTTTGAACATAAGGCTGGGACTTATGAGTGGATTAGTATTGTTTAAAATCTGTGACTTCAGCACAAGCTGCTACTTTAATGTGATGTCTTTAGGACATGAACTCATTATGATAATGATGTGATTGGTAAGGAGAAATTCAGATATTTCTGCTCCAAAGAGTGGGCTCCTAAGAAGAAATAGCATTATGAGTTTAAGTAATGCTAAAGCACTCTTCAAAACTCGGCTTAAGTTAAGCACCCATAACGTGTAATTTACATGCATTAGGGTTCTTACAGACCAACAGAACTGCTGCTAAGGGTTGTACCTGCTTGCCTTACCTGTAGCAGAAGCCCACTGACATTGGTCAGCTGGCTGTGCTTCTTACTGGAGTAAAATATTGCCTAAGAAACAGAATTTAGCAGGAAAGGGTATGGAATAAAATACCAAAGGGAAAGTTTTCATGTAACTGAACTGTAAACAAACACTTAAAAATAAGGTATGTGCAGAACTTAAGTGCTGTTGCTAGTTAGTGAGACACAAGCTGTCAAATCACCATTAGTGATGTCTTGTGGACAGCAGGTTTTTGAAATAATGCTTTGGAAAGACAGTGTCTTTAAACGTGTATGTGTATGATTGTATTTTGTGTGCTACAGGGAAGCATTATGATTTCACAGTTTTAGGCTAACTGTAGATATCCTGAGTTTGAATTGCTATCTGACAGTCATCTTAAGGGTTTTTATGCTTTCTCAGTTTTCTGTGGAGCACCTTACATTTGAGAACAAAAATTAAACAGCAAATCATATCAATCGAGACATTTTAAACTTGGGGAAGAATTACCTAAACTACTAGATGTTTCTAATTATTTGGATTTGGTAACGTGCAAGTTACTGTTTCAGGTTTTCAAAATAATTTGCAAAAAGTGTGGTTGTGGTTCACCACACTGTCAAACAATTTTCTTCTGAAAATTTCCCTTAAAAGCCCTGGAAATCCATTCTATACCTGAGACTGTATAGGAAATTCCTGTATTATAGAAAAGAAAAGGTTGGAGTTGTACATTTGCAGTCTTGTGCTTTCTCATTCAGACTTTCGGAGGAATTTTAGTCTTAAATATTAGGCTGCAAGCATTTCTGATTAAGTAGTAAAATTTAGATAAACTTCTAACTCCTGGATTGGGTCTTTGTATTTCGTCTAGTAGATAAAAAAATTTTGCAATAAGTATTTGTCTGGAGAAAAATGTAGGTGTATGCATCTATTTGTGCTTTAAATAACAATATGAAGATGATGGTTATGTAAGGCATAGAGTGCTATTGTGCATCAAAACAGCTATGGCAGCATTTAAAGAACCAGTCCAGCTGGAGCCCTGTTACCTATCAGTTTTAAAAAAAAAAAAAATCCAATTCTTTTTCCTTTTTCTTCCCCCCACCATGTACTTTAGAAAATTAATCAATTGCTTATCTTGTACTGTATGTCTCAGCAGGTCCGTATCACTGGCCAAATCCAGAGATATCTCAACCTTCTGTTGAGCGTAGCTGGGAACCAAGCCCTCAGCATCACTCCAGATCATGTCCTCTTGAGATTTATTGCATTATAATAGAAAATAGCTCATTATTCTTTAAAGCAGTAGGCTGATTGAATAACACACTTCAGCAAATGCGGGGTCTTTAGTGGCTAATAGGGCATCTGTGATGAGGTTATGATTTTTTTCCTGCATTCGTATCATTATTGTTGGAATTTACAGCAGTTTAATTTCTCCTTTACTCTGCAAGTTAATTATCGGTGGTTTACTCTAAGTGCTCAGTATTTGACAGTTAGGTTGTGCAGCTGCATGGGGTCTTATCAGACAAATTGCAGCTGGGTTTCTCTTGACAGGTAGAAAGCCAGTGTTAACTAACCAAATATATTAACTATAACTATTAATTCATTAACCAGTGAGATGGCTGATGGGACCATCAGGATTTGGAGGCCTTGGAGAGGGTGGGATGGAGATAAACAGGAGCCTTATGTTCTTTTTGAGTGGTTGCAGAAGTCGCTTCTCTGGTAGGATTTAGGGGCATTTTGAGCCTAATTTACCACCTAGATGGCAGATTTTATCCATTTCCTTAGACTATTTTTGTTTTATCAGTTGAAAATGCAAGAGCCTTTTTCTTCTGAATGATGTGCCTAGTGAAAAGGCAGAGCGTGTCTTTTTATATTTTGTATTTATTGCTACTTAAATTAGAAAAAAGTTTACTGTTAAGAAAATTGTCTTTTAAAAGAAAGTCAGGGACATCTACTTCTATTGGGAAATATGCAGGGAGGTGATGTGACCAGCTTGCTTGTACATCCTGTAACATCCCTGCTTGAAAGAATTAGCTTTTCCTTCTCGGCCCCATACCCTGTTTCCTAGAAACCATCATCCCTATCAAAAAGAGGTTCCCATGAGACTTCTGGAGTAGATGCAGGCTCAAAAGCAGATCTTTATCAAGCTTTATAACAGGGCCTCATTTTAGCTGTACAAGGATCTACCTCCTTCATAGATGTCCATCTAGGGAAAATGATCACATCTATGTATAAAATATACTACACTTTACAATATTGACTCATAGCATTAATCCAAGGTGATAATGTCTTTTGCTGATGAATACTTCACAATAATCTATTAATATGATGACAGTCAGTAACTTTCTCTGGTAGATTTCAGCGTAACTTACACAGAGACCCATCAACCATCTATAAAAAGCCACGGTTGTGGTTTAGCCCCAGTCAGCAACCAAGCACCATGTAGCCGCTCGCTCACTCCCCCCTGGTGGGACGGGGGAGAGAGTCAGAAGAGTAAAAGTGAGGCAACTCATGGGTTGAGATAAAGACAGTTTAAGAGGTAAAGAAAAAGCTGTGTGTGGAAACAAAGCAAAACAAGGAATTGATTCACTCCTTCCCATGGGCAGGCAGGTGTTCAGCCGTCTCCACGAAAGCAAGACTCCATCACACGTAACGGTTACTTGGGAAGACAAACACCATCTCTCCAAACGTCCCCCCTTCCTTCTTCTTCCCCCAGCTTTATATGCTGAGCATGATGTTGTATGGTGTGAGATATCCTGTTGGTCAGTTTGGGTCAGCTGTCCCAGCTGTGCCCCCTCCCAGCTTCTTGTGCACCCGGCAGAGCTTGGGGAGCTGAAAAAGTCCTTGACCAGTGTAAGCGCTACTTAGCAACAACTAAAACATCTCTGCATTATCCCCACTCTTTCCAGCACAAATCCAAAACACAGCCCCATACTAGCTACTACGAAGAAATTTAACTCAATCCCATCTGAAACTAGGACAGCCACCATTTTCTATGTTAGTTTGGTAAAGACAGCATTTTCCCTACTGTGAGACTGAGGAGCTGTGAGAAGTCTTGTGTTTTCCTACTAGTGTGCACTGCCACTTATATAGAGGACAGTGTCAGGCTGATCAAAATGGGATAAATAACCTTGACATTCATGAAAAACTAAGGAAGAGTTGTGCTCCCAGCAGTGCAGGTAAGTCCTCCCTGCTTTAGTGTCCCTTTGAGATGGGAGGGACCCATGAGCCCAGGGCAGAGCATCAGGACCATGACCTGACCTTGCCTGCCCTGCGAGTCAGAGAAGCTCCCGCCTCCATGTTTCTGCTGGGGAGGGCAGGCTTCATTCCACCATGGACAACGTGGTCTTTGTTTCACCTTAATTTTGAAGATGGTGCCCAGATATGGGTGCTTGGGCTCATTAGGAGGAAATGAGCGGGTGTGTCGCAGCAAGCTGCGCTGCCAACACTGGTTACCAAAACCAGCAGTGTTAGTGCTTAGCATATAACAACAGTATTATCTGCTGGCATCTGATGTATTATTAGATTGTATAATATGTTGACAGTACTGACGAAGTCTAGTACGAGAAACAAAATTGTTGTGTTGTGCAATGGGAAGGAGCACTGTTGGCTGGGGTTGTTAACTCTTCAGGGCGAGAGCGTCTCTGGAAGACTCCTGGCTCCAATGCAATTTAGATCATGTTAAACACTGTGGCTTGCTACTGTTTAGGCAGGTGAATAATTTAGATTTATAAATCTGAGAATTTCTTCCTGAGTGATCTTCTCCTGATTGTGTTTAAGGCATTGTTACAGACCCTTGCGAGAGTACGTGATACGAAAACTGTTTCCCATAATATCTTTCCTACATTCACTTGACTCTGAAGCTGGACTTGTTTCTTAACTAAGTAGCCAATATTTTTAAGAACTAGACTTCCTTTTCTCTGCTTATGATTAAACAAGAAATAATCCTTTAGCTGTGGTATGTAAAGAAGACACTAGCAGTATCAAGATAAAAAATTTGTAGATTTTTTGTTTATAGAAAAAATATTGTTCAAGCAGATCCTACATGTAAATACTTCTGCAGATAGCAGACGTGAGTCTGGAAGGCTACTCGGTTGTGAGTCACGATAGATGAGGTTTCTTTTTGACAGGAAGAAATATTTCAATAAATCTGTAGGTACTCAATTTTAGCCTATAACTAGGCTGCGTAACGTGCCTATTTGCAGGTGAACTGTGGCTACAGAGATGAGATTCACATTCTTTTCTGTGACAGCCCCAACATAAACCCGTAGTGATAAAGGAAATGAGACCAAATGTGTTTTTCCAAGTCCTGCCTAGAATCCCAAGCTTTGATCCCTCCCTTTTACTTGCTTGTGGAGGGAGTGCTTTTACTTTCTTTCAAGTTGTTCACTTTCTAACAACCTTTCTGTTGCAAATCAATATTATTGATAGTTCTCTCCTGAGCCTAGTTGCGTTAAAAAGTAAGCTGCTACAAAAAGCTTTGGTTTTATGTCTGCTGCACAGGTGTTCTGACTGTGGCATGGACTGCTTTGATGGGTGGGGGACAGTCCCACTGTGTCACTGTGAGCCATAATACCTTTAATATACTGCTTATTAGTAACTATCATGCAAAAAAATCCTGTAGTTAATGGAAAGGGAAAAAAAAAGATGTCTAAAAGGACGCTGCTGTCATTGTGATCTCCTGGTGTAAGGGTTTTTTATGCTTGGTTGTGTAGCCTCATGCTACCCTGGCTAGATGCAACAGTGGCTGGTCCTCAACTGTTACTATGTTTTCACACCCAGAACCTGCAGCTTGGATAACCTGTGTCCCTTAAGAGTGCAGGAACTTGAGAGTAAGTCCTTTCATAACCTGCTGAAAATAAGAGGCAGGGGTTTACCAGGGTAGAGAGAGTAGCACATGAAAAATCAAGGGCCAGTTTAGGGAAAGGAAACAACCAGATGATAGTGCAGAGCTCACATTACATACCTATACGCAGTCTGCACTGCATTTCTTTGGCATTTTTAATTTGCCAAAGTGACATGCAAAACTGTGTATGAACATGTTGCAAATATCACCCAGAGAGGGAAAAAATGAATTGCTGTGCTGGTGGTGAGATTTAGTGGGAATTCCCTAGCCCAAGTATCAGGCTGTCAGGTGTGCATCACATGCAATATTTGTGCATCACACAATGTGAAATACTTGCCTGGAATGAACTCCAGTGATATCTTGCTGGTGTGTAACACTGGGGTTGGAAAGCCTACTCTGAATGTGCCCTGCTGAAAGAGATCTGGATGTTGGGGAGTGTGCTCTTTACCACCTATAAATTGCTTGGCTTGTTATTGAGGGGAAGAAGCAGGGGTGTAGGGAAAAGAGAAAAACCTGTTGCCTTTGCTTCTGTTAAGTAGTGTTGCTCGTTTAATGGATGGGTAACAGGAAAGAGTGTAAGGGGACGCCATTGTTAATGTGAACTCCTGCAGTTTTTATTATACTTGCACCCGCTATAGTTAAGAGTGGAGCAGCTGTTTCCATTATGAACTCCTATTTCAGGGGTTTATAACTTGGTTGTAAAAATTTGCTCCAGGCTAAACTGTAACTTACTGGGTCTTAGCCTGGGAGAATTTTCTTAAACAAAACTTCAAAAGAAGAACTCCATCTAGTCACTGTTCTGCAAGCTTGCACAGAAGCCAAATTTTACCGAAAAGCCTTGAGATCCGTGTGTAAAACTATGAGTTGATTACATTTCCTTCTGTCATAGTTAAAAAAAAAAAAAAAGGCAGTTTGAACTACTTTGCAAAATATGGCTGAAGAATGTAAGCGACCAAGAGAGGAATGCCATGGTGACTCAGCTGATGTCCATTTAGTCTGGTAGCTGTTGGGACATGAAAGTTTTCCTCTGAAAAGACAGAAATGTATTATTGCCATAGAACAAAAGAATCCTGGATTTGCTTTTACTCATCAGATCTATGAAAGTTTAGTGCCTGTGTGTATTGAATTGTGCCTACATAATACTAGCACTGAATTCACACTTCGTAGCATACTGTTTCTGCAAAGGTGTCTTATAATATGTGCTTGGCCATATGTACGATTAAGTCCCCTTGGCATGCCATTTTTTCAGAAATATCTTAGAACGCCATCACTAGTCTACCCACTTGTTCGATAGCCTTTGACCTCCTCTGAATGTGTTGTGTTGCCAAACTTTTTCCTGTAAGGTACAGTCACACTTTATAAGGACACTTTTTATCCATAAAACAGACTGCCCCTTGGCCCTTCCAGTTTGTTTCTGTGGCAGCAGATATGCATTGGGAACTGGCAAATTTCACGAAAAAACTCAGCAAAAGTTACAGTAAGATTATGAAAAATGACTTAATACACTCAGTCTTCTGTTTGGCTTGCTAAATCACTGTTGTAAGACATCAAGAAAATGTGAAATTCCTGCTCACAGGTTTGTATATGCTATCATCATCTATTGTCAGATTTGCAAAGCTATTTACATACATGAAACTGCAAAACAGCTTCCTTCAGTTTCCAGGGGCAGGAATAAATTGGTTAGGCAGACTGTCCAATGTATCTGAAGAAATATCTGAATATTTCCTTCATTGGCATCATCCTTGGGTGACCTGAGAAAACCTTGTCATGACCTCTGGGGCTCAGTGTAGGAAGCATGGCCGATGCTATATGGGAATATAGGACTGGAACAGAGTTAGGTTTAGTACTTAGTATCAGCAGTATTCTAACGTTTGCTACTGTAAAACTTTTGGATCTAAAAAACTGAATTTTAAGTATGATGCCTTGCTCTTCAGGTTTTAGTTGTTATTCTGAATAAAAACTGCCAAAGTAGGTAAAGATGCTTACTCTCGTCCTAATCGTATTAAAATAGGTAGGGAAGAAAATCCAGGTGTCAATTTCAGCATCTTTGATAAGAATACCTCTATGCTACTCAGAGCCACCTATTCTATTCTTCTGAGGTGCTTTTGCCAAAGAATGAAATTGCCCCATCCTTTTGTGAAGCATGTATGGCACTCCATAGCTGTCTTGTCATCTCAGCTATTCTATGAGGAGGGAGCCTGTGGGAATGAGTACTGCAGATATTGGTATTTTGCAGTGGCTTGGTGTCTCCCTGTGCTGCTGCTGGTGTGGCGATGAATGCCACCACTGCGTTTTCTCTGGCACTGGCTAGGCTTCTCTAACTCCATCACATTTCAGACTTGTAGTATAAGGGATGTTAATTTATGGTGTCATTGTTATTTGGAGGTATGCTGAAAGAAAATATGCTGGTTCTGGGCTCTTGACACCTGAGCTAAGAATGTAAAATATATTGTGATTATAATCTGGTTAGTCACTAACACAGAAATATAATCCAAACTAAATCTGCCAGACCAAATGATTTCTTTATCCCAAAGGCTGAGGGTATAAAAAAAGTGTGTGGGGAAAAGTCTGCTTACATGAAAAATGAAATTACCTCTTCATTCTTCTACTCACATTCCACTTAGAAGGATGCAATCTCAAAATCTAGAGCCTCTTGCTGAAGAAAAGATGTCATCTCCCTGTCTGGCATTGAGGAGGGTGTACTTTGAATCTGACTGATCAACTACAGCTGCACAGGGTTAAGACAATTTAACGCAGGCAGAGCCATGCAGTCCTAGGTCTAAACCAATAGTTCCTTCTACTGGAAGTTAATAAATGAACAGACCGACACAGGGGTTGAGAACTCCTGTGAAGATGCTACTGCATTTATCAACAACTTCAATTTCTCTGTTCAGGTATAACAAATTGCTATATTTCAATGAGTGTCAAAACCCACTTTTTTTCTCTTTAAAAAACAGGAAAAAAATTTTTTCTTCAGGGATAAGCAGAAAACAGGCACTCTCTGAATGAAGGTGTAGTGATATGTATAATAAAGATAGACTGTTCATCAGGATTCCCTAAAGAACTTTTCTCCATTTGAACAATTGTTCTGGGCTTTTATTTAATAACTATCTTGAAATGTAGACTAAAAATTAGGGGTCACCAGTGGATGAGTTGTGCCCTGACCCATCCCTGTCTCATGAAGTATCTCACAGGACTAAAATCAGGTGACAGTGACTGTAGCTATCTGCAACTGTAACTACGTGGTAGGCATTAGTCTGCCTTGTGATGAGAAGGGGTTTCAAGGTGTTCACACGAGGATGTCCTATCCTATGGCCCACAGTCTGCATGTCTTGTGGACCTTGTTGCTGTGACAGTAAGCCATGACCCTGCCATCCAAGGACAAAAAAAGAGTGTGTTTGGTGTTTTCAGCTCAGACCTTGTAAAAGTAAAGCCCTGGAACCTTATTTAAAAAAAAAAAACAAAGGAATGCATGAGAATAGGGAGAGGCAGCAGGACAGACAGCAAGGGCTGATGCAGTTTTTAATCCTATGAGGCATTTTGAGTGCTCCTGGAATGCCAGGTCAGGGAAGCTGTGCTTTATGACCTGCAGTTGGGACTTCCCACAGTTACTCTAACCATATACACAGAACCAGATGCAAAGCTTGTAGCGTTTGACACTGTCTCACTTTCCTCTGGATACAGATTCTAGAAGTGTATTTTTTTTATGATGCCTCTCAATCATGCTTTGCAAGATGTGTCACTGTTCTCCTTCAGGTTTTACGCTTCTGCTTCTCTGATGTTCCTCCTGTCTTCTGCTGTCCCTTGTTCCCTCTTCCAGCCAGACTGCCAACCTCCACCATCTCTCTTCTGCACTTGGAGTTCAACTGTTGCTCAAAGCAATTACTTGAGTTATCTCCATTGTCTCACCCTTTCTCAAGTCCCTGCCACTGGATTCTCCCACCCAGAATCTTGCTTTACTCCCCACCTTTGCTGCTCCTCACATGCCCTTTCTTCTCTTGCATTAGATTTTCTACCTCCATTGCACTCTACCGCAGTTTTCCCCTGTCCCTCCCACAGTGCCTCTCTTTCAATAAGTCTCGACAAGGAGGCAGCGAGCTTTTATCTGCTCCCCTTGTTAGAAAAACACTGTTCTTTGTAAGGTCAATAATCTGGTGGGTTTCGTACTTGAATTAACTAAATCTGTGTTACCCACTCTGGCTAATTCTGGGATCAAATACCTCATATGAAAGAGATCAAGCCAACACACAGACAAAATTATAGTGTTTTAACTCTAAATGTAGTATTTCATGTTTAGATGATCATTTTTACTGCTCAGGTAGGGTACTGTAAAAGTGAACTCAACCCAGTTAATGACCATAAATAATAATGATGGCATTATTCTTTTGTCTTGTCCTTTGCACACACTAATCTGCTCTGACAGCCAGCTTTGCTCTTTTATTAACTCTCCGTCAGCTGTAATCAGTGATGGTGAAGTCAGGCAGCAAAATTTACATGTGCCAAGTCTCACCACCTTTTTTTCCCCTGAACAATTTCAGCCTTCAGTTTTGTGCATCTTTGGTATGGCGGTCGGGAGAAGGCATGGGGGAAAGAGGGTGCAAATGTGCTTTTTGACACGTTGACTTATCACACTGAACAGCGTTCATAACATCACAGACAGTGCTGTCTCTGGTTACTCTTCCCCCCTTTCCTGTCTCCTGCCTATTTCAAGAAGAATAAATATGTAACAGGAATTGAAAGTGTAAGACACATCCTTGATTAAGTCGTTTCATGCTGTTATTTTTTAAAAGTTATGATCCAGCGTGCGTTTGGGGAGGGGGAGGAAGGGCTTAATGGATCATTTTCTAGCTCGTGACAATGCTTTGGCTATTTTAGAGTATGATTTATGCCAGTTACTAATAGGTTACCCGGAAGTTGATGATTAAAGTGGAAGTTTCTTTGGAGAGGAGTGATATAACTAAGGTCGAGACCTCCCAGTGACCTCAAATGTAACTATTACCCTTCTAGGTTAGTTGCAATTGGAGATCAAAGTGTTGGTACAGGAAACATATTTGGTCCTGAGGTTGTCAGCTGGGGGCTGTTGTTTGACAACAAGGTAGACGTGGTGGTTGGAAGGGAAATAAGTGTTTCATTCCAGTTTCTTCTTTGCTCGCAGAGGAAGACAGGATAAAACACTCAAACTGCATTTCAGGGTGTGGTGTTGAAATTATTTTTCATAAGGAATTCCGCATTATCACCTGAGTAAAACACAGCTTCATAAACAAGTGGGGAAATGATTCAGGCTGCTGGTTGCAACCGGCTCTTTGAATGTGGTAGCAAACTGATTTTTCTTGCTCATTTACAAAGTTGAGAAACTTTGCTTTATCTCTGGGGGTCCTGTTGTCGTATTTTGTGTAGACATGTTTCAAGGAGGGAGAAGGGGCAAGAGCCACAGTACTCCTATCACAGAGCATTCAATTGTGCGGCTTAAAGGGGTGTAGTGTTGGTCATGTGTCAGTGCACCAGTGCTTTGCTCAGATGCAAAGGAGGGGGAGGGAGGGGAATAAAAGCTTACTTCTGACTGGCCATCCATGCTGTGAGTGACTGGTGTCTTCTAGGCATTTTTCACTTAATTTCATCAGCCTTAAGGTAAGAACAATAAACACTCCTGGTTGCTGAGTGTGCCTCATTTGCAGCTTGTGTTCATGTGTGCTCATGTTTTTTAATGAAGAGACCTTCGATCTGAGTGCCTCTCACCAAAGCCAGTGAAAATCATGAGGAACATCACTCAGATTAATAGAACTGCTTTGCACCTCTTGTGAGTGGGCAGGGAAGCCAAGCTGCTGTTTCCTACTATAGAAACACGGCTGTACTTCCAAATGTCAGGCACGTTTCACACCATCTTTCATAACTTTGCTTTTTATAAGGCTTCCCTTTTTCCTGGTGCTGCTGTTGCCCTGTCCTTAAGTGTACTTACATGGGGGCAAGGGGCTGCGAGTCAGGAAGAGCTTGTGTTGGCAGTGTACAACTGGGTTATGCTCCAGCTTGTTCCCTCTTATTTGTGCTGGCTCTGCAGAGGTGAAGGAAAAGCTATAACGCCTGACCCACAAAGCAGACCTATGCAGTAGTCCTTTAATGAAGTTATTTCCCAGATAATAAACTACCCTTTTTATCTTGGCACAAATGTGCTACCAGCATTTTACTGAGGTGCTGCTGAACTGTGTTGCTGTGTGTTTGGGTGATGCAGAGGTAAACTCCTTATAATGCTGTTGATCGATGCTGGTCTGCACCAGTCTGGAGACTGCTGTGTGTGGACACAAACTCTTCTGCAGGTGTGGATCCCCAAGTGCTCCTGTCTCCAAGCAGAGCCCAGGCCCTTTGAGGCCATGTATTAGATCAGGGCTCGAGTTTATGAAGTGTTCTAGCATCATCTTGGCTGAAAATGGTGCTGCAAATATCTCATCCTAATAGTGAAAACATGAGTGGCATTTCAGGAACATGTTGAAAGATCTGCTTTAAAATGACTTCTTGAGTGTTTTACCGAGCTGTAAGACCACTTTAAATATGCAAGAGCTATAGCCTGCTCTGCAAGAATGTGTGCACACAGAAACGCTAGTGTTTTCAGTGGGGCTCTGTTGTCCTTGAAGGGCCGTTGCCGAACTCTATCGCAAATATGCTGTGACACAGGTACTGTGAAAATAGAAGTGAAAACTCATGCTAATGTCCCAGACAGCCCTGCCAGGGTGTCCTGATTGTGTATTGTTTTTCTTGGTTTTGAGTGAAGTTACTATAAGGGAGACACTGGTGACTGCAACATGACATTTTGAACAGCAAATACCTCTAGAAGAGGTGGTCAAAAGGGTTTAAAAAAAAGTCTTCAGGGTTAAAGTCCTGTGTTTTTCTTAAAAAAACCAGAACCTTCTGGTTCTTTCATTTAAAAGATTTGCCCCATTTTCCAGTCACCTGTGTATCCTGAGTTTTTACTGACCATTTCTGGAAAACTTTCCTGTGTTTTTCTGTGAGTTGATGAAATGCCTCATCAAGAACTAAGGCAAGGTTCTCCTGATGGTTTTTTTCTTTTATTTAACAAGTGAATGATAAATGAAGTAAAATACACAAATGACTGACCAACCAGTGAAAAGAATGTGTTCAGCTTCATTTCAAGTGAACATGACAATTTGTGTTCAGATGTGCTGATGGAAGCAGTTTCTGCCACCTCCTTTATTGCCAATCATAGGCAGACTCTGCATTTTTTTTAAAAATGCTGATAAAAGCTAGGGTTGACATCTTTAGGTCTAGTGCAACCTGTCTATGCTGTGGATCCTTCCTCAGGAGAATTTCCAAATCGCTGCAGATGCTTACCTTCAAATCTTTTTTCAAAACTTACCTTCAAAACTGCCCTTCACCGCCCCATACAGAACTAACTGCCCCATACTGACCTAACAGAAAATGAGACTCGTGGCTCTGTGTAAAAAGGCAAACAAAGAAAACCATATTATTTCCAATGGTAAACCCATCTTAACGCAGCCTGCTTTTGTGTAACAACAGTAACTATACCACCATTGTCTGACTTGTTTATTCTCAACTGGATTGGCTGACCTATTTCCTTTACAATCTAATACTTCCTTTAAGACTTTGTGTGTCTGAAATAGTCACTATGCTGTCTACTGTGGGAACAGCTGTACACTTCAGTACTGCTGTGACAGAGCTTAACACAGTTAGTTGTCTTTTTTTTTTTTTGTATTTGTAGTTCCCACTTATAAAATGTTCTTCAAGACTAGTTGAATTCAAAGTTTATTTCCATTTGAGGAAAGCTGGGAACTTGACCTAGTGTCAGGAGTCAAGATACAAAATAAAATGAAATATCCGATGTGCAGTAAAACTATACACCCTGCAGAGCTGTGTTTGTAGTCCTATGTGATGACTTTACTTCAGTCCAGATAGTTACCACATGATGATATTGTGGGGGGGTGTGTAGCTCTAGATGCTAAACCAGATGCATCTATGTTCGGTAGTTTGAGGCTACCATAGCTCACCACTTCTATTTCTTATGCACGCTCAGGTTTGGAGAACCCTATGGACCACTTCCTACTGAGCATTTCTTAGTTGAAAAATGTAATCTGAACTTACAGTAAGAGGCTTTCTCCCTATCCTTTTGCATGTATCCAAGAGGATTTCAAAGAAGCCCAGGGATTAGCTGACCTCCTCCCTTTATGCGTTATGGCTGGGCATGACGGGGCTAGTACTGGGGGAGGAGGATGTAATTCCATTGCGTCCTACTCCATCAGGCAAGTTTGTGGAGGAAAAGTCACTGTCTTGTTTATCTCCTCTCTCAGCACTAAGGGTATGGCAGAATTTGCAGTTACACTTGATGGTATCTGAGGAAAGGCGGAGGAATTTGCTCCTTTGCCAGAGCATGTTTTGCACTTCATTGCACTATTATAAATCACTCTGCTCAGCTGTAACTCATGAATGAGTACTGGGGTAGGGGGGGAGTAGAAAGGGGAGGGTGTGGAGGTTGAGTAGGGTTAACAAAATTTGAAACAGATTTATTGAGAGTCCTTCAAGACTAAATAAAAAAAGACAACCCAGCTGCTGCTGTTCTGCAGTGCAGCAAACTATGAGCAAGAAATCCTAGTAATTAGTTTCATTTGTAGGTGAAAACAGGTCTTTGAGAATGTCTGGTATTAATTATCATTAAGGGTTAGTCATCACTTCCATTTGAAAAACCTATATTTTTTATTTTTTACCTTTGTGTTGTCAGCTTACATGCAATTAAAGAACCCTCAAAGCAACTGAATCGCATATGTCACCGGTACTGCTTTACCAGCTTCAAGAGAGCAGCCTCTGCTTGTTCCAGACCCCTGGTGTCCCTGGCTCTATAGGACTTAATTTAAGTGGCAGCCTATCGGTTTGCACTATAGTAAGAGATCAGCACTCCTGCAAAGCTGTGTGCCTTGCCTACACCCTACAGATGGTCTGGCTGCAGTGGCAGGGCTACTTCAGATGGCTCAGTAAGAACCAGTAAATCTTAGGTCAGGTATGTGGGTGGAGGCTTTCAAAAGCAGAGAGAAATGCTAGGTATTTGCATAGTTGCAGTAGTAAATCTCATATGCCTTTGTTCTTTCATACGTCCTTTAAAATAAATAAAATTAGTGTTCTCTCAAAAATGGGCTCACTTGCATTTAAATTAAAATCAAACTCCAGGTTTGCTCTTCAGCTTTGCTTGTGGTAGAATAGGTTCCTGATTGTTTTTATTTTAAATACTGTCTTACTTTCTGAATTACAGCTGCTGCACATCACAGCACTGTATATCTGCTGCAAATGATCTTTGTTTACCTTGTATGTGAATTTTAAAGTCCTATTGATTTGTACCATGTTTGTAGGGAAAGTCTGGTTTTATGCCTAGTAATTGCTTTATGGTTAGCAATAAGGACTGAAAGAAGAAGGATTTGAGCTGGTTTAGTAAATATGTGGGTAGAATCCTATTTCTGTTGAAGTTTTGCCACCACCTTAAATGTAGCCAGGCTCTCACACCTTTTGAGTAAATCAACTATTAATACTCTGCTGGCAGATCCTATCCCACTATAGTACATGAGGAAGTGTTACCTGGTGTATGTGATGCAAGGCTTGGCTCCTGTGCTGTTCAGTGGATCTTGTCAACAGAAAATATTTTGGTTGGCTGCTTCTAAGACCTGAAGTAATACTATATCACTTCAGCTCACGATGGTGTTAGGGTTTTCTTGTGTTTCTTTATAGGTTCAGGAAGAAATAAATAGGACAGCTTTGTCACTAATGTGAAGAAGCAATGTTTACAAAGGAACTCTACCCTGCTAGGATTCCCTAACTATGGGTATTTATACACATTTTGCACACATGGTGCACAAATTACAACAGCTATGAAGATGGGTGGGCATAAAAGGAAGAATTGTTTTGAAATATTTGCCCACTGGTATTATGAAGACAAAACTAAAAATAGTCCCATCATTGTGCTCATTTCTATTATATAGCTATAGCAAATATTCTTTTATGTGTTTAAATATATATAGGTTGTTTGTGGTTTCTGATTTGTGTACCTCTCCCACTGACATGAACAGGTTATCTGGCAGACAGAGGCCTTCCACTTATTTTCAAGATTTTCTTTTTGTCCTGAAGGAAAAGCAACAACAAAAGGAAAGAAAGAATAAAGCAACAGTTATTAGCCTTGAATAGCTTTTATATTGTCATTTTAACTCTGATTTACTTACCAGAATAGATTATTTTGGATTATTTCCATATTAGTTGTTCAAAAATTTTCACTTGTACATTACTTTTCTCCTTCTCTCTAATTGTCTGACTTTTAGCTGCTCATGTACTGAAATGTGGGTCAGCTGAATACTCTGAAGTAGAATCAACACAATACTCTTCTACAACATCATCTACGCTTTTATCGAGATAAAAATCCTAATGTAAAAAAAAAAAACACCCTTTCGGCTGGTATTAGTATTAAATCAACCCCTGGGAAAAACCCTCAGTGCTAATTAATGAATCATGAAACTCAGTTTTAAAGATAATCTTTGACACCTATAGCTATTCATAAGAGCAGCATTTTCATCAGCAGATTCCATCAGAAAGTACTAATTAAAGCTTCCTCTTCCTGCTCTGTGTTTAGAGACAACATAGGGGCAAAAATGGCTGCTAAAGCTAGGATTTTATTCATATTTTCAGTGCAGTCCAATTTGCATAAAGTCTAATAAAGCATTATTAAAATCTATTAACACTTGTCTATGGCAATTAACTTAAGTTTGCTATTTTGAATGACTGCATTTCATGCAAACTGAGATAAGGAAGCATGGAGAGCTAGCAGAGAATGCAGTGTAATCCTGAGAAGGATGTGTAAAAGAAATGTTATTCACAAGGCATAAATTTTAGGAAGGAATAAATATTGTCTGCTTCCTAAAAGGCAGTGGAAAATTCCTGGCTCTACAGATTTAAGATTCAATCATGGCTGCCCTCAGATGTTTATTTTACTATATATATATATGATATACAAGACTGGTTGAACATCATGATATTTTTATTATAAAACCTGGAGGGCACTGTCCTCAAGAGAGAATTGAAGATTTTAACTAATATTGATTATTTAGTACAGCCTGTAAAGATCATAAGTTAAAATGGGGAAAAAAGAAAGCCAAGGAAAGATTCAAATTTTTTTAATAGATTTTTTTCAAGGTTTCAGGGGAACTGGTAAAAATTCCAGTAACACTAATTCATAGAACTCGTTTAACAACTACTGCGTATGTTGGCTTTGTTTACTCAGATTATGGCAGAAACATTGTACAAACCCATGGAAAGAATGAGCTTTGGTACCTGTCACCATTCTGGCTTGTAAACCCCCCTTCATCTCTATTTCTACAGTGCAGCTCTTCATGCTCAACTGTGGATGAGTTAGGGCATCTCAAAGAACTTGGAGCAGTGCTCTTGCAGGGTGACTTCCCACCACCCTCTTGCTTGACTGCTGCCCCATGCTGGAAAGTGGGGTGAGGGCAAATGTGGGTGCTGGTGGTCCTCATGCAGCCCAGCCCCAAGGGCTTTCTCCAGTTGTGCTCGCACTGAGGGCCAGGGAAGGCCTTTTTTGTATCTGACCTGCTCTAGGAGTTGAGATCCTTCTCGTGCTTTTTCTGCTGCACTCGCTACCAGCGAGTACCACAAACTCAAAGCTGCAGCTGCTAGCAAACAGACCGTGCGCTTTTGCAGACTGCTGTTTCTGGGTGGTTAAAGGACCTTCGCTCAGGTAAGAGAGTGAGTGTAACTACCAGGCATGCCTCTCACTTAAATTTAATGGGGGGCAGTCCTGCTTTGAGATTTTTCTGAGAAGCTTTAGCCCTTTAGCTCCCAACAACATGATATTTGCTCAAAGTTGAAAACTTTAGTCATCCCAAGGGATAGACATGCACATAGTGTACTTATCCCAGTAATAACAGCATTTGTAATCTATGTTGTACCAACTCACTTGAATTCTGCCTATCAGTCAGTTTCTAGGGCTCTTAAAAGAGGATCTTAAAAGACCAAACTGCAATCAAGGGAAGGCAGGTTCTTCCACATTTGGAATTCCCTTGTCCAAATTACATGATCTTTAGGACAGGGAGTCAGGACTCTGATAGCAGGAGTCATCCCTGTGTCAGTAGTGAGAGAGCTGGAAATGTCATGTTATTTGGAAGGGAAGATTTTTAGCTCTCCTCTATTGCTTATTTTGGGTATCTGTATACCTAGAGGTATCAGGCTTTGCTTTGGACTCTGCATGCTTGAAGACTTCAACTCCTATTTCCCGTGATGTAGAGAGAGGGGGGTGGAAAAAACCTCCAAATGCCAACAATTAAGACTGTGGCAGTTAAAGTATTTACTCTGCAGTGACCTTCCAGGATTACATCACCCTGGAAGTCAGCTATTTGGCTCTCCCTTGAAGAAATTGTCTCTATCTCAAATTGTCTGTTAAAACCACGTAAAGGCTGGATTTAGTTACTAGAGATAACCTTGGCAATGACTTCCTACCAGCTCTGGTTATGCTTCACTGGAACCAGAAACTGTGAGGCAGTAAAGAGAGGCTACTAGGGTGGGAGGTGGTGCTGGGCTATTAAACAGTCTTTCTCAAAGGATAGGATATCCCCATGCCTTTTAGCATATCTAGAACAAATGTAAAGGTCTTGGCTTTGAATTTGGTTCTCTTTCTTGCCAGCATCTCATACACTAATTTACTTGCACAGCATAAAATACAATAAAGAAGTTTGCTTGTCACTAACCACGGTATTTTTCTTAAAGGCTACAAAGATTTAGATACCTCTCTTTCGTGGATCTATTTTCTTAAATGGGAAGGCTTTTCCCTGGTGTGGCCTGGGTGGCCATAAAAATATCTGGGTGGATGGGCTGACATTGTTTATATAACTTTCAGAAAAATTACTTGTAGGGCATTTTTTAAAGAAGTTTCTCTAATTTATTCCCTAATTTCTTTTCTGTAGCCTGCTAAGTTGGAATTATGAAAACAATACCAGCAACACTTTGGAGTGTTCTTCAAAGCATTTTTAAAATAGTTCTCCAATACTATGTGGCAAGACATGAAGTACACAATATTTTTTCTATTGTACAATAGAATACACACAAGTATAATAGAATATAAAGGTTTTATAGGCATTTTTTTTAAATAACCTCCTAACACATCGGGGTTGTGCCTCTTGCAAGCCATGCTATCCCTCCCAGTTCTTGCTAGGGCACTGTTTATCTCCCACCACCCAGCATGGGGAGCATGACCATTTTCTCTTTCTATTTCTGTATCCTTTGCATGACCCAATCTGCCACTGGAGCTGGCAATAACCAAGGGCATGCAGAGAAAGCAGGACTGGGTCCTCTGCTGCTCCTGCCCCAAAGAGAGATGGAACATGATGATGTTCTCTGCTTCTCAAGCTTTGCTGTAGTTTGAAGAATTTTTCTGAGGGGTTATTTAATTTGGCTAAGTAAGTTCTTTCTTTTGTCTGTAAAAGTTACTATGAGAAATATGCAGAATATTCTGAGATCTGGAGCAATCTGACTCATTGTACAGCATTAACAGCCCTCTTGTACTCTGTGAATGGTTCTCCTCTGTGCTCTTGGGAAGAAGTGTGCCCTTTACTGTTTCAGAACAAAGCAGTTGGTGGCACCAAAAACAATCAGAAAAACTTGCTACCAGCCCTGTTTTGCTATGACCCAGGCACAGAAATAATAAAAAAGTCTCTGTGACAAGTATCTTATTTCTTCATACAGGTTAGGCATTTTGCTGGCTGTTGAAGGAAAAACATACAGTTAATGTATTTAAAAACGTAAATACCACTGTCTACACAAAGTGACCAGTGAAGACCTCCATCAAAATATTTTTATTTATTCTTCTGTCTAAAATTATTACTGGGTTTTCTTTTTACTTTCCCCCATCTATCTGTGGTAATCCTGACTGAAGTCTGTGAGATAATTTTGTAGATTGGCAGCATTTTTAAAAGTGCTGAGTAACTTCTTTGTGCTTTTTCTTTAACTTAATGTCTCTTGTACCTTTCTGTAGCTTGCACAGAGCTCTCTAAATATGTTTTCATGTCTCTTGCTCACCCGTCCAGTTCTTCTGTGACAACTAGCTGCCTTTGCAAAATGCTTCTGGGTTTGCTTCACACCACATAAATGTCTAGGCAAACGAATGTTTTCTCTAATGTATTTATGTAGATTATTAAGAAAACAAACCTAGGACAAGAACAAAATTAATCACTGGCTTATTAGTTTGGCATTGTTGCTTGCATACAGAAGTGCTTTATATCAAACATGGTTTTTTTTTATAAGTAAATAAATAAATGACAAGCAGGAGTACCAAGCTTTAGCCCAGCATGAGTATTGACAGTGGTTACTGCTGACAGCTTTTTGCTGTTTCCAAACAACATGTTTCATTCCCTTAACTCTATTGTCATAGGGAATAGGGCAATACCAAGCTATTCAGTGGAGACACATGTAATAAGGAGTATTCATGGCTTTACTTTTGTCTTTACTTGAAGAGGTTTTGACGAAATCATGCTGGGAGACTTTGGCCTGGCACCCCTGAGTTAGAGGCCATGTCCGCAGCAGAAGTTGGAGACCCACAATTTCCCTGCAACAAGACTGAACTGCGCTATTTTGGGAGAATGCTCATTCTCAGCCCTCCAGTTCGATTTAATTCAAAACCACCAAGCCAATGTGGAGGAGAAAATCCAGCAGTGCCAGTAGTTGCAAGGATGCACCTCTTATTTTTGGCTGAAGCCTCCATTAATGTTAAGCTGGAAATATTCACCAGAAGGGGAATATGCTATTTTATCTTACCCCATGGTAGATGCAGCTGTGGTAGCAATCCCCTGAATGTAATGAAGTTGTGTGTTGGCGCAGCTGCTTTGGCTCTGCTTGGACACAGGAATAGGACAAAAAAAGAGAATCCACCCTTGCTATTCACCCGTGCTTGGTGTGAATTAGGCTTTGGGGTGGGGGTTGTGACGTGAAGGGCTTGTATTCTCAGCTATGAGTGAAGTGAGGACACCTTGCCTTCCTGAGTCTTGTGGGTCTGATTCTGGCGTAGGTAGGGTAGGCATGCCCACCGTTCGCCCAAATACAGCAGCCGGTGCAGCTTTCCCCTTCTATATGCTTCCCCATAGGAGTCAGCTAAGTTGAAAGATAACTTTGAATCTCTTAAAAGAGACTGTTCCACAAAGTGAAAGTATTCTGGTATCTCTCCAAGCTATCATGTTTGTCTTTGTGTGCCTGCCTTGCTCTGTAGCCTGTATCACTGGGAGCATTCTGATGTCAGCAGCAGCCAGTATGGTTTGTCTTGGCAAAACTCACCTTTTATTTTTTTTAGAGAGTACTTTAATCTTTGCATCTTCCAAGAATTACTTTCTTTGGGGTTTTTTTGTTTGTTTGTTATTTCACTTCTACAAGGCAATCTAAAACCTTTTGCTTTTGCTGGAATTGAAAAGCTGTTTTTAATTACAGGGCTTCATATGAAATTAAATAGAGAGAAATAATAGTGTGACAAGGGAATTTCAGTCTGTCTTTGGTCAATTTATTTTTACCTGGGAGGTTGGGCACGTTAGCTACAACTTTATACTGTGGTTCCACTAGAGCAGATCATCTTGTTTTCATCAGTTTATGGCACATCATACTGATGAATAAAACCACATGCACATATAAAGGTACTTCCTACTTATTCAGCAACTTACAAATAAAAGCAGAGAAGAAAAATCGAAAAAGGGAGTGGTTTTGCTGTTATAATATTGAATAGTTTCTGACTTAAGGTTTCAACAGGCATATATCTGATAAGTGGTTTTATTTGCCTTTCACCTTTTGCTTAAAATGAAGAAAAAAATCAGATGCATCACTTCCCTCCATTTGTTCTCTCATTTGACCAGCTCCAAAGATGTAACCTTTTTTGTGATGACTCTCTTATTTTTAATGGTAACATAGCACTTAATCTGAACAAGGCAGTAATCATGGAAACCTGATAATCAAACAGGTGAAACCAAACAAGCAAAAACAGGGCAGGGTCTAGGCAATGCTCAAGCCCATGCCAAATATCACATTCCTGCACATATGATGTATGTTGAAGAAAGTGTTGTGCCAGGTGGACCACGAGACCTGTGTCCTGTGTACACTGTTGCTGGGTGCTGCGCAAGGAATGGGTCTTTATCCCTTTCACTCTCGCACAGAGTCTGCATCGGTGCTGCCCTGTCATGATACCTGTGCTTGGAAAGGACCTTTCAGTTGTTAATTACTGCATGGTGTTCAGCAGCATTAATCATGTCCTATATAAGTTGTGTAGAGGCAATGCAAAGAGATCGCTGATGAGTGCTTTTAAAGAACGGGTAATCATAAAAATTAATATTGAATAATCAAAATTCAAGCCTTATGCTTTGCAAAGCATTTCAAAATGTTATTCACAAATAAGCTTATACTAAAGGACTTAACCGTGCTGATCTATCTGGTGTATCTTACGGAGATAGTTTCAAAAGTGTTGTTCTTTTGTCTATGTGTGATATTTGAGGTATGTGCCTTGAACTAACAATATGAACAGCTCTCTTCTGGAACCAGTGGAATGAATACCATTGGTTTGAAATCCCTTGGGTTAGGCCTTGAGGTGCTACATTTACATAGAAAGATGCACCAGTTGCACATGGAAATACCAGCACCCCAACAGTACGTTAGCAGGGAGTGTGGCTGGCATCTGGATTCAGGGTCTTGCTGGGAAATATTCTTTAGGGTGCCTTGGCTTGTCGAGAGCCAAAGGTATGGGATGGATTGTTGGGACTTAAACATCTTTCTGTACCATTTTCTTTGAAACAGTTTTGTGAGGACTTGTATAGATAACAAAATCTTTTTTGAGTTTTAGTATTTTGTTGAACAAATTAAATAATTTAAAATATTTTGTTTAAAGTTTTTTGAAAGAGCAGGTAAAATTATTTTAAAACTAGCTTTTAAACCAGTCAAAAAACCTTTCGGTTAAATACCTAAATGAAACAGAGCTTACAGCTGAGGGGATGGAGGGATAGGGTGCCATGATACTTCACTTGTTTTTTATGGTGCATTAATAAAATGATTTAAAAAAAAAGGACGGGCAAGAGCTAGGGCAGTCTGGAGGGGTTAAAATCTTCTGATCTGTGCTAAGACTTAGACTCATGTGCCCGAGCAGTAGCTCTGCAGACCACCAAGCAGAACATAGCCATTAGTGGTGTGAGTGGTTGTCTTAAACCACAGCTTTTCCTGAAGAAAGAGAAGAGGGTTCAAAAAAAAAAAAAAAGAAAAAAAAAAAAAGAAAAAAGAACACTTATCTTAGTGCAAATCTTTTCAACAGTGCAGAACTAATACCTTTTATTGCTACTGTTGTTTAAATATTAGCTTTTGTAGTGAACTTGCCAGAAGCAGCATTCACTGTACTTTGTTAAAAATAGCTGAAGTTTACCTCTGTAATTTGTAGATCAGGTTTGTAGATCTTCTGGCAACTGCAAGAATGCCAGTATTCATGGCATACAAATGTGTAACAACTGGCCATCTTTTTGTGTTGGGACACTGAGGTGTCTGTATGCACACACGTGTATATACATGTACATATTTATAAACAAAGCATTTCCTGAGTGATATTTTATTCAGTAAGGTTAATTCTGATCTATAAGTCCTCTGAAGCTGAATTACAATGAAATAGTTGAAGGAAAGCAACTTCTACACCTTGGTGGTTTTCTGGTTGTCATGCTGTTTTTTCATATAGAAGCGGGATGAAATTCTAAGACCTGAAAGAGGTCTTGAAGAGACTCTGCAGTATTTGTGTGATCAGTGTTTGTATGGGATGACCTCCCAGCTCACCATGCATGAGGGTCTGTCAGGGAAGAGAATTAAAATCTCCCTAATTTAAATCTATTTACTGTGTGAATTTAGAAGTTTGAATCCAGAGTAGCTTCATTTTTTAAATTATCTCATAGCTAACTTCAAAGAAAGGTATTTCTTTTCCTTTCTTTAAGTGATGTCTGTAAGAGAGTGTTGTGTTACAATTTCCCCACTGCCTCTTGTGTTTTGTATCAGTTTCTCCCCATCATGTGTGCCTTTTACAGCTCTTTTGTTTTTTTTTCTGAAACAGAAGCTCCTGTTGACTTCTATAGTAAGGTCATGGTTTCCTTGTGATCAGTGAGAGGTATGGTGTGAACCCTCAATGCTTTGGTTTACATGTTGAGATTGGCAGAGGAGTCCTACCTTGCGGAGACGATAAAGGAGGGAAATGTTATGTTATTGCTCTCTGCTTGGAATAATTGTTCTTTTATGAAGCTATGTGAGGCAACTGTGTTGACCAAGGGCTGTTTAAGCCCTTTCCTGAAGACGGAGCTGCAGGACCCAGGGGAGCAGGGTACTTTGTGGAAGGCCACGGCTTGCAGTGACTCTCACTGCTGTGCCGTGATGCTTCACAAGCTGCAGGACTGGCAGAGCCTGGTTTCTTTTGGTGTTGTGACTCATGCTGGATCCTTTTGAGTCCAAGGGTGAGCTGGCATTGCATGCTTTTTCTTCTTGGGGACCATAACTGGGACTGCCTCCTCTCAGACCAGGTGCCCATTTTCCCAATAACTTGCAGGAACTTGGTGCTGTCAAGGTCCCTGACCTTCTGCCAGCTGTGATCGGTCAGGCAGATGCTCAAAAGTTGCCGGGAGATATATGGATGGATACATTTATGCATGCACTCAGCATAATCACATTAGCCTTGTCTCCTTAAGAAACAGATGAAAGCTATATAATTTAATGGTTGGATACAAGTTCTGTGAGTGGTAATGAGAACAATGCTTCTTCCACCACACCACACAAAGTGCTGGCTTCTGAGGTCCTCTTTGAAGAGTTGGGGACAGGCACAACACTGCAGTGGCGAGACATCTGCAGTGTGAATAAACACATTTGGGCATCGCTTAAGTGATGCTGACATTTGTCTCTATCTACTTTCTATTCAAGCATCTGGTTGGAATAAGCTCTGTGGGGGAGAGGTTACCTATGGTCTTCAAGCTGATGGAGAGAGAGGCTGAGCCCCTTATTGAGACATATCCATGTCAACAATGACAAGCTGTGGTCCCAGATGTGTTTTTACATGGTCACTTGCAATTTTCCCTTTCTTGTTTCTCAGCTGTTGCACAAACTTTTCAAGAACCAGTTTCCAAGGGCTGTAGTAGCTGATGCAAGAGCTTTGAAGAGTTGCAAGGACTAGTGACCGAAAACCCAGTTTTCAGCTGTTAAGTGGAGCAGCTGCTGCAGCAGGCTGGGCAGTGCAAGTGGGCAGGCTTGACTCTGACTAGGTGTCCTCCTACAAATTGTATTCTGGAAGTAAGAAAGATGTGCGCTGCGATAAAAGCAACATTGTTGTACACTTTTTCAAAGTGAAGCCAGCATGAAAATATGGGGGAAGTTAAAAATTTCGTCAGGAAGAAGAAAGGTTTTTAATTCTGTTTCAGACAGGCTGTGTTAAGCCATAGAAGTCACCAGAGGGGCGCATATTTTTGAGTAGCTGGTTTCTCTACCAGAACTCAGAGTGAAACTGGAGTTAAGGTGTGTCATAGGAATAAAAGCTAATTTTACTTAGGCAGGGTAAATAAGAGCTAGTTTTCTAGCTAAGAACCTTGGGCTGATTATAGTATTTCTAGCAAATATGCAGTGTTTTTCTGCTGCAAATATGACTGAGAAACTGATGTGTTTGGTGATAGCAACACAGAATAAGGTGCCTGTGTGTATCTTAAGCTGTGGGAATGCTTTTTGATCTTTAATTACAGACTTTTGGCTGAATAATGTAAGAGGTCTATATTGTGTGTGTATATATATAAAGCCTTACTTCATACATGCAAGAGGAGAGAGTTTAAACTGCAGGGTATTTCTCTGGCTTTCACTTGCTTAATCATATACATCCATTTTCTCTTAAATGAGTAACTATAATAATGTCTACATAGCAATGTTTTTGTTACTGTTTAGAGGTAAGGGTTTCATAGAAATCGCATGCCCCTCCACCCTGGTGCCCATATCTTGATTTGGGCTATGCTCTGTCTGCATTTCTGCTTTATCCATGTGGGTTTCCACTGTAGGTGTACTCCTGTCTTACTGCTGCCTGGAGTCTCATCCTGCCATGGGTCCTGGCTGCAGCTGGGCGTCTCCCTACAACAGGGGACTGTCAAATGTCTGGGTTCCATCGGACATGCACTACAGTATTATATATGGTTCCATCTCCGGGTTGCTTTCTATAACTTCAGTATCATTCTCATACTTGTGAGATTAATGTTCAATGCCATAGAAAGAATTTTGACAGTTACACATGGACCTTTTGGGAAATATCATTTTTATTTGATGTTACCTTTGTTTTGGCATTGCAGCTCTTTGAGCAGCAGAGAGCTAAGAGGCTGCAGTAGGGTACTCAGAACCTCAGATCTGGTTAAAGTAATAGCTAATGGCTGTTGCAGATTAACTTTGCTCTTGAGCCAAGAGGGGATGAATGCTGGCAGCCAAATTTGAAAGCTCGTCACAACCACATGAGATGGAAAAGCAGTCTCTGCGACATATTGATAGCTGCAGATGACAGAAATGATATTTATTGCCATGGACAGTAAAATTTATATTAAAAAAATGCAAACTTTGGAGAACGATGGGAAGCACTGACAGGAAACGCCTTAGAACAAATTTCTGCAAGTAAAAGTGGCCGGAGGAAGCAGCTTCAGTGAAAATATTTTATTTGTTCTGATCTGGGAGCCAAATGATAAAGTACCAGAAAACTTCTGAAATATCTTGTCCCTTCACCCAGTAAAAGTCACCTCAACTTTGGTATATAATCTAAATGTTCTTTCCCACATAGCTTTGTAATTAGAAGTATTGATGTCTTTTCAGAGAAGAGAACTATTTAACCGAAAACTTTACTCCAGCTAAAGCATACTGGAATGTCCTAAAATGTCTGGGTAAATGTTGCCCTGTTCTCTTGAGTCGGTAAAATACTATTGGTTGAGTATTTAATTTGTATATTGTTCACCTTCTCTCCAGTACGAATTTTAGTATTTAGGAAGCCTAGCCAGGTATTAAGTGGAACATTAGTCTTATACAGTAGAAGACACAAATTCCTGCAGGTTTTCGTTTAAATTATAGCTCCCCCTTTGTTTTTTTCCAGCCTAGTTATTGCCATCTCATGATGCTTTCTGAATTGCTGGGAAGCAAAACTGAATTCTAAATAAGAAAAACAAGGTAGACTGCTTTGATAGGTGAAACTGGGTAAAGTGCTAAACATAATAGATACTACAGCTTAGAAATTCTGGGAAACAGGAATAGAAAAGTTTGGAGTTCTTTTCATCTGTCACAGAAACGTAAGTCCAGAATCATGTAATTCTATTTAAAAAGTTGTATAATCTGCTCATTCCTGCACAGCAATAGCTCCCCCAAACATTGGTGCATGTGTCTTGGCTCTGTCAGGGAGAGGCAAGGAACTGTTTGGTGCTGTTTTCCTTCCTTTGGTATAGCAGCCAGGGAAGCTGCAGAGATACGAGTTTTAACCAACTAAACTGGTGTGGAGTTAAAAATTTAGTTCAAATCTGCTTTGTTTAGAAAACATGCTTTTGAACTGACTTTTAGCTGAACTTCTGCAGCAATCTTTTGACATATCAAATACGGAGAAAAATTAAGGAAAATTCAGTATTTTCAGCAGAAGTCAATAATTT
The DNA here is from genome assembly GCF_949628215.1 of Phalacrocorax aristotelis. Taxonomy (NCBI): domain Eukaryota; kingdom Metazoa; phylum Chordata; class Aves; order Suliformes; family Phalacrocoracidae; genus Phalacrocorax; species Phalacrocorax aristotelis. Next base: position 72,164,807 of record NC_134277.1, read on the forward strand.
CAAAATGTTATCAAGGTGGACATGAGACATTGTCTGCCAGGCTGAAGTGGAGCATCTTGAGGAAGGTTGGGGGAGTGGAGTGTGATGTTTTGAGGCCCTGAACAGGTACTGAGGACAGGATGGTAGAGGCCAAGACTTGCCAGCAGCCTGAGTGACCATGGGTCAGTGCAGTATGTGAGACAAGGAAACAATTTTATATATGTATATAAATCATATAAAAATACAAATATATGTGTGTATATATATAAAATTTGGCTGAATTATTTGAAACACCAAAATAAAGAGGAAGGGAACTGTAATGGCCAGAACTTAGAGGAAAAAGAAAATAGAGTATTCAGGCTAGTTGCGGGGGTGGTAGAGGTGGGAAAAGGGAGAACTGGGTTTCCTTGCCTTATTTTGCAAGCTTCCGTGTGGTAGGTAGATGTTATAACCACCAAACTCTCAGCTGCTTGTGCAAACTTGCGGGGTATGACCCTAGCCCAGCTGAAGGAAACAGCAGAGCTCCCGTTGACCGGGGCAGGGCCAGACTCTGCTCCAAACCTGTGTTTTTTCCATTATTAGTCACAGCAGCTCCTGGGGACTTCACCACTGACTGCTGTGGGCTTGAGTCTGGCTCCCTTGAGGCTTTGGAGAGGCAGGATGCGCATGAGATGGGAAGAGGCAGCAGGGCTGTATACCTGCAAGATCTGAAGGCACAGAAAGCCCTATATGTCACAGTCATTTAAGCTGCTGTGCACTTAGCACCGAAAGTTTTATAGAAAGGCAAAATATACAATTCAAATACAACTGCTGCAGTGCAATCCAAGTTGATCTAGTTTCTCCCACATGAGCTGACCACAATTTTAAGCTTGGCATAGATTGAAAGCTTGAGGAATGTATTTCCAGTAATTGCCAGGCCACTTCATTGTTTCTGTGTATACATAAACACTAGGCTGTGATCATAGTGGTCATGCTTGAGCTGCTATCTGAAATTCACTTGTGCTATAGGGATTGACTAATCTGGTTCATACTGACAGCAGTTTCCATTTACTGTATTAGCTCCCTTTGACTGTTAGTGCCATGTGACTCCAGCTAGACTCAGAAAACAAAAACTGTTAAAAAGTACTAGGCACATGAGTCACACAGCAGAAAATCCATGTGTCATCACAGGATCCATGATTTGTCAGCTGGGGAAATCAGGCTGGGTTGCAGAAGATCCATTTATAAGATGCCAAGAGTACCAAGCACCTAGTGAGGAACAACAGGCAGTCATTTAGTTCTTAATCATATGGGAGGGGAATAGCAAAGAGTTGGTCTTTTGCAGCCTCAAGACATGCTCTTACTTGGCCTGCATAGGCTTCTCCCTCAGTTTTTGTTTCTCTGAATGCCATGCTGTATATACGAAAGGTAATTCCTAAAAGCTGTGTCCTTTTGTTCACAGGCAAAGTCCTTTGTAAAGTTGGTAGGTTTGGGCTTTTTTCCTGTTTCTCTCAGCTTCAATCTATGTGACTTTAGCGCTGGGCAAATAAAGCTCCAAGTTAAAACCGCGTGCACTTCTTTATTCCTTCCTAGCAAATCTGTTTCTTTTAAGTTTTTCTCAGGATATTGATTGCTGGTAATTTAATGTGTCTCAACTGTGAAAAGCTGTTATGACAGTTTCACATGCTATTGCAGCTTTTTATTTCCCCATTCACAGACAAAAATGGAAGACTTTCCTTGCTGGAAACTATAATGTATAATTCAGCTAGCATCACCCCTCTCAGTAGCCAGATGCTGTAACTTCCAGCAGCTGGACCGTTATTTTAGAATAGCCCAGTCTAAGTATTTGACCTGCTTTTTTGTTATACCTCTACAAAAGTTAGCCCATTTAGATGAATGTTTAGGTAGCTGAGCCAAAATTCAGCAAAGGATGTGATAAACTGTTTTGAATTCTGCACAAAATATTAAGCCTGTGCTTAGGTACGAAGTGGAGGAATTCTTGGGATCGTCAGTATCTTTGCCACACACACCACAGGATCGCTTCTGTAAGCAAAGGTCTGTATGTAACACAGGTAGAAATAGTGACCCTATTTCATACCCTTCTGCTCACCCCTGATGCCAGTCCTGTCCTTGTCAGCCTTCACTTTGCTAAGGAGAGCAAAACTGTCAGTCCTCTTGCTGTCTGCTGCTGCTTCTCTGTTCTGGGTTGAGCTCACCCTGCTGTGGAAGGCGACTTTTGAGGCAAGGTCTTCACACTGCTGTGCAGAGGGAGATGAAGACAACTATAGGTCCGTGGTCAATACCCACTGCTTTTCTCTGGCTCCCATTGTAAAACAGCCTCTTTCTGCTGCCAGCCAGTGTGACTGAAGAAGTAGAAATACCTGACATGGAGATTAAAACCTAAGTGCTCTAATTAGGGGATGGGAAGGAAGTTATAGAAAGAGAACAAGGTCTTATTTGTGTTTAATTTACCTTGAAAAGTCTGTACTGCATTATGTACACTGTTGAAATAACATTTTTAAGATTGCATAGTCAACAGCACCCAACTTCAGAAATGTCACAGTTATAGTTACCCATGCAACCTTTGCTCAATGCTGGTAAGGGGAACTTTTTCCATATACTGTGATTTTTGTCAGCAGCATCCCCAGCTTGCCTCCCTGAGAGTCCCTGCTTCCTATCCTCACCAGCCTTAACTCACATCTCCTGGTGCTCAGCCAGCAGTGGCTCAAGGCTTTGCCTGTGTCAGTGATTGACTGCTCTCCTGGTTTGAATGAGAGGAAAAACTGAGTGACAAATCACAGGTTGGGTGAAATGAAAAGTTCCCAAATAATTTGTTGATCTAGTTTATTAATAGCAAACCTGATTTGTCATTTCTGTAGATACTGGGAACTGGATACTGTGGTGTTGCAGTAGATAGCCCTTGCCTGCCTTCAAAAAGGTGTATGTGAGGCCTGATGCAGATGCCACTTCAGTCCATGAGATTTTCCATGTTGCCTTTTGTGAGGAGACTAGCTTTCCTTCAGCTGGCTTTCCGCTCAAGTGCTGTAGAGAAAAGTGAAAGATTAGGATGTGCCACCCAAAGCAAAGTGTGATTTATTCTCTAGTTAGTTGATATTGATGTAAAATTATCAAGTCCATTATTAGTGAAAGCCTAAAACTTGGCATGGTTTTAGTCCAGCTAAATTCAGAGATATGGTTCCACAGAAACACAACAAAGCGCTGCAGAGATAGTTACAGACATCCAGAATAAAGGAGAATTTATGGGTCCGGGGCTTTTTTCCAATGGCAAACAAGGGACAGTTTGAAAGAAAAGGGAGGAGGAGAGACTTTAAAAAAAAAGAAAAAAAGATCCACCATTCCATACGCAGGGAAAACAATTTCCATGCCTCTTATCAAAAATGTGTTAAATCAGCTAACATTGATATAACTTCAAGCAATTAGGAGCACGCTAATAATGATATGAGTCTTCAGCTGTAAATAATTACACCGCCTCAAGGCTATGCTTTAATTCTTGGCTTGCTGTATCTATAAACAATAATCAAACTGCAAAGCAAGTTGTGTTGTTTTTGTTCACAATTTGTGAAATGATTTCTGTACCCTACAGTGATGCTGATGGCTATTTTGACCTTCAGGAACTCCGGCCTGTGAGGCTAAGAGCTAATGTGTACTTCCATCGATCTGAGTTACAGGCACCCAGCAGGTTACTATGCCTGTTCTTCACAAGTACAAAAGCTGCTATCGTCAATCAGTGTGTGTTGTGAAAAGGGGGCTTGCTGCTGAGACTCAATAAATAGGGACATTAGGAGGAAATGTTATAATTGCTGCTACCCACATCTTGTTAATGAGTAATGTACAGTTAGACTCCATGCAATTGCAGCTAAACTGTTTATACAATTTATTCTTATGTTGCAACTAACATTTAACATAATGAAGTATCATAATTGCAGCCATTAAAGTCAAGATTAAGATTTGTTTAATTAGAATTAAGAAAATGTAGAATAGACTTTGAAAATGTAGGGTTTACTGGGTAGAATATGTAGCACGTAGGGAAATTCAGAGAATGAGTATTAAAGAGCTTTGTTTCTAGAAAAACCATGCCAATGGGGCATGATTCTTCTGTCACTTACCCCTGCTTTTGGAGCAGCTCTGTTACAAAAGAAACAATGCACTGATGCAGGTGTGAAAATGAAAACACAGCCTTGCCTTGAGTTCTGACCTGATTTTTAAATCCTGTGATCAAATGTAAAATTATATTTATTTAGAAGGCAATGCGTGTGCTTGGCTTCCTATTTCAGTGTTAAATCGCATCATCCAAATGCAAAACCTCTTTCTCCCTGATGCAAACCAGAAATAAGTTTGCCATTAACTGAGACTTAAGAAGGGAATGAGTCCTTAGACAAGATGCCGAGTTGTCATGTAAACAGTGTTTTAGGAATCAAGTAAGTAATTGTTCTCAACTGTCTTAAAGCACTCTATAAATACACAGGCAGATTCAGGCAAGCACAAGAATCTGGGGGGAAGTATGTGGAAAACTGAGACTAGGCCCCTGAAGTAGAAAATGTGCTAGATATTTGTATAAAATTGCAAGCAACCTTTTAGAAGTGTTACAACATTCAGAGATGGCAGAAATATCTTAGGGCTTATAAACAGGATAAAGGCCCATGTCGGACTTCTCATGGAGCAGAATAGACAATACGCTGAAAAAGTCAGGTTGTTTTTGACACAGCTCAGTTAGCTCAGACAGGCAGCTGGGTGCGATGCCTCTCTCCCAGGGCTGGTATGTCCACAGGAACCCCCCACCCCCACCCCCCCAATAACCTCACCTCTATTTAGAGAAAAGTGTTTTCCCGTATAGTGATGCAAATAATGCTATGGCTTTTGTTTGATGGAGAAGTAAATATCAATAATAGAACTTGTGTTTCAAGAAAAAGCAAAACAATTTTAAAGCTTTCTTGGCAAAAACTTTGTTTTATTTTCACATTTTGACTTTTTTTATTTTCCCCCACCCCGATTGTGGGGTAGAGGGGGCTGAATGTCCGACCAAATTTGGCATGAACTGGTTAATTTGGCATGGAACTGTTAATGACTTTGTTTTGGGATGCTGTGAATTCTCTTGTGAATAGAATTTTGTACAGATCATAATTGGCCAAGATATGATTGCTTAGGATTAACATATCTTTTTATTCCTTTCATTTCTAGAAGCTTTTAAGAAAATATACCTTTGTGTTTCTTTCAGGCTCGATTTTCAACTTGCTGAGTAAATGTATTGCTGTAAAGATTTTGGTAATGGCATATTAAGGAACTCACTGGTCGTAAATGCTGTAGTCAAATGTGATAATTTATGCAGAGAATAATTATAGAAGACAAACAGAAACAAAGGCCAATTAGGACGATTACTGCTGTAGTGTCATATCAAATGAAGTTTTTATCATTCTTGCTTTCTCTGGAATAAATCACAACATAAACCTGTTGGTCAACATTTTGAAAAAATGAACTGAACAGCTGTGAATACTGGTATGATGCTGAAGGTTACTGACAAAGTCAGTGCTGGTTATCTAAGATTTAGAAGCCCATTGATCCCCTCTAGAAGGATGTGTATAAATATGGAATAAAATTGGCATTGATTTCCTTTTTGGGGGGAGGAAACCCACGTACTTTAAGATAAGAGCTGTATTCAAGTGTATTTGATTAGCTTGCAAGACAGTGAGCTGTGCAATTGTGTACATATTCTTGGCTTTCTTTCAGTATATACAAAATAGGAATCCTGTGATTGCATTTTAAAAGGTTGCTTTTCTAAAATAAGTTGAAACCATGCTAGCTGGAACATGATAGTCTTGTTTTCACATACAGTGCATGCACAGGTAACATGACTTGCTGCTGGAATGATTTGTATTTGAAAGCTAAGGACCATTTATAGTTCTGTTGCCTGAATTCTTGGAGACAGACCAAAAAGCCTGCATGGTTCCTTACAGACAATTTTTACCTTGCAATTTATTTCCGATTACCTTAGGGCCTGATTCTGAACTGGCTTTGAAAACAACCTACTCTTTCCCCATCGTCTGTTAGTCAACTTCACCTTCCTTTCTACTCCGAAATCCTAATTCATGTGTTTGGGGGAGCTTGTGGCCCAGGGAACCAGATGCGCTGCCCTCTCTCAACCTCCTTGCGGCTGTCTTGCAAATAGCCAGTAGGAATATTAAAGTTTAGGGTTACCTGGGAAGGGGACTGGGAAGTGCCATTTGAATTATCAAATGAGATCTCAGTAATCATATACAGCATGTGACTAATTCAGAGAAAAGTGCCTTTTCCAAGTGCCTGTAAGTATAGAGGCCTGAGGTGCTGTGCCGTACCCATCTTGAAAGCTATAAAGACTGGTAAAATGCACTGTTATGGGGGCTTCTCATCAGTGTCCTAGGTCCCTGCAACAGCAGAGGATTTTCAAAGGTAGGTTATCCAGGTGGTTGTAGGCAAGGACAAAAATTACCCCACCAGTCGTCATCACATGGACCTGGGGGAATTTCTTACCTGACTGTAAACTAGATGATCAGCTTAGTCCTGTGTGAGCAGGACGTACAAGGCTGTCACTCTGGAGGTTTTACCAGCACTAGGGGCATCAGTCCACCTTGTCTCCAGCTGTGAAGTATCTTTTCTTCTTCCTTGCTGGAAATGAAGCTAAGCATGAGAGAGAGGAGGGGGAATAAAAACTCTTTGCCCTCTCACTTACTTGCAGTTGCCAACTGATCATTTTACTTTAGAGTCATCTAGATTCCTTATTTAAAAAAAAAAAAAAGAGATGTTATGGAGCTTAAGACAGGTATTGTAGAAGTGAAGTAGACACTCTAAATGATATTTTTCATAAATCAAAATGTATGTGGCATCTGTGTTCCTGCCCTTTTAGAGAGGACTCTTGCCTGGGTAGAGCAGATGTGTTGTGTTTTACTCAGCAGAAGCCTTGCCAGGTTTTATTTTACTACTTAGTCCCATTGGATGTGTTTCTGTGCGTTAAAAAATATGAAAATAATAAGCCTGATGCAAATTGTATATCTATTGTGCCTGAGTAGGTAGCACAAAGGGTTTCCAGCTGGGTGCCACCCCATTGAGCTGTGTTGTTGCAGTTCTCTTTGTCCATGGCGCCAGGGATGCTGGTGTCCTCGGCTGACTCCAGCTGAAATGGGCAAAAACAGCTCTTGGCAGGTCTTCCCATCCCACCGCAGGGTTGTGCCCTCAGCCAGAAGGGGATGCTCAAAAATGAACTAACCCACCCTGCCCCCCTCCTCAGCCAGACCTCTGTTGGCACCCTGTGAAATTAGGGTGTGTGACCCATGTCACACCCTGTGAAACTATTCCTGTCTTTTATATCTCATTAAAAAGGATGTTTTCCTTTTGCTAAACTCGGCCAGCTGGTAAAAGAAAATAATAGTGCAAAAATAATATTTATCTTTTTTGCAGCAGGAGGGAAAAACTAAATCCTGTTGCAGTAGGTCTCTTCAAACAGAAGTTCAGTGATAACAACTGCAGAGAAGCAATTTTAGTACTTCCCAATGATTACAGGTTTAGAGTTCCATAATTATTTAATGCTAGTTAGATATATCTATGCTGCTTCTGATGCAAGATCTCTTGCTAAGCTAATTTGGAGTGACTCTCTGCCAAATCAATATCAATCTTCTGGCAAATGTTATTAAATATTTGTTTGATACCTATTTACAAGTAGGAAAATAATTTTGCTGCCAAGGGATTGTAAATGTGTGAAAAGACCCTCTGAAAGCTTGCTTCACTCACTGTCTACAAGCCAGCGTCTGCATGCCAAAGTTGGAAGACTAAGATGAAGAACATAATTAAGGAAACATATGAAGGCTAGTGCAGGGTTTGAGATTAATTAGCTGCGCGTCAATAATCTCATCAATATCCGATTAACAAATGACACATTGCCCAATGAAACATATTGATTCATTCACACTCCACACTGTTAATAAATTGAAGCTGCTTTGCTAAATGAGAAAGCTGACAAAATAATAGCTTCCTAATACTTCTCCAGTATTGTGATAAAAACATAAAATTAGCCCAAAGTATACTTAATTTAGCAGCAATGTCACTGCACTTATGAAGCTTGTTAGTACAATAGTGTGGAAGAGTTTTTTTATAGACTAATTGTTAGAATGGATACATTAGTTTTGTATGCATCCATGTATTAGAAATGGAAATGTTATCTGTTTGGAACGGGGTTCTTAGATGAATGCATTTTTTGCAGAAATGACATGAACCTTTTGTGTTATGTTGGGACTGGAGTTTTAATGGGCATTTTTTTGCTAAATATGATAAAATATTAGTGTCGGAGACAGGTGTTTAATTGTCAAAATACAAATTCTTTGACAGTGGGACTTTTTCTATTCATTTAAGTAGAAGTGGTATCTGTATTTCACCTTGTGAAGGCCAGATTAAAAATGTGTTGTTTTGATGAGGGAAAACTCAGAAAAGTTGATGAAGAAAGCAGGTGTGGAAGTAAGAGTCCTGCTTTCCCACCTATGCATTGAGGCACTCTGTGCGCTCCTATGAAAGCAGTTCTTCATAAAAATGTGAAAAATATCTGCAAACAAAAGGTGTGCTCTATACTTGCCTTATTAAACTCTCAAAGGTATTCAGAATTATGGAAAGCTCCAGCAGCATAAAACACTGATAGTGTGGTTTTGCTATGTGAATAATACTACCTCGTTGGTTTCTTATAGTATTTGCAAGAATGTCATAACTGGGCTACTGCAGCAGCAGCTTGTACTGGCTGTGTTAATACTTCAGCAAAGTGTTTCTCAGAGGGGCAGAGGAGCCACTGCAGCCGTCAGGGTCTGGACATGGTTTTGTTCTGCACAGAAATGGGAAAAAGCCCTTCTTGCAGTTTTGTGGACGGGTATGCTCTTCTCCGTGAGCTGCAGTTCAGTTCAGCTCCCTGGTAGGAGCAGTGGTTTGGGTTTTTTGCTGGGGGTTAGTATTCTTTTGGTGGTGGTTTTCTTTTTTTTTTTTTTTGTTTTAATTGCAGAGCCCTTCCAACCAGGTGATGAAAGCCTGGCAGGTGACTTTCTTCCCCTCCCTCATCCCCCAGCCACATCTCTTGCTCCCCTGGTGAACCTGCATTGCTACAGCAAAACAGCTGTGTTCCAGCTAGCTCTAGTTGCTCTGTTGTTTGCAGGATCCCACTGGCCCTCCTCAGTGTCATCCACTGAGCTCCATGGGGCTGTGACTATCTAGGGTGACCTGCTGGCTCCCTTGCTCGCGGGTGCCTGTCCCTGCTGGCAGTGGTGGGTGGCAGGTGTGAGGAATGCTTAACCAGCCCACGGGGGACCCGTGGTGCCCAGGGGCAGTGAGATGCATGGCAGCAGCTGCGCTGGCTCGCTGCCCACCCTCCCCGCTCCTGCAATGTGCGAGGCTCGGCAGGGAACTGCTGATGTGACCCCAGCCTGCTGGCGCAATCCCGGTCCCTGTGGGAGTGGGATATGCGGGGTTGGGCTGGGAAGAGGATCCCTTCCCTGCCTGTACTGAATTGGTACCTGTGCCTGACACAGAACTGTGGTGAGTGTGGACTGTGTGTACCTCTGAGGCTGGGCACTCACACCATGGTGGTTTTGCTGCTAAGGGCTGAATTTAGTGGGGAGGGTTAAGACACCTGTGTGCATGCACCTGAACATATGCTGAGATAACACTTCAGGTGGTAGTCAGGGTACCTGGAAGTTATGGGATCCATACAATTTTGATTTACCAACATACATGTGTATACACACACATATATATGTACACACAACACATACAGGTATATGTAAAATCTTGTCTCAAACTTGCCAGGAAGAAAAGCAATCACTTTAAAATTTCAAGTTATCTGGACCTTGTTCTAGGAAACTTGGAGGGTTTGAAATCTCAGGGCCAAACCGTTTATTTTATTTTTAAAAACTACAGTGATCTTGTAAGACTTCTGAGTCATTGTTACGCAGTCAAAAATCCTTAACTCTAAGACATCAGCAAAAAAAATTTTATGACTGTGACTAGAAATTAGTGATCAAAAAGGCTCTTTTAAGTATTTGAGCTCATTGCCCTGTTGTTGAGGACTGTTCCCCCACAGTGAAGTATGATTTCCAACCCAATTTTAAATGAACCAGCTAATGTTTGGTCTATCTGTAGCTGGCTCTTAACTAACTGTCATTAACTTTTTAGGGCTCTATGATATGCTGAATAACTTGGAACAACTAATGATTTTATTACCAATCTTAATATTTAGAGTTCCCTGTGGAGTCGTGTATGGTTCTTAATGAAACCATTATTTACAGGATTAAAATCTCTTGGCAAATTCCTTTCCTTCCGACTGTACTGAAATTAACACATGCTTGCAGTCCAACTTGGGATGAAAAACGGCTTTATGTGAGGTGTGATGCTTAACTCTGGTTTCTTTAAATGAATTATCCCTAAAATGTCAACAATCAAAAATGCAGTTTACCAGCTCTTACCCCGGGTCAATTTAGGATAGCCTGCTACTGCAAACTATTAGTATTTAATTTGATTTTGCGTTGTCTTAGGGCCTCCCTTTGTAGTAACCGATGATTTGAATATAGAAGTACTTGGGTGCTCCTGCCAAAACCTGGACATTGGCCTCTGCACGTTTATCATAGTAAGAGATTAGTCCCTGCCACAAAGGATGTCTTCGTAACTAATCTTGTGGGAGTGCTGGATTATACTACCAGGAGCATTAAGGGCATTATCTGAAATGCATATATGAGTAGATGTTGACTTATAGGAAAAAACAAATTAATTTCTTACTGAGTCTCTGGCTGTGTTTACAGCCTGTGGCATGGTCACTGGGTAAGAATTTCATTTGGTGCAAATACAATTCCAGACGATATTTTTGACAGAAGTTACGATGATGTTAGCTAAACTTGTATCACGTTTCTTGTACACCTACTGTTTTTAAACTTAACCCCAAAATACCCTCTTTCCACAGACGTCCTCACGTTTCTAAGGCACTTATGAACTAAAAAGTGATGATCTGAGGTTTGTCTTGACACCTTTAGGCTGAAGGAGCATTCTGAGAGCTCTCTGATGTGTTGTAACTTGTCACCATGTGATGTGTGAATGTGTGTGACTACCTGTCCTACCTTACTTAAAAGTCAGTGGAGACTTCCACTGAAGTAATTTGAAGTTTTAGGTCCTTCTGCTGTCTCATGATGTGGATGCTTTGCACACTTTGACTAAATACAAATCACAGTAATATATCTCTCCATCATGTAGATGAGCAGTACCCAGGAATAGTAACTTCTCTAAGGGGCACATGTCCACCAGGTATTATGAATGGACTCTGGAGCAGTTCAGTCAATAGCATAGCTCCTGACAAAAGCAGCAATATTTCAAAAGCAGGTAACAAGGGCAAGGATACATGTCTGCCTCCAGGGAGGGATCCTCAGAAACCAGCAGGAGGAAAACCTAATTGGAAGTGTCAAAAAAGGAGGGGTGAAAAAAAACCACCATTGCTACTAGACCTACAGCATGCTGAGACCTGGAGGAAAACTAAGTAAAGCTTGTGAACTTTGGTGAACTGGTGACTGGAGCTTTTGGTCATTTACCTGACAGTCTCTCAATGAAGCACGTCTTGTAACAAAAATGGGGAACTATCAGGTGTTTCCTTGTGCTATTCCTCATCTCTTTTCTTACCTGCTGTAGTTACTGTTTATTTGAATGCTTTTATAGTCTTTCTCTAAACTCAGCCATGTTTCTAGAAATCATCTTTAATTTTTCTGATTTAGGTAGCCAACTCTGAGAAGTATGCTCTCTCCCCTTCTTTGATCTGGACTTGTATGGACTGTCCAGCTCCTCCTACTCATTCCATCTTCACTGTAAAAAGTATTAAAGACTGAAGTGAACATTCAAGAAAATAAAATTACACTCCTTTGTTTCTCAATCACACAAAAGTGCTAAGAGTGATTGGCATCTCCAAAACTTTTCCTTTGTGCTTTTCCAACCCTAGGGACTCCCAGAGAAAGCGGTAATATCTCTGTGTTCAAAGGTGTTGCTGGGCCTCTCTTCCAGGAAGGATTCTGCCCATTTTTAAGCCTGTGTAAACTTGTATCATCCACAACATCTTGTGACAGAGTACTTAACTATGCAACGTGCAGGAAGTACTTGTCTTTATTTCAAACCTACTACCTGTTAATTTCATTGGATGACCAGTAGTTCATTGCTCGCTGTTTCTTCTAATGCAAGATGTCTTCTCCATGCCACTTGCTGTTCTATAGATCTGTCAGGTGCCCCCTCAGATCGGTTTTGCAGCCAAAGAATTGCATACTATTTAATTGTTTCTTAGACAGAAACTGTTCAATATCTTTGATCTTCTTTCTTGCCTTCTTACGTACCTTTCCTAGTTTTATTGTACTTGTACCTGTGCTCGTGTTTGTTCTTCTAGCCATGCATCAAAAGTTGATTTGACATCACAGAACAAGACAGTGGCTGTTGTCTCTGTAGTCTTTGACAATAAGTTATTAGACTGCCTAATCACAATTTCTGCTATATAGTCTGTGGCACAGTGACTCACCTATGCTATGTCCAGCCTGGTTTTGTAATTCATCTAGACAGAGTCCTTTCCATTTCTGCTACAGCTGTAACTTTGGTTTGATGTTTTCTATAATTTTAAATTTTTGCCCAGATCTGTTGGTTTTGCTTGAGGTTGGATTTTTCCGGTGAATTTTGTTTTATTCTTTGAAACCTTAGCTCATTCATTCAGACCAAAATTTTGAGGGTCAAAAAAAAAAAAAGCCCTAAGCTGCTATTCTTTTAGGAAAAGATTGTTCTAAAAGTGAGCTAATATAAATATCTTTTGTCCTTTTCTTTCTCCAAAGGGAGCAAAAAAGATCTTAAAATTGTTTAGATGAAAAATCAAACATATTCAAGAAAAAATTTTAGAGAGGTTTCATCACCAGCTTGAATGTAGATGACTATATTCTTTTCTATGTCTTTAAAAATAGAGGGCTCAGAGCTTCTGTAAGAGAGCTGAGAGCTGGGACATGGTAACTGATGGGCTCAGTCCCCTGTGATCATGTGTCCAGGCCTTTGCCCCATGCTGAAGTAGGCAGAAGGACCTTGCTGAGTTCCGTGTAGGATATCGGGGTGCTGGATGCATGGCACTCCTGCTTCTTCCTTCTGAATGCCACTTTTAGGCATTTCCAGAATTCTGGGCACAGACAACTCCCTGGTTCCTTATTGTTAATAGCAGTAACTTTGGCTGTACTCTCTGTATGGGCGAAGGCTTCTGCTGGGTCTTGTTCAAGCCCTAGCTTTTAGGCTTCATGCCCAGGGTCTCAGCAATCTCAGCTGTACAGAGCTCATCCTCATGGCCTGCCTGTTGTCTTAAACACCTGCCAGCTCTCAATGCAACAAGATGATGATCCTTGTATGCCACATCCCAACCTGAATGACAGATGAGAAAAGGGTGTGTGATGATGCTCTGTCCCTACAGGCTTTGAAGTCTTCTCTAGGGACAGTTCTTCATTATAGCTCCACATCCTCCTGTGCTGTAAGACCAAGTTTAGGATACCCTTTGCTTTCCATCAGGGAGCGGCATGAAGGCGGTGGTGTGTCACGTGGGGCTGAAGGTTGTGGAAGAAAGACTAGATGTTCTGTGATGGCACCAGCGAATCCTGTGCCTCACTTAGTGCGGGGTTCCCTTGCTTTTAATTTTTTGGCAGAAGGGAGAGCAGGCTGATATCATGTGGGATACCTTTTCGGTATGAAAAGTGACTGATGTTGACAGCCATTGTTTTGTTCACCAATGTTGGACAGTAATAGATGGGGATGGTAGAGCCAGCTCTATGTATAGAGCTTCAAACCAGTGCTGAAAGGTCTTTGCACCTCAGGTACAGTGCTTGTCTCTGTTCTCTATCTGTAACATGGGGTTGGGAATCTACTGCCCCCCTCCCCCCCCACCTTTTATTTGAGTTAGAAATATTTTGAGCAATGAATATCTCTTCCAGGCTGTGGTGCAAAAAACTTCCTGGCATAGGCACTAACACACATGGCACCTCTGGGTGAGCTTATTAGACACATATACAATAACACTTGAGTTGACCTAAACCTAATAGGGTGAGCAGCAGGATTTTGGAGTTTCGTTCATGTAAACGCTGGCTTTTATGTCATACAGCCTTTCATTGGTGGGTGGTAACTCACTGAAATGGTAATTCTTAGAACTAGACACTCAAAACAAAAGACTCATGTTTAAATAACCAAATCCAGCAATCACAAAGAATGTAGCTTTTGAAAAATTGTCATGTTTCCTTGAATCACATTTTCCTGCTAGTCCTCATCCCTTTATTGATGACAGATAGAAAAGGCTGTTGCTTGTGTTAGTTGTAAACTTCCTTTTGTCAGAGCCCTTTCCACCATCTGTCATTGCATAACTGTATGTTCCCAGGTTTGTAGTTCTAATGTGTTTTTGCTGTTTTGTGTACAGTATGTTACAAGTTATAAAAGCTTGAGTAAATAATTCATGTAAAAACCTTTGTAAATATTGTCAAACTGCGGAATAAATGATTTACTAAGAGGTCTCTTGGCTCAGCCTAGCAGTTTTATTACTGTAACTTGTTTTGTAAACAACCTCCTCCCCCCACCCTGTATTTTTTCCATCAAGTGACTTTGTGTAAATTCTATTGCAAAGCACTACTTAGATGCATTTCAATCATCATAAATAATGCAGTATCAGCAGTCTAACCACCTGGAGACTCCATTCAGAAGTCAACCAAAGGTGTAGTTTGTGTGAGACCCTTAAGGGAACATATTTTCAATGCGTGTAGAGCAGTGTACTTTCCACTGCTTCCATCATTGACTGTATTTGCTGGAGATGTCTCCCTCTCAGCTGGAAGAAGGTTTTCTGGTAAACCTCAGGTTTGCAGGGAGCTGATACTTGTGCTTCATTTCATGTCCTGTGGACGTTCTGCAAACGTGGGGATGGATCAGGACCTAGGGTTATGAGAGGTGGTCCTAAAAAGCACTCTATTTTTCTTCTAGATTTTTAAGACAGTATTTTCTGAGTGGTTGGAGGAAAAGTAATAAGAAATGTTTGTGTAAATGAATAGTATGGCTTTGCTTTGATCTATTCATGAACCCCTTGTTAGCCTTCTGAAAATACAGCTGAAAATGAAATGTTTCTTCAATAATGTTAGTGGAATGGGAATATGAAAATATGTTACATCTGAGTCGTTATGGGCAGGCATAGTTGTGAACCTACATGTGCTTGTTCAGAGTTTGTTCTGTGAAGTACAGGCACGCTTGGCAGGTATCAAACCATTGGTGAACAGCTACAGTGATCATGATGCTGGAAGCTGTGGTGGACCATCCATGCTATCATATTGACTCACAGTTTGAGCTAAGGCTTGAGTACCAATGTCTCTGAATGTCCATATTGGTTATAAGCTGGTTTTCATGCTGGCTCCTGGATAGAGTGAGCAAACCTATTTTCCAGGCATTGCTGGACATAGAGCTTCGAAGTACACCTGTGCCATTGCAGGTAGGATGAACATGGGCTGTCTTGGGTCTCCTGGCTCTGTAGACTCAAACTGGGGACAGCATGGCTGTTGACCAGGATGGGTACAGCCAACTTGTCTTCTGCTCAAGGGTGACACGATGAGCAATTGTCCTGTCCAGGTAGGTGAAGCAACAGCTACAGAATCAGGTTTGCAAGTGTAAGGATGGGGGGCAGCTGGAGGGCACGGGAACAGTTTTAGTGATCCCAGGAGCTGGTAGACTCTCTAGGGAAGAAAAGCAACCAGATTATGATGGCCTGCTTGTATAGCTCCTCCCCTTGGCATGCCAACTCATCTCCTCACTACTTGCCCCACCTCACTTGGCTCTTCAGTCCATGGAAGTGAACTATTCCTTAAAAAGCCCCATGCCCAGAGAGCTCCCGTTTGTCTGTCTTGACCAATTTTTTTATAGAATAGGTGTAACCAATCCAGCATAAATGAATGGAATTTCTTCAAACATGTGACCTCAACAGCAGATGTCTTCAGACACTCCTCTTAAGGAAATGCTGTTTTCAGAGTTAACTGCTTTGAAGTGACCTTGTGCTAGGCTGGCCTGAGCAGCTTGGGAAGGACCCTTCCAAAGATTTCTGCCTCTCTGGGAATGGGGAAAATAATTCATTAGCTTCGTAATATTATGTCTGATATCAAAGCTATACAGAAATAAAGTTCAGCTTTCTGATTGTAAAGATGGCATTTTTAACCTAATCTTAGGAAAGGAGTTGGTCACTTTTTGGTGATTTATCTAAGGAGCAGAGCAGCCAAGCCATTTGTGGCTTAAGAACTAAAAGCATAGACTTCAAGAAAGAAACCTCTTGGAAAACTTTGTAATGGGTTTTAGGCATTTCTGTATGTTGACAGTAGTGAGGAAACATCTTCCTCCAGTTTTTTAACCCTTGTACAAAGAGGATGGTAGTGTCCCAGCAGTGAATGTAAATGAGTGCATGAGAAAGAACAAGCCAATAATGGCAGCATTCGATCATGTAGAGTTGATGAAAGAAGAAATAATGGTGTGCCCTCTACGAGTTATTACTGGTAGTTTCCATAAAAGTTAAGTAAATGAAGTCTGAGGCTCAATTAAACCACATCTTGTCTTTCTTCTTGTGTGCCCAGGACAATACATTGTTTGCTGTGAATAGACCACCCGAGGGCTGGTCATGTGTTTTGGTAGAAATCATAGTTTTGTCAAACAAAGCAAAAGACATAATTATAGCCTTTTTATATTAAAAAAACTATTTTAATTATTACTGTGCATTTCCAATTAGAAATGTGTTAAACAGTTACCATTAGAAGTTTAAAAGCATGAAAACAGCAAAGTGCCAGAGAATTTTTTCTGTAAAAAACCCTCATCCTGATTTGGCTTAGTATCAGAGTAAGAGGAAAACAGGGATTTGTCCTCCCCTCCCATCCTTTTGTTTTTTTTTTTTCCCTTCTAAGGTTGGGTGAGGGGGGAGGGAGGTTGGTTTCTTCCCCCCACTGCAATGAGATAATCCTAAAAGCCACAATCTTTGACACAACAGTTATGGACACAGAATAAAAAAAACTAATTCTTGAAGCTGTAATCAGATGTAGTACAAAGTATGTGGTGACTAGCCTTGTGCATTACTGGTGATATGAGATGTATATTCCTTGGATATATGAAGTCTAGCTAGCATAACGTTAAATAATTGTGAAATAGAATAGGTGGATATAGATTGAGAAGGGAGTATGCTGTTCTTATGTAGTTGATGGGATTCTGTACAGTGAGGGGAGAAAAAAAAGTCTCTCTGAAAAATCACTTTGTAGCCTTAATAAGCCTAGATATAAGACTCCTTGACATTTCATTTTCTTTTTATGATGTGCATGCACAGGTATCAGTTGTTTTCAGATCCAAAACTTTTGTTATCAAAGGTTTTGTTCTGGATGCTCTGAGGAAACCTTCTATTTACTTTTCATGTTAGTTACTTTAAAGCCTGCTCCTCTTCTGGTGGTGTATCTCCTGATCTAATATCATGTAAGCTGCAGGTTAGACCTTGGAGAGTGATCTCTGCTCCGCAGTGCTCTGTGATACTCTGACCCTCAGTGTAATCTGCTCAAACTGTGGAGTTACTGTGTGTTGTCACCTTGATGCTGCTGCTCCCTGTGGTCACCTTTGCTGTTAGATGTCTGTAGAGACTGGAGGAGGAATGATTTAGTAAATTATACCTTGGTTTCCTGCGTGTTACCAATGTTCCTTGGCTGATGGGCTTGCCAGCATAGCCTTTGCTGGTTTGCTTTTCCACATTGCCTTGCTGGGACTGGCTGTAGGTCCCTGATGGAAGGGGACTTGCAGGCACCTGTGCAACTCTGCTGACATCAGGACATACAACCCTTCTTAGTCCAATAACCTGTGCATCCCGTGGTTTGACTGGGAGATGATTTTTGTATCTCTGCTGTGAAATAGAAATTCTGTATGAACAAGGAGAGACAGCTCTATCTGTGCTTCTGTTGCAGTTGTTTAAAGGCAAATCTATAGACTTCTGCAGTATACCTACAGCTGGTGCTCCAGTGAGGAGGAAAATACAGAGAAAACTCCATCACTTTGGATGAAAAGATGATCATCTCTGTGCTCACCAATTATGCCGACTGAGGCATTCCATCATTTGGGTGTGACCCTCACTTGTCAGGGGTTATATACACGACTAAGTCTTCTACTACTGTCTCTTTCTAGACTTTCTTGTTTACTCTCAAACTGCTTTGTTTTTAGGTTATTGTAGCATCTAAAGCCTAAAGTGGGGGCCAGCAACCCAGCATGAGAAGGACAGTACTGAAAGCAACAAGCATTCCTTAATCCCAGGCATTTACAGTCCAGGTATTAGAAAAGAGGTGATACATGAATAAGGATCAAGAAAAGAATATGGGGGTGAAGTAGGTGTGGCACATCAATAACCCAGCCTGGGACTAGACTTTTTTAACATGCATTACATCAATGCAAGTCTTAGTAATACACTATTGCTGTTATGTCTTTTCTGGATTGTACTTAATGTGTGATGGGCTGTTATCTTTATGATGGGCTTCATCTTTAAGATGATGGGCTACATATGTTTTCACTGACTGGTGAAAAAGGATGTGGAAACTTAGGGAAATACAGGACTAATCTGTGTCCTTATATAATTTTCCAAATATTTATTTGGATTGAATAGAACCCTTACATTTTGAGTGGATGACTTTATCAGAGAAGAATAACAAGTGAGCTGATTGCAGTAGCGTATCGCAAAGAGTTAAACCCTCTGGGCAAGACCTGCTGCCACAAATACCACTGGACTTCATCTCTTCGCCTGCAGTGGGGAGCAAGGTTGCAGTGACAGAGCTGTGCCAGACACCTGCAGCTGCAAACTTACAAAAGGTCAGTGAAATATAAAGACTACCTAGAGCACCTACAGGGTGTGCTGTACCAGCAGGTGCTGGCAGTGGACTGTGGCAGAAAGTCAAAGCTGTTTCCCTGGCACATCTCCCACCGTTCAGGAACCCAGAGGGAAAGCACTGGTGGGGACTGAATATCCTTTGCTGTGCCTATAAGCTTACTCCAAGAGGATATGTTACAGTGGAGGTGTGTTTCAGCATTATGTGATAGCTAGGTATATACATCATAAAATACAACCAGGACTATATATAATAGCTGGTGTTTTGTAACGTCAGTGACTCAATGTATTTTTTCTAAGGAGAGAAAGTTACTGGAGCCACCTCCTGTGGCTGCCTGAAAGGCGTACCTTTGCAGGTCCTACCTGTTGGTCCTTACTTACCACTTGATAAAAATCTCCTCTCTTGCTCCTCTGTCCGCTAACCAGGAGCCAAGAAACATCCTTTTGTTGCTGCTGGTTCCTTGTGGCAGGTGGATGGACATTGCAGGAGGTTTTCATCATGCTGCTTATCAGCTACTTCTGCTTCATGACGCAAATATCTTCTCACTGTCAAACCCTCTGGGAGAAATTACCCGTAATTACTTCATTCTGTGTAGGTCATCCAGATATGCTATTTGATAGGAGTGCTATCATATTTATTTCCTAAGTAAGAGTAATTATTGTTGAAGAGAAAAACAAAAGAACTTTTGCACCCCATATTTAGCCCCAGCTCCCCCCTTTTTTAGGCATGGAATGGTGGTTTAACACTGTTTTCTTTACCAGTTTGTTTGCCAGACCCAGTTCTGGAGATCTCCACATCCCGTGGAGGAGCCAGAGTGTGGAGAGGTTTCTGGTGCTGATAGATTTCCTCTGGCACCTGATGCGTGCACCAGCAGCCTCTCATCGGGGGGACCTGGACGTCACTGTCACCATAGAGACAGCAATGAGGATTCGGTTTCAAAAGGTGAAGAGAACCTGGGAATTAAGAAGGTAAGGCTGGGTCTGTCTAACAACTCTTACAAAGGATTTTAAAATTATGTTGTTTTTGAAAGGATGTCACAGTAGAAGGATGCTCTAATGTATATTTATACACATGTAGGCATGTGCATATAAATATACCTATATCCGTGCATATTTAGATGTACTGTTTGTCGTAGACTTGAATGCAAAAGAACCCAATGCAGGTTTTTAAAAGACTTTGCTAGTGTTCTGCCTGTGCTCGTCCAATTAGTTTTTCTTTTATAGA
This sequence comes from Phalacrocorax aristotelis, assembly GCF_949628215.1. Lineage (NCBI taxonomy): Eukaryota > Metazoa > Chordata > Aves > Suliformes > Phalacrocoracidae > Phalacrocorax > Phalacrocorax aristotelis. The sequence goes on from NC_134277.1 coordinate 72,184,906, forward strand.
TGGTGTAAAACAAGACTCGAGTTCTGTTTAAATTTAATTTTAAGAAGTCGTGAAATATTCACTACCTCAAGATTTTATCCATTCTGCGCAGAAGCTGAGTAGGCTGTCGTGCGTTGTAAATTAATGTTGTTCTCTTCTGCCCCTTTTCATGGTCTTCTGCCGTGCTTTAGCAATGATATGGATGTAAAGCAATGGTGAGTGTTGACAGGCAAGATAGGGATCAGCCATGAGTCATTGCTTAACCACATGGGACTTTTAAAACCTGGGTTTATACTGGTCCAGAAGAGCTTGCAAATAATCTCTCTCTGCCCACTCATATCCACAGATAAAACCACCCCTCCTGATGGCTTACCCCATCACTTGCAGATATAACCTGTGATGCATGGGCTTATTTAAAGCTTCAGTTTGTGCACTTATAATCCTCAGCAAGGTGCTGACCCCAAAAGGATGTTTCTCATACCTTGAAAGCAAATGATAACTACATGGGTATTGCTCTGAGGGGAGTGGTGGCAAGGAGGAGTCCATCCAGCAAGGCAACCGATGAACTATTAATGAGTAACACTGTATAAGCATTACTGCAGAAAGGGTCATATAAGCATTACTGCAGAAAGGGTGGTAGACGGATTAGAGAGGCTGATAAAAGACCTTGTTTGCAATGCCATGCAGTGCTGGATGCCACTGGAGGGGATGGGGCTGGATGTGTGTTTCTGATCTTGGGCCAGGGATGCTCAGCAGAGCCCTCGAGCTCCTCTTGTCTCTGTCCAGCCTGCTGCAGCTCCAGTGGGGACTAGCCAGAGCACAGCAGGTTTTTCAACTATGACACAGTTCTTGCCTTGACAGCTGGAGGAAGTCTGGCATGGGAGCCAAATATGTTGGCTTTGTGTCAGTTCTGGGGTATCTTTCCGGTTTTGGGAATTCCCCGCCAGGGAGGTACTACTGCTGTTTGGAGCAGAGCTCAGATCTCAGCCCCTGGGGCTGTCCACTCTGGGAGAGGGTTCTAGCAAGGATATGTGGTTTTTTTGCTGTTTTTGTCTCTTTGATTTTATAAATAAGTGACAAGTAAAATTTTGGTATTTACCCTATGGCTGAATTTTCAGTGGGGATGTTTGCATGTGTGCGTAATACCATTTGTATTTAATATTCCTGCTGCTGTCGTCACTCACACATTTTCTGCAAACGCAGAACAAAAGGCATCTCCCTTTGCAGTCAGCTTATGGTCCAACTGCTGTGTAAAGACAGCAGAGGACAGAGTGCCTGGGGGGCACAAGGAAACCCTGAGATAACATTGCTTGGGTTGCTGTTGTCAGACCTCTACAAACCATGGTAATACATGCATGCTTGATGCTAATAAGAGGCAACCAGGGTGTATGTGAAGAACTAAAGTCTCCATTTACATGCAGCTGGGGATTGCATTTTTGGGGGTTCCATTGTTGGGACATGCAGCTAGCTGGCTGACTTCCGTAACGTACTGCATCTTTAACTGATTTTATCTGATGAGTTCTGCAGGATCTTGTCTACCCAGATTTTAGTCATTCACCTTGACTTCTGTTTCAGGAACCTTCTGACCAAGTTGATCTCTGGTATCCATATGAAAATCTGTGCTGGTGAACTTTCAGGTTTGACTCACTTTCTGGGATAAGCCTATGCCTCAGTTATGGCACACTCTCTTCATTAATCCTTTGATTATGCTTTTTGGGGGGAATAGAGACTGCAATTATGTTAAATTGAGTTCATCCGGTTCAGTTACCGGTGTCCTGTGGTGGTGGTCTCCAGATGTTTCAGAGAACAGAAAACAAAATCCTGCATTAGCCAGGAAGGAGATAATCTGTCATTCTCTAAGCTCTAGTAGAAACTTTGTTTCAATATCTCTTTAATAATTCTAAAAAATATTTTAATTATTGTAACACATGAGAACATTCCTAGCCAGGCAATTATCCTATCCTTTTTGGAATCCTGTTAAAGTGGTTTTCTTTTGTTTTCACAACATCCTTTGGCAAGTGGTTTTCAATGTTAGCTTCTCTCTGAAAATATTTCTTAACTTTTGACTTGTCCCCCTCCACTTTGCTGAAAGCCATCTATGTCTTGAAGTACGAGACAGGCAAACACAGATCTTGATGTATAGCTCTGGGCTTATCCAGAATTTTGCACACTTGCTTGATACTTTCTTCAACAAACCAACCATTCTAAGAACTTTATTACCAGATGAGATTATTACAAAGCCAGATGTTAAGAGAAGAGTTGGGCACTAACATTACTGAGGGGATCTGATCGGAAAGATTTTACTGACGCAGAAGCCACTTCTGAAGGACAGCAGAAGCCAGAGGAGCGAATGGAAAGCTGTGCTGGATGTCCAGCCTAGAGCCCTGCTCTTGGTGCATTCAGTCAGGTGCTCTTCTAGAGGGGGTCCTTAGCCACTGCTCTGGTCGCTCACCCCCTACAATCTGCTCTTGCCACAGAATGTACATGCTTTATCTGCTGGGGGTTGGAGGGGGATGGGAAACAACACCTAGTCTAACAAGTGCCACCTTTTCTTTCCCCTGTTTATTAGTGGTGGGGCTAATAATTCCTCTGCTGTATATAATTCCTCTCCTATAATGCTTCACACTTGATTGCCTGTGTGAAGTGGTCAAGACCTGCATCTGGAAATTATGCAGTAACAATATTTTTTCTTTGCTACAGCAAGAGTATTTATTTGTACCAGGTTTATGCCACAGTCTACCAGATGGTACAAGACGTAAAGCAACCTCAGCTATCTTCCTTCTAGTGTTATTCTGCAATATTGTAACTTCTTCATAAGATTTCCTGAGGTTTTCTTTTGCTCAGGCTGTTAAGATCGGCCACAGTTGTGTTTTTGTTTTGAGGATAAGGGAATACCTGTCTGAAATCATGCCATCATGTTTGTTGGCATGTAGATAATTTACCAATTTGTATTGAAAAGATAGGCAAAAACCAATGTGAAACTGATGCTGCACATGATTTCAGAAAACAGAGCCGTCCACTCACTGTAAGCATCTCCACTGATTGCAGTGATCATTGTCCAAAGTTAGATACCGCTTCCTTTCTACATACTTCCATATACTAGGTTAGATGCTTGGGTTTTTCCAATTGGCTCTGAGTTCAATCTTTCAAGTCACCCTTAAGATACTTACAAAGCCTGCTTATTTTCACCTTCACTCATCCTATAAGAGGATGAATGAGAAAAAATAACTGTTCTGTGTGCTCAGCATTGTAGTGAGGGTATACAATCCCTTTTTGCATGAACCAGTGGGCTTTGGAGGGGGTTTCTGAGTGCGTGGAAACTCTGCTGTGCTGTTGACCTTTCTCTCAGATTGGGCCCCAGTCAGTGATGATAAATTTGCAGGCAATCCAGCCAGGATTTTTCCATGTCATGAAGGGAATGATGAGGAACTCTAAGCTCTGAACAGATGACTCAGTGCTGCTGGTGCTGAGTTAGACCTATCACTGTACCCATTGCAGAGGCACGCAGTCCACACCCAATTTCATCCTCTGCCTACACACAAATGTGTCATCTATCTGTGTATGAGCGAAGTGCTTATATCAGACACGTTTACCTGCCAGAATTGTGGGAAGTGTCCTAAAAGGTTATTACCTTCTCCCAAATTTTCAATTATTTCTCTCCTCTCCAATCATTCTGTTCCCTCTTTGAATCAGTTACACAGGCAGACCCCATAGATGGCATATGTTAGGTCTGTATGGCAGAACTGTATTTGCAGGGCTATTTGTGAGTCATGTCAGTCTAACAAAAACTAGTGGGAGGGACCCACTGAGCTAAAACTGTGTATGGAATTGAAATGGATTGCCTTGCTTATTTTGGATAAATATTGCCTCTTAATGCCAAGTATTCCATTCAAACATCAGTTTGGATTAGCGGAATTGATAAAGGCATATGCTCTTAATTTCCACGAATAGCAGAGGATTAAAAAGTGGCCATATCTGACATCCTATCCATATGCATGTCATGCTGGAATCAGTTTAATTTTACGAAACTTAGCGCTATGAAATTCATTCACCTTCACCACACTGTGTAAAAGAGGCCGTGAATTAATTCAACTACTAGGAAACTGACTTTCCAATCTAAAGGTATGTGAACACGTGTCTTATGGTTTTATATTAAACTTCTATATATACTAGAGATGTAGCCTTCCAGGGCCTTGGTGAGGTCATGAGTGTGTGCATGTGTGTATCTCTGAGATTAGGAACTCTAAGCAAGGTTCTCTGTGGTTTCTTAATTTTTTTTTTAAAGTGTAAGGCCTCAAGCCATCTTTCAGAGCACAGAAGATCCGGAATTTCCTTAGGCAAAGTATAATGAGAGCTTGTCTCAAAGAAAAGGTGGAAGCTAAGGCATGGTTCATAAGAAGGTGGTTTTGAAGCCACCCTCACCAGAAGGGAAAAAGGAGACCTGATCTCCAGGTTGGGAAGAGTTGCTCTAGGTCCTGCTGACAGACCAATTGCTTCCTAATGCTAAACAGCCTAGAGCTGGAGGAAAGAGATATTTCTCCAGCGGAACTGGGGAAAGAAGGGAATAGAACAGGGAAAATCAGTTTCCCTATTCTCCTTTCCCCCTCAGAGGACTGGGGGATTAATGTCTTCTGAGAAAGGGATACATGGAAGCATGGTGGAAGACCAAGGTTTAGAGCAGCTATCATGAAATTTCCCTTTGTTCACTTTCCTTTGACTACCAGTCCCAAGAATTCCCGGTGTGAACTGAAACCAGAAGATTTCAGAGTCCTACTTCTGAACAGAGTCATGGCTGAGTCACATCCTGCCTTACCTGACGTTGCACAAATGATCCAGACTAAACGGCATGATGCGACTCCTCTATGGTAATATAAATGAGAAGGATGTTTGCTGGCATGCATTTCTCAACATGTGGTACAGCAAAATAATCTTCTGCAGAACTGTCAGCAAAGGCTGGTGCAGAACAAAGGAGGTACAGGCATTAATCTGGAATAATGATGGACAAGAGGTGGCAGGAGGTGCTGGGAAGATTTGAGTCTTACAACTTGTGACAATTTTTACTGGAAAGCCAGGAGTACAAGTTTGACTAGTTCCCAGATGAGTCTGAATTGTTTGGCTAGTATTTAAGAAGGAACTTACAGTATTAATGGCAGCAATACAAAGGAAAAGAGGAAGATCTTTATCAGTAATTTTTACTTTGGTTTTATTTTGCTATTATATATAAAAATACTTAAATATAACTGTGTAAGCACACATCACGCTATTAGTATCTGAGTTATTAAGATACTGTTAAATGGGAACAGGAACATGTAGGAGCGAAACATTTAATTCCACAGTGTCTGCAAATGCAAGCAGAGGTTTGGTTCAACAAGGTGTGCATCATTGGCTGGTGGGTTTGAACCTGGGACTATCCCTACCAGCAGCCTGCAATGTTTGGGGTTCGAAGTAAACTTTCTTCTTGGGTAACAATTGCTGGGAGAAACTGCACTTAAAGTTAAAAGGCTTCCCCCCACAAATCAGATGCTTATCCCCTGTGGGTATAGGATGGTGTAGTTCTGTTAAAAAGTGTGGGTACCAGCTTATGGAGGCTGAAGACCTGGCACAAAATCCCTGTTAACATCAACTGTTTTTCTGCTGTCACCTACACGGGCTGCATGTAAGAACAGGCAAATTAACTGCTGCTACAAAGCTCTATCTGATTTGATTTCATGTGGCCTCCTTCTTCTGTATCCATGGTCATGGCAACCTGTTTTAACACCCACACCTGACTTCTCAATTTCCTCCACTGCCCCTTTCAAGTATCCTTGTGCTATATAAAGCAGCTGCTAGTGTTTAGTAACTTTCTGCACCTGTAGTGCTATTGGTTTAGGACACTGCAGATGATTTTCCTCACTTGGGCATGTTAAGATACAAACTGTGCCCCTGGGCTGAGAACTGGAAAGTATTCAGTATATTCAGTAGCACCATTTGCAGATGGTGTGAAGGAAGCTGCTCTCCACATCTTGTCAGCGTCAAGGCTGAACGTTCGTGGTCCAAGCTGAAGCAAATTCTTTGACACCCTGGTATGAAACCAGCCTGTTCCTGTTTGTGTGCCGAAGGAAGCTGTTTCTTAGTTGATGAATAGGGTATGAAGTGTAAACTTCACATTGAGACTCATGCAATTACCTTGCCTGTTTTCAGGAGAAGGTGGATTTTGTGTTCCTGGTCAGCTTGCACCCAGATGTCAGCATATAGGTTGAGATTTCTTTTTGAAGAATGCCATGCAGGCTCGCGCTCGGTTGAAACTAAAGCAAGGGTTATATTTTGCTAGAAGTCTTTAGATTATTTTCCTTCTCACCCCAGATTTAATTTCTAAAAATGCCTTTCCCCTCAACAGAGGAAACCTATGACCCCAGTAGCTATGCCCAGGTGTAGTAACGGCTGTTTTGGAGCAGTCCGACTGTGCTGGGGCAGAGTGCTATGCCCTTTCCTGCACTGCCAAAGCAGACTTTCTTCCAGGGAATGACTTTGGTGCAAGGATGCTTTCCTGGTGGCTATTCCATAATACAATCTCTGATTCAGGCAGGGTGGACTCTAAGGGTTTGAAACAGGTCCCCGGCTCTGGCCAGCTCAACCCAGGCTTTTCCAACTTGTATGCCCATGCTGTCCACCATTGTTGGAGTTTAGCTGGGGGACTTGTCCAAGATTATACAATACACCTGAAGGAAAAATAAGAACTGAATCTAAGTTTTTTGGGTCCAAGTAGAATATCTTTGTCCTGAGACCTGTCTCCTTCCTGTGACTTTTTTCTTCTTTGGGGGGAAGGGGAGGAAAAAAAAAGTTAGTGCTTTTAACATACTGAATGTCTGAGTATGCTTTGTTGTGGAATACGTGGTGTAGTGCATCTGGATCCATCTTTCTGTTAAGGCAAAAACCCATCTTTGAACTCAATATTAAAGACTACGAAGTGGTTATAACTCTTGTCAGACAACAAAACAACTCTTGAAAAATATTATGCCTATTGTTTTTGCAGATGGGATGATCAAGAGGACTCTTGGTTCTGATCTGTCTTGTTGTTTTTCTCTACTGTTGTTGTAAACGGCTGCTGGAAAAAAGGAGTCAATACAGTGAAGCGTCATTGTTAGCATCATAAAACCACCACCTTAAAGACTTGGCCTAATTTCCTTTCATTCAAAAGCATCAACTTCAGTATCTCTAGCCTAATGCCATAGATAGGTCTGGTTTATTAGCATTAAACAATGTATTTAGGGCAGGAATAAAGTACTAGGAAGTTTATAGCATGCTACTGAGGGCCAGTACTTGCATGATATTTATTGCCATCTCTGATACATTGGCATGGTTTAGTACAAGGGAAAGAAAACTACCCTCGAAGTTAATAGCAAGCTTTATAACACCTCGTCTTCCGTCTTATTTACATAAACTGAACATCCAAAAGCTGTTCATAGAATCATTAAGGCTGGAAAAGACTTTTAGGATCATCAAGTCCAACCATCAATCCAATACCACCATGACTCTTAAACCATGCCCTGAAGTGCCACATCTACACATCTTTTTGAACACCTCCAGGGATGGTGACTCCACTACTTCTCTGGGCAGCCTGTTCCAATGCTTGAGAACACTTTTGGTGAAGACATTTTTCTTAATACCCAATGTAAACCTCCCCTGACACAACTTGAGGCTGTTTCCTAGTTACTTGTGGAAGAGACCAACACCCACCTCACTACAACCTCCTTTCAGGTAGTTGTAGAGAGCGATAAGGTCTCCCCTCAGCCTCCTCTTCTCCAGGCTAAACAACCCCAGTCCCTCAACCTCTCCTCATAAGACTTGTTCTCCAGACCTTTCACCAGCTTCATTGCCCTTCTTTGGACATGTTCCAGCAACTCACCTGATGCAAGTATGTGGCTGAAGGAACTGTGTATGACTAGGCAAGTAGAGGATGGCCTTCATGTTAGTCTCAGCCCATAGTCCTGCAATCATGCCATTGCCAGGGTCCTTTGGGATCTGAGAGTCCTGCTGGATCTTGCTTGAGGAGTGGCTTGCCCACACACAGCTCACTGCATCATAAACTCCTGTGAATGGGTCATGTTTTGTTTTGCTTTCTTTGGTCTTAACTCAAATGCCCAACAACTAGTTGCAAGAAAACATGTGAAAGATCCATCAGCTTCACTCGTTCAACAGATGAAGATACTTACTAATTCAGCTTTCCAGTGCTCTGGAAGCATATCCAAAAACTCTTGAAAGACAAGACTTGACATTCTTAATTCAGATATTAAAAAACAAAAAGGCCAAAAAAAGGGGGGAAAGAAAATCCCAAAGGGAAAATTTTTTGGCATTCTTTATGGATCTTAAGAAATAAGAACAGGGCAGACCCTTTTCTTTTTAACCTGAAAGATCAACCTTAGGGAAGTGTTAAAAGTAACTAACCAAATGCTTACACTTAACCTATGGACATATCAGTAACTTAAAACAAATGTCATTCATTGTGTTTCATGAGAGTGAAGTGAAAATGGAGGAGAATTAATCCACCCATTCTGAGACAAAGAGCCACTTGCAATGTGGTTGCCACTTGCAACGTGCTAAGCCTTAGCTTGGAAGAGCATGTGACTGAGCCAGGGCCTGGAAGGGGCACTGTAAGTAATATATCTTACATTTTACTACTACCTCCTTCCTGTGAGGGCTCAAGTACAGAGAAAAATCATGGGGGTGGGTCAGAAAGAACTGAAGATCTGCTCAAAATTTCTTCCAAGTACTGTTGTGATGAGGCATGGTGGCACTGTGCAGACTCACCCCCTTGCTTTTGCATGTGGATTAGGGCTATGTTTACCCTTTCAAAAAGTTTCTGAAGTCTGAGGGAGAGATTGAATCGACAAGGATTTTAACATGACCTTATGCAAATTCTTGTTTAGTTTTGGTGTTAGCAGTTTAGGAGGTGAGTTGACCTTACAGAGAAGGAAGTAAAACAGAGATAACCACATTTTAATATTTTTGGCTACTTAAGAAAACCCATAAGAAAATGTCACCTAAAAGCAGCATGCAATATAAGTGATGCTTGTCAATCATCCGTCCAACCTGAGACACACCTGTGTGAGTGTTATTACTTTACAAAGGTCACTTCTGCTGTTTCTACCAGCTTCTCTGGACTTCCTGAGGTTTCTAGTTGTCCCTGCACTTTGGACAGGACTGGTATAGTATTGATGGCATGCTCTAAAATTTTTCAAAACCAATGGTAATCTTCTCATTGTCTCCAACGGGTTCCGTGCCTTATCTGACTTCTGCACAGCACCATGTATAGGCTGCAGTGGGATAGTCTGCAATGGCAGAATTGGTCTGATCTGAAAAGTTGCTGCTCGTTGGTAACTGGAAGTTACTACTGCTCCACTCAGTTGTTGTAACTAACAGGGACCAATCGCGACTCCTGTTGTGTGGGTATGTATTAAACCAGGCCAGCGTAGATTTCACTTAATAAGCAAAAGCAGTAACAAACAGCCACTGGTAAGAGGTTTTTATACTGTCAGTTATGATTTTTGGATTCAGTGAAATAGCTAACCCCCTTGTCAATAAATGAACACAAATTATGGTAACAAGAAAGCATTTATGATCTCATGATATAGCAGCACCCTATTTAAGTCTGTGTTAAGTCCACTGTTAACATTTGCATGAGGAAACTGTCTGCTTTTTAGGGTAGAAAAGAATCATGTTGAAATATCAGATGAAAAAGAGCTCAGTATTTGAGCTCTCTTATGTCCCATTGAATGCTTTTAGTTGTTAGTGTGACTGATTAGCAGTAAGTATCTGAAACTGCTTTCACCTTCACCAAATGAGAAATAATTCTCAAGTCAGTGAAATGATACCAATCTGAAACTGCTGCAAATGATGTTAGAATGAGCTCCTGAAGTCCTTAATTTGGTATTTGGGGGGAGGAAGGAAAGACGAGGGATCAGAAAAAATGAAGTGCGATCATGCCTTTTTAGTTCTGTAGAAACTTTTGCACATTTCCTTACTACAAATGTTCTCAGGAGTGGGTTTATACATTAATATGCTACATCCAATGAAATAATTCATGCAAATATAGAGAAGTGTGTGGATAAGTGTTTTTCAGAACTGAGAACTATAAATTACAAAGTACACTAGGCTTCAGTTACTGTCTTCCACTTATTACGCGATAAGTTTTTCAACAGTAATAATCATCCAAACCAAAACTTAAATAGAAAATCAACTTGCAGACTGTAATATCTCAAATGAGTAATGACGTGCTTTTCAAACCACTTTTCTGTGTTAGTAAAAAAATGTAGTGTTAAAAGCTAATTTTAGATTGAACTATGGGTGCGGCCCAAACAAGCAAAAGCCAAGAAAGTGAAAACTCATTCTCCAACAAAGCAAGTGATGCTGGGAAAAAAATGCTTCTGGCTCAGTTTACTTGCTTCTCAAGTGAAACTGGCTTTTTTGAGAGAGGCTATCAAAATGCCAGTATGGGATTAAAACCTCAAAATGCTTCAGGGACCTTTTGCTTACTCTTTACAGAAAGGCAAATTTCCTGCCTTTTTACTTTTGGACTTCCCCAGTCCAAAACCTAACAACCAGCTGTAGGGCAGCAAGTGGTACCCAAGTGGGTGAGAAGGGGGGAGGGCTGCCTCATTGTTCTCCAGGCAGTGGACAAATGAGAAAGAGGGTGTGGTATGTGTAGGCATCCTCCGGAGACAGGTGGGCTGGACTGCTGGGGCATGGTAGTGTGTCTTCTTCCTGGTTCTTTATCCTCAAGTTATTGCTGTGTACTATCTTGGCGAAGTGGGGTTTTTAGATTTTTTTTTTTTTTTTATAGTAGCAATACCTACTGCAATAGGGTAGTATCAGTGGATTCTGTTCTCCTTCTCACATTGTCAGTCAGTGTAGTTTTCTGCTGGTGGAGGAACATAAACATTTTCAGATTCTTAGTTTACAAGGCTAGCAGTAAACTCTAATGTCATTATAGGATCTAATTCCTAATATGTTTTCTTTGGTGGGAAAGCTCACTTAAGGATCTCCTTTTTCCTTGCTGGAGTTTCTTGTCCCCTGGTTGTGGTGGTACAGTCATGTGCAGGACCAGTGAAGTGGTGCAAGATAAATAATAAAAAAGGGAAGTGGTTTGGGGACAAGTATTTTTAACCTGGCTTAGATTGATGGTACCATCAGCCCAATGAGGGACAGGAATGAATTGCTTTGCCACCAAGGAGAACATGTCATGGGATTGCTTCTGACTCTTCTACTCTATCAGATGATATGGAAGTCATGCAGAGGGCGTTTCATTTTTACAGTTCCTCCATTGGTTAGAAAACCAGCCCATTAGACATGCCCTCTGCCCCAAAATGCAGGAATTTGGCTGAAGTCATGTTTGGCTACTCTTTGCCTGCTCAAGGTCTTAAGTTAGCTGGTTTTTATGTGTAATAAATGAAACATTGCTAGCATTTGTTTCAAAGGGAGATTTGGTTCAAGAATTAAAATCCTAGAGTCAGAATTCCAATTGCTAATTTTCTGGCTGGAGCAAAGAAACTTTGCACCTAGTCATGTTTCCCAAGGATACCTGGTTTAAAACATGCCAGGCATGAGTTTCCTGCTATTATTGGTTGAAAACTAATGGAAACCACTACAGACTTCAGGTTGCGTGTGTCAGGGTCTTATCAACTAACTGGATCTTAAACACCAAGTTGCAGTTGCGTTTGCTTATTGGTCAAAATATGTCTTTACACAATGCCATTTCTAATTAGTAGTATGCAAACAGTGCTGTTAAGACTGTCTGTTTTGTGTCACTTTCTCAGTTATAGACATCATTACCTGAGTTTGTCTTCACTTTTACTCAGTGGTTATGTCTCGTTAACAGGTACCTGATGGAGGAATGCGCTCACTGGGTTGAATATATTGATATATATGTATAGTCAATGTCAACTGGCATATAGAACAGCATAAGGAGGAGTAATGTGACTGTATAAACAAAAAGCCTATGTTATTTCATGTTGACATGTATATGACACTAATCCAGAAACGTGTGCCAGAAGCAAGTGAAATATGTTTTGAACCACTAGAGGCATTCCTTCTGGGATCGCTCATATGGTGTGATTTCTGTCTCTTTGTTTTGAGTCAAACTTTACAGATCTATTAGCAATGGTATTGATATCTGGGGTGGTATAAATGTAAAAGTCATTACTTTTACAAGATGCTTTTTTTTGTGTTTTCCAATGTAATCTTATATTCTTGCTTAATTCAGAGAGAAGTTGTAGATCAACAAACACCTTTAATATTACATTTTTATAGACATATTAAAAATTTTAATCTGTAACTGATAAGCAGCAAAATGGACTTTTTCTTAGAGCAGATCTTATGTGCTGTTTGCAGGGAAACTTTCCTGGAAAATGATGCTTCAATAATCATAGGCTTGTTTCCTAAACTGCAGAATGTATAAAAGTAACTTCTCATTCAGGGATGAATAGCAGAAGTTCATGAGTAAGTGCTAAAACGTATGGCTAATATAGACAGTTACAAAATGAACTACTTACTCCTTGAAAATAGATTAGGGAGACAATGCTGACACACTTTTGAAAAGAAGTTGAAACTGTTGTCAGTAAAATTGTGCATGGTCAAATGATATTTCCTAATGTGTTTACTGATGGTATTTTCTCCCTGTCTAGATTTATATTTACCTTGGTATATGGTATCCCCTTAGATTTTATAGTATTATTTTTGTGTAAGCAAAATCATTGACCGATTCTGTCTCTAAAACATACACTTTTTTAGGATTTCATGTGCAGGAGGCTATGTTTTGGATTTGTGACAGAAGTGTTGATAACATGGGGATGTCTTAACTATTGCTGAGCAGTGCTTTCACAGCATCAAGGTTCTTTGTTTCTCACACTGGCCTGCCAGCGAGCAGGCTGGGAGTGCACAAGAGGTTGGGAGGGGAAACAGCTGGGTCAGCTGACCCCAACCAACCGAAGGGATATGACACACCATATTGTGTCATGCCCAGCAATAAAACTGGGGAATGGGGGGTGTGAGTGAAGGTTTGCTGGGGCTGATGTTGCTTGGCATTGGTCGATTGGTGGTGAGCAACTGTTTTATTTTCCATTACCTGTTTTCCTTATGGGTCCCCTCCTGCCCTTGTTGTTTTGGGTTTTTTTTTCCTCTGAAAAAAAAAAAAATTAAACTGTCTTTTTCTCAACCCATGAGTTTTTGCAATTTTACCCTTCTGATTCTCTCCCCCATTCTACAGCATGTTGGGGTGAGCCAGTGGCTGAGTGATGCTTAGCTGCCTACTGAGGTTTATCAATAGAAAAATAATCTATCTACCTACTTTTTCAAGCACAGAAAAAGGCTAGGCACATTATAACCTATCAATCAAAGTAATTGAATGTGAGCTTAATTTTAAGTGTGTTAATGATCTTTATAAATGTATATTTGCAGTAAACTCCTTTTTAAATTAAAAAAAAAAAAAAGAAAGGATAGAAAGGATCTGAGATTACTTTGAAGGACCTGCTCCCAAAATTGGTGATTAAAGAAGGATAAGCATAGAGCTTGTGGCTTCAAAGGTCAGTCCTGCTGAATTTAAGTGACTGATGGATTCTCTTCACCAGAGGTGCAATTTTCCCCTGAAGAAATACTTCTTAAAGACCAATGCTAGCTAGCTGGTATTTATGAGAGAGTCCAAAGGGAATTACAAGTAGGTTGCTAGGGTTATCATTTACTCAGTGGTTTGTGCCGATATTGTAGTGCAGAGATCCCACAGCACTGCTTCTTAGCATGTGATAAATTGTGTACCAGGTGAAGGTAAGAAAGGAGTGAGGGCAGCCACCGTGATGACAAACTGTTGCTTTGCTACTCCCACTATGAACCTGCCATTTCTCCGCCAGCAACCACCAGTGCCTTAGCTGTGCCCAGCATTGATCTCCTCAGCCCATGATAACACGCCTGCGCGTTTGGGAGCGCTTTAAGGAGACGCTGGGTATGTGGCTACAAACAGCACAGTTTTTCTTCATAATGCCAGCATGGCAAGAACAGTACGTTTCATGGCTACGTTTGCAAGACCCTTATATTGAGGATCTTTATGCAACTCTAGTGATTTCCAGTATCTGACACAGCATAAAATATCAGCTTTATGCTGCATCAACCGGTATTGGAAGAGGTTCCTTAGCCTGCTCCAGTGGGAAGGTCTGTTGTTTTGATCTTTCCTGGATCTATGACTGGCAACAGGAGCTTATCAATATAGTTGTGGTGCTTTAAGGGTTATTTTTGTTGCATCTCCCTCCATCTTTGTATTAAAAATATTTTTGTCATAGAAAGCTACTCAGATATGTTGCATATTTGATGTAGCTTCCTCAGCTATTTATCTTATGGAAAAAAGCAAAACTGGGGGGAAAAGAGAAAGTGGAAGTATCCAGTTTAATAACTTCTAAGTAACTGTTTTGCTTTGTCATTTTACTACAAATGCGCTTGAAAATAACAACTGTCTGCCCTTAAATCATACAAATCATTACATCAGTTGGGTATAAAATAAAATATCTGGTGGGATCTGAAATAGGTTTTATGTTGGTTTTTGATTAATAGAAAAATAATGTACTTCAGTTTTGCCGTACTCTTTCAGGACTGCAAGCCAGTCTAATGCTAATGATTCAGCTGTTATCCAGCTAAGAAATAGACTGATGAGGTTAAGTAAGGCCACAGTCAACATCAGTTAATGTGGCGTTGAATATGTTGCTTGATAGGTATTAAAAAAAAAAGGAAAAGCAATATCTAGCACCTTTGTTTAAAAACAATATCACCAAAGTCATCCCCCACCCAAACAAACAGATTTCCCAGAAAACCCAAATAAAGGGAAGTTCCTGAACTCTGAGAAAATCACTGTTAAGGCAGTAAAGTTATTAATGTCTCCTCTGAACTTACTGTTTATGTAACTTTGCCTCTGCTTTCCTAATTTGGTGAATCGCTTTCTTTAAGATAAGACTTTAAGTCTTTCCATTGATGTTTGGATTCCAGTGACTATTGAAAGGCTTTGAAAGTCCTTACTGCTGCATCTTTGGCTCCTTTTCAATGAGTAGATGTTGACCGTAGAGGGAAATGTTGAATTTATATCTTCATCAGTTCTTTCTGCTGGCAGCTTCTTGTGATTATACCTTAAAAAGGAGGGGAGCCATTTAAAGCTTTTTATTCTCTTTGGTTCATTCAAGTTCTTGTTCTATGCTGCTTGTCTTTGAGCCATAACAAGGAATGTGCTGTGCCATCGGACTCAAAACTACTTACCTTCTGCATTCAGTGGATGTGCAATCAGATTAGAGCAGCAGCTGGAAAAGTGATACAGATACTACCTTGCCCTGGAAACCCATCCTGGATTTTGGAACTGGGACTCCAGGGTTGTTTTCTGAGATATATGATGACTAGATACACGACCTTAGGCTACCTGTATGATCTGTGTGGGGCTTTATTTTCAATGTTGCAGAGTACTATGGAGGAGAGGAGTTTCGTCATTGATTCTGCAACAGCTGTGGGCTACGGTGCAGGGGCTGTTCAGGCAGGGCTGGCCAAAGGAAGGGTGGGAGCTGCCGGAATCACAGCCCCCGGCATTGCTGCAATGGCCTTGGCACCTCAAGAAGGGCACTGAAATAGAGACGTGATGGCAAAGGTCATCAGACTCTCAGCATCTGCAAAGCCTGGGCAAAAGCTCAGCCCTTCATTCATTACTGAGCAACCAAAGTGACAATGCAGCCTTTTACCACTGAAAATTTGGGGCCCTGTCCACTGTCCATTGTATTGATTTCAATGAAACTTAAGTGTGTACTTAGAATTAAGCACTTCTCCTGGTGCCCTCAGGAGAGAGTGTTTCCTCAACTGGGGCCAAACATGTACTTTGTATGGGGCATGTTCTGACCCAGAAGGTCAATTAAAGCTTCTGAGGGATTCCGAAGGGATATTAATTTAATTGTTCAAAGTCTTGTTTTGTTTTCAGTCCTTGCAAAATAATCTGAATGTGTGTTTGTATAAATGCATAAGTGAAAAGCTGGCAAAGGAAGAAGCTTGCTATTCATTGCGGTTCAGGTCCTGCAACTGTGAAGTCAGACGGAGTTTTGCCATTTATTTCACGTCAGTGCAGGGCAACACGTCAAACTGTTTTGAATTAATAATTTTTCCCCCTCTCCCCTGTATAGAGACAAAAGTAACTGGTACGGAATTGAGGTGTTTTTCTGATGTGATATATAACTTGTGAAATTATTGTATGTTTGCGTAATGATTGTAACATTAGAGTAGAGGATAATTTCCATCCTTCTAATGGAAATGCCAGCACAGGGAGTGAGACACAAGTGGGATCCACCTAAATGCTGTATCACAGAAACATTCCTGAGTCTGGCAGCTTTGGTACTGTAATCTTCAGGTTAGGTGTATTCCATAGCAAACTCTGCATCATTTTAGTAGATACTGCCTGTGGGTAGGAATTATCCACTTCTGGGCTACTTCCACTCAAAACGACATCTTTGTGTTACTTCATCTGAGTTAAAACTATATTTTTCTTGTTTATCTTTGTTAGCTATTTTTTTAATGTGATCTGATGCAAAGTTGTTTTCAAAAAGATGAAGTGAAGGACCAGCACTATATCCTCCCTTTGCTCTTTGGCAAGGTAGGAGCAGGGACTGCAGCAGGAAAAGACCTCCCATCCTGGCAGATTTCTAGGCTGGTGCTCTGCAAGTCTGCATGTTAAACCTAAGGGTATTAATGACTGTGTGCAGACTGAAAATTCAGATGCGCTCCCTCTTTTGTTGCAGGAGGAAACATTTTCTGCTGCAGGTCTGAGAAAGGGCAGGCTGGCATGGAGAAAGAGGTAAGTGAAGAAAAACCATGCTTTAAAACAGAAAAATTAAAGGGGCTATTCCTAGCATTGCTATTGCATAATATTATTTGTAGTGTGATGGGAGGGAAGTCAGCAGACATGTAGGCTCCTTTATATCGTTGACAAGTCAAGGGGATGATTAACGAGAGTACAGACAATGTAATGGTAGGAGAAGGCCCGCAGAAGTTAAACAAAAGTGCCTTCAGAATTTAGAGAATTCCCATGATCCATAGTAGGACCTCATTGTGCTTGTCTACTGTTTCTATTTTTGATTAGATTTATAAACACAGCACCACATATTTTCATGTGGCTCATAGCCCCAGGGCAGAGCGAGATTGACTGTGCTGAAACTGTGAGGCTTGTGAATTTCGGGCAAGGGATGGAGTGAAATAAGTAGTGTAATTGTTTTTGTGGAGTGACCGTGGGACCTCCTCTGTTCTGAATTACACATGGTTCAACCCTTTGACCTAACCAACCTCAGCAATGCCTGGTAGATCTCCTAAAGCTGTGCTGAAAGGTCCTATCAGTGACATGTTGGAACATTATCTGTCATGTGAGATGTGTGCCAACAACCATATTAAACTACATTAATTACTAGCGATACCATGTTTGTGACAATCTCAACTTCATTTAACCCATCATCATGTTAGTTATTGTTTAAACAGGAAGAACAAATGGGGACAATTTATGAACTTGAAATGCAGCACCGATGTGTCTTTAATAAATTGTATGTTTTACTTTTTATTTCCTTTCTATTCCTGCTCTCCTCCCCCCCCCCCGCCATTTGTTTTTGTCATCAGCTCTGTAGCTTGAGTTTTTGAGGGCTTTTCTATTCTAAAAGCAAGTAAGAAAAAGACTACTTCTTAGTAACTAAGCTAATATGCCAGTGTAACTGCTATTTATTTCACAGTAATTTTAAATGATACCACAGCTGACTTGAAAGCACCAGTGCTTGTTTTCGAGCAAAAAGCAAACATGCTAAGGTTAGTTTACATAAGGCTGAAGGATCACATGTGGGTTATTCGCTTTAGGTACAACTTTGCTGCTCTATGCTCCAGCTAGTGAGTCTCTACATGGCAATGCTTGCACATGTCTGGATTGGGAGTGAAGCACACATTTCTTTTTAATTCTCAGAAAACAATTTTCTCATAGGCCTGACTCTATATGTAGCAAAATGTACTGTGAGTCCTCAAAAGACAGCCCAGTATGTAAAAATCCGGAAAGATTCTTTGCTGTTTTCTGAAGCAGTTCTGAATTTTATAGGGGAAGAGGCAAAAGCTCTCCCACATGCTCCTGCATGGGCAGTGTACAGGTTCAGTTGTACCTAGCTGTGCCCAGTATTGTATTAGACTAGGCACGTGGGGTTACATCTTCCACCTACACGCTGAAGTGCTTGTTTTTAGCCAAGCTTTACCTTTAGCCTCATTCTCTAGCGAGAACAGGCTTAAATGACGTGCGTACTTATTTATTTATTTTTTAATTGCTGTGGAGTCAGCTAAAAATATGTTTGACCCTACTAAGTGTCATTCTCGTTAGCAATGAAGAGTTTGCTCTCTACAAAATCTAACATGGAGAGCTTAAAGCAGACAGGTGCAAATTACAAGCTGTTTCTCTTTGGCTGCTATCCCTTAAATAGACAATGTAATAGGCTAGGCGAAGGGAAAAGGTTCCAGCTCCAGCTGCATAAAGGAAAGCCTTAACAGGGACTTAGCAGCTGGTTGCAAGAATTAAATGCTGTAAATACCAACTAACATGTTTGTGTGTGCCTTCGCAGAGGAATGTGTTTTTAGTAAGGCTCCATCCCTTTTCATGTGAGAGGATCATTCCTTGAAAACTGTGCTCTGCTTTATGTTGAAAGGCTAATGCTCTCACTGAAGTGAATGAGAACAGAAGCCAACATACCTGTTCCTGTTTACCATCATTACACTCCTTAGAGCATTTCAGACATTAGGTTCTTGGAGCCCTACCAGATTGACAATATTTCCAGCTACTTCTCTTTTGGCTGTATTCAAACAAGGCCCCAAAGGAAGAAAAAAAAGAACAACAAAAAATAACAACCCACCCAAAACACAACAACAACAAAAAACCCAATAGAAAAAAACCCAAACCCAAACCCAACCTACAAACAAAACCATGGATGAATCTGCTGAGCTAGTTTGCTGATGTTAGAAACAGTTGTTCATATTAGGAACACCTAATTTAATTTCATGAAAGAGACGTAACATGCCAGTATGTGTATGAATCTAAGGTATGCATTTCCTAAAAGGAACTAAAACTCTGTCATTCCAAAGTTGCTCTTCTTTTTGACTTTCAGCTTGCATGGGGACTGCTGTCTGGAAGCAGTAACTTTAACTTTAACTCTAAGGCTGCTGATGAGGTCTGTCTGTGTGATCTTCGTAAGCAGATAAGGGTAGGGAGACAGCTCAGAGCAGAGCTTGTTTACAGCAGGACAGAAGAAAACAGCTAGACATAAATGAGGGCTGACGGTTTCATGAAGCACAATTGGTTGATCACAGATTCAATATGACTGCCCTGAACTGAGCGATGATCCGTACAGTATGCAAAATTCACTTTCTTGCTGGTCTGTGCCCACCAGCCTTCCAGCAGCTTTCCCAGAGCCCCTCAGCCACGGCTTTGAGTGGAACCAGAGCTGAATGCAGCATTGTTGTACCCAATTCCTTTTGACAACAATCACATTCTTTTAAAAACTTCATAGGTTTTAGTTGTCACTGGTTATAAATGAGGGTTTTTTCCCTCGCCGTTGCTGCTGCCGCTGTTACGATGCTTGCTGTTCTTCTGCAGACCCAAGCACGGTGGGTCCTGGTACTCCCGATTTTCCTTTGTTTCAATTGGTGTCGGAAAGCAGGCGATATGTTTTAATGACGAAGGCATGCAAAAGGGCATTTAAAGGTTTAGGTCACTCTTTGAACAACATGATGAGTCTGCGTCGTTGTGCTCTGATACTTCTAACTCCCCTTGTTCTTGCTGTAATGCAGCACACTCAAGGTAAAAAGCATTTTTTTTAAAAAAAACAAGTCAAAAGGCAAGACTTTTTGTTTTTCACCAGCTGTGTTGGATGTTTGAGATAGGAAGAATTGCTACCAGCAGCAGCATCACCCGTTAAACTTGACTTTGCAAGTAAAGGACGTCCCCTTTCTATGTGCTGGCTGTAGATGGACAGGTCTGATGTGTATTGTTTGTGGATGCAAGGTGGACCACCTCCACCGCAGGTGTAAAACAGCACAGCTTTTGTATCACTTGAGGCTCAAGTTGTGTAACTTGGCTTTTTTATAGGAATGTTTTTTAATGCTAATTTTTGGATAATGTTCTCTTATTAGAATGGTAGCTTTCTGTACAGATGTGCGTTCATTTGCATTCATTTAGGTATGCTCACACAACTGGACTTTACCTGCAAATATGGGAAGTGGACACTGAAAGAATTTAATTTACTATTGGAAACCTAAGTTTTGCCGGTACATGTGAACTGATTAAAGAACAATTACTTTAGACATAAATTTGCATAAATACATAAATTAACTAGTAGTGACTAATGATAAAATGAATATAAAATGCCACTGGATAATTTCCTGCCTATTCTCTGATGAGAAGGCAACGTATCATAAAGGTAGGGGGGCTGGGGAAGGAAACCTAAAATGAAGTGGGGGGAGGGGAAGAGTGTAATTTACACTACTTAAAGGTGCTCATGTGTAAAAGAGAGAAGGATGAGGAAATTGGCTGGAGATAGGTATGAAAGGAAAACGTCTTCTAATTTTCTCTGAAGCACAAAGTGACAAGAACATGTGTTGATTACACAAAGGCCACCACCGAAATACTCTGTTACTCAGTTATGTTGAGAAGTAACCCTGGGAGAATTCCTCTCTGCTGTTGAAAATCAGGTGTTGCTTTCCTTCTAAAACTATGAACTCATGAAAAACACCTTTTCAAAACCTGATGACATTCAGGGAAAAGAGCATAATTTCTTCTGAAGTTCTTGGTAAGTAAGTAGGAGTCATGAGCCTGTACATAAACTACTTAAAAATACTGGTTTGTGTTTGAGTAAAGCGCCAAAGAATGTAGTCTGTTGTGTTCCTGAAAAAACAAAATTTGGTGCTAACTATATTGACTACTTTAAAAAAAAACCCAAACAAGCCACAAAATACCCCCAACCAACCAAACAAAAAAAAACCCCAACCCCAAACCCAAAACACAAAAACCCACGCTGCAGAGGAATACTTTCTTTCCCCCCCCTTGCTCTGAGAGGACCTTCTGTCTTTTATGGACTATAATAATTGAAAGTTGACCATGGCCAGTATAGCTTGCAGTCGGTTTTGCTAGGGAAATCTGACATGCAGAAGAATCCATAGAATGTAATGCAGATCATCTTAATTCCTTCAAAGTTACGGATGTATGCTAATTTACACCACTTGAAAATTTGTCACAGAATTTTTGTCTAGATGTTGTTTTCTCTAGCTGATAATATAAAGTTTAAGGGTTTGTGTGGTGATTATACGCAGCATAATAAGAATAATTATCACACAGCAGTGTTACAAACACCAATGGAGTCTTTAAAACTGACTCGATTAAAATTTTATGGTATGCAGGAATGCAGCAATACTTTAATATTGCAAAGGTGATATAATTCTAAAGATTCTAACTGAGCTAATATGTATTTTTGAAAGATTTTTCAGTTGGGAAAAAATCAGAAGCGTTAGGGTGAATTTCTGAACCTATTGAATTGTCAAAATTATAATTTACTTTAGTTGTGCTGCATGTGACTTGTAGGCATTCGTTCTGTTATAGTATTTATTGTGATTTCCAGAATGTGTCTAGTAATTTTTACACTTACTTGCTTTTCAGCAGGGTAGTAGTCTTAATTTAGAGGAAGTCCACTGTTTTATACTAATGTATATGCATGTGTGCATATATACATGTATATATATGAAGATATTAATATCTATAGTAATCTGTCAGTGCTATGGTTCAGTTATTTTTGACAGATTTATTGATTGTGTCTGCTGCAAACGTTGGGTTTTTTTTTACTGGAAATTGACACCCACAATCAAATGGGAAAGATGGATGCTGTAAAAATTGCAATTTTTCAATGATTCTTGTAATTAATCCTTTTGCATTGACAGCTTCCAGGAGCTATGTTGCCAGGAGTGGTCTTTATCACTGGACAATTAAGCAACTGGCTTGAAAAAATAATGCTGTTTTTGGAAACTGCCATGTGACATTTGAAAATAAATGGGTCTGAACTGTTTTCTTACTTTGATTTTTGGCTTTGATTAATGCTCCCAGATGTGCTTTGTTTTAGGTAATCTCTGCCTGATTTGACTGTTAGTGTCTATTTTAGGGGTCTGTAGCCATGTACGAGCCCATGTGCGACTCTCTTGCTAGTGTTGCTTAAGGTATTATAAAAAGATGATGTTTAGCACTTGGACCTTGCTGATGGTAGTTATATGACAGCATCCTTTTTGGCTCTTGCTTCCCCATGGGAGCATTAAAGTGGATTAAGAATTAACGTGGAACTTGTCAGAGTTTAGGTCCTCCAAGATCTCCTGCTATTTGTTTTTACTGTAACTGTTGTTGACTTCTCTCTAATATTAAATGAACTTTTCATTGCTGAAATGAGTCCTGCTTCCCCTCTACCCTGGTCCGCGATCTCTGTTTTGTGACATCTTGTAAGTTGTTTTTGCAGTTATTTTTATTACCTTGTATAAAATGGTAGAGTTCATTCATTTTTAGCTGCTCTGTAATGAACAAATACACTGGTTATGTAAGTGGACCTAGAAAATAAATATGCTGCATAACCAAACTTTTCTAAATGAAGCACTGCAGTACTGCAAGTGCAATAAAGCAGTTGCTGCTGAATGCGTACTGTAAAGACAAGTCTTACAATGTTCTTCATTTGTTGAGGTTTCTTTGCATTAATCAAAATTGGGAAAAACCAAAGTATTTTAATGTGACCTTCATTTGGCATTTGTTTTAACTTTTCTTCTCCTATTTTATTTAATTCTTCCACTTCTGTTGTTCAATTAGTGTTTGACCCCTTTAGCAGAGATGTAAATTAAATGACATTTCAATGCCATCCCATATTTAAAATACTGTGTTAGTTGTGGATCATAAAGGATGATCTTCGTTCTTTAGCTAATTTATTCATTTAACAATTTCCCTCCAGAAGTTCCAGCAGAAGGCTCTGAAGCAAACTAAGCAGAAGAAATCCAAGTCGGCTGAATTTCTGATGGGTGAGCCTTGCTTGATGAGTTATTGCTCATAATTTGTGTAAGGATTAATTAACTAATTACAGACAAATGGCTGTGGGCGAAATTTTGCTCTTGCTTGTCAGGGTGCAATTTGTAATTATTTTAATCATTTATTCTTTTTTCTTTTTTTTTTTAGAGTTAATTTTAACCTAATTCTGTTTTGGCGACATTTGAGGACGATACACTTGAGTCTTTCAGCAAAGGAATTACTAGAAGGAATTTTCTGCTTTTCATTGAAATACACTTTGCTATAATGTGCTCTTCTGACCTCCTTGTTTTCTGTAGTAAAAGAAGAGAGAGCAGCAACAGAAGGCATTGAAAATCCAGCTTTTAACATCAGCAGCACAGATCTTTCAGCATATCAGCCTTCAGAAGAGAAAGTTATTAGACATGACAAGCCAGATAGCACCCTTGCAGCTCACCAACAAAAACTCAGGCTGCAAGCCCATGCTGAACCAAGAGGTGAGACATCAAACCTGATTAGCCTCAAACACAGCAACAGTGGTTATGTTCCCTGTCCAACCCGCACGCTCTGTGGCCTCTGCTGGGCATTCCCATCCGAAGTTGTCCAAGCAGGCGCCCCTGCAAACCCTGGATGGAAAACCCAAAATACTGCCGAAAACATTGGCTGTCTAAATATTTAGAGACCCAGGCTCTGTCTCCGTGCTCAGGTGACTCCCCGTAACGGGGGGCACAGGTTGCACAGTGCTCCCCGCCAGCAAGGGGGAGCCCAGGGAGCAGGCTCTTACAGAAGCGCTTCCCTGTAATTTGTCGGGTTGGGTTTCGGAGGCACCACAGCTGGTCCAAGTGCACAGATGCTGTTCCCTTGCTGGCTCCCAAGCATTGAGTAGTTTTAAACAGCTTACAGATCCATGATTGATTGTTGTCCTTAGGTCTCCCATATGCCCTCAGTCAATCAACATCCTGCCTCTGCTTCATGTTTAGCTATTTTTTTTCAGCCAGTGTTGCTCAGATACTTGGAGCAGAGTCCTGTTTGCTCAGCTTGTCCAGGAGGAGCAATCCTGGGTTTTAAGCTCAGCTTTGGTGCAGCACCCAAAAGAGATAATGCCTCAGGAAGCAATCTCTGTTTATTACTTAGGTTCATTCAAACAGACTATAAGGATCTTTACTGATGTCAGTTTTCCTTTTGCAGGGGTTCGATATCTTTTAACCTATTGTTTAATTACTCCGTTTTGAATTATTATTACTGCTGAATGTTGCAACAAATGATTATTTTTATTTAGTAATCCAGTGAGGAAAAGAACTTAAAGGCATCTTGTGAGCTATATGAGGAAGATCTTGAGCCAAGGTTGAATGTGAAAGCAAAAATGTCTGAAGTCAGACTCAAAATCTTCCCTAAATAACCATTAAAAAATTTACCATATTGGACTGTGTGGTTTCATTAACTTCAAGTGGACTATGTGCATCCATGAATATGTAAATGTGCATCCAAGGTGCCAAAGGAACTGACATGACTTTGAAAAGTCCTGATTGCCCAGCATTTCCTCTTAACTTGCAAGCAGCGATGCTGCTTGCTGAGTACCCTTGCATGCCAGCCCAGGTATTTAAATGGATAAGTGCAGGCTGGTGAGCAGAACTTCAGGCATTCGCTTTTAAAACTCTGGACCTTGTTGTGTTAAGATTTTATCCTTGCGGGACTGGAGAGCCCATGGCTCCTAACGGCCCTTTACAAAATTAGGTTTGGCTTTCCATTTAGCCTTCAAGTGACTCTGTAGCTCTGCACGGAGCAGGAATTCTTGTCTTCCCTTTGCAGCCTGTCAGAACAGTGATTAAGCAGACAAAGGGATTGATTGTTTTTTAATGAAATAGTCTATCTGGCAAAAAACTAAGTCGGGCTCACTGGAGACTATCCATGCTTTCAGTCGCCTCTTCAGAAATTCATGAATAGTTCCCTCAAGAAAACAACACATTTTTTTAAAAGCCTGAAATGTGTTTTTAAACATTTTGATTTTTCATCCTGAGTAATATTTTGTTCAAAAAACCCTAACTGAATAAAATCTCTGTGAAAGGGGTAGAAATTGTTACATTTCGCCTGGAATGCAATGCCCTGATACACTGCTAAATGTTTCTGTAATGGGAGAGGAAAGCTTGCTGAGAGTTGGAAAATTTTGTTTCCCAACACTCTGTCTCCGTCCTTGACCTTCTGTTCATCCAGTTAACCAAAAGATCAGTTATTCATGTAGCTCTGCCTCGAACTTGTGCAGCTATTAAAAAAAAAAATAATCTATTTATACCGTCATAAAAATGTCTAGATTGGAAGAAATCTCTAGAGATCATCTGGTCCAACCTTGCATTAAATTATTCTTAGTCTAACTTATGTCAGGACTTGTTTGGCAGTCACAGGGGCCAGTTCAAATTTATCAAGGGCTGCTAATAAAACAACAGTTTCAAACCTGTCCAGAAACCTGGAAAAAAATTGAGCTAAACCTTCTGGTACCTCACAAACTAATTTTCCCCATTCCCAAGTGTAACAATGCTTCAATAAAGAGGGAAAGGGAAAAGCCAACTGTGTAGGTAAATGCAGTATCACATGAAAGTAGTCATGTATAAATGGCTGTATTTCACAGTCCACAGTGAAGACTACGTCTACAGGTGGCTTACCCTTTCTTGTGGCAATCTGTTGTGTTTTGGTACCCCAGAGCCCATGGGATCCGTTCCTCAAGCCTTTCTTCCTCTGCTTTGCTCTATGTTTTTGGCAGTTTTGCGTAGCTGCTGTCATTTCAGCTCACAGCAAAACCACACGTGGGCTGAAAACTACCACCCTCTTACAGCACAGGGGAAACTCTTCCGCAGCTTTCTCTCCTGCCCCTCAGCTCTCAGGAGCCACTGTGCAGTTCACAAGAGAGATTTTAGCACAGAAGTGTCTTTTTTTTTTTTTTTTTCTTTTCTCTCTTCCCCCTGGGATGCAAGACTTGGACCCTACACTGGAAGCTTTTTCTCTAGGAGGGGATGCCCACGCACACTGGCATGGTTTGTTGTTCCAAACTTTGCTGTGCCAGTAAAATGACAGGCCTTTTGCCACTTCATGCCGGACTTCCTTACCTTAAGGGAAATGCCTGCCAAGTGCGACAGCACAGCCTGTGTAAAATAAACATATTTTAGGCCTTTCCACTGCAGTCTCACTTTTCTCCCCTTTTCTTCCCCAGATGCCAATAAAATACTCCTTTTGGGGTTTCTTCCCCTCCACAATCATTGGGTGCTCTTCCAACTCTCAGCCCCCAGGCTTAGGTTTGGTTTCTTACTCAAGGGGAATGGCGTTTGTCAATTCTATTGCTTAGTGTTAAACTGTGCAATTTAAAAGCAGTTATAACCTTAAGCACAATTATTTAATCGCAGCATTTAGCAGATTACAGGTTGAAAATACTATATAAACATCAGGCTGGATTTTCAAGCTATGCACGTGAAGGCAGGGCATGGAGATGGCATTGCCTTTCCATTATCTTTCCACCCATCGCCCATGTCATTAATGGCAGCAAATAATAGCTACAGGGGTTGCTATCACTTCCTCCATCTTGCAACAGTGTCACAGTCTGTTCTTCTGTCAGCAATTGCTGGAGGGAAGTGTTCTCTAGAAAAACCTCCACCTACTTTTGAGATGCCTTCTCACACACCTCCATGCTAAGGGTACTGGGAAGGAGTGTAAATAGTCAGCTGCATGTTCATGACAGCCTTAAAACCTGTTCCTGGAATTTGGCTATGTCTGCACAGAAGGCTGCTCTGCAGAACACACATCACTTGAGGATTAGATTGCCAGTGCAGAGGTCCATGATATTGCAACTTGCCTGCTTCTGCCCCCAAAAAGCTAAATTCACAGGTATGTTTGTGCTAATTGACTTTTCTATTTCCTTTCCTCAGATAATAGAACATCTGAAAAGGAGGGTTTGTGAACTGATTCTTGCTTTCAAGAAACTAATTAAATTTTTCCAGCATTTCTTTCAGAGGCTTTTTCACTTTTCAAACCAGATTTGTGGGGACTATTCTTGTGACTCAAAGTGCAAGGCTTCTGCAAGCTTTGCATGTGAGGAAACTGAGGCAGTAATGAGGCCTTATCTGCAGTCACTCTGCATGCCTGTGATGGAAATAGAAATAAAACCTCTGATCCTTAGTCCGTTGCTCTGTTTGTTAGGCCATTCTGTGTCTCATACTGTCATATTTCCCATGATGGACAAAATTCCAAATTTTTGTCATCAATAGACTGTTGTTCAGGAATAGGCCATTGAGTAACTCTTTCTGCTGTATGCTTCCCATCACTGCTCTTCTATGGTGAAGACCTGGTACTGCTGTTAAATGTTATAGTGACCCGGGGAAACTGGCTATTTACTCAGAATTAATCTCCTGATTTTCAGCCAGGTAACTTGTTGCAGTGGTTTCTATCCTATTTTCTCTTCTTGATTCTACGCTAACTCTTTGCTGATCGCTCCTATCACCTTAATTTCTTTCACATATTGCTTGTGAAATTATTTTTCCCTAGTAGCAGCCTTGTTTTTGCCAAACTGTGCAATTTATTTGTTCCTGAAAGTACTGAAAGTTTCCTTGTGACTAAATCCAACCAACTCTTCTGCTTTTTCTCCCCTCAGCAAATAGTCAAATTCCCAGAAATGTTAATGTTGGCCATCCCAATGGGAGGTCTAATAGACAAATTCCCCTGGGTATATTTTTTTATTGGGGTTAGATCACCCAAACCTGGAGTAACAAGAACATCTGTCCAGCTGTTTTTCAATTGCTAGTTGCCGTATCTCAAGGTGAGCCAATATCGGCTTTTCTCTTTTCTCCAGAGGGATTTAAACCCAAAACACTTTGTAGAGTGTCCTAACGTTCAGGTTGGCTTGGTAAAGTCTTTGCCCAGCAAAGGGCTTCCAGCAAGCTGTCATGATGGAAGCACCAAACCTCTTGAAATATTCCGTCTTTGGCTGATGGCAGAATACGAGGGCAATTGCTCAACCTCAGATGGATGATGTATGTCACAAGCAATCCCTTAACACAGGACTAGTGTACTTAGCATTTTCTCATAGGCCTATAAAGCAAATGTTAATCTGTTTTAGCATTAGATACATATTGCCCTCAGTGCTGTGATCAGAAAATGTGCAAATGGCTTATACCAGTTTGTACTGTTTCATGTCCACCACAGCACAGAGCTGCACAGATTTGGTCCAACTAATCCTGAGAAGAGCCCTGTGGGATGGCACGGTATCTGTTTTTAAAAGATAGGTAAAATTTCCAGCCCAAGTATACAAAGGGAATATATGTGAGAAGAAATCTGTCTGTGGTCTTTCTGGGGTGCCAACCGTGCATGTGAGCTGCAGAATCCAGGCATGGGGCTTTTTGAGCGTCTCCCCTACTTTGCACCTGGTGGTTGCATAGACACCTTTGGAGACTGGGATACTCTGGCTTTTGCATGGAAGATGAAAGAAAGGCTAATTGTATTTTCCTGTATCCTGCACACTTGTACAAAGGCTGGAAGCAGTCTGACCCCTAAATGTTGATGATTTTAGTTAAAATTGTCTCCAGGTGACAAGAAGCATTCATTTTTCCCCCCTACCATCCCCAATACACAAATCTTTTTCAAAACTAGATTATCTCCTAAAATCAAAAACTCTAATTAATTCTACCATTTTATCTACAACAGGCACTGTTAACATCTCATATCATGCTCCAATAAATTTGCCCACAGAGATTAACAACATTTGAGGGGAGGGGGGAGGGGAAAGAGGGAAAAGGAAGAAAAAAAAAAGGAGGGGGGGAGAAAGCTCTTTCAATTGAAGGCCAGAAACTATTCTTCTCATTGGCCCAGGTACAGCATGGCATTAATGTGGCTATACTGCTTCTGGGAACAAATTGGTGTCTCTACGTGGCATGCTGCTGCTGTACCACCGCCTAGCTGTGGAGCTAGGTTGGATGTACCTAATATAGTGCTACATGCATCCTACGGGGAGAATCCCACTGTGAAATGGAGCAGTTCTGCTCCTTACCAAAAGCCAAAGAGAAACCTTTGCTAAGGAATAGTTACTGCTGATGTTAGTTCAGCTGTGGCAGGGCAATATAAGGCCTTTCTTGCTCAAGTGTGTAACTTGATGAGGGCCTTGACCTGGGAATATGCAGTCAAAAAAAAGGGCTTTGTGAAGGAGCCAAGTGGGATATCAATTTGATGATAAAAATATCAGCAAGTGCATCAAATTCAGTTTGTTTACAGAGAACTAGAGGCTGAAGCTTTTTGAACAGGATCTAATTTCATTCCAGAGAGATGCTAGTTACCCACTGGAGAGACAGTAAGTGCAGATAAAAAAACCAAGCATCTGCTGGAAACTCATGTTTGTGCTGCACGTGAAGGAAATGGGAGCTTGAAACACTGGCTATTTGTGTTGGACAAAATGATTTGCATGGAGGATGGGACGAGAAATATGAATCAAAACTGTACCTTTTTTTTTTTCTTAAACAATGGCAAAGTTTATATCTCATAATTCAAGTTCTATGTATGTGGTTCCATGCTTTCTGATTCCAACAGGGACTTGAAATAGAAATGCCAAACCCGGTATGCAGGGCATGATGGATCACCGTGTATGCATAGGAATAAAAAGGGTTGTCATTGGAAGTAATTTTGCGTTGAATTACACAATGTGTAATCCAATTGAAATCAGCAGAACGGCACAAGGTGTAATGTAGTGTGCAAAACGTGATCCATTGCATGCAATTTCAACAGGGATACTGTACCACTCATCTAAGTAATGTGCTAAAATTGAATTTGTGAAAGGTAGGGGGAGAAGAATTGTGAAGAACGGTTGCATTTTATAATTGGGAAATACTCTTTCAGAAGGTGACTGAATATATATTTTTAAGGATAACAGATTACACTGGGAAATTGTTTGCTTCATAATAGTGCTGTTGGACCCTTGAAATTCAGCAGGTTCCCTCACTGGAGTAGGGTGGGACCAGCCGAGCCTGCCAGCCTGGGAGCTCTTGCTATCCATTTTCTCCATTGACATGTGTCACATTATCTAATAGTGTTCCTAAATGAACTCCGTCATCATCAGTAAATCTTTTTCTCACGCCTTCAACCAACAGTGTTTCCCCAGGAAAAGCAGCAGGTCTCACACTGGTGTCTCTTGGCACAGTGCCCTCTGTTGCCTGCAGGAAAAAAAAATAATAAAAAAAATCCCGTCCTGTACCTTTGCTTAAACAGTCGAAAATGTGGTAAGTCTTCCAGAAGCAGACTGGGGGTGGGGAAAGTGGGTGCCGTGAGTGCATTGTGGTGTTTTTCAAGTGTTGGGGAAGGCGCAGCATGGTCTGCACTGCTCAGGCTCATGAATGGCCCCTTTGCCAGTGTCCTGTCAAAGCTGACAAGTGAGTTTATTCAAGGCTTGCAATATAAACATAAGATGCAGTTATGTGGTTTACTCGTTACCTACGGTCTCTGTTGAGGCTAAGGAAAATGACATATGATACTTTTAAAACTTTTTAAAAATTGAGAAGTTGCCCAGTGTTGGTAGTATTTAACAAGCTGTGTTTTCAAGATATAATCTACTGTCCCGACACTTGCTTGATGCTCTTCAGTTTGAGGGTGCCATTAATGTGCAATTTTTCATTGAATTCTGCCTTGTACTTGTGAAAATTTGAAGATCTACACAAGCCACTTTACCCCCACCGTGTATTTGGTGATAATCTGGAATAACTTTGTGTTTCCCAGGAATCTTATATTAGATCTAAGTCTAAAATAATATAGATAAATATAATCTATACTTATAATACAGATTATAATGTTAGATGTAAATCAAAAACAGTGATAGTATGTCTTAAAATATTAATCTTCTATGTGTAACCTAGATAAACCTATATAAGTTTAAAGGCATTTGTAATGGACATGAGGTGAGGTAAATGTAACAGATATTGTGGTTCAGTAATGACAATTGAAAATCCAAACTAAATGTCTAGCTTCTAGTTAATGCACAATAATTCTTTTTTTCTTGCCAAAATGAGAGCAGTTATTGTTTTGTGGATTACATATCAATTCACTATGTTCTTAAAAACTACAGTTTTATTTTTAACATCCTCAGAACATTTAGATATGAGTAAATCTCACAACACAAAATTTTGGGGAAAAAACCCTCAAAGTTTTCTTGTGAAAGTTTCAAACTTTCCTAAATTATTTTCCAGTTTAAAATCAATGTTTAAATCAACTAAGAACCTATAAATTCACTGGAACTCCAGTCAGTTTTTCATTGCCCAGAAACTCTCACTGTTTATGCAGTTTTGATTGGTGATTTTTATTTTTCTTCGCTTCTGCATTCTGTGAGATTTTTTTTTAAGGGGGCAGGCTGCTTTTTCCTCTCTTATGCTTTAATTGTTTTGAATGGTTATTTTTTATAATCCTTTATAGATTCCCCCCCCCCCCCCCCCCCCCCCCGCCAAGTGTAGATTAGAAGTAAAGGCCTGTAGCTACAAAGAAAGAACTTTCAGATATCAAGCTTTGTCAATGTAGGTATTGATTCATGAAAACAGGTGAGTGGGAGCGCTAGTCACAAGACCCACCACCTCTTGAAGAAGGGTGAATAAGTGAAGCAGTTGGAAATGCAGGAGGTGGGACCCTTTTCTCCCCTTCCTCCTGATCCCAAGTCCTAGTTCTTGCTCGCCAAGTTGAAGTGGGCACCCTTTTTGTAGAGGGGATTCAGGTCTGACCCCAGGATGCTGCTTTGGCTCATGTGGTCACATACTTTTCTCAGAAAGAAACTGGGAAATATGTTAGCACAGAACTTTATGTTTGGGCTGCCCACAGGGCCATATCTGCAAAGTAAAACAAAAAGCATCCTTAGGGAAATAAACTCAATTCTGTTGAATGGAGACAGTGAGTATTTACAATGATCACTAACAGGAGTTGCTACTGAAATCAATGCTTTAAGACAGCTGCGTGGGAAGAAGGACTGCTCTTTTCCATTCCCAGCTGCATCACTATGTTTCAAAAGAACTTCAGGTCAAAATGCTGTCTCAGACTGGAATTTCATCTTTCCAAGATGCCTCTATCTTATGTAAAAGGCTTTTATGGGTTGCCTTAGTAATGCCCAGTAGTGTTCTACTAAGTTATTGGTAGAGACACGTGTTGACCACACTGCTGCCTGAAAAGGGAGACCTATTACTTAATAAGACAAGTTGGCTCAGACCATAGCCTGCATTCTGTCTTCTAATAAAAGCTGGCTCATGCCAAAATTTTTGTTTTTATCCCTAAGACCCAGCGTTGCTCTGAAAACAAGCACCAGTAAATGCTTATTCAAGCTTTTAGTAATCAGTCACCTAGCTATTAATAATTCCTTCATTTTTACATTGGCCGGGAGGCACTTAACAAATCCAAGAGTTTGTCTATTCTTTCATTAAGCTAAAAACCTTGATCAGTAGTACGACATGAATGGAATAATCGCCTGCCATCCAAATTCCATGCTGTACCCTTGATGTGATGTTACTATGAGCTACCTCATCTCTTTGAGTAGATGATGTTGTAGAAATGCACCTTAGTCATGCCATTTCTGTGGTATTCTCAGGACATAAGCAGTATAATTGGCTACAGACATGTTAGCTTTAAAAGTCATCTTAGAGTTTCATCCAGTCCTAGTAATGTGTGTGCAGTCCCATGGGCTGCATCCAAAGATTATGCTAATTTTATTAGCAAGTCCTCTTGCCTTAATTAAACTGTATAAATTCCCACCTGGTCACTGTTGTGCCAACACCCTTCTTTCCATTTCTATTTGAGTGTATAGATAATCTGTGGTTTTGCACTTCAATTCTGATTTCCTGAGCTATCTATTGTGTTTTCGAGGTGAAATAACACAGTTTTGAGAGGTAGGCAGGGTTTCAAATTGAGTTAATGGATTTGAGCAAACCTCTGGATCAAAGCAAAGACCTAAGTTTCTAAAGTTGGCCAAGTCTTTGTAGGAAAGTGTATTCAAAGTAACCTGCTGTCTGAAAGCACCAAGCTATACACTGCTGTTCAAAATACCTGCAAGCAAGCTCTGTATTAACATTTAGTCTACTGTGTTTATACTACGAAGCACAGCTATGAGAATTCCTTAGTGGACTGTTAATTTACATGTTATACACTTTCAAATATTTCCAAAAGCAAATGTGAAATGATTAGTAATCCATTCACATGCTCACAGAATGTTATTAGCAAAATGCCTTGGGCAGTATGTTATTTTGACTAAAATTGATAAGTTTGTATTTTAAAACTAAAGCAACTCCCCCTGCCCCCAGCAAATCTTAGGACCTGACCAGAGCCCAGACCTCCTGGTCACACCAGTTCTCTAGGTGTATGTTGAGCTGAGGGGGAGGGGGAAAGACCACAAATACCCCACAAGAGCAGTAATCTAAGGTTTGATGTGATTTTGACTCTTTAGAAAGCCTCGCTGAAAGTCTTCCATGGGGTCATGCAGTTTAAAATGGCTGTTATCTATAAAATCACCATAAGGAGGTGATTCTGGTATTTACCACTCATTCTACCTA
Organism: Phalacrocorax aristotelis; assembly: GCF_949628215.1. Taxonomy (NCBI): domain Eukaryota; kingdom Metazoa; phylum Chordata; class Aves; order Suliformes; family Phalacrocoracidae; genus Phalacrocorax; species Phalacrocorax aristotelis. Next base: position 72,218,494 of record NC_134277.1, read on the forward strand.
GGTAGGTTTTAAAGTGTGTACGTTGCTGTGGAGGAATCAAATCTAGTTCTTTTTACTTCTGCATAACTTTCTGTCCCCAGCTATGTGCAGTTCTGACACAACCAAAGCCCTGGACAAAATATCTCATACTCCTCAAAGAAGGGTTGAGGTTGTTCTTTTTTTTAAAGAGGACCAAAGAGCAAGCTGTTTAATGCTATTTGTCAATGTACCTCTTTTTTGAATAATGGTTTCCATGCCTCGCAGACTCAAATATAACATGACACTTCCTCCTAAATGCCAATTATTCTGTCCAGAGGACTTGCCCAAAAGCTTACTCCTCAGAGTTTCACGCCAGACCCACACAATAAAGAACTTGGGGTATTAAAATTCAATCAAAGCTGTTGTGATACTACAATTTTGTAAAAAGCCTATGCACCAGCTGAGTATTGCTTGTAGGGTTGCAACATACTTTCCAGCAATTTACATTTACAGCTATGAAGTAATCAAATAAAGAAATGCATCATCATTTTCTTTTTTAGCACATGGGTGAATTATTTTACCAACATGTGAAAGGGTGTTCATATAACATCATGGTGCTTTGCGCTAGAGAAAAACAATTACAGTGAATAAGGTAGAATGGCTCTGTTATTGCAGTACATAAGACTTTGATTACATACTGCCAAGATTCATACCAGCCTAGTACTTGTTGACAGATAAAGTAACAAAAATGAAACTCATTTATTTTTTCTTTATTGAGACCTCAAGGTAAAGCAAATTTTCAGTTCTTGTACTTACTACATTGAAGGAACAAAGACTGACAGTCAAAATGTGCCAGTCCAGAAATATAAATTAAACCTAGTTTCATATCAAAGTTTCATTTAGTCTCTGAAAAGGAGCTGCTGCTTGGATTATTTTTGATCCTAAAACGAATACACTGTAGACTGCTGTAGTGTATCTTGGGTGAACTAACCCCTGGCACATTTAGCTCTTATATGTTTTCCAGGATATAGATCTATGTCTATTCAAGCAGTTTGAAAATTTGTTATGGACTTAATTATTTTACATTTTCTCTGTTTAGTAATTTACTGTGTTTGCAAACCCAATGAACGTGAGAATGGTTTTAATAGAGTGTAGCACTTTTGCTGAAGGAAAGACATATTTTGAGGAGATAAGTCCTCCCTTCCTCCTTGCGTAAAGAAAATTCTTCTGAATTTTACTGGAAGTTCCTCTAGGCAGATAGATGCTGCATTATTCCTTGATAAGTCTAACAAATGACATTTTTTGTAAACTTGATTAGTTTCTAAAGAGCAGATAAAACTAGCTGTTGAAATGGAAAGTGCTAAAATGAGCGGTTGTATCCCATCAAAATCTTGGATTAGTTACCTAGCCCAACTGAATATAATTGCTGTTCAGATTAATGAGGCAGTATTCTAGTATCTCCTCTGTAATTAAACACTTCTCTGGTTGAATACGGTATTAAAGATGCAGCAGACATTGAAACCTCAGTGGTGAAATTTAAAACTGTTCAAATTGGAGGGGTCAGCTGTGAAACACAAGTTCCTCTGCAGCATGTGTAATTCACTTGTACAATGGGTTTCAAGAATAATTTGCCTTATGTTGGGGATGCTGGATTTTTAAAAATTTTTCTTATCTTTCCATCATCTAAATTTGAGAATTTTTCTCATTAGTTCCTGAGCAAAGGTAACATAAAGTGCACTTGTTTCCAGAATTACCTTTTCTGACCTTTCACAAGATGATAATTGCAGTACTAGTAGGCTTAGAGGACTTGTTAAAAAAATTAAGCTTATGAAGTAGCAAAAAATGCCCCTTTGCTTGCTGGTGTCGATTTCAAAATTAACATTTTGGTTCATGTGCTTCTAATAATCACTGACCCTTACTTCATGTGCTTTCCACAGGAAATGAATACAGCAGAAATTACTTTGACCCGTTGATGGATGAGGAAATAAACCCAAGGCAGTGTGGGATGGAGGTCAGTGAAGAAGGTGAGGCAGAATTAAGTATGTAATTTTGGTGTCAGAATATTCTTTTCCATTCATGAAAATGAGGTGACAAAGATCACATATGCAGCTCTATTTAAATATTGAGGTTTACAATTTAAATTATAAGCCTTAACCGCTCTGAACATGATAGGCAGTATACAGAGTCTTTGATCAAGGACAGCGAGTTAATGGACAGCTAAAAGTGAGGCTGTGCTGTATTCACTCTGCTACCGTAGCAAAATGAATTATGCTCTGAGAATATTGTCTACGCCATGTTCTCTTTAATTAATGAAGTTAGTCCAGAACTGAGTACTAAGCTGTAGATTTTTTGCAACTCTGCTCCTACAGTCCTTCTTGGAGATCAGTTTTATCACTGACCTGAATGCGTGTTTGCCTAATAGAAGGAAACCCCAGAGTCCGCAAAAGTTCCCAGCACACCAGGAGGCTTTTTTGCTTTTCTTTTTGCCAGTTTGGCCAAGATGTTTAGCTTTGCTGTCTGTGGGCAACAACGAGGAGTGAGAGGGTGTGACTCTGCAGAGTTGGGAGAACAGAAGTTATGCATAGGTATGAGAGAGATTAACCAGGAGGTATTGTCTAGTGGAGGAAATTCTCCTTCGCTGTCATGGCTTTTAGATAAAAAAGGGTGGGAACGGGCCTGCCTGAATTTGCATGGGTGTAAGTGAGAACATCATCATGGAAATGAAGTGCTTACCTATGCACTGAATGCGTTGGCCCAGATCCTGTTGTTATGCACTAACAACCTGATAGCACGCAAGACCCAGTTCTCCTGTGTTACTTTCCTAGCCCTTTGCTTTTTAAAACCTTGCACTTATTTGTACTGCAGAGACTCTCCAGACATGCAGCTGTAGTCAAATCTAAAAAAGTTTGTGTATTATAAAGGGTCTCAAAGCAGGTCACTTCTGAAATTCATGAGAAACTTTTGAATAGATATGGACGTTTAAACTTTTGAAGCAAAAACTTGTGTGACTGAGAAAAGCAGGCTCTAATGCATGTCAGTAACTTGAACTTCTGTGTACTGGTGAAAAAGGCTTATCAAGGGTGAATTACATCTAACCCCATATAATTTCCCCATTCATTGTATAGGACTGCAATGTAATACCTTGAAAGTCAACTTCTGGTTCAGAGTTTTTAAATGTAAGATTTTTTTTTTCTTCTGTTGATACTGCCTTAGTTCATCTTATGAATAGGCTTGATGAGTCATGATCTGCTTTATAACCAGTGAATGAAAAGCAGATTAGATTTCTGTAACTGTATGCGTGCCTTGTAAGGCACATCTGTACGTGTGCCTTCCATGTACAGATAGAGTGGTGGCATAAGGGATACAGTACAGTTTTCTTTGGGGAAAAAATGTTCTCTTGCCTGTGTTGAGGAGGCTGAGTGGTGCACACTTAACCTTAAATGTTCTTAATTGGTGGATAGTTGGCTTTTTTTGGTTTGGTGGTTTGGGTTTTTTTGGTGTTTTGTTTTGTGTGTTCGGTGGTGGTTTTATTTATTTATTTATTTTTAATCTGGAACAGATGTAACCTCTGAGAAAGACCATCCAGTTCTGGGGGTGGGAGTGCAGAAGTGGTTTTAGGCGCTTGCATATCAGGCTAGACCTGACATCCATGTGTGAACAGCTGTCCTTTTGGCATTCCTCCTTTTTCTCCCCAGCAAAAATGTCACTCAAAGGTTGGGGTAACACTTGTTTATTAAAGGTCTGTTAGCAATGGTGCTAGCCTCAGGTTGGTTGTGTTGACATCTGCAGAGCAGTTATAGCACTATACTTACCAACACCTCTGCCAAGAGCAAGTTTTCCACCTTGGAGATATTAAAAAACCGGCTGGACATGGTCCTGGGAAACCTGGCTCTAGATGGCCCTGTTTGAGCAGGAGAGGTGGACCAGATGACTTCCAGAGGCCCCTTCACACCTCGGCCAGTCTGATTTGGTGATACTCGCAAACCAGGCTTGTTGTCTGCTTTCCTTTTCCTTGCAGAAGTGTTAAATAAGTGGAACTACATTTGTATGTAGTGGATGGAGTTAAAAGGACAGTCAGAACTGAAATCTGGTCCTGCACAGTCATCCCCTGATTGGAAGCTATATTTGTTTACCTTTCCTTTACAGCTAGCAGCTTGTCACTAACAAGAGACAAAAGCAGAACAAAATGAAGAAATCAGGGCACACTTTAAAGTTACACTCTTTTTATGACTTAAGCAAGTCAGGCCCAATGCCCAAAGAGAATAGCTGGTGAAAAGCAAATCTTCAGCCACTAACTCTATTATGCAAAGTTAAATATAATTTTAATGTGTTCATCATATGGGATTCTTTAATGGGTTATTCTGTGAAAATGAAGATATTAGCAATTATCTTTTCTATATTTGATAAATTAAATTTGTTCTGGAAGTTTGCCTGAGTTGATAATGCCCTGAGAACAAACACCACCCCACTATGGATTTGCTTCCCCCCCTCGCCGAGGGAACGTTTCCATGTTACACGCTAAAAGAAATGTAAAAGATTCTGTCCTTGCAGAATATGTTTGCAGAAGCCTCCCTCTTTGAATGTTCAGTGTAACTGAAAAACTTGGCTCTGAAATTTCATGGTAAAGAAAATTTATTCTTTGAAATTGTATCGGGCACTTAAAAAGATCTACCCAAGGTTGCTTGTAGCTGTACTTCAGTTCAACTACCTTGCATGCATTTCTTTGGCCTTCTAACTGCATGTCTTCACTGACAACTTGGAGAGGCTAGGGTCTGAGAGATCTGGAGAGAAGAGAGTCTCAATTGGTCATTTCTCCCTTGAATATAGATACTTGAAGGGATTTTTTAGGCCTCATGGGAAAAGGTTATGTGTGCGTGTCTCTCTTGCTCCTTTTTAAAATCTGTGGATATTACTGGGAATTTGAATGACTGACCAGCCACAAAACCAGCATTCACAGTGTGCTGCAATGACTACTCATACTAGATAGTGTGTTAGCATGAACAACAGGGTAAAATTTCTAAAAAAGGTCCAAAATCACACCAGAAAAGAAATTAGGTACTTTGAATTTTATTAAGAGTCACATAGAATTCATCTGGCAATTTGAATATAAATAATCATTTCAACTAGTCTATTAATTGAATTAGTAAACCGGTTTCAGCCCAGATCAAGATATATTACTCACCATTTAAAAATATATGATTATATATTTTTTATTTTAAACTCTTTCATAACTCAGAAGAAAATGAGTCACCTCTGCTATGAACCTAGCACAGTGTGAAAACTATTTGTAAGTATCAATGGTTTCTTAACTTTTGTATTTTTATCTCTTTATTTATAGTTTAAAATAGGGTTTCCTGAAATACTACCTCAAGAAACAATAGATGTTTCACTGTTGTTTTTTTAAGATGCCGTGAAATTTGACGAGCAAATCCTGTATGGTAAACTGATGAAGCTTCTAGATGAAGAAAACAAGATGCTGGACTTCCAAGGTAAAAAACAAAATCATTTGCATAAAGCAAAATAAAACTCTTTTTGAGTCTGGATGCAGGGAGGAAAACACATAATCCACCCCCTTGAACTCAGAAGCAAAAGGGTTGTGGATTTTAATGCAAGCCCCTAACACCTCTTCCTCCAAATGTTTTTGTTTTGAGTCATGTTTATGTGGTTTTAAGTGGCGTGCTTTCTGTAGGCTGCTTCATTGCGTGTTGAATTCCACCCTTATGAAGGAAGACTGGAAATATAATTGCTTATCTGCTCAAAGCTAGAAATCTAAATCCTTATTTGAGGTCATAAATGGGTGGGCCATTTGTCAGATGCACAGGTCACATCACACGGTGTCTGAGGTTATCTGTGCAAGGATTTACACTACCAGGTGAGTAACAAAATGTTTTCTGTGGCTTTTTAGAAAATACGAATTGATGTTCCATCTACAGTAAAAACTATGAAGTGTAGGAGAAGAGATTTCTTCACCTCGGGCCAACAGCCTTACTTTAGCTTCCCTTATTTTTATAGGCATTATTTAACACCCAGTTGTTTCACCAGACTGTTACCACCACAGCCTTTACACAAGGTGCACGTCTGCTGCTCTCCTCTGGTTCATCCTAGGAGAAGTGACATATGAAGAAGCCCCACCTCAGGGCTGCCCGAGTATTTTTGGGTATCCCTCCCCCCTCCTTTTTCAGCAGAGGTCTTTTGCGCAAAAGTATTTTCTATTCTTTGTATCTGTATGAGGTTTCCTGTTATATTTCAGTTATACACAGGACCTACTCTGTCAGAGAGACAGAGCAGGCGCTTGCCTAAGGCACTGGAACTCCAGGAGCTGCAATATGTTTTATGACTATTTAGTTTGTGAGCAACTTTGTTCTAGAAGAGGCAAACATTTTCATTTGCCTAGCATTGCAAAATCCCTTGAACTGGCACTGGGCATATCAGTAACATCTTTGAAACCCATCTTGTCTCATTTTAAATGCAAGGAAAAGAAAGTACAACCATCACAGCTAAATTCATGTGGATAGTATAAGTAAAATCTTTAACAAATTATTAGCAAGCTCTCTATTGTTGCATGTTAATGTAGAACTCCACATTACTGAGAAAGATTATACTAGTGCTGCAGGTCAATTGTTGCTTTTATCTTGCAAAAACATAGATTAAAATAAAAACAGGTTTGGCTGTGAAGTCAACTTTATTTCAATAAGAAATACTAACGTGGGGTGTCTGTGGTACTTATGTCATCGCCGTCTACCAATATTTACAGCTTTTCAATAGCTTTATCATCAAAATAAACCTGTATGATTAAGGAAAATGTCCTGATATCATTTGAGAGGCTGCCCCAGGCTGGGGCCTCGTACCCTTTCCATTAGCTTTCTGAAAGTTAACTTCTGAGGCTCCCCCAAAGTGATGGGAGAGGTGGAGAGAAGCACCTCTGGGCAGTGGTTCAGCCCACCTCACGGAGACGCCTCTTAGCTGATTAGATAAATTGCACCTTGGAAGCAGTTTTTCTCCTTCCTTTGGCTCTAGAAGGGTCTTAGATGACTGACTTAGACTCGACGATTGCCTTTTGTGTGGCTAAAGGTAAGTGAGCCAAATTGCACCATGTGTATTTGTCCACTTTTAAGCAAGGGAACCAAGGAGTGAAGGGAGAGCCTTCCCCATCCATCAGTGGTTAGTCTCTCCTTCAGCTAGGTGCCCTGAAACTTTATAGTATATTACAAATAACATTAATGAATATTGTTAAGAAAAACAGCCACTTTATAGAGGATAATGGCAAATAGCATATTTAGAGAGAAATATAGTTTCACTGACCACCTAAAATGTTTATAATTTAAACTTACCAGGCACATTTAAACTAAAAATGTCTTTTTCTCCAACTACTTTCATCAAACGACCATGAGAGGCAAAATTCTCTTATTGCTGTTTGGTTATGTGGGGTGTGAGACATGTTCAAATCTCATCCATCCAAAGCCATTTGAACGCACACGATGTGCTCTATGGATGGTGATCTTGTGCTGAGGTTGCTGAGCTGACAGCTCACTGATTCAATTCAAGGGCAAGCAAATGCATTAACACGTGTGTCTTGCACTCTGGGAGCACATCAGTGCCCCCTCTGTAGGCACGAAGGCAGTGAGTGGGGAAGATACCACAGCCCACAGCGGTCTTGTATCTTGAGCAGTGCCTCAGTGCTTTTATTTCTTAAAAGTGCCATCAAAGCTAGTCCTGTGGGTAAATGTTGTACCCCGGCCTAGCTGATTTTTTTATTTTTCTTGGCTTGGATGAATAAAATCCAGAAAAGAGCAAGATTTTAATGAGGAAGTAAGACTTGTGCAGTTTCCACCTCTGTATGCCTATATCAGGCTCTATTTATTTCTGCCTGTTTGTGTTTCTCCCTCCCAATTTTTGAACCTGTTGTTCAATTCCCAACCCTTTTTTTAAGAAAGAGCAAGTCTCACAGGTATGACTTCCCTACCAGTTTTATGGAAGTGGGCAGCTGAGCAGAACAGACAAGCATTATTAATGTCTTCAATGAGGGAAAAGCTAATGTAGGAGTTTGACCTTTATTAGACATCAGAAAATCCATAGAAAACTAGGATTCATTTGGTTCCACTCTTACACAACTGCTTCTTTTCTTCATTTGACCACTGAGCTGAAAAATCACGTAGTTGTACAGTCCTAATTAATAGATGATCCCCAAAGGAAAGGAAAGAACATGGCTCAGAATTTATATAATTGTATATTTAAAGCATTTTGTCACCGAGTAACCTGTTGGTCACTCTTGTGGTATCTGTTATAAGGCAACTTAAAAATGAACATTGTTGGCTATTTTTTAGAGGAAGGTGTAGCCTGTATATTTCTTACCTAGGGATAAAATCTCTCAAGCAATAGAAGATCATGATCCATGCACATCTGAAATGATGCTAGGTGAATACCATAAAAAATATTTTCTATCCAATTATTCTTTGGCAATAACTGAAAAATTGAAATGCAGTGTTTTGCAGCATTTTAGTTATTTGAAACTGATGCATGAGCCTTTGGTGATGTACTTTTTTTAGCTACAATTTGTACAGTCTCTTCTAGAACCAGGCAGCCAAAATGCATTTTCCATGTGGAGTTTATAGCTGCTTCATACATTCAAACACATGCTGAGCTGTAGTCTGCTGGTGAACCTACCCTTTAAATTCTCATCTCAGTATATAAACCAGTGCTATCTCATGGATAAATGCAGGGGTAAATGAAGTTACACGTAGCCAAGCTAATACCAGAGATTGTTTTAATTACAGCCCAGCATCTGCAAATATAGGAGAAGTGATTTAAACCATGTGGAAAATATAACTTGCAGTGTTAAGTACAGCTGAGGTAATGAAAAGATTGACACAGATGCAGTGAGTTTTTAATTAGTTTATCAATCTATCAATGAATTTCCTCATAATTTTTTAGCCATTTCGTTGCATGTGTACAAAGTAGTAATGTTTTTAACACCGTGGCTACTTCTGTACAGCAAGGAGGTGGAGGCTTTGTTTTGGTCAAGCATTGCTCCAGGCCAGCAGCTGAAACCTGTAACCTGGGGGTCAGTTCAGACAAGGAGCAACCTGATGGTGACTGAGTTTCAGAGGGCTCTTTGCGAAGCCAGTGTGGAAGGAACAGGCCAGCTGAACAACCCTGTTCTCTCCCTGACTCCAGCTCAGGCAAATGAACAGTTTTTTGAACTGTACTTAAATGAGCATATGTATCTCTTCATCAAATATTTTTCAAATCCGAATCAAAATTTACCTATATTTTCAGCAATTATTTCCTGAGAAAAGGCTCTTGAAAATGTTCTCTCTCTTCTTTTGCTCTTTTACCACAAAACATGTGCTAATGAGCCCAGTGTCTTCCACTAAAACTGAGTTCACTTGATACGAGTCCTCACAAAAATAATAAACACAAAAAAGTAAAAAGATGTTTTGATGAATCACACTGCATGGTCATCTTTGCAAAACAAATGTGTTTATTCCTTTTTTGATATATAAGGACTCTCTCTTTACACCCAGAGGATCCGGAGATAGGAATGTACAGTCTTCCCAGGATGTAAATTCACACTGCTCCTGTGAAAGCCTTAAAGCAGCTGATTTATACCAGCTGAGCATATGGCCCATTGTGTACAACACAGCATCGAGGGGAACAAGCAATGCTGCATCTTCTGCTGTTGGCAATGTTTCCTTTTCCAGCACTTCCTGGATTTTCTTTCTCCTAGCCAAACCCTTAATGTTACAGTAAATTTAAATGTAAATATTGTTTTGTTTTTGCAGTTAATAGTTGTAGGTCAAATCACTTTTCATTAGGCTTGTAAGATGCTACATGAAGAGATTTTGTACCCTAAGGTAATGGTTTGAGTTGTTTATATCTACTGTACACTTCCCCCAACATGATTTTGAATTGTATCCTGTTGTAATTAAATAAAAAAAACACACCCTGCTTCCTGTGTGTTGGTGGCACTGAGGTGATTTAAGTACTCAGGAGGCTCAACAATTGAAGTCATTAAACAATGAGTAGTGAGCAAAACTGAAAATTTTAATAGCCTTAGTTTTATCTTTTCTTTTATGGTCTTCATCAGAGAATGAGAGACTTCAAAAGGGAGTGAGGAAAAAAAAATCTTTTAACTGCTTTCATGTCTTAGGATGGACAAAGAGAAGAACAAATAACTAGATATGGCAGTTTGTTGCAGAGAAAGGGGCAGAGAACTATAAAAACATGCACTTACACAAAAATGTGAGGCAAGAAAGTCAGATGTGGACAACCTGATATCTGTCATTTTTAGTGATCCTAATGTGGAGAAATGAGAAAAAAATTGTCATCTTTATTATTTATGACCCAAACTAGTATTAGTACTGTGGCAGGTATCAATGAGAAGACCTATTTTTTATGTAGCATGATGAATTAAACTGAAAAAAAACCATAGCTTCTCTTTCAAAGTCAACTTTACAAATAGGATTTATTTTTATTTATGGGCAGCATGTACCCTTTGGTTCTGCATATGTCACTGCAGTGAAATCAGGGGAATGATGTGGGTGAGAGCAGAACTGGACCCAATTAATTAGGCAGGAGCTGCACACACACACCTGGGGGAGGAATCTGATCCTCCAGGGTGAGTGGGAGGAAGATGACATGCTCACTGTGGCTCCACCTAAAACTCCCTTTCAATTGCAGTAATTCCTTGCCTTCCTCAGGAGTGGAAGCCAAAGTAATTCCAAATCCCAATTCCTTTAAGAATTGCAGGGGAGGGAAGTGATGGTGGAAATGCGGAGTGCCCCTTTATAAAATTATTTAAGGAACAAGCTACATGTGCTAAATTTATCCCTGTATGCAGAAGTTGCTCTTGAGAAGAGCTTTCCTGGTAGTGGCACTTGGAACTGCCAGTTGTTCTTCTGCTGTTATTTATTAGTGTTCACTTGACGGCATGAATTGTTGTCTTAAAATGTTTGTAGGCCAAACACGTTAACTGAGAAGGTACTAATCAGTGAATGAACTCTCATTTTCTAAGAGATTATCTGCAACTTTTGTTTCAAGCAGGCCATGTCGCTAGTGAAAATTTTCCAGACAACTTGATGCCTGTCAGCTCCAGTAAGGCACGTGACCTTCACAGGGAGCTGGATGATGAAGTGATTCCTTCATATATCGAACAATTTGAGAGAGATGTTCAGGATGACATAATTCTGCTTGGCAGCTTTTCACTGGAACAGGTCAGAGTTAAGAACTATAAGACAATTTTATTGCTTGCTTCATAACATGATGCTGGCTTGTTAACCTTGTACACCCCAATTCTATTTCACTGCCTGGCGATACATATATTGAAAGGGGAAAAGATAACCCATTTCATTGGCTTGCTTTATGTGACTGATACTTTGCTAAGCTAACAGCAGGACCTTTATCTTTGTCTCTATATCAATATGAATAAAAATAGGTTGCCTTTGTGGTTTCTTTCCTAAATAGTGGAGTGTCTCTGACTGCTTTGTAGTGAGTATTGCAATTGAGTTTCAATCAAGAACCTAAGCTTAAGATATCTCTCTCTGCCAAATTTAACAGAGGTTTATTCATCTATCAATGAACAAGTTCGGATTGGAGCCCAGGAAGGATTTATGCAGCAATATTCATTGTACAGAGGATAAGATTATTCCCAAATTATAAATCTGTTGTGTTTTTCAGAGTAGCAAAATTTCCTATGCTTTTCTTTTTTGTCATTTCATAATCTAAAGAGACAAGGTTGGGTTCTTGTTGACAGAGGCATGAGTTTTCAGGGCTGAAATGATACTTGTGGGCACCTAACTACCATTTATCCGTTTGAAAAATCTTGCACCAGCATTAGGGGACAGGAAGAGAGATTAATTGATGAATCTATAATTTTTAATTAGCAACATGAGAACAGCGCACTGGCTCTGATGGGCTTAAAATAGGTTATCCAGTGACTGATGGTGATCTAAGCTTTCTTTTATTTTCAGAGGAAGTTTTTAGAATTTTTTCATTGCAGGATTGAACCTCATCATTGCCTTCTGTGTGTTGGTGAGGGACGCAATTGCTGCTTCCCTATAAATCCTTGTGTAGCTGTATTTCCTTCCTGCTGTGGTTTTTTGTAGCTGTATGCATCATGCATAGAAGGTGGTTTGGGGAATATTGTTCAGAGAACATGAAATGGGAGGAAACATGAGGGAAAAGGACTTGGATGGTATTAAAAGCTTCACCTGCCTCAGGGGACTGATGGAATAGGACCCTGGGAACACGTGAACAGAGAGTGCTGCACCTTTCCAGAGACATTAGTATATATTGAGAGTTTACACTTTAACTAAGTTTGGGCTGTTTGGATGACCCCAAAGGTTCATGAGGCTCTGTGACACCTGAAGGGAACACAATAGATTTGTCAATACTTTTTTTACCCTCCCTCAAACATGGTCACTGGGAGACCGATTGTCTTAGATATTTTTTTTGGAGGTGTTCAACAAAGCTTGTTTCCTAGACAGGAGCAAGATATCCAGTCATCCCAGAACAACATTCTGCTTTTTAACTAATGACTGCATATGTGAATCCATGTATAATACAATATAATACTGCATTTCTTCCTTGTCTTCTTCCAAAAGAAAGGAAATTCTCGTTTAATGTGATTGTTTGAAGTGGTCTACCATGATCTTACAGATAGAGACTTAATACTTTATATTGTACAGAAGAGGTCTTGAATGCCTGTGCTTTCTGTCCGTTCCTCCCACACATCTCTAACTTCAGCTGTCCATGCCCTGTTTAGGAATTCAATCATACTGACATGGTATCAGCTGTCACATCTGCACCCTGCAATGCAGAAGGTAACAGGCGGGTCACTGTAAAATCTATATTGGCTTCTAAATCAGTGACATATATGTCCACCCTTTCCTTGGAAGCACATAGAAATGGTGCATTCAGTCACTTTGAAGAGAAAATGGAAGGTGACACTGGAAGTAGGGACTGCAAATATGCACCGCTTACATCATACTGGTGTTCAAAGACATCTAACAGTAATGTGAGCATGCTTATTCTTCTTTAATTGACCTTCTTTATTCTTTAATGACTGTCTTTCCTCTTTGATCTGTGGATATACCCCTGCAGCACCGCAGTGTCAATGCCTTTCCGCAGCAGCTACATGTTCAGTGGTAGACTTGCTGCCATGGTCTTCAGAATCTGTCTCTGCCATCTTTGGGATGCTTCCAGCTTTTGTTGTTTGAGTGTATGTTTATTGGTTTGAAAAAGTCTTTAATTTGCCGCATCCCATTTACTACTTATTCAGGAAAAAAAAAAAAACAACAAAAAAACCCTTCACTTCCTTCTGCCAGTTTAGTGAGTAGCAGATGTACTTTAGCCAGTATAATTTATGATTAGTTAATTTAATCTGCCTTAATGACATAAAGTGAGCCTGAAACAAGCTTCTATCAATTTTGCCGTTAGAGGTAACATAATATTTTCAAATGTCTACCAAACTGAGTAATTAACCCTCAGGCGGAGTAAAGGAGTGTAATAGACGTTTCTCTCACATTCCTTTGCTTTGACAAAATGAAAACAAAACAGGGGAGCCCAAGGGTTAAAAACAGCAAGTGAGAGTTTACAGTACATGAGACTGGTTTTATAAGTGAGGTTCAGAAACACACTTGAGTTGCTGCTGTTTCTTTTTAGGCTGCCAAAAATTCTCTCCAGTGAGGCATCTGATTTGCACTAGAGCTTTGCTGGCAGCATTGGCACGAAGAGGACAGCTACGTATTAACTATCTATTCCTTAGTTCATTGCCTTTGTTCTTTGCTTTGTAGCTTTACAGTAAATGGGTGGCTTTTGTTTAAACAGCAGCTCGGTGCATGAGATCACCATGATTAAAAGTTTTTGAAAGAGCAGATGCGCTTTCCAAAATAATAATAATAAAAAAGTTTATGCAAGGTTTTAGCTCTGGAACTTTAAGCTGCATTGTTACTTACTTCAAGTTCCATTTCATAAATGCAAGAGCTGATAGTTGAGGCTGGCAAGAAATACATACGGGGAGATCTGATAGATTCTTGTGAAGAAAGCATTAAGCAGATGTCAATGTTCTGTTAACAAACACATTACAGAATATTAAATTTGGAAAGCAGTAGTGTTTCCTGCGGCCTACCATCCGTATAGGCCTACAGATTTCAAAAGCCCAATTACATTTGCTTTTAATAAAGAAAAAATAATAACTTAGGGACTGTGTTGAGGTAGAAGCTGAGTAGGTACAACAAAGGTAGGGTATGCAGAATGCATGAGAATGTCATGAGACAATGCAGGGACATATGCTTATGGGCAGAACTTGATCTTACAGGGCAGAGAAACATGCAAGGAAAGACCTGACATCATGCTGGCTTAATGTGTTTGATTAAAGGCAAGATGATTTCAAAACATGAGACTGCTGAGGCTGAAGAAAACACTGGTGATTGGGGTGAGATTGCACTTGATGGGCATTTGGCAACATAATCTTGCCAGTCATTAATTCAAATGCTATGGAAAAGTACCAGCTCTAGGATTTTCAGCTGTTTCTGAACTGAGACAATAAAAGTGGTTACTCAGTTTTATGTAGGTTTTCTCAGAAGAAATTCTTAGTGGGGCAGTTGTAAGGATCAATACTGCCCCAGAAGTCAAGAACACCTTTACTGCTTGGCCATTTTCTTCCTGCAACTTGGTCAGTATTCTTAACTAAATGTAACTTTTTCACAACCTCGGTCTCTCTACAGGATTCAGCCCTCTGTGCTGGGTACAACACCTTGCAGGACTTGGTCATTATAACTATAATAATCAGTTTTGATCCATGACCTCAGTGTGAATTACTCAAGAGCCTCTGAAGGTAAAGTGCTAGTTTTGCTCTTCAGAGCCAGCAGTTGAGTTATAGTACTAAGAAATGAGCTATTTGTTGCAGGTGGATAGTAATAAAATGTTGCCTTTCATCAAGAGATTTACCTTTTGCTTAAACAAAGGTTAATGCCTCTGGGCATTAGACCTAATATTCTTACAGGGTCAATATCATCACTGCTCTGATTCCTTGCCAAGTCACAGAGAGATCAATTTATATGATGATGGAGTGACCAGTTTTTCTTCGGTTAATGGTGAAAAACATGTGGGTAAAGTTTGGTACTATGTAAGACAATGACAAATGTATCCTCCAACCAGGAATCTAATTAGTGGGATCAAGCCTTGGTCATATAAAACACCAATGCACATTTGCTTGTGTGTTCTACCATGTTGGATAATACTGTGGTTTATATCCTCATGGTACCTGCAGGCCTCCCCTTAACAAAGACGTAGCCTACTAAGAATTGTACAATCTTGTGTGATCATTCTTCTTGAATACGGTACTTGTGCGAATATGTGCACCTAAGAGCAACACAGAATTGAAGGTGACCTTTCCTCAGCTCAAACCTGGCTACTCCTTTTTGATGTTTGCCAAGATTTGAAGTGACTGTGATGTTCAATGAGTCATTTTTTTTGTTGTTTTACTGAGAATCACAGGTCAAGAATACAAAAGCTTGAAATGTTTTACACCATGCCTTAAAAATGGATGACTTAATTTTAGGTGAGCTACCTATAAGCTACACTCATTATTTGAGTGTCAAAGCATCTCTACAGTCTGTTAGTAAAATGGTTTCTGTTTCATTTATGTGATATTGTAGGAATTATGGATATTTCCATTTTTACAGAGGAAGAACAAGGTGACAGATAGACTGAAATCTACACCCATCAGAAGTGCTTAGCACCTAATTTCCTTTTGAAATCTGTCATTAGGCCATCAAATTCATTATAGTCCTGCCAGGTACACTGTTCCCGGAGTGGTGAAAAAGCACTTCACTGAAACCTGTGTTTGAGGAGAAAAAACACAAGGTGAACTTCCCAAAGCCTGGGGTACTGGGCTTCTGGCCCTTGAACTTGTGATGTCCTGCCTAGTGAGTATCCATGGTCCTCAGATGTGTGTCAGCACCCAGCCAGCAGACCCAAAGCCTGACCAAGAAACCAGCACGGGTAGCTAGGGGACCTCTCTACCCTGTAGGCTGGCAATCTGAAATTTCTAAGTATCTTTATTCTATCAGGCTTGCTGCTGCTTCCTCAATGGGAAGCCTGGGAACCCTCCTAATTTCTAAGGTTCCTCCTCATTTCTTCTGGACACTCAGATATAAACATCTCTCTTTTTATTTTTTTCTTTTTCTTTTTTTTTCTTCTTATCATTGGGGGATGGAAGAGGGAGCATGGAAATCAATGTCAACGTAAGCAGAACTGTGGAAAAGGTGCTTTATATGTTTATAGAAGGCCTGTTACTGTGCTGTCACAATACCCTTAACATTGATGTAGCTGCTCTTTTTAATTGTAATTCTTTTTTGATTGCTTTGTTCAGGAGTTATGTGGATTTTAAGTCGAGTAAATATTTAGGTGGAAGTAATGAAAATATGTATTTCTCATATTTTTCACTAAAAAGGAGTTCACTTAGTTTTTACTGTGTTCTTTCATTCCTTAAGATGAGAAGGGCAATTAAACAACTAAAGCAATTCTTGATATTCTATTGAGCTGGAACAATGAATCCTACAACTACTGTAAATGATGATACTGTATTTGCTGCAGTTTAAGGTAATCTGACTGGTCAGCTCTCTGGCTCATTATCCTGATACAAACTTCAGTAAGGAAGTCTATTTCTATGGTTCAATAAACAGAGGCAATTGGAAAGATTCTTCAAAGAGAATCAGCGCTTGCTGAATCCTGTTGAAGTTTAAGTGACTTCATCAAGTACTGACCACCTGGTAAAAGAAGCAGAACTCACATGAGAATTGTAAGGAAAGAGTGAGCATTATTGATGTAAAAAGGCATGAACCTGCAAAAATAAATACAATAAAAATGAAATTTTGGTGGCTTACATATTCTCCAGAATTACCACTCTTTTTTTTCCCAGGGAGGTATAATTTGTATTTTTAATATGTTTGGAACCAAACTGTAGTCACAGATGTAGCTAAGTCTACTGTTGGTTAGCTTTTATGACAGGAGACTCCTTAGCAGCATTAACTACACAGATTTTATGAGCTACAGTTAAATGAATTGCTCTAAATTTTTTAACTTTTTTGCTTCTGCAGTCTTACAGTAGATCTGAGTTTGTCAAGTGGAACCTATGCTGGGTGGTGCTTTTGACCTCTACTTCATAGAACAGATTATTTCAGGTGAAGAAGGACTGGACTTCTGGAGGCTATCTAGTCCAACTTCCTGCTCAAAACATGGTTAACTCTGAGGTATATTGGTCTGTCCACATGCAATCTGAGTTTTTAAGAGCTTTGGAGTTGTTTCACACTAACAAACTGGTGTGAAAGTTGCCAGGTCATCTGTAAGTTGAGAGGTGTAGAAATACTGGGGAAGACAGTCTAGCTGCATTACATGCATGCTTACTTGCTTAGTACAAAGGTGGGAAATCATTGCTGTTGGTCAACCTGCTGGCAATCTGTTAGCACTGTTGGTTTCTCTCACTGCTATGCTAGACCCTTAGACAAGATACAGCTTTCCGGTCTAGGTGGTTACAATGAGAACATATACTAAAGTGCATGAGTTTTCTCAAAGATGTGTCAGCATAATATGATGCAATTGCTCATGTCAGCATTCAAATCAGAGGAGGGCTTACATTTCAGCTGAAAATGTGAAATGATTTCCACCTATAACTTTCAGCAGAGACATGGAGCAGGATGTGGGCTTGCAGGAGATCTGGTCTCTACAGAGGAAAATCATTAGGCATGGCAACTTGTCATTTCCACTGTTGTATTTAAGACAATCATATAGTAAACTGTAATTAAAGCATTGTTTCCCTCCCTGTAATTTTCATATACTAATTGTAAGTGAATGTCTCTCTTAATTATAAAGTGTTCAAATGCATGTCTGCACACTTGAAACAGAAGATGATGTGAAAGCCACTACAAATGGAAGTTATTGGATACAGCCAAAGCCTGTGCTTTTAGATTAGAATTATAGAGACAAATTTGTAAGGCAATGCTTTACTGACAGTCAGAAAAAAGAATGGGGGTTCAGAACCTAAACATCAGTTTTATGGGGCTATAGCAAGCAAATTAGTTATTATGACTCAGTTTTCCCTATCTGCAAAACAGACCTAAAATTAGATACCTGCTTTAGGAAAGAGTAAGAGGATTAAAGGAGTAAAATTTCATGAGGGACTTTGAAAAGGCTATAGAAATAATAAAAACATTCTGTGCTGACATTAACAAACATTTTAAATTGAGGAAGAATGGGGAAAAAAACCCACAAAAAAAGTCTCAGTATTTCTAATGGGTATTTCCTTTCAGTTTCTCTTTAGCTGTTCGTGCCATGATTCACTGTCAGTATCCAGAAAGTAGAAAAGATTGTAAAACCCTGAAGTTCATTACATAGTTTATGAACAATTTTTCTTTTTTTCTTTTTAATGTAAACTAGTCATTTTAGATCCATAGATTGACATAATTCACTTGGTTTCCACTGGCATTGCTTGTGCTACATGAGTTTATACTGGAGGGAATGTGTTCCCTAATAAAGTGAGGTTAGCATCTTCCATTATATCGTGTTAGGGTCTTCCATTATATCTTGTTATTTAGGCTTAAATTACCTGAAGCTTCTTAGTAGCTGGTGATTTCCAGGCTAATCAGGAGACATTTGAACTTGCAGAGCATTGACAGCCTAAGCAGAAACGTGCTAAGTCTCTTCATCGATGGCAAACGTCATTTCAACATTGTATGTTTTCAGCGCTCAGCTATGGTTGTCAAGCACTCTGATAAATGGCCTTGCATACACTTAACAACAGTCTGTAGATTTTGATGAGGACATCATAGCTTTATGACCTTGAAGCCACATCTTCTCAACTGTGAAATAAGTGGCATCTGAAGGAGTACCTTGTGGTTCTGAAGAAACTACAGGTGGTCTCTCTGTGAAAGGCAAGATGGAAAGAAGAAGGGGGAGTCCTCTGTTTTTAAGGCTGGAGAGACAAAGTCTTTGTTTTGCAGAAACTGGGTAGCTCTGCAACAGACATCCCTCCAGAGTTTTCTCAGTGCATCTTAAGAAAAGTGGTTCAAGTTCTTTAATTTGTTAGTACTATAATCTTTGATGAAAATCCTGAATGAAAACATCTCTGAGTCTTGGAGAAGTTCATGTATTTGTTTATCACACCTACTTTACAGCCAGATCTAGTTTCCACAACTGTTCAGAATTAGTGTCTTTGATATATATGCCTTACAAAAGTGTTCACCTTGGTAGCAGGATACTGCCTTCCTGTGTTGGTTGGTAGCTCAGTCTTCACTGCATTGTAGAGATAATGCAATGCTTTATAAAGTTATCAAAATGATCAGCCCATAATGTTGTCACTAAATGTATCCGTATTACTCAGTGTAATAAGGCTGTAGCATGACTAAAGTAAATCTCACTTTGTGTTCTGCAGTATCAATTATAAAAGAGTATGAATTCTTTTTTTTTTCCTAGCTGTTACAAATGGTCCAATTGTCTAAGTTTTTAATTTTATGCTCATGAACAGTAAATTGGTTTAATTTTCTATTTGGAAGGAAAGTCACAGGGGGGTTGCTTTGTTGCTTTTTCTCTTTCCCTTTTAAAAACATGTCTGAGAGTTTGTAGCACATTTTTGGCAGACTGCACTGTGAGTAATACTACCATGTGCCCAGGATTTTGACACAACTTTTCCTCCTGGTTTGTGGCCATCCCCGAGACAAGGTCACCTAAATTCCAGCATGCAAAGGACACTGTAATTTTCAGAGCAGGCATTATCAAGCTACCAGTCTCTTTACTTTGAATGAAGGGCACTTATCCCACTATCTCTCAGTGCCTCACTTCCCTGTGATCTCTCTGTAGTTAGCGTGGAGAAGATAAGCCTCTCCAAATCTCTCTTTGCCTGAAAAGAATGTTAATTTTTCTTTCAATATTTTTTTTCTTAATCTCAAATGGTTCTTCATATTTTACTTGTTTTGTGGTATACGGTGCACTAGATGTTGACTGGGAGTGAATCTCCATGCAGCAGCCAGAGTGTGAAGGATGTGGACTAGGTGGCCCTTGTGGGACCAGAGACATGGGTTTTGTTTCTAGTCCTGCTGACACTTTGCTCAGTGAGCTCAGGCAAGTCACTTCTCACTGGCATCTCACTCGTCCCATCCATAAAAATGGAATGGACAGGATTTCCACCACTACAAAAAGTTTTAGGATGCAGAGATGGAAATCCTGTATAAAAGCTTTTATTTGGGCATTTGTTTATGGCTGGAAAGACAGCACTGCCTGCACTGTGATGTACCAATTTGATTTCTTAAGGAGTGGAACAAAGGGGAAGCATTGGCGTCCTCTGCATGTGGGATCCTGTGGGCAGTGGGAGGCTGCTGGAGACCCCGCTGGTGGTGTCTCCATGTTGCCTCTGCTGTGCCCTGACCCGGTGAGGAGGACTTGTGGAAAGGTGGACCCCCACAGCACTCCTCTCAGGGGAGTACCATTGCATCAATGCCAGGGCTCAACCAGCTGTTTCAAATCACAATGGGGTGAGTACCTCACCAGAAGGTTGTAATACCAGTGCTAGGACTGACCAAAAAGGGGCGGGTAAATACTTTCCCTAAATGCTTCATTTCTGCTAAACGATAGAAAACCAATTCTGTTTTGCTTCAAAGCTTCTTTGCTGCATTTTGTGGGCTTTCTCCTAAGAGAAAAGGATGTGTTGGGGCAGGGTTTGGTTTAATTTTTTCTCCAAATTGAAAATTACTATAGGAATCAAGTCCTACTGTTCATGAAGTAGTTTCCCAGTGAAAATAGCCAGTCAGCACTGATTAATAGTATTGAGTCAGGTTCTTGTTTTTGTCTGCACTAGAAACAATGCTTACCATTGTGTGTCTCTAGGCTGAGCCCAGCCTGAAAGACCTTTTTCAAATACTGGTCTTAACCATGCCCTCTGGAATCAGTAGATGGGTCATTTGTGTAATTAGACCTCAAGATAGCCGATGAAGAAACTGAGAAAGACACGTGAAGGAATTGGCTCACAGCTAAAGCAGCGCCTGGTGTCAGGAAGGGGAATAGGACAAAGTGGTGCTGTGACTGAGCCCTTCTGCCTTCAAACAACGCCCTGCTTTCCCCAGTACATCCCAGGTGAGCTCTGAAGGGATATCCAGTGGTTCCCAGATTTTAGTAACTTTTTTTTCTGAAGGGACCCTCAATGTCTGTATTGATTTGAAGCTAAACCACATTTCATGCCTTCTTGTTGGGAACGCCCATTGCCAACAATAGGTCATTTTTACAGTCTAGACAATGCCGGTGTCATGATGAGAAACAAGCATGTGTGCAATGGTATATGCCATTGAGAAAATGCACTTGGGTTTATTCCAGTAAATCTCTGATTCAAGGGATATTGCAGCAATGATTATTCCACATTTAAAAAAAAAATATGAGCTGCTCTGTTTTTGAAAACTTACACATTTTTTCCTCTATTAAATTGCTTCCTGGTGATGGAAATGTCTGAGATTTTTTTTTCTCCTGCATCTACTTTCCTTTAGCTTGCACACCCCTGAGGTAATTAGTGTAGGTTAAAATTTACATAACTGACTTAGGGGTTTTGCAGATAGGAAAGATGGAAATTTATTCAAGGTGGTGAATAATTCATTTTAAAGCAAGTTTCCTGTTTTTTTTTTAATCATGTAGAAGATGTATTACAGACTCATAGAGGTTTTCTGAATAGGACCCTAAGCACTGAATTTTTGATATATTTCATTTCTTAGTGTAGGTAAAGAAATATTAACCATGACTCATTGCACTTTTCCTGTTCAGTAAGATTTGAATAAACTTAACAAATTTATTAGGTAGATGATAGAGCCTTTTAAAAATTATCATGACATGCTGTGGCAAATATTTTACTATGATCCAGAAGAAATAGTTTTAAATCATATCCCCATTGCCATTTCAGAGGCAGACAGATGGAAAACAGTGCAGTTCATACAGAGAGACCTGATTCATATTTTCTTTTGAATATTCATTATTTAATTAAGGTTAGGAAGATAAACAAGGGGATTGGATAGCTATGGGAGTCTGGTAATATAATATACTTTTTTTAAGAAAAAGAATTCTCTACTTCTGGCTCAGCATAAGCCTGGACTAGTAATGTCTGAATGTAGTTGTAACATTATGGCTACTTGATAGAAAACTCATTTCATGTAATCTATTTCATGTATTTCTTAATCTAAGTGCCTACCTCAAAAATCGCTATCCCAGGCATCACCAAGAGTTGTACCCAGGAGAAAGATTGTGAACGAAGCCCCCCTTCTGCCTTATGAACTGTAGCTTTAACAGCTTTAGTCCAATTTTAAACTCCTTCCCATCTGCCACCAAACTCTGGAAATGCCTGATGCCTTTTGGTTTGTAGTTTTTGTCAATAAACTTTCTCAGGGACTTCAAACTCTGCTGGGCACCATCCCAGATGCCCCAGCCATGGCAGGCTGGCTCCTGAGCCTTGCAGGAGTGATGAATGCTGCTCCTTGGTCTTCGCTGCTGCTGGGACAGGTCCCCTACACCTGCGAGAGCATGTCCTCACGGGGCACCTCGAGAGGAACAACATGCCCTTTCTCTTGGCATGTTCCCTGGTGGCTGCAGTCCCCACAGACTGCAAGAAGTGGCATGGGGGTGTGTGTGGTGTGTGTCTGATCACCCTAACCAGACAGCTGCCAGCACTGTTGGAGCAGAGCTGGGACCACAGCCAGCTCCCAGCCCTTCCTGGGGAAGCGACGTAGGTGGTGATTCACTGGGCTGGGGGAAGAAAACCAGTGCCAGCATTTGTGGGAGCAGGAGAGAACTGAGTCCTGGTCCCTTCTCCAGGGGCTCCTAGTGAACTTCAGTCCAAAGCCATGGAGGAGCAGGAGGGCTTGGTTCCCACTAACCAAGGAACAGTGGTGGAGGGAGTGTTGCCCATGATACCGCTGCGACGTGGAAAGCTGGACGGTCTTGTTTTGAGCTAGTTTGTTCATGTCACCTTTGTAATGGCCTATGTGTAATGCTTGACCAGGGCCTGGAGGAATTACCACATCCATCTGAGGCTCTGCTGGGATTACCAACAAACCATACTGTGTTTTAGAGGAACTATGTTGTCCCTGCTTTAATTTTACAGGGTTACATTAAAAACGTAATTTTACACGGTTTAGATAACAGTATATGGTATACAGTAGGAAGCCTCCTTGTATATTGGTAGTATTGCATGCACATTTTATGGATGATCTCAGGAACACCAGCAGGAAGCACAACATATGGCCTTGCATATTTGGCAAGATCTCTGAGCAGTGCAGGTCAGGGAGAAGAATTTTGTTTTCCTGAGTCTACGGTCTTCGACAGTGTTACTGTTTTCAGGTTTTGTACAGAGAACACAGTCCAAAAAGGTGTGGATGTTGGTTTCTTGATGGACTAACTTTTTCAGCTTGCTTTGCTGGAAAGCTGCAGAACTGCGGGGGGAGATGACTTCTCATGCAAGTTAGCTTCCTATACCTTGCAACGTCCAAAAATGCAAGTCCCTCTTACCAAACATTTAAAAAGCAGCTGTGGTCATACAAGGAGTACATTTAAAGTGGGGCAATTTCGTGGGCTCTCTGGTAGTTTGCCAAACTGACTGTTTGGCATGTTAAGTTTTATTGTGTGTGTACAAACACACTTATACGTGCATATATGTATATATGCATATATATAACTGTTAGGTGTAATAAAAATACAGACTGTAGGGCTCTACCATGCATAAATGCACATTGTAACACTCAAGTTTTTAACGCAAGATTAGAGCTCAGTTTCCCTTGGAAGTAATGGAGTAAACATATAGAAAAATACACGGAAAAAAGTTATGGAAAAAACAACGAAATAAAGTAAAGGTGGCTGAAATTCCTAATGCTTCTGAAAATCTTCAACCAGAAGACCTAAGGCAAACCTTTGGAAGATTTCACATTTATGGCTTTTATTTCCATGTTCTTACTGTAATGTATTCTTTTTCTTTTTTTCCTTTTTCTTTTTCTTTTTGACATGTGGGACTAAAGCACCAGAAGGAAGTGTCTCACCACAAGAAACAGAACTTGCAAGCCAGGATTCATGAACTCTTTCAAAGGTATGTCAGATAAGGGTTACTTTGTACTTCTATCTAATGTGCTTTCCTTCCAAAGGTCTTTTGGTGCCTTACAGATATTAATGAGTGGAACTTCTCCCAGACAAAGGACTTGAGGCCTAGAAAAATTGAGCCTTTGCTTTTGAAAGAGGCCTCTGTTTTGGATACCTCCATTTTCAGCTACCCAGCTTGGGCTGTAATTTTTAAGTGCTACACACAGTGCACTTCAAAAGGTGACCAAATGGCTTCTCCCAGCACCCTTCATCCCTGCCTCTGAATTACCCTTAGAGAGAGAAGGAAATATGAATTGGAGCAATGTTTTTGTGATCAAGCTATAGGTGACCTTAAGATAAATACATGCATCAAATTACCTGTAAAGAAATGAATGGAGGAAATAAATAACCTGGTGGAAACGGCCAAGGAAGCTATGTTCTGCTGTGACAGCTGATGAGCATGCTGGTGAGCACAGAAGAGGTCTAACTTCACTGAATAAATTATTCTCTTGAATCTAATACCCAGCAAAAGGAGGGAAAGGAGAAAAATGATGCAACCCGAAAAGAGATCAAATGCGGTTATTTAAATGTTTGATGTTCAGTAATGAAAACTGTTTACCTTCATAATTGTGTGTTAGCAGCTAATAAAGGCAATAGATACAGTAGTTTAAAAGTAATAAAATCAACAACAAAGTGTATTTAATTTTAAATTGAATTGCAAGCAAATGGGTGTCCTAATGAACCCCTGTGTCAACGCAGCTCTAACCAAATTAAGTGAAATCATTTCCATCATGAGAAACTAAATAAGTACAAAGTTCCAAACATACTGTTCTTCTCAAGGAGGGAAGTTAACTTCTCACATGTATCAGTTCTACAAATTAGCTAGAGCCATTCAAGAAACATCTTCTGTTACTTCCACGTAGGGCAACTGCACCAAGCTGACTTGACTGCAGCTCCAGGATAAAACCTCAAAGGTGGTTAACCCTGTGCTTCTCGTATGCGGTCCTTAGCAGTAAAATTTTGTCCTCAGTTGTCATCGGTCCTGGCTTGGGCAAAATTCCTATGTATGTCTTTGGGACTAGTGTCTACGCAGATCTTCCAACTGATGTAGCTATTGCCTGGTCATTTACATGGTGCAGTTCTACTGGTAGAGGAATATGGAAAACAGCTCAGCTATGCACTGGTGGCAACTTTACTGCTATAAATGTGTATGTATGTTTCTTAAAAAAACCCACCCCCCACTTCCCCCCCCCCCCCCCCCCCCCCCAAAAAAAAAAAAAAGAAAACCCAAACAAAAAAACCAAACAACCAAATATAAGCAAGGTCTGAGTAGAAACTGATTTGTAGTAATGCACCGGGAACTTGGAGACAGGCTGGGATATTTAGCGTGATTTGCAGAGTCTCTGCAAATAGTTTTCTTGATAAAGCAGCATGTTAATTGTACAAATGTGCAGGCTTTTTCCAAAGGCAAGTCAAAAAATACGAAGGAATGCTTCAGAAGTGCAGTCTAGGGAAATGTTTTTGATTCGTCTTTTTCTTTCTTTTTTTTTTTTCCTTTCTTTTTTGGATGAAAACCAAATTTTAGTTTTTTCTTTTGTGGCCAAAAACTTAACTGAACACATGGCTTGTCCTCTGATTGCCTCTTTTGTAGATGCCCAAGCTAATCCTGAATTACAGCTGTACCTGATGCGATGATTTCTCCTTGGTGCATATGACTCCTCTCAGTACGTTGCAGGCAGCTCTCTTGACTTCCAGGGTGGCACGTGGCTGGCCCTCAGAAATGCAGAGGAAATGCTCGTGGTTCTGTGTCTGTTGAAAGACGGGATGGGATTGCCAAAGCATACAGCTTTGTAGTGCTTATTGTAAATGACTTAGTTTTGCATCTACTCCTGCTGTGCTCTAGGAACATGGCTTTCTCCGTAGGGTGGCGTGCCTTTTGCGTAACCTGTGCACTAAGCAAGGCAGTGCTGAGATATGCAGTGTAGGGCTGTTCTTATGCTATTTGCTGGAGTTCTGCATTGCTACAGGGACCTCTAAATAAATAAAAAAATCTTTGAGTTGATATAAGTACTCCCAAAATAACTTCTTGTATAGTTAAAGTAAACATATGAATGCTAAGGAGAGTTTAATGGTTCACATACTGCTGACAATTTGTGTGTGTGTGTGTGTATACCTTTACATGACTTATATACCAAAAAAATATATAAAGTATATCTGAAATAAGATCTTTTAGAAGATTTATGAATAAGGTTTATATAAAAATTAATATGATTTTTGGAAAAAATTTAATATTTATACATATAGTAAGATTTTTTCAGTGGTTTAAAGCAACTTTGTCCCCGAGGAATCAAAGGTTTCTAAAAACCTGTTCCAGTTTATTGAAGCTGTTAATGGGTCCTGAAAGTGTTGACAGAGGCAATGGCTTCCTACTTTAATATTCTTAACACAGAATAGCCCCAATATCAACAGAGCTGATTATACATGGGCAGAGAAACTTTAGGTTCCTTCTGTCGACCTGTGGCACAGGCTGACAAATGTTGGTTGTGTTACTGGGGCTGTGACTGCATTTTTCATATGGCACTTTTTGAAGCCTAGTCTTTTCTCTGCTTAGCTCACTAGTTTCTTCTGGGTGCCCTGCAAGGCTTATGATATATTCAAGGAACGCATCAAACTGCAATGTATATCCACTGACGAGTGCTTTCTGCATCTGCATTGTGGTTGATTACTTTTCGATTCTTCTTCCCTGTTCCCTTTCTAACTGCTGCAGCGTGAGACATTGGCTGTTGAAAGCGGAGGAGAGTGAATGTGAAACAGAAATGGTAGCCAGCTTTGGTAACGTCACAGGTGTGAATACTGGATCGTATGGAGCAGCAGAATCTTGTGGGAAGGTGAGGTTCTCCATGAGTGCTCTTTTCCCTGGTGCAAACTGCTAAATGACTAGATCAATTGCACTGCGTTACTATTTCTTTTTTTTTTTTTCTTTTCATAGTTTAAGAGGATAGAGTTTAGCAGGTTTCAAAATGTGCTTTCCAGCAGTAGTAACCACACGCTTAAAGAGAATGTCTAAAGCTATTAATGATGAATCATTTGGGCATGGCAAGAGTTCTTCAAAACAGCTTGTCAGCACTGGCCAAGCAAAGTCTTTCAGCAGGAGATGAGACAGCTATGCCACCATGCAAATGAGACAGGCTTGAAATATGATGAATCTTCTATCTCCTTTTCCTACTCGACTGACACTCGCTTTGAGGAAGGTTGTAAATGCAAGAGAGATTGTAGTATAATTCCTCAGACTGGCGTTTCTGCCCCCCAGTCACTATTCGATTATCTTCCAAATTGCTGTGTTTCAGAGAGATAAAGATTTTTTATGGCTTGCTGACTTGAAACAACCAGAAGAGCCAGAAAAGAGATGGCTAACCGGCCATGCATAGTAATTCCATTGGTAAATGACAAAATCTTTGTTTGTATGACATTTCCAAAATTACTACAGAAGATGAATCTAAAATACAAAATGTCACATTTGGCATGCAAAACTATCATAATATATTTCAGTATAAAATTCATAGAGGCGTTTAATTTAGAATGTGTTTAATAACGAAGCCTGCCTGCATCAGTAATCCTGCCTTGAGGTTTAAAAGGATTGTCTTATTTATTCACATAATGTTAATTTTTTTTATATATGATTCAGAAACCAAAAATATTAAGGTTAAATCTTCATTGTTAATTAAGATTTTCTAATTAAGCTGAAAATAATTGTCATTCAGATTAGCTGTTAAGTATGGTTTGTGTTGAGAAACAAAAGAAGTTTAACAAATTCAACTGTTTATTTAACTGCTTAATTTAATTCCAGAAGCTTTCTATCTATATGGAAATATGCTATCTCTTCCAAAATAAATCCAAGACAGGATTAAAGAGGAGATTATTAGCAACTGTAGGCTTAAACCGTGAGACTACTAAACCTAGTAGTCAAGGTAGCCGTTTGATTCTGAAGTGTGGCATGGGCTCTTGTATCACATTGCATTAAAAGAAGAAGACCTAGCACTAGTATTTTCTCAGAATAATGGAAGAAATTGATTCCTTGGAGGGGAAGGAGTGAAATCATTGCTGATTTGAAATACTAAATAATTAACAATTGCAGAAGCAATTTTATCCATTGGAGTCGACACTGGAGCCAAACCAGGACTGCCTGTTATGTGTCTGACCCTGAGGACTGCATTTAGGCAGCACTGAAGTGTCTGCTGGCATAGTGGGATGGGCCCTACGCCTTTACTCAGGCAAGACTTGTGAGGATCGTACGGCTGTGTCTGTTCCCCTCTGCCAACCTCCACGGCATAAGCTGAGTGTACAAGGAAAGCACCAGAAAGGCATTTGTGATACGCAGCACAGCATTTATTCCATACTAAACATTCTGTAACTCAGACAACATCTTGTCAACAGCAAGCAGCAGATGTTTCCTTTTGTCTGGACTTGGAATAAAGGTGCCTGTAGGGAGTTGTTATTAAACTCTACACGTGTTGCACTTTGATTACTATTTTTAAGAGAATCTGATTATACGATAATCAGAAGGTGAAAGGATAGTCTGCGTATTACATCGCACTAATAGCTTTGGCAAGGCTAATAATTAGTACAAAAACACGGCCTGCCCTGTCTTTCACTCTGTGCCTGCAGCCTGCTCATCACATCACATATTGTGCCTGCCTTGCAAAGCATGCTATATTTTTGAAGGTGTTGTTTTCCAGTTAATTCTGCCTTATTACTGCAGACTAATGGCTTCTGGTGTCATACTTCAACAGCTCCACCTTCCCCCCGAGGATGCCAAACATTTTATTAGTAGTATTTGTATTATTTTTTTATCTGTCATCTCTATGACTTTTGACCTCCCTAATTGCAGATCCTGGGTTAACAATAGGTAATTGCAGGTTGAACAAGAAGCATGTTGTCTGCTTTTCGGTAGTTATTTTCTTGAAGAAATTTGTTATGGCTAATTGTATGGTTAAAGTTGACTCAACCCAGGTCAGTAACTCAGAGGCTTCTTCCTAGGTTGACTGCTCCAAGACACCACAGCCAATAGAAATTCACTTCAAATGCCTGAGGGGAGTCAAAGATAAGGTCCCTAAAGGCCATTACACCCTCAAAGTTTCTGTTCTCAGCCGCTTAGGTGGTGGCTTGCTGGAGTGGCCCAAACTGAAGGAGCAGCCTCAGGCCAGGACAACGCTGCCTGTTAGTCACGACGGAAACTTCTACAACACTGAAATCTACTTTGGACAAAGTATCCAGACAGTAAGCAACACTTCTTAAATATGCTGTCTTTGCTTTGAAAGTTAAAACACATCCGCTCTTTCTCCTTCAGGCTTATATATTTAATGCATTCCATCATGTTCATAATTTATTTAATAATTTAAGGTGCAATTTAGGAAGGTGCAATTTTTTTTCCCCTAGGTTAACCCTCATCACTCACTCTAAAAGGGCCAAATATACACTACATCACATAGTGTTGTCAGCTAATTTTAAATTTTACTTTTATTCTCTTATCTATGCAGCTTGTCAGCTATGTAATTTGATTCCCGTGAAGTAGCTTTAGAATAATAAATGAATGAGTGGGTGTATATAGACACACGAATGCCCAAATCCTTCTGTGAGTTTTTAGCTCCATTGACCCCCATTTGCCAAAAAAGCAGCATTTGGATTATTTTGGAAGGAGCCCAAATACTTGAGGCTCTATTCTGTCTTTTGCGACCGAGGCACACATATTTTCCTGTCCAAGCATGCTGTGTGTGGCAGGATCGTTGTGTGTCAGTTGCTCACTGTTGTAGCTAATGCCTAGTGCTGGTTGAAACATTGGTCTCGGATAAACTCTCTGGCACAGGAAAGCTTCTTTACAGTTTGAAAAACAACCCCCATCTCTCTGTGTGGTGTTTTTTTTTTTTGTGTGTGTGTTATGAGGAATTGGTAGAATAAGATGGAGAGTTTTTTCTGTTTTAAATTATTTATTTTGCAGTATGACCTGAATGGTAGATTTCCTGCTCCACCCCTTCCATTGTGTGAAGAGTTGTATAGACACAGAACAGAAAGTCCCTACCCAAAAGAGCTTTCAGATAAAGCAACTTTCATGTATGGCACTGATGCTTTCAGTTACTTTTAGATAGGTCATTTCAGCTGTTAGGTTTGTGGTATATAAAGTACTGCTAAGTCACATTTTCTGCTTTATAATTGTTTATCATCTGTAATGGATAATGAACAGTGTCTGTAAATACAGCTGTTGGTATGAAAAGAATCATGCATACAGAGGGAAATTATGAATGTGACTGTCACATGACATTAAAACAAATACGTGTATCTGTCAGAGAAATCATTAAGCTGGGATTCCTCCCTAGGCAGGACACACGCATCCTGCTTACTGCCTCGAAGACAAAGTACTGACTTCTCAGGCTTCACTGAAAGGAGACGAGTACAGGCAGTACTACTGAATGACTCCAGCATGCCCTGCCTCTTGCTTTCAGCATCGTGTTTCTCCTCCAGGGTCTTGCCTGCTGCTTTTGCTCCTACCTGGGAAATGGCACATGGTCAAAACAGCACATCTCTCTTCCCAGTAGTAAGCAAGAGCTAGTCCAGATTGACCCATCTTTTGTCCATCTGCTCCTCAATGCGAAGGAACTCCTGACACGGGTTTATGAGTATGTGCAAATCTACACAATTGCCTTTCTGTTAGTCTTTATGGGGTTGTGGGGACACCTCAGTAACTGCTTAGAGGTGCCTATTATGCATCATCCAAAGGTCTGAGAAAAATGTTTGGCAGTTTTACCATTTCTCCAGAGTTTGCTTTAAAGTCCTCTTTGACTCTCACAGAGGACATTTAATCAGCATCTTCACCAAACTTCATTTTTGATCTAGTGAACAAGGGTGCAGGTCTTGGGCTAGTCCACTTAAAATGCAAGATCAGGAGGACAAGTTGGATTAAATGACCTTTTGATGATTCCCTGTCTTCATTACTGTATAACGGACAGTAAAAGTTTAGTGTCGTAATTTTAGAAAACCTCCTCCACCAGCTCATTTTGAAGGCATAAGAGTTGTACCCTGAATGATTCTACCCTTCTGCTTTTCCACCTGGGTATTGGCCCATAACTTTAGGGTATGTTTCAAAGGAAACCCTTATGATCTGTGCTGAGATAAGGCAAATTTTAGGCTTCAGACATTAGCATCTACTGCAAAACTTACCATAAGTGGGGAGGTCTTAGTAGTGAGCTCCAGATAAGCATCTGGGTTTGAACACAATCTTATATACAGCACTACTGCCCTGGAATATATTACAGTGGGGAAAATACAAGGGCTCACAAATGAAGAATAAGCTTTTGTTTTCGTTGGCCAGAATAATGATAGGAGTTCAGTGTAAACGTGGTGAAAATTAAGACATGCATGCTTGCTATTGAAGGAAAGCTTAGTTTTAACTAATATATTAGAGAAATTGTTCCAGAACACTACATCCTTCCAAAAATAATAACCCTGTCATGTCGGCAAAGTTGGTGTCAGCATGGGTTACCTGCTGCGTACAGAAAGTGCTGGTCATGTAAGTTAGATCTGCCTCAGGGCTAGTCTGACTTGTGCACCCGACCTTTCAAAAATGTTTTTTGTTCATTAATCAATGTTCTTTGCTCCAGCTTGCCAGCTTCCCTTCTTTCCCCTCCTTCACTGTCTTCCTTTTTAGTTTGTCAACCTAGCTCCCCCAATAATAACCTCTGACTACCTATTAGACAGTGGCTCCTAATAGCTCCAGCTGAATTTTATTTGGCTTTCAGTAAGGCCAGACAGTCACACGCAACGTATTTTTTTCCTTAAATTTTGCAGGACAAAACATGTATGAATGCTTTGGATTGGGGTAAAATGCAGTTGCTGTTTCAAATGATTCTTTATAGTTTTAGGAATAGCAACTAACAGCATGATCTGAAGGGGGACTTGTTTTAGACCCAGGGTTTCAAGGACATTTTCATATATTTAGTTTATGCAAAGGGACTTCAGACTTAGAAGGCCTAATGCTGCCTGGTTTAGGTGAAGCAAGATCTATTTTGAAGCTTCACCTACTTTATAACACCAACTGAATGTGAACTCAAGCAGAGATACAAAAAAAAAAAAAAAAAGCAGTAGGTTAACTCTGGCGGTAAAGAAGCTTTGTTTTAAACTTTCAATATACTTTTGTGCTGCCTGATTTTTTCTCAGGTCTGGAATGAAAGTTGAGTAAGGAGAGGATAGGAAAGGAGGTGAGACACTTACTGTGCATCTAGTGAGGCAGTTACTGCAATTAGACTGTCCTTGGCAGCACCTGCACAGATGTGACTGCATCACTTCACAGAAGGAGGAGGATTTTACTGGTATAATTTCCTTATTGCCGTCTCTTGGTGGCTAAGATCCTACTACAGATAAGATCTAAGTAGTCAATAAACATTTTTCATTCACAGTATATTTAAAGCAGTGTCTTATTACTCCATAAGACTCATGTTCCAGTGTTAGCAAGTCCAGATTACATTTTTCAGCTTAATGATGACCTGAAGAGCACAAATGAGTTGCAGTGTGCAAAAGTTTAATTTTGCTCAGAAAAAGAAAAAATGGTGGGGTGGTTTTTTTATTAGTCAGCTTTTCTTAAGTTAGTTCAGTAAACATTAAAATAGTTGTATGAAAAAAATACAACAGTAAGAACAAATCCTCACTTTTTGGAGTCAAAATATTCATTGGCTTCAATGGAATAAAAATTGGAGTGTGGCTAAAACGCTTCTCTGTAAAAAAAAAAACAAAACACAAAAAACTGTTCCACTATAATTTCAATTATCAGGACCAAAATATGTTGTATGTTGCAAGTTTCCCCTACTAAGAGAAGGAACCCTTATGGAAGATGTTCCTATTTCAAGTATTTGCAATAAATCATAAACATTTCTGGAATGCTTTTCCAGAAAAAGCATTGCCCATTAGGAAGCGAGTTTTTGTTCAGAAAGGAAATTTTCAGCTCTTGCGAAGAGCATTTATAAGCCAATAAGACTGCCTGCAAGTGACATTTAAAAAACATTCATTAAGCTGTCCAGTCATGTGGGATGTCAGTCCAGCACTGCTGAGGAGAAGCAGGGACAATCAAGTCAGCATTGGGTTCCCCAAGCTGCCTTCTAACTCTGGTCCTGCTGCACCTATTCAGCTTTGGGCCTTATTCTGTGCCAGCCTTCCAAAATCAGCACTTTAGCAAAAAAATAAACGTGAGCTCCAGAAGTATGCGAGCAATGGCACTACACATTTTCCCCAATGTACCTGGAACTTGGGATAGTACTAAATCCGTCCATATGCATATAAAACCACAGTTGCTGACAGAACAGTTCACAGATCTGTAGATTTTTAGAGTGTATCAACAGGTTAATATTTATGTATCAGTGTGGCAAGGTACTAACACTATTATAACAGTAGCTGGGTACCATTTTGTTTTACTTGAGGGAAATTCAATATGAATAAAATAGCAACTTTTCAAACATGACATTTAATCCACGCATGTAAATCATACCATGAGATCTATTATTCATTATTAAAAGGGCACCATATTTTTATTACACTGAAAATGAAACACAAATCCTGTGAAAAATTTAGTGCCTTTTCCTGAAGTTTCAGGACACACTTATCATGCAGTCATCTAGCAGGGGCTGACACTCATTTTAAAATACAGCTACAAAATTAATAAATTTGAACTCTCTTGTTTGGAAAAAAGCATGTTCTATTTCATTGAATGAGGTGGATTTATTTTTTATTTAAAGCTTCCTAAATACTTAAGATGGCAAAGTACTTCGGTAATGTTCACATTTGGAATTAGATATATAACGAATAAAGTTCAAATCTTTGTTGTTATTAGTCATTTCCAGCATTTTCTTCCCTGAAGTGCATTTTGAAAACTACATATATCAGAAACTGATTAACATGACCTAAGGTATTAATTCTAAAATATGATGAAACAAACAGTTTCAAGGACCTTATTTTCTGTATGTCAGCAGCTGTCTAAGGACTATGATGCTTTTAGTAATTACAAAACAAGGTATCATTAGGAAAAGTAGAGCACAAACTCCCCCCCACCTCCATTTTATTCTTGAGTGAAACGCTGGCACAGATGAAGAGCATTTAGCTCTAGGACACTTTATAGGACATAACACAAGAGTTTGATATACTATGAAAAAAAGATAGTAAGTAATAACGCTTGGCAGTGCCAGAGGACTTTCAAAATGAGAGCCACTTAAATTTTCCCTGGATGCAATTATTTGTAGTTGGGATGATAAGGTGCTACGTGAACCTTTTGGTAAATGCAAGAACTAAGCTTAGACAGGCGCTTGTATTTATTTGAAGACTGCAGGTTTGATGTTTTTTCCACACAGCAGGAACACATACTGCTTCTGTTTTGTTTATCTGACTTTTTCTGGAGTTTTGATCCACGATTGCTATTTGCTAAATGTCTTTTTGCAAAGCTCCTCAAAATGCATGTTTTCAGAGCTGTGCCACATCCCCGTGCCATCCTGGGGACAGACCTCTGAGGCATGCTGCGAGCAACCCTTGGACGGGGTGTTGTTTCACACCACAGCTCCAAGGGCCCCATGCTGCTCTTGGCTGGTTGCTATTTTCCCCAAATGGCTGTGAGTCTTTCTCCTTGCTGTGGGCCAAGCAAAAGTGTCACAGGGACCTCCTTTGGCCCAGTGCTGTGCACAGATCCTGTTCCGGCTGTGAGCTGCAGACAGGTGGCGTCTCTGGAGACCTTTGCTGCCTTTAGATGGACTTTCCCAACACGGAAAGCTCAATTCCCAGCACTGTGTGAAGACTTGAAGGGATTAAGTCTGGTGTGCTGATATTACAAAGCCATTGTATATTAGAATCTATTGTTTCTACTGTATTTAGCATTCTGCAATTGATTTATATATGCAAAAGGTTACTATTTATCCCAGGTTTTGTTTTTGGTAATTAATTGGAGTTAAGCTTCATGGGTTGTCTAGTCAATGTGCTCCAGTGGAGGAGTTCTTGAAAACACTTGCTGGACTGTACCGTGTGTGCTCCTTCAGCTTAGACAAAT
Organism: Phalacrocorax aristotelis; assembly: GCF_949628215.1. Taxonomy (NCBI): domain Eukaryota; kingdom Metazoa; phylum Chordata; class Aves; order Suliformes; family Phalacrocoracidae; genus Phalacrocorax; species Phalacrocorax aristotelis. Next base: position 72,253,619 of record NC_134277.1, read on the forward strand.
GTATACTGCCCAAAGAGCTCAGAAATGTGTTCTAGATTATAATGTATCATATCTAACTAGGGTAAGGTACGTGGTCTGCATTGGAAAATCTAGCAGACATATGTTAAAAATCAGGAGTGTCTAGGGACAGGCTTTTATTTTGGACCACTCCGTGGCCTGTTCCCTACCTAATGGGAAATCACATCTGTAAGAAAGCTTCATATGAGCCATTGAATACAATAGTTGTACAGAAGTCATATATTATTTGGGGTGGAGCAGAGGGAAGGCAGAATGCAGCAGCCCCTGCCTGTATCCTTAGCTCCAAATAAACTCCAAACAACAGAGGACACTGAGAGCAAAGTAAATGCCTGCCCCCAGTGAAAAATGCTGTGAGTGGAAAAATGAAGCAATTCCATGACTCACCAGAGCTGACAGCCTGGAACTGTGAAAAGGGATTTATGCTGTGTTTTGGTCCATATCTACAAGTCATGGGAGCCAGAAAAACATCCTCAGAAGACACCTTTTTTTTTTTCCCCTAAAATATCTGGTTTTGAAGCATTTCATGTTTTAAATAGTTATCTGGGAACTCAGGATGAGCAGGTTAGTTGCAAAGCTGTACTACAGAAATAGGAAGAGCACTTTATGCCACAAAAATCAAAAAAAGTGATCCCATTTAAACATGTAATTTTTAAGCAAAGTACACAAGGAAAAGGTGGGTGTTTGTTTGTTCGTTCGTTTGTTTTTTTATCAGGAGTCAGTCTTCCTGTGTCTGTGCTCCAGGGGTGTTAGCTGAGCCCCTAGAAAGAGGACAGAGGCTGATGAGGTCTGGACCATCTGGAAAATACTGCAGTAGTGTGAACTCCACATTGGCACAGCTTCCTTGGTGAAGGGAGCATTGCTGTGTCCCAGGCTGTGCCAAAGCTGAAGGAGGAATGAGATGCTGTGCTATGCGAGGCCTGATGGGGAATCCAGAACAGCATCAGGAAAGAGATATAAGGTGGAGCAAAAAGGAGAGGAAAGCTTCCTGCACCAGAGCCCAAGGCAGGCAGAGCGGCACTGCCGTGTGACTCAGCCCTGTGTGCCGAACGAGCCTTGTCTTCATGAGACTCCTTGGCTCCAAGTGGTTTCTGAGCAAAGTACATGTCCTCTTGACACAAAAGAAATAAACTCTGCTGTTTCATGTTGGTGGCCTATGTTATCCCAGGAAACTCATGCTCTGACCTTGCTAGAATCAATCTCAGGAGTAAATGAGATGGGAGTGGCAGGAGAAGAAACCAGGGGTCCTGCCTTCCTCTTACAGAGACAGACCTCTTTCTCCCTTGAAGAAACTGGGGTTCCTGCCTTCCTCTTACACAGACAGATTTCTCCCCTCACTAGATGAGGTCAGAATCCACCCAAGCCAGCAGTATATCACTAGAAATGCTCGAGGAGGCTAGCTCTGTCTGTACCATACATTACTACTCCCTGCTGGTCAAAGAACAGAAAAGAATTAGGAGCAGATGTGTCAGGACAATTAGCAACAGATGCAGAGGCTAAAGCTCACAGAATGCAAACATTATTCCCCTGTATTTGGGAAGATAAAAGGCCAGATTCTGGTCCTCTGGTGTAAGGTAGTCATGCTGCATGTGATGCTGCTGGAGTTAACTATGCCCTGAGTTATCTCTCCAGGAGGAAAGGGAGGCAGCAAGGAACCATCCCTGCTCTGGTGGTATGGGAGAAGGCAGGAGGTGTTTCCATGGAGGCACTCAGTGTGCCTCTGTAAAGGCACTGGGGTGCTTTTGCACAGCATGTCAGGAGAAATCCTGCTCGCTGCCACCTCTGCAGGACTGAGAACAGTGAATAAATTGCCTGCTTACAGCTACTGCTGTCCTGCGCTCTGTGCGGCTCATCCATGACCCTGAGTTCACGTGCTGTGCTGCAGCCGCTTCTGGTCCATACTCCCCTATAATCAGGGAGGTTGGGATACTGGGTCACAGGAGATATGGTGATACTACACAAAGGTTTAAGGAGATCCACAAGCTGCAGGGAGAGGAGTCAGGGTGTTGTTTGACCTATGTCAGGTTTGAAAGGTCGGTACTCTTTTTCAGAAAATAGGAAAAAAAAAAAAGGTGGGGGGGGGCCTGAAATGAATGATAGTGCACTGCATGGTCCTCCTTTGATTTGTGTGTTGTTTTTTATTCAGATACCTGTTCAAAGACAGGCAGCGATGGAAAGATGGGGAAGTAAGTTTCCAGCTGCTCCAGGACATTCTGATGATAGATAGGACTTTTGGAAAACCCTAATAACACAATATTTTATTTTCACCTCAGTCGGTGTTTCTATTCTCTCCCCTCTGGCCTTTTATAAATTTCAAAGTTGCACAAACACTTCCCAAGAATGCCCTTCCCTCCACCTGTATGGGGGCCTTGCACATAAACAGGGAGGGCTTGAAATCTGGTTGTGAAAGCTCCACCTTATTTTGGCAATAACAGCCTCGTCTTCAGCACTATTCATTTTACAGTGAAGTAATTTTTTATTTGTTAATGAAATAGTTTGATGGGAGCTGCTTCCTATTTAAATTTCTACCCATGTTTTACACCAATGAGGTTCATTTGTTGCAGTTTTTATAATCAGAAATGACGAGCCGTTAATTTATGTGGTGTTTTGCAAGATTCTTCTATATAAGTAAACATTGAACTGTCTTTGCATATTCAAATTCACTTTAATCCATTTGAGTTGTATGTGATTAATGGTCAAATTCTTGTGTTACATGAATTAAGTAATGTAATTTGTCCTTTTTCTTCTAAATTGAAAGTATTTGAAGGTGCAGAGGAAGCAAAGCTCTATTTCTTCTCTGTCAAGGTTAAAGCCCAAGAGTAAGACAGACAAAAACCCCAATATCCTCACAGTGGATCTGTTTATTGAAATATTCAAATAGAATTCATTCTCTCTCTAGAGTAAATGATTTCTTTGCTGAAATTATGGTGGCATATGGAGAAGTAAGATGTATTATAATAAAACTGATATAAAACAGTTGAATTCAGAAATAGTGGCAAGAGATAATTTTAGTTCACTATGATTTAATTCAATTAAATGCGACACTGTTTACTGCAGACTAAGAAGAATTACTTGTGCCTGTGCAGGCACACACAAGCATTATTTATTCTCTGCTGCATCTCTCTCTGCAGAAGAGATTGCACCAGGAGAAAGTGGGTGCTGGATGCTTTCATAGCACTGTAAAAAGCTATATCCCTCACAGACCTCAATGGAAATTTTACCTGGCCAAGTAGAAACAGTAAGCTATGGTGTTAGAGAGTAGACCCATTAAAATCCAGGAAGCTGTATTTATGTAGTATGCTCTCTTTGGACATCAAGAGTGTTGGTGCAGGCTTATGGACTAACTTATCAAATAGTGCCTCAAAGGAGGTTGCCGCCAGCAGGGAAAATATAACTGCGGATTTTTTTTTTTTTTTTGTCAGAGACAAAACAGTCCATCAAAATGAACTGGTTCATTTGAGCTGCCTGTGCCTTGTCCATCCCAGGCCCTGCCCTGAGTGTCCTATGAGAGAGAGCAGTTACTGGTTCTCCTCCTCCTTTAAACACCTGAGCTGCTCCCTGCCCTGTTATCTGAGCATGACAGCCCAAACCCATAGATGCATGCAGGCACTCAAGGACTCTGGATTTCAGTTGGAGCTACATGCCTAAATGCTTTTGTCCATCTATGCCTAGGGATTGTACTGGCCATGCCCCAAATCCCTGCTCTCAGGCTTGCCATCTAGGAGGAAGCTAATGAAGGGCAGGTGGCACAACAGCAAGCTCCCTCCCAGAGCTATCTGATGCTGCGGCTGTGGGAGAGCTGGCTGTGATGGAAATGGACATTCACTGTGGCAATGGGAATAGGTTTAGTATGGGAGTCTTGAGGGGACCTACCTCCTTTCTGAAACTTTCCTGCTTCAGCCTGGCTGTCCTTTCCTAAACAGCGGTTCCCGGTTTAGTGGTTCACCTGTGTTTTATTTGGTCACGTATGTGTGACAAAATCCTTATTCTTCTTATTATATGTTTTGTCATGATGTGTTTGGATCATGGCATGGCTTGAACATCCAGCTTCTGCAACTGTAAGCAAATGGATGCTTCCAGTCCCCAAGAGTGAGTTTGCAATCTAGGTCCAGGACAGGAGTTTACAGAAAATGAAGAATAACTGTGAGTAGGAAACAAAGAAATGAATTTTTAATAGTCACAATTATCCTTACATCAACTGCTTGACCACTGTCTGTTTGTAGGCAGGCTGGCAGAAGACAGTGTATTGTTGAGTTATCCTAAAGAAAAGAGTAAGTTCGGGAAACAAGGGAGAAACTGAAAGGGATGTGATACAGCAGTGATTTCAGCTGCTTATGCTTTGGGACTGTTCGATAATGCAGGTAATTGTCTTTGATCATAGCCTTGTAACCACCACCTTTAATTTGTAGCACAGAGGTTACTATCTAGCACCCAGCTAGCCAAATGAAATGTATGGCTTGATTAAGGATCTCTTTTGTCAGTAATTTGTGCCTAATGTTTTTAGCTTTCCCACGGGCTGTTATAGAAAATGGTAAATCTGGTTTAAATGAAACCTGATACTGTTAATGGTTTAATAGCAGCTGCCACAGGGTTATGGCATTTTTCAACAGATGCTTCTGTTTCATTTTAAGCCTACACTAAGTCTTAGAATATATTTACATAATTAATATAAAGTATACCTACATAATAATGACAATATTTATAGTTTTAAAAGATTTCCTTAAATGGCTTCCCCTCTCCTGCTCTTATCTAATGACAATATATAACTTGAAACATGCAGGTGTATTATTAAAATAATAATTTATAACCACCTCTTCAAAAAAATTATAGAATGCAGTACAACAATGAATATGTATCATCTCCTAACATAGCAGTTATTGGTATGGGTAAATCCCTTAGCTGCTTCAGAAGAAGAGAGAGAAAAAGCTTGGCTGTTATCTGAGTTGTGCTTATTATCTTGCCTACTGTTCAATCGGGAGTATAAAATAGTCATGCTTGTATTTAAAAATATCAATCAAGAAAGAGCTGTGTTGAGGTGTGTACTTATGTGCAGCAATATTTGAGTCAATAAAGATTGTGGCTAGTTATCTAGCTGCAGAATGTTGTCTGATTGAAGAAATCCCTGCTAATTTAAGACGACTGTCATTTTAGCCTTTTAATAGTGGATGATCAGCTTGGATGGATGTCTTCTACTTAGAGGTCTTACTCTAGGTTTCAAAAAGTACTGAGGGTATATCCTAGAAGACACTCAGAGTCAGATACCCTTGAATATTGTGTCCTTCTACAAGTGCATGCCAGTTCACAGGGAGGAGAGAAGGAGAAAAGGCTCCTCTTTTTCTACCTTGGCTGGAAGGCAAGGTAAGGTTGAGCAGGAGTCTCTGCAAGGTGAATGTATGAAGGTATATGCTGCTGTGAACTTTGAGGACTGAAATGGGAACAATAAAAGGTGGAAAACATTCCAATAACAGAACAATGTCTTTATTAGAGAATCATTCAAGATAGTTTATTTAAAAGATTAGGCAGTCCTAGTTCTCTGTAATCCAGGAGAATGTGTAGTAGCAGTGGTGAAGTAGATGTTTTGTGGTATGAGAGGTGTAGCTGGCCTATTTGCTCCCCTTGTCCCCAGGTGACTACCCTTCAGAACCCTTAGCCAGGGTATGATGGTAATCACCTTCCATGTTCCAGTGTTTCTGTGGCTTTTGTATTCACCCTTTTGAATATGTTCAACAGGACCTGTGTCAACCCACATTAATTAAAGAAAACAGTTAAAATTGTGGCATAGGACCAGATTTCATTTTTTTTGTCCTGCTTCCTTCTCTACTCTCTTTTCCATGGCCTTGCATTGCTTCACAGAGCAAATCTTACAGGGGGATTTACATAAATTCATTACTTCAGGGTGTTTCTTTGCCCCTGATTTTCAAGTTTTGCCATGGGAACACAATTGCTCCAGGGCCCTACAGCATTGGTAACCCCCTTCCACAGCTCCAAGCTGCTCAGAAGAATATCTCTAGAAAAGTGTAAACAGTATTTGCCAGTCATTGGTATGTTGAAATTTTACTACCTCAAAATCATTTTGACCCTACCCTGAGGTTCACATACTTTGCAAGAAGAGTTTCCTTGCTTTAATTTGAAGAAGGAAGGCTATTGTGTACTAATATCATTCCCAGAACTGGGTGGAGAAGAGTTCATGGCTCAGTAAGGAGCAAGCCTGCAAGTATTCTTACTGGGTATTTGGATGAACTCTCCAAAATTACTGCAAGAAGAATCCAGTGGTGAATCTCAGTAAGCCCTCGCAGGGACACCTCACATTCCTGAGTTAGTTTGTTACTCTGTCTTAAAGTTTTCTAGTGGCAATGTTTTTCCACCACTGATAAAGACAGACAGAAAATGAACACTTTCAGAAAGCCAAAGGAAAATAAGAAATCACAAAATTAACATGGAAAAAAGCACAGCATTTTCTGTCGGAGTGGAAAATTGTTCAAATGCATGATTTGGTGGAAAAAGAAGAGTTGTTAATTGTTTTAGCATGCAAAATTGGTTTAAAGGTATGAATTTTGTAGAGCTTAATATGATAAAATAAAGCTAGTTCCCTTGTGATGTTTTTATAACTAATGAATCTTTTTTTCTTCCTTTGGTAGATTCTGCCACCTAGAATAGCTGTGAAGCCAGGCATGGTCCTCCTCTTCGAACTCTTCCTTCTTCGTGGGACCCATTCTTGGATCGATCGAGAAGTGGGATGGGGAGCTTTTCCCTTGTGTGACAACAATTTTAATGCTTTGGAAGGAAAATTTAAATGTCCCTTTCTCAGAGGCCATTATGACTCAAGAGTCGACCGATTCAAAAAAATAGAAAATTTTATTTCTCAAGACTTGGATCATTGGTTATGCAATCTCTACTTTCAGGTTTGTATTTAAAAAAATTAGACCTGTGGGTTTAGTCACCGTTCCTCAGAACAGATTTCAGTCTTTTTCTGTCAGCCTTAAAATCAACATCATCTCTCCAAAAAGCGGATTATCAGCCTACCCAGTGGACTTATAAAGAAAATGAAAATCACATGCATCTCCAACTTTTATGTGAAAATGGTAGATTTTTTACAGCTGAATTTTAGGATTATTTCAAATATCAGAATATTGTTTGGGGCGCTGTGTAATTGGATCCAAAAATTGGATCAAAAGTTGAAATGCTGAGTTTGAGCCTGCCACCGGTACACATTAATTTTCTCCACAGTTTTAGTGAATCTCAGAGGTACTTTCACATAGCTGCAAAATAAAATAATCTTGTTTATGATATTGTTGCATTTGTGTGTCTGGGATCCCCAGCTAGTGAGCAAGGCTCTGGTGTGGTAGGAATCTTACTTTTGAATAGTTTTTGGACGTAATTCAGATGCAACATTTTTTGTATGTCTGGTGAAAATGGACCTGAATTAAGGACTCTTCTTCAGTGGAAGTTTTGTTTCTGGACTTGCAAATTAGGGGTGTTATTGTACCTGAGATACATTCCCTCAGGATCTTAACAAGACCTCAAACTTACACCTCTTTGATAGTCATGTCTGGCTCAGGAAAAAACACTTATCAAAAGAGATGTATTCTGAAAGCTTCTTAATTTTAACCTGTGAGTTTACTTAATAGAAAGTATAGTTATTAATTTTCTTGTAGTGATAGTTTTCAGGCAATTTTCTTTTTTTGGGTCTACCGAGACTAAAAGGAAGTGAAAATAACTTCAGAATCATGTAGAGATATAAGAATTTATATCAAAAATACACTTAAGATGTGCTACGAAAGAGAATGTCAGAAACAACATTAGTAGAGCTATGGTAAAAAAGATAACAGAAGAGATAAAATTGGTTGAAATGGGGCAGGGGAGAGACCCCAAAGGTGCAAAATGAGTCTTTCACCTCAATGTGTAAACTGGGGTGATTTAATGATCCACGGAATCAGTCTTTTCCCAGATGATTCTGAATTTGGATTGTGAGTCACCCCTATTTACTGGGATGTCAGCTTTAGTCTGTAAGCATGGGGAAGGTGTACATGGGAAACGGATACCAGAGAAAACTGTAGTAAATGGAGTACAGAGAAACAAGAACTTCCTAAAATCCTTGTAGCAGCATCTTTGACTTGCAGGGTTCACAAAATAGTGTACAAACAAGTATGTTCTGGTTTTGTGGAATACTGAACTGCTTATGTTAATTTTTTTTCTCAATAGATAATTAAACTACCACAGGATTCAGACAAGCAAAATAAGCGTGATGTGCACCATTATCTCCCACCTGAACTTCTCATGTGTTCAAGTGTTGCCGAAAAGAATGGTGTCTCACAGAAAGTTGAACAGTCTGGACCTCAAGGTGATGGAGTCAACCTTTCATGGTTATATTCAGGCTTTCACTGGAGCAACCCATAGTTTCATTTCAGTGTTGGCTAGTCATTATTGTTCTTGTTAAGTTAGATTTTTCTCATTCAGTTATTGGTCCAGCATGTGTTATAGCAGGAATACTGTGATTCTTTTTATTAATATTGCTTAATTTTTGTTTTCAGTTTTGAATAATTTAAGCCAGCTCATTGCTGAGGATGAAACTTGCCATGCTGGCTTCTTTCTGAGGCTGAATAATGCTTGGAAAGGCGCAGCAATAACAGTACAGCTGCTTACAACACCAAGCTTACAGGAAGAAATAAAAAAGAGAAGATACCTTTTTTGTCTAATTATTTCTGGAAGAACTCTAGCACCTCCCTGGGCTAGAACAGGGACTTCAGATTTGGCAGGGAGATAGTTGTGGCATCAGAGGCATGCTTAATGCTGCTCCTATGAAATCCCATTAAGATTCAATCAAGTGGCAACCCATAAGAAAGAGAAATGATCGTTTGCTTATGTGCAGGAGACCTCCCTAGAAGCTCTCTTTAAAAATCTCTGAATATTACTTTTAGACTGAGCATCCTCCCTGGCCTCCTTGGGTCTCCTGATGTAGCTATATTGAAGACATAATTGACCATATTGCAATGGACTTAGAAATCACTCCTCTTCTGTCAAAAATCCATGAATGAGAAGAATGGCAGGGTACTGCCATTGCTTTTTCTTTTTCAGCATGTGGAACCTGCCTGCCATGGACAAAAAGAATTCATTTTTGGTATATATATTTCTATATTCCCTCTTGTTTAATGAACAGAAGAATGCAGCCAACCCACTGATTGTAGTGTCTGTGTGAATATTATGTGCAGATCTGAAACCGAGATTTAGTTCTCCAGGACACAGGTTCCTCAGGCATCTGAGAACAGCGCAGCGATGCACTGTAGAAGACACACGAGGAGAAAGAGGAGGACATTAGAAGGAAAGAGAGGAGATAAGCAATAAGCATTTAGCATGGCGAATGGGCAGCTCAGGTTGGAAGTATACCATGAAAAGAGGCCAGTAGAAGTATTTTTCAGACAGTGGGTGGTGGTTTAGGAGGCTTGCCCTGTGACACGTTTAGGCTAAGCAGCAACTGCACCATGATCAAAAGGTTTCTACATAACCGCCCTGATACCAGAAGCGCTAAAAGCGTAAACATAGATTGTACTGAGGAGTAAGGTCCTTCTTGTTGCCATATATTTTCTACATATCTGCTAAGGTGCTTCTAGATGCAGCACAAAACCATGAATAGCAGATCCAAAAGGTGGAGTTGCAGCCAATTTTTCTCAACAGTGAAGAGTTATGGACAAGCTCTTAATAAATCAAACTTGTTCTTACTGATTTTTTGGTTCTACCATCAGTCTTTGTATGCACACAGACACACACATACACATAGAGGCTGCAACTAAATAGGTCACACTTCTGGAAACAAACAGAAAAACATGTGATACTCAGTTTGAGAAGTTCAGAAAGATGTATTTATAAGAACTGAGAAAGAGCATTAATGTATGTCCTGTTTTACATGCAGACCTCTGAAATATGCTGATAATCTGATCATGGAAGATCTGCAATTTCCATGCCAAACAGATTTGCACTAACAAAATTTCTAAAAGTAATTTTTGATATTGTTTATATTTATTTATTTTTCTTGGAGCCTTCTTTAAAGATATTATTAGCTGCTAATATCCCCCATGGGTTTGTTTTTTAACGTATCTATGCAGTGCTACAGTATGCTATTTCTGCTGGTGATATGTTGCTAAGAGATTTAATAATGGGTAAACAAACACAACATGTGGTAATCCATTTCAAATTAAAACTTTATTAAACGCTAGCTTGATGACTTTCTGGCTATTTACAATTAAAGGAGTGAACCTTAGGGAACTGGAGATCACGTGGTGAAAATCACGACTTCACCATTTCCAACAGAAAAATGTGTTTATGATCTGTGGCAAGCTGTTGCACATTGATATGCTCTATAAAGACTATATTATATCTGTTAAACCACCAAAAGCAGGGGGAAGAAAAGCTCTGTTAAAGTGACATTAAGGTTGAGACACAAACCAGAGAAAGCAAGAACAGTCTAAATGAAGACTGGTGCTCTGTAACTCGCTCCACTGCAGTAGTCTAAATAGTGAGTGATCTTACATATCGATACCATATGTGGTGCTGCAACATATAAGCAGAATGGAGCAGGTCAGGAGATGGTGTTTTAACCTTCACTTTAAATTTGTCCTTGTTTCAGAAGTTTAAGACAGAACCTTCATATTAGTTCCATTAATTCCAGGCTACATTATTCTTTTAAACCACCGCTCTCTGTTGGGCTAGGTATGGCTCTTTGCTGCTGCACAGGATCTTTCTTCCAGAGTATAATGCAGGGGAATGCAACCTAATACCTCCCGTTCTACCTCCTTTGTAGGTGACAAATGCACGTTATCAGATCTAGTGTGTCTTTTATTCCAAACTGTATCTTTGAAGTGGTATTCCATGAGAGGTTCATGGAAGAAGACAGCTTCTGCTTTCACAAACACCATCCTTTGCTTTTTCGAAGAAAACCCTTTGTTGTTGATCTGTTGCCCCATTAAGTGATCAACAGTCCCTGCCAATAAATAAATGACAGTTTCTCTGTGGAGTTCATTGTAGTGTGGAAGGTGGTAACAACTCTAATAGAAATAGCATAGGTAGGAAAATTTGTAGCTACCAAAAATGTTGCCTCAATATGCTTGGATCTATGTAACCCGGTCTTCTAAATGCATGAAAACTTCAGAAATGTGACTCTTCGTATAAAACACTAGATATAAAAATTCTTCAAGAGAGCACTCTTTCTCACTGTGAAATTCACAGCAAGATCCCTTTTGACTTCAGTGTCCATAGAAGAGGGGATTCACGTGCGCAAAATGTCAGTGTAAGTCAGTCTTTTGAAAGTGGCAGCTCTTTCATCCTCAAAAACGTAGCTGGACAGCACTTGTATTTTTAAGTCAGGCTCATTTGGGAAGTGTCACTCTGCACTTGTTGGGAACATTCTTCCAAATGCTTGCTCTTCCATCTGTGCTGCTCCTCTGACCTGAATGCAAACACCTATTTTTGCCCGTCAGAAATGGTGATCAAATAAAATAAGCAAGTAGAAAACCAGGGATGTTTTGATTCTCTGTAGTTTGTAGAACCAAAAGAAAACCTTTTTCATTCTAGTGACTCACTCATACCTCTCTAATATTGGCCAGTTTGAAGTTCTGAAGTTATGGTCAGCACTGTTCTAGCATATAATCGTATGCACTCAAGACCTAAAAAGGATGCTTACAAGGGAGAAGGTGAAAGAGTGGCTGAGGAGGATTAAGACACTGAAACAGTAATATTTTTAGTGCAAAGCTGTGTTCAGTTTTTAGTCAAATTACAGCAGAAGTCACTACCTCTACCTAAATATTCATGACCAATGGTACATCTTTTTAAGCAGAAGTTAGCCCAAGCACTACTGTGTGAAATCAAGAGGAGAGGTGTTACCGGCCAAGATTTTCAGGGAAAGTGGTCAAAGGTAGCCAGGCTACTTTGGTCCTAGCAGCAGGATGATCTTGCTATAGTGGAGCTGTGACACAGGCTACATTAGCCTGTGTACAGGGTTGTATTAGCATGACTACACTGCTCCCAGTATCTGGGCTAGCAGAGGTGTTTGTTTTCCCTGCTTTGCCAGGCAGATTATGCATGTGCAGAGACTCCCACTACCTCAGCTATCTTTGGACTAAACACCTACATGCAGGTTTTTCTATGTGTCTGTAACATTTTCTTTCCAGAAAGTCTGCTTGTCCTTCATTCCCCTGTGCACTGCTATACTTTGGGAGCGTAAAAAAAAATACTTAGCTGTTTGAGTATGGTTTTAGAGGACACTTATTTTCTTCCAATGAACAAATAGCTCATTTTTTTCCTGAACTTGATTTTTACCTCCCCTACAAGGTCTGCTGTCTAACAGCAGCACATGTGGCTCACATGCCCCATGTATCAACCAGAAGAAAAGTTAAAGCAGCTGAATTTTTTTCAGTTCCCAAACTATGAGCTTATAACGGAAATAAATATCATACAGGATCATTTTCAGGTATACGATTTATCTGGTTACTGTACAATTTAGAGCATTTTTTGGTCTGTTTGCCTTCCTGGCTGTAAAAAATAAGATAGGTCTGTACCATTTGGTGTTGGCAGTCCTTGAAACTTGCCGGAGTTGTAAAGCTTTAAACAGTTGCGCAGGTCTTTAATTGTAAATTAGTTTTGACAAGACTGCTAGGCAAAGGCCTGGCCCATCCCATCGTGATGCTAGCCGACAACCCCTTACTGCTCCTGGAGCAAGAAAACATGTGGAAGGAATTGTTCTTTTACATTTCACAGCTTGTCATTTCCTCTGCAGGGCAACCTCTGACCTCCCCAAAAGATCCTGACACCCATAAGGGAAGTATTCCCACTGTTGTAAAGGAAGTGGAAAAGCAGTTTAATGCGGCGAAAGGAGGAGAAGCGTGTGTGTCAGAAGAAGCTGGGAGGAAAAGAGAAGAGCTTAAAGTGCTTCCAGCAGGTTAGGACTTTTATTGCGTTATTTAATTTACTGAAAGTTTGCAAATAGATCTGCTTGGCATGTGTGTAAATACCCTCATCTCCCTTCCCCCTCGCTCTGCGATATCATCTCATCATTATTTCACTAAGCAAAGGAAGCCAAGGAAGAGTTTAAATAAATTGTGAGGGATCAAAAGCAGCTTAGGCGAAAAAGGTACAGAAGTGGTGGGCTCCTCTGTCTAAAAAGTATTAGTAGGCCAAATGTGTTAGTAATTACAAGGTGTGTGTGGAGTGCACTGACAACATTAGATTACCGCTGGTGTTTCTGTGACATTTTTACATCCTTTCATTTTATTTGGTCATTTATATCCACGGATCACAACATGTTGTTCTTAGCTGCTTGGGAAGTACTTTTTCTTCCTGCGGCATGTTAATAGCAATATCCTTTGTTAATTGTGCTGAGCTAAATGACATAAGAGTACCTGTCTGTATTAACATCAGGTAGCATTTTCTTCTGGGGTGTGGAATTTGTTTTGAAGACAAAGCTTTACCATTCGCACTGTTTTGTTTTGGTTTTGTTTTGAATCCCAGGTAAAACGTACAGGTCTGAGAACTGAGTAACACAACCCCTAGGTCCTATTCTAAACTCAGATACCACCATGGTGGCCAGAGGCAGGTTTGCCAGAGGATAGGGGTCTGACGGTACCGAGGTTATAGACAGACATCCCTGCTTAACAACCTGGGTAGTGAATTGTGCTCTCTGTTCCACAGTAGGAAAATGGCTGTGGAGGCATAGAAACCGCTGCTATGCATGCTCTCCTTCGTGTTCGCACCCACGCACATGTCTTGGGTGCCAGCCAGTCCTCCCAGTTACAGTACAGGTGGTTAGGATAAATAGGTAGTTTGAGTGGCTGAGGTAGTGGAGAGGACATGGGGAGCTGACCTGAGATCTACAGTCATTCCCAGCACTCGTGACTCTCCCACCCTCTACAAACAAGGCAAGGGTCACCTTTCATTTTAGGGAAGGGATGATTCTCATGCCTTTGGTGCATAGAAAGCACTGAAAGTGCAGGAAAGAATAAATTAAATTCTCCTTTTGAAGGGAAACTGTGACTCTCCTTCTGTACAAGGAGGCTATAATAAGTTATGTTTAGACATTGAACTGAAAAATATTAGGTAAGAGATAGCTACCTGAGGTCTGATAGCTACCTCTTATCTCTGTAAACAGTAGTTTGTAGTTGTCTTCAAGTCTGTGGGCTCCCCAGAATTTTTCTGTAGAATTGCAGATGCTGATTTAAAGCTAACTGGCACACCAGCTTTCCTTTTACAGCAACCCATGAAATATAGATAAAAAACCATTTCTTTGGAGATGTCCTCCTCTGTTGACTGCCCAGGATGGCTATGCATCTGCTATTATAAGTACATTTGTTGAATATCTCATGTTAAGCAGGTATAAATAGAGGTAGGAGCTAGCATAGCATTGCTCAGTCAGGATTCATAAGCACTGAGCATTGATGTTGACCATCACAGATGAGTAAAAAGTAGAATACAGAGATGGTGTCAATTTTTGTTAAATGGTGTTGGTGACAAAAGGTTAAGCATGTTGCAGAAAGTAATAAAGTAATAAAAATTTCCCAGTCTTTCAAGGGTTCTCAATACACCGACTAATAAGGCCAATGCTTCATTAACATGTCTTTTCTAGATGTTTGTCCTTCCAAGAATGTTATTGCAGCCCTAGCTTAGAACTTTTTTCCAACTTTTACGTTAGTGGAATCTACTTTGAAGTTAATTTAATTAATTTGCTCAACATTCTTGTGCAAAGCAGCTTAGAATACTTACAGTTTTTAAAATATAAGTAACCTGCATGAACAAAAGTTGTTTTAAATAACATTTAATGGTATTTGACATTTGCTTTTGGCTGCTTTTTAAATTCTTTGCTGATTTCTTTTCCTTGCCAATGTTTGGATGCTTCCATCTTTAGAATGTATGTCTCAAACCCCAATTATTAGTTGTGCAGGTAGACAGCTATTCCTTCTCCCCTCTTTCCACCCTACCCCCATCACTAATGCTTATCTAGGTGTAAAACTACCATGTTGAATTTTTATCCAAATTAGTTATGTGGAGTTTGGCTGAGATCTGATGCCAAACAAAGTACTTTAGAGCCCGTATTTTCAATTCAAGGGTGTCTTTTACAAATACACTGAAACAATGTGATTGCAGAATTGGCCTGATTTTGAGAGGTACAGAATTACTAAAATTTTTATCGAAGCAAGGTTAGATTCAAAAGGTATTGTTTTGTATCATCAGAGGATCTGACTCAATACATTCAAAGAGAAAATGCTGTAATCTACTGAGGATACCAAAATCTACTGAGGATTTTAGAAAGAGGTCTTGTATTACAGGGAGTCTACCTGAATACAAACAGACCTCCAAAAGCATCCATGGATTTGAATTAGGTGAAAATTTTTTTAGCTTATCTTTATTCATACGACAACAGAAGTTTTTCGTGATGAGTTAAATTTCTGATACCTGCTAAAACTATTACATGTTAATTTCATGCAAAACTTGGGTTTCAGAAGGCACGTTTGTAAAGCACAGGTTTTCTGTGATGGAACACTGTCAGTAATGTAACCACTATACTCAATATCTGCACTCAGAACTAGGGAGGGAAAGAAGCCTCATTTTGAAATCCCCAGATAATTTCTGCAGAGCCACATATAAACTAGGATTTATAGTGTATCTGGTGCTTAAACTGGAGTTTCAACAATGCCTACATTTTCTTCCCCACCAACAGTCATCCCAGCAGGCAACTGGTCCCCACCTTCCTCTCATATGAAGCTTGATTTCTTTTTTCAAAACCCCTAGTTATGCACGTACTACAGTAAAAACCCTGAAAACATGTAAAATATTTCTTGTAAATATTGTTAGTCAACCTGTTATAAGCAGCTTGCATTCTGCCTATTTTTGGGGTTTGACACCACTTCTGTTTTTCCTTCAACCCTCTGCTCTATAACCGTTCTATGGCACACCCAGGACAAATTTTTAGCCCCTGATTTTCAAACCTACCAGCTCAGAAAGAGTGTCTCATTCAAGGTCTGTCTTCTAAAATAAACTGAATATTGAAAATGGAATATTAATTATTGATCATGTTTAAGATCTTAAATTCAAAACCCGCTCTGCATCTGTGAAGAAAAGTGGGGAAGTGAATTGTGTCCTTTCGTGACATCTAAAAACGTTTCTGTCTGAACAAGGCGTCAGAATAACACCTAAGCAGATGGCATCAGGCTAACTGAGGAGTTAGTACACTAGCAGATAACACTCAGAAATTTATTCAGAACGTATTAAGGTGTCCCCTCATATGAAAAAACCAAACACAGAGACAATTTCATTCTAATTTTATCATTACCTTTGGAGGCAAAGTTTTTCATTTATTCAAATATGCTTGTATAGGTGAAAAATGGTTTTGTTGAGAGGATTACATTTATGCTCGCAGCCAGTTTTGAAAAAATCTCATGAAAATTGGTGAGTTTTCCTTGCAATATTCCTCATTATACTGCAATGAGATTCTTCTCCTTTTGACATGCTGTTTGCATCGACATAACAGTCTTGTGCAGATGCAAAAATAATTACCTAAACCAAAAACCCTAAACCTATTCTCATTGGTAGTTCCTCATGGGTGCCACTTTAAAGGGAGCAAAGTGATGTTTTAAAATGAAGATTGCTTGCCCTTCATCTTTTTCTACAGGCAGAGCCTCAGAGGCAGAGCCTCAGACAGCTGAACTTTCTTTTTCTTTGCTGGCCTTTTCCTCCTCTGAGCATGGCTGTAGAGAGGATTGGGTTGATTCTTGCAGATAGGATGAAATTCAGCTCCTGCTTACAGTTGTGCAATCCACGTAACCCAAACTCTTCTCTTTTCTGACTCTTAGCACACTGTTTGATTTCCCATGGGCCGGGGTATTACTAGGGAGGGTGTCCAGATAGTATTCTCCTGTTATTTTCTGTTTTCCTGCTGTAATTAACAAAGCTGGTGATTTCTTTGCCATCTGCTGCCCCAGTCATGGATGGCACCACTCTAAAATCCTTTTCTCCTGACTGAAAGACAGGTTGCAGCCATCAGAAGGGAGCACAATTCATCTTTCTCTACTTTGCCTCCATAGAAGGCAGATGTATTTCCCCCTAAACCAATTTGAAGTAATTTCCTAGCCATGCTGTTTCTTTTTGTCCATGTTTTAAAAAACCTTTTAAACTTCTTCCCCCACCAAATATTTCATGGTATCAGCTCTATATGCAGCTCCTGAAAGCTTCACATCACAGAGACTGTTTCCCACCACTCTGTAATCCCCGTTCACAAGGGGCGTATCTACATTTCTGTTTAGGTTTTTAGGTCGCTTCTGAAGTGAATGCCTGCCCCAGTTTCCGCTCTCTGGTTCGCATTGCAGTTGGAGGAAAAGCACTGGACTCCTCTAGGGTGAAGCTATGTAACAGGACGCTCTTTAGATGTGTGTATCGGGTACTAATGGGGCGTCAATTCCCAGGACCAGACTAGAGCTAGTCTCTCATAAACTCTTCAACACAGAGTGGGGTCCCCAGTGTTTAATTGTGTCCTCTGAATCACTGGTTTCATTCTATGGATCCGCTCCTCTTGCACCACAGTTACTTGTTACAAAAGACCTAACCAGAGAGGGTGGTGGGAAAAAAAATGCCACCCATTCTTTCCTATTTGTCTTATACAAATATACAGCATTAAAACCTGATCACAGATTTATAGCATTGTATTAAGAATTTTATTGTCTTTTCCAGGGTCTGATGTAATCACATTTTCCTACTCTTATGCATATGTTTGTTGACTTCCAAATAAACCTATTAACAGAGAATTTACACTTGCCATTTTACCTTTATCATAGCTACAATACCTGTCTTTGATCATTCTTACGCAGTGTTATTTTCTCCTCCTCAAACTGTTCATTTTTATCATGAATGATATTATGTTCCCCTGTCAGGGAACAAAATGTATTTTGAGTCAATTTACTAAAATAGTCTCTGCTAAGTGCTATATCTGGACAAAGTTGACACCTTTGACATTTTCTAAAATGGCAAAAATAACAGTATTTAAGGTATGATTTATGGGTACTGTATGTCAAAGGAATTTCTATTTTATTACGGTTTCTGATACAGCCATCCGAACTCCTTCAGTGAATAAATTGCTGATAACGCAGCTAATTAATGGTTTATTAGGTTTCTGTGGTCAATTATAACAAGTTATAAAAAAGTAAAATGCAATTTAATAATAAAGAACTGTGTGATTCTTGTTTCTTTTTCAGCACTGCTTTGTTTTGTGCGTGTGGAAGAAACAATTTCTACATAGCTCAGTTTTATAAGACACGTTTCCCCCCACTAACTAAGAGCAACTCCTATGATTAAAAAGTAGAATGGAGTCTTTAAATGTCTTTCTGATTGCTGGCCTCTATTAAAAACTTCTTAAAATAATAGATAGGTTTAATTCCTCAAGCCAAAGAAAAATTATATCATCTTAAGTATTTTCCATATTTATTATATTGATGAGACTTGGCTGCAGAGAAAAAAAAGGAAGCAAAAGCTCTTGTATTGCAAGTTTTAAATGTACCAGGCTAAGGTTTACTTAATTAGAACCTCCAGGCAATAAAGGAGCCCTTTTTTAAATTCTGTGAATCTTAATATGCTAAATAATGCAAAGCTTCAACTCTTCAAGCATGAGACACACATCTGGCAGCTTAACATTTAAATTACAGAAAAAAAACCACTTCAGTAGTAATTTTCATGAAGAAAAGAATGGGAAATGTATTACAACTAAATTTAATTTCTTTTTAGATTTTTCATCCTGTCTAATTGCAAGCATTTGCCATCTTCTCCTTTATTTATTTATTTTCATACAGATTTTTCTGTACTTTTTATTGATCTTTAATTTGAGCAGCTTCTTACTGTTACAGCCATTGAAGAATTACCTTGTGTTTTTACTTAGCAAAAATTGTTCAGAGAAATCTATGAAGAATTAAAGTAATGAGCTCACTGGTATAGAAAGTAAAGAGCATTCAGAGCCTTACAAATAAAATATAAAAAGAGCACGTCATGATTAAATAACAAACTTGAGTTCCTTCTCCCTCCTATTTCTTAAATGTAGAATACTATTGTTCTCTTTATGCTTTTTATTGTGCCGTTTTTTTTCTTTTTGCCAAGGTAATTAATGCTTTATTAATTTGTCTCCAAAAAGATTGTCAAAGTCTTCATTATTTCTAGCAAAGCTATTTGGAAAGCCATTTGAGTGAGCCAAAATTAAAAAAAAAACCCACAAAACAGAACAACAAAAAACCCCACAGGAACCATATTTACAAAGGTAACTTTATATTTTAATATGTGTTTATGGGTTCATACACGAATCACATAAACAGAATATGTGGAGACAGTTTGAACTGCTTATACTGCATGTGTGCACACATGTGACATACCCAGCAGCTGTATTTATGCAGTTTCACTGATTTCAGCAGACCTCTTCTTTTACCCCAGATGAAGTAAATTCCTGTATATACCTCATCCACTATGAGTTCTCAGCATATATACACCTATACCTGTGCATATATAGAGAAAGTAGGAAGTAGAAAGATATCCATAGGTACATCCACAAATACAGAGGCTCAAAGCTGTGACACTGTATACGTGCATATCGTATATCTACAGCTCTAATACCTAAGAGCAGATCCTGACTGTACACCTGACTTTTACTGAGGGGAAGTGGAAGTAACAGAAACAAAATAGTGAAATAATCATTAAGTATGTTTTTGGCTTATCCTCCATGAGCTGTACATTAGGAAGTGTAATACAGACCTTTGTTTCCATTGCACCACTGCTTCCTGGGATGTGGGAGTATATTTTTGTTTACTCCAGAGGTCACCACTTCTCAGGAGTTCAAGGCACACACTACTTGAGCAAACATTGCTTAGAAAATACGAGCACTTTGGATCCCTGTGCCTTATTCTCGATCCAAATCTATGTCTATACAAGAAAACAAGCTTCTTTCTCTTTCCTGAAGAACACATCCTGGGGTGTTTTAAATACCCTTCACTGTCATTCTTCTTGTGTCTGTTATTTCTTTATTTCTACTTTTTTCCCCTGCTTCATTTTTATAGAGTTATTATTTGCACCACCACAGTATCTGAGTTTTTCTCTGTATTTGTCATCCTAAAAGTTCTGGAAGGTAGGAGAGAACTAAACACCTATTTATAACCAGGACGGAGGGGAAAAATTGACCTGCCTGGAGTCACACAAGATCTTGGTGGGAGAGGGAACAAAACCTGGCTCCTTCCTTTCCAGAGCTTTGTGTTCTGCACTGATATACAAATACTTTTTTTTTTTTTCTCTTACAGAGGATGATTTTTACCAAGATTGCTGTGGCAGTGCAAAAGAGCGCTGTGGCAGTGTGGAAGAGCACTGTGGCTCATTTCAGCTGAAGGAAGGCCAGGGAGGACATCACAAGGTACTGGCCTTGGTCTGAATGTCGCCGTCTTCCCTAAAGCGCATGGTGAAGCCATTGGAGTTTCTACCTGTGCCATTTAGGAATGATTTCTGGGCTTGCTTCTTGTTGTTGTGTTTCTTTAATCTATCACTCTGAGTTTTATTATAGCTATCATAAGGCTTCACATGGCCAGGAGTATTGCTGTCTCCTGCATAGATAGGGAGCTAATCTCTCCAGCAAAGGAATTTGAAAGGAGTAGTAGGAAAGACCATCCAGTAACCAGACAACAGCAGCTTCATCAAGGCTGCACTGCAGCATGATATTATCTCAGCAATGTTTAAACTCAAGACAGATTTCCTATGTGTCTATAACCTTCAAGCTCTCATGTCCTTGTGCAGAAGACCCCTACCATCAGATACTTTTAGTATCCTTGTCTGTAGTATCTTGGTCAAGGACATAATCTGTGAAAAAATATTGTCTCATTAGTACAAGTTAACATGAAATCACACCTACATCATGGCAACACTTTCTGGGTGAGATACTACTGGAACTTTCCAATTTAATATAAGTCCTGAGAAATAAGACACAAATAAGACTGTATTCCTGAGAATTCTTCTACATGCATTATCCATTCTAAATTAGGTATTTTCCAATGAAGGATGCAATTTTTTCTCTGCAAGTGTTGCTCCTTTTCCTTCCTTAGATCAGCATGACTGCAGTGAACTATAACTGCAAACATGAATATTCAAATTAATCGTGCTGGCAATTTGTCTCACCCTGTTCCAGATGTACCCTGAAATATTTTTAATGCTTTTAATTTTCCACGGAAAAAAGTCATCATGGTACTCAGAGTAGTCACAAACTTGTGTACTATATGTTTATACCTATACGTGTACTATGGCACAAATACCTAATAGCTGGGAATTATTATTGCAACTTTGACTTCAGCAGTGTGATGATCTACATATAAATATCTATGAGCAAAACCAGATTGGCCAACTGGAAATTCCCTCCATTTTAAATGACTAAGTTTTCAAGTGATTTACTTCTTCAGGGAGGTAAGGGTAACTTGGAGAAACCAGAGTTATATATAAACATAACTGCAGACTGATGTGTGCATGCGTGTGTGTGTAGCCTTATACCTAACAGGAAGACCGATTTAAGCACTCATGGAGTGGGTGTAATGGCCAAAGCAACCCAACCCATGGGAGTGGTAGAGTGAAATTCATTTCCTACAATCCCATAATAGCACATTGCCTTTGAACAAAGTGCCATGCTCTTATAGGAACCTCAGTTGTGGGTGGCTCTCAAAGCCACATTAAAGTGACCTGGTTTCAGAAAGGTGCGTAAGCCCATGGGTAATTCAGCACTGTCTAGTCCCTTTGGACTCAGTGGAATGACTCACGAGCTTACAGTTATTGACATGTTTAAATAGATTTCTGAACTGAGCCTCTTACAAGAATACTTCTGCACAAAAGAAATGTGAGCATGGGAAATCTCCTTTCAAAGGTTGTAAGAGCCCCTCTTTTTTAATGGGATGACTGAACCCTAATGTTCAGAGAGATCCTTGTTTTGGCATGTTCAAGATTTAAACGCTTGGTTTGAATTATGTTATTTGGGCCTATTTGTATCTCTGGAACTGAAACCATCTTCTCAAATAATTTTGCCCAACAATCATGTATTGGAAACAATTACAAACTAATGTAAAGAACAGACTTAAGGCAGAAGACCTAAGTTCACGTAGTGGATTATTCTCTTCAGCCGTTCTTTTTCTTTTTGTAAATAGATTTTTTTTTAATTATTTTTTTTTTTTTGGTCACAAAAGCAAACAGAAAGACCTTTGGGTCTGACCTCACTTTTTTGGGTAATATAGGATATACCAGCAAAACCAAAAGTGTTAGTTCTTTGCCCCCCCAACCCCAAATACATCTATGCTAAGGAGCTGCAGGTAGTCTCCCACTGAGTATCTTTTGAGTGATGTACATTAATGACAACTTAGTTTTTATTGCAGTGAATGTGCACACCATTGCATGTATTCAGGATATTGAATGGTGGCTATGAAGGACACAATGCTCCCAGTCAGTGACTTCTGAGAGAAGTAAAATATATCCTGTGGCTATAGTCCCATCCTCGTGCAGATGACTGAGCTTCTGCTTTTGTACTTCAGACAAGTTCAAGCACGGTGTCAGACAAATTCACTCATAATACTCTTTAACACTTTTGGTATTTATTGCTTAAAACCTGTTTTTATATCTACTTTGTACAGGGATAGTTTCACGGAGACAATGCCAGTGCATGCAAGGTACTTTGCACACACTACCTACTATGAAAACTTGACTTTTTCTAGGGAATTAAGTTGGGCAGTCATGTGGCTAGGTGAAATGCAATGCTATCTGTAGCTGCCTGGTCTTAGTATTTGAAAACAGCTTTAGGCATATTACCCAATTCTACTGTGCCTTAACTATTCATGTTTACATAGAACCGCTCTTTGACAATATATTCCATCGCTTGTGGCAGCTTTTCCAATGGCCGCTGTGTATCGTGTTTACTGATAACCATATTAACATTATGCAGGTATGGATATGAACCTCTGTTATGTCCATGAGCCTTAAATTAAAATTCAAAATTTCGATTAGGTCTATGTAATCCAAGCTTCAGAATACAAATTTGCCTTTTAGAGCAAAATGGTTTACCAAGTTAAAAAATGAAAACATCTTTGTAGTTTTCATAATTAGCAGTGATGTGACTACATCTAATGCCAACGCTATGTTCCCTGGAAACTCTGAGATTTTTTAAGATCTACAGACTGAACTTGGGTGTTTTGATCGTTACAAATTTCATAAATGCAGAAGTCAAAAAGGACCTTAAATCATTTAGGTTAACTTCTAGTATAGCCTAGAAAATTTCAACTGCTTGCTCCATAAAATTGGCATCAAGGGATGGAGAACTAAAATTTCCCTTTGTGGTTACCTCTAAACAGTATATTTTCCACCTCCCTGTCTGAAAGAAAGAAAGAAAGGGAGTCCTGTCTCTAGTTTAGACATAACTAGTTTTAACTTCCATCCCTTTGTTCTCCCTAGGTTTGTTCACTAAATGTTAACAAACCTACTACAGAGTTTGGTATTGTGCCTAGGAAGGTATTAATAGATAGCTTAATGAAGTCACCTGCAGATGTCTGGTAAATTAAGACCTCATTGTGTCTCTTGGTGGAAGTGGTGTTTGAGTCTCTGTCCAGTGACAATAATGCTGAGTATGTGAGGAACCTGCCTGTCGCTCCAGAGAGAGGCAATGCCAGTGCTGAATGTTATTCCAGAGGTGAGCACAGATTAGGATTCTGTACTCTGTAGCTCAAGGAGTAGTTTAAATCAGCATAAACTGGCACCAGCATGGAAAGATGCAGTACTGTCCCTCTGCTCCCTTGTACTGGCACCAGTGCAGGGTGGCCTGGATCAGAATGGGTCCAGCTGAGAACTAACCCAGTTCGTAAAAGGAAAAGAAAAGAGGCTAAACAGCATTAATTCCCTTCCCAGATCAGTTCCCTCCATATGTTTTGCTACGTGCATGTCCATATTTCTGTGCTGACTGTGTGTGGTGTGCAACACAGGAAAAAGCGAGCAGGTAGAGGAAGGCTGGGTGATGACTTCTGGTGTCAGCATGAGCTTATGCTTCCTTCAGAGGGTTTGTCAAACCACAACCTTATAGGAACATAAATCAATTCACTGAAAAATATGTGCTGTTCCAGGCCTCACAATTTAAGAAGGATGTGAAGGTCCTTGAATGTGTCCAGAGGAGGGCAACAAAGCTGGTGACAGGGCTGGAAGGCACATCTGTGAGGAGCGGCTACAGACTTTGGGCTTGTCTACTTTGGAGAGAAGGAGGCTGAGGGGTGACCTTGTTGCTATCTACAGCTTGCTGAGGAGGGGAAGTGGAGAGGGAGGTGCTGATCTCTTCTCCCTGGGATCCAGTGACAGGATGCATGGGAATGGTTCAAAGCAGCACTAGGGGAGGTGTAGACTGGACACAAGGAAGCATTTATTTAGCGAGAGGGTGGTCAAATGCTGGAACAGGCTTCCTAGAGAGGTGGTCGATGCCTGAGCCTGTCAGTGTTTAAGAGGCATTTCAACAATGCCCTTAACGTCATGCTTTAACTTAGCCCTGAACTGGTCAGGCAGTTGGACTAGATGATCATTGCAGGTTTCCAATTGAAATACCTTACTATTCAAACTTGGGTTGTTTTTTGTTTTTTGATTTTTTTTTTTTTTTTGCATTTAAAGATCACCTGGAATAACTCACCTGACCAATGTCATCAAGAAAAATCAGGTTCTGGGAATCATGCAATCCCAGAAGAAGGGAAGGCATCTGCAGAGAACAATTTTTACTTGGAGGAATTAGAGAAATATACTTTTTCTGTGTGGTAAGTAATCTCAGCATCAAATAGTTTCACAACCCAAAAGCATGCCTTGTTATTCTTGTATTATAGAGGCATTTATATTCAGATGAATGTTATTAGGCTGCAAAATCCAACACATAGGTTAACAATTACCTAAGCAATGTCAGCTTGTCCCATCTGTTTGATTCTGTTATGATTATGACATCATATGCTATTTTCCACAGAGATCATTTTTTTATGTGTGCATTATTTATTTCTGCAAGTATTAAGTATTTTTTAACTCTGCTTTCTGGTCGCTGTGGTCCCAGCCTTATTTACAACACACAGATCCTTCCTGGAATTCAGAATGACTGATTTCCTTGTACTTTCCTTCCCAATAGAACTTTACGAATAAGAGTTACTTTTTCTTTGCAAAATCATTGTGAAGTATGGGAGGGGTGTTTTTCACCTTCATATATAGGTATATGAGGTAAGATATTTCTAGCACTTATAAGTAACCAAAGACTTGGTTTTTCTTTGAGTCGTTATTATTTTTGATTGAAGTACAGTAGAAAAAATTTGGAAGCATTTTTTGTTTGAGAATGCAATTTTGACATTGCTGTGCTGCTTTGAGAAGCTGTGTTAGGGGAAGAAATGAAAGACGATTTCTAGCAAAATCTTCTCAGCATTTTAAGAGTAATACACTACCTTTCTTGGATGTTACTTTAAATATTATTACTTTTCTCTGTTATAAAATACGCATATTGGGAATGACTTAAAAAGAAAAAATAAAGTGAAATTAAAAAGTGCATCAAATGAAATCTTTTCATTTACTTATAATTATTTTTTCTGAGATTTCGTCTTCAAGGTAATTCAGAAGTTGGACAGTTATTTGTAATTAGTAGAAAACAATAAAGACCCAATCCTTCACTAAATTAGATGATCTGATAATCTTTCACATAGCTCTGTATTGTGTTTTGAATGTTCAAAACCCAGCTGTAATGTACATCTCTGGCACCTATTGTCTTCTGCAAACCAACCCCTAGAGTTTCAGATAAAGCATCCAGAAAATAAGCATCAGAATAGGGTGGATGTCTGTGAAAATTTAGTTTTAAATTACTTCCTTATCAAAACATTTAAAAGCAGGATTATCTAAT
Organism: Phalacrocorax aristotelis; assembly: GCF_949628215.1. Lineage (NCBI taxonomy): Eukaryota > Metazoa > Chordata > Aves > Suliformes > Phalacrocoracidae > Phalacrocorax > Phalacrocorax aristotelis. Next base: position 72,279,552 of record NC_134277.1, read on the forward strand.
CAGGCAAGCCAAGTAGCCTTCAGCATCACTAGTCCTGTTGTTCCTTGCTCTCACTTGCCACATTCACTTGGTGCCTTTAAAGTTTGGCAGAAAGTTAGGTAAAGACCCTACAGACATAAAGTGCATTTTCACTATAGAAATCTGAACTCACCCCCAGAGGTGGTCAGCCCTGAGTACTGCAGAAGGCAGGAATCGAGTGGAAAAATAACACATAATCATACAATTAGACTGCCATAATTCTGCTGAATTAATTGTGGTTATTTTGGACAATCAAGGACTGCCTCATCCTGGCCATAATGTAAGAATAGATTTTAGAGTAGCAGTGTTCATCTAAATATCCTTGCCGACTCCCGTTTTATTTTACCTACCTCAATTTTCAAATTAAATTAACCAAATTATCATAAACCCTTTCTATCTCAAGGTGCTTGCTTTCTGTGGTGGTGAACTTCACTGTCTCATTTCCATGTCTTGCAGAGTTACAGTAATACAATTAACATTTAAAGTCAGCACTGATCCTTTATTCTCTTCAAAGATGTTCAGCTTGAATATGTTGGGAAAGGGGTCCAAGTCCATCCTTCCTTAACGCTGAAGCACTGCTGGAGCACATACTGCTTTCTGGTCATGGTCCCTGGAGCAACCTGGCCCCAGGCTTTGAAGTCCGTGCCCTCTGTCATTGCACAAGGTGCCCAGAGAAGCAGAGGGAGCAGGCACTTGTCTAAGCTGACATGCACCTCGTTGTCTGATCTGTGGACCAAGAAGAAATGATGGTTCTTTCTTCCTTTTGCTTTTACCTTTCCTTTCCTTGTCCTTCCTTAGGAAGCCCAGTTGACTGGAGCCCCATGCAGGCAGGGGTGCTGGCTTTGCTAGGGTTCCCGTGGGGGGCAGAGGTATGTCTGAGCACAGTAAGCTACAAGGCATGCTTCATGGTAACTGTGCTGCCTGTCCTCCTGTGAAGGCAGCTGAGGCTAGTACTTTACTGTTTCAGTATGCCATTCTATTTACTGTCTCTGTTATCCTGTTTGAAATAAGGACCAGTGTTTGCTTTATTTACTTATTTGTTACCTGAAGGTCCCATGAGGTTAGGACAAAACAGAATTTAGAGAGCATTTCTTTGCTTTCTGTTTCACTTGTGGTAAAACAGCATCTTTATCAGAATGAAAAAAAAAAAAAAAGAAAACAAATTACTCCACTCTTGGTCAAGTAATACAGATATAGATATTCCACTTAGCATGCCATGTAAAGAATGTGCCCTTGATTTTTTTTTTCCTAGAGTTAATTCAGTTTTCCTGTGTGATTGAAGGAGTATCCGATACCTTTTAAGTTGTGAGTTCCATTTGTTACCATACCAGCATGATGTTTCTGTTGTTACTCGCATCTGTCGATCTCTTCTCCTTTCCTTCCCTCTTACTTTCCCCATCAAAGGGCATCAGCTTCTCTTTGTCTGTTTCCAGACCTTCCTCTTTGCTAGGATTGCTACCTTTTAAAAAATGCAATGCAAGATAATTAGCTACTACAAAAAATTTTAATAGGATTGTAGATCTGGGGGCAGCTTAGATCTCCATAAACTTCAGAGTTTTAGATGCTCCAAGATGCAATCTGAGCAATTTCCTTGATCTTTTATTGCAGCTGGTAAATCATTTATTGGCCTAGGTTATTTTAAAAAATCCTCTTTAAAAACAAAATCCCATAAAATGTATTTATCATAAAATAGTACACGACCAGCACTCTTCAAAGTTGTACATAACCTGTATTAATTAAAAGCTAGTGTTGTATTGTGACAATTTAAAAGTATCTACTCTGTCTCAGTCTGCCTCTTTTCTCCATTCTCTCTCCCCGCCTCTCCCTGTATTTTTTCCTCTCTTCTTTCCTCTCTCTCATCTTCTCTTTTCTTGTAGGGCTTGCCAATGGGGAGATTGGCGACTACAAGCAAAATATTCTTTTGTGATCACAAATATTTTTCTGATAATTATGATTCTTTTTTTTTAGTTTCCATTGCTATAGCATGCTTGTCCTTTTCCATTCACATTAATTTGACAGTGGTGTCTCACATCCGTAGGCCATAGTCAAAGCTCCTTACAGTGGGCATTATACACATATGGAATAAAAAGATCATTCTGGCTGCAGAAGCCTGCAGCCTTCAGCTTCGATCTTGCAGCCTAACCGAGTGACTTTTCCACTGTGTCCACATACACCCTTGCTGAAAGCAGCAGGCTTTTGCTTAGGTCCGGTGAATTGATGGTGAGGGGGATGAGTACAAAACATAAGATGAGAAAGAAGAGGTTAAGACAAGAGATGAATATGGTCACATACTACACGGAGGTGCACGCCACTGATGTGGTCAGCCGTGGTCACAGCCCCGTAGCTGCTGCTAAACAGCCACCAGGCGCTTTGCAAGTCTTCCTGGAGATCCAACCCCAGGACCTTGCCTCCCACCACCATGTCTTCGAACCTCCCTTCTCTCAGAAATTTGTGTTTCTGGAACTAAAAACCCATGTAACCTGCAGCAGAACATGAATATTTTTAGTGGCTATTGACTAAAAAAGACAGGTAAAATCTATTACCTTGAGAGAGAAAATGTTTGTAGGAATTTTGACCCTTGCAGCCTAAAACCTGATGTCAGAAGCTTTCTAGCCCTGTTCTTCTGTTCCGTGAAACAAGCAAAAATTGAGGAAAAGATGTTCTTCATGGCTATTTTTCTCTATAAAATCAGATTTCCTGAAAATGCATTATAATACAGATCTGAGAAATAATTTCAGCACGTCAGCAATTTAACACTGATGTTTTTGCATAGTTTTGCAGGAGATAGGAAAAAATATATCAGGTTTCAAAACCTTTTATCTGTCTTAAAAAAAATTTTAAAAAAGACATAAACACTTTCTGTGATCTAGGGATCTTCAAGCTTGAGTTGGAATATAAATAGTGAACTAACAGTTTCAACCACCAACAATTTATCATCAAACACAGCTCTTAAGGGTTAATATTACACAGTAACATAAAAGTAACGATCATCCTTTGTCTCCATGCAATTAGCTTTTTAACAACGTGCCTTTAGCTCATACCCAGGCTAAATGCTGCTTTGAAATATTTTCTCCTGAATTCCAAACGTGTTAAGCTGACTCTGGCCAGCTTCTGTAAAAATAATTTATTGTAGGGCGCTGCCTTTTGTGGGGGAATACCCAGCACCGCATGCAGCAGTGCCATGTGATGCGTAGCTTGGCTGCAGGATGGTCAGTGCAGCATCAGTGCAGAATCAGACAGCATCCTGAGACAGGAGATGAGACAGTGTCCCACTGCATGCAGGCATCAGTAAGAATTGAATCCTGCCTAGATTTATATCCCAGCTCTGAAATCCAAAGCAGGTGGGCCAGGCTTTTGCTCTCAACTGTAGCCATCAGAAGCAGATGCAGCCCCAGTCCAAGAGGAGTGTGGATAAGAAACAGCCTCTTGGCAGCATACGCCAGCCTGGGCAGGGGTGGAGGGGGTTGAAGATCCCTTTGCAACCTGCCTCTTCACCTGTAGCCTTTATGATTTTACCTGCTGGGTTTTTTTTGCCAAATCAGTGAGGACACTGAAGGGCCAGAAGAGTTAACTGTAAACAGCACAGTATAGTAAAGTTGTTTTTTAATAAAAACAATAAACTTTCCCTTTATAATACACATGTGATTTGACATTGAAATAAATGCAGATGCTTCTTTGCTTGTTGTATTCCCTGTTGTGCTTTCTAAGACACCTTCGCATATGGTTTGCCTCATTCCTGTGAAACTGCTTGTTGTTTATGTCATACAGACAGAACAGATTGAATTTACACCGAATAAGGAGGGTGATGAATTACACATTGGAGGAAAATCCTTGTCTGAGTATTTAAAATTTGTTCAAAATTTGTGTTGCCTGTTTAAAAAGTTTCCTTGGATTCTCCCTTGAGCTCTTCTAAAGATTTCATTAAAATAAAAAAAAGAATTCTGCGGCTGCCTATAAATGCAACCTTTTATTCAAATATGTAACATTTACCTAAAATCAAAGGTCAAATTTTACCAGTTTTTTATAGCTGTCCTAGTAGGATCTGCTTCATGCACTATATATAAAATATTGCCATTAAGAGTAGGCATTCAACTTTGTGAAAAGGAGACTAGCTCTTTATTGCTTGCTTTAAAAAGTGCTAATAATTGAAAAATTACTCTAAGAAACAATTTCTCAGTAACTTTTGATAGTCTACCTAAACCTTGTTTCATTTTTTTTAATTCAATTTGAAGCGGAATATAGTTAATATTTTTCAAGATGGAGATTTAAAGCCAGGCCAAACTTTATCTCTTTGAGAAATCAGAAGTCCTACTGTTTTCTTTGAATGCCTTAAAATCTTCCACGTCTTTCCTAAAAATGCTTAAGCTTTGGCTGTGTGAGCACAGTGTGTCACCAGGATTGGTCCTGATTCTGTATTCTTTGAGGGAGTTTTGTTTTGTAGGCAAGTCATAGCAGGACACAGGTCATGGAGTTGGGGTTTTTTTTCTGTTTTCATGTATTCGGGTGTCAGATCGATGTTTACTTTGGCGTATGTCCTCACTTCTTTGCAGACTGAAATTTTACAGCAGACCGGTAAATATTTCTGTGGAGTTTTTGCTTTAGTCTTAGTTTTGTCAGGAATTTTTCTGTCACAGTAAAAGTGTACTTTTTGGAAACTTATTGTATGGGCAAATCACTAAATATAGCTATGGCGTCTTTCCTATTCCCTGTGATTTTTCTGAAGCTGCCTGTTGCTTCCTTTACTATATATTATAATTCATAGATGGGCAAAGTCCAATGAACTACATACATTTAGAGAGACTGTATTTCTTTGCTGTCTTGTTCAATTGCAGAATTATATTCCTGTACCAGTGCATTGTGGTAAAATAGTGCAAGTAAAAGGTGAATGAGAAATAAGGTGTATCTCCTGCTGATGATTCAGATGTAGAGGTGAAGACAGTGGGGCCAAACTGTTTGGAAACAAATTTGAAATCAACAAAAGGCGCAGGCATCTGGAGTCTGCTCCCTCTCTGTCCAAATTCAGGGCATGTAATTTAAGTGGCAGAACAACATAGATTTGCATATTCAGAGTTAATAAGGAATTTTTAAATCCTGGGAGGTGACTAGCAGATTAGACAATCAAAAGCATGGTTGCCTTCATGTCCTAGCTGGGCCAGAGAGAAAGCCAGGTATCTGTATTCATAATCTATAAATTCTGTCTTTGGTTCCTCCTGTGGTAGTCTGCTTAAATATTTTTAGCCAAGCTCACCTTCAGCAAGTTATGGACAGTAGGGACCCATTCTAGCTACAACCCACTCATTTCCATGGATTATGCAATATTTAGTATTGCCTAAATTGCCTTCAGTTTCACCCCAATATTAGGATGTCTTAAATTATGTCAAAATTTTTCTAAACTGCTCGAAAAATAGGAAGTAATAATGTAAGGATTGGAAATACATGCAAAGGAAACATAAGCCTGTATTCAGAACTGTCTTTTACAGGCGTCTTTTGCAAAGCCCTCCAATGCCTATGCACACATTTGATTTTGCTGGAATTCAGTGTTGTTATGGTGTCAGGGGAACATTTACTATTGTGAGTACTTATGGATATCAGTGCAGTTATGCTCAACAATAATTTTATTTATATGTTCAAGATGAAGAAATGAGTTGGCAGCTGCTGCCCTTCTTCCCGCAGGTTCCAGACCTGCAGAACTCCACTAGCTGAGAGCTGGCCTCGAGCAATGGAGAGGAGAAATTAGGGACACAAATCACACAGTTGAGAGTGGTCAGCAAGAGATCACTCAATGAAGGTGCCAGGGAGATGTTTGTTTGGTCTTTTTTCTTTTTTCCCTTTTCTTTTTAATTTTTTTTTTTTTTTTTCTTTTTTCTTTTTCTACTGGCTTTAATGTTCTTGAGCAGAGAGGAGTAGTAAGTTCAGTCCTTGAGCAACCTCAGTACAAAAATGAAGTTCTCCTAGAGATCCTGTCAAGGGACTTGTGTGGTTGCTATATGATTATATGTGATGGAGCCAGAAGAGCTCCCTGGTGATGGAGCAATTCACAGTTTGACCTAATCCTGTCTGGGAGAGCAGGTTTACAATTCCCTGCCAAAATGCTTTTCTCCCCACTCTCATTCTCCCCCTTAGTGAATTCCTATTCTGTAAAAGTGAAAGAAGATGGTTCAAATTTGGCAATAGTTAGGGGAAAGCTGGGTATGATGACAGAATATGGCTATGATGCAGGTTTTTGACAGAAATCACTAGTTTCTCTTTTTAAATACTGGGAACATTGACTTTCCAGTCAACGATCAGCCTGGGCTCCCAAAGTTGTTGGAACCTTTGCTATGAGGGTAGTCAAAGTGCCTCCAAGAGACTACTGCCAGCATTGCTACTTCACAAGCTTTTCACACCATTCAGCCTTGATTCCTGCTCAGCACAAAAGCACTTTTTGGCATAGCTGAGTTGCTCTTTAGTTTATTCAGACTCATAGGAAGGTAGAAGACTTGGCAAGCTGGCTGTGAAGCATCGGGTAGAGAGAGATGTGGAGGTTGTTTGTCATTTAATACACATTTTGCTTTCATGAGCTAGAAAAGATGACATTACTGATGACTAGTGGTGAAAAGCAAAGCTATAAGTGTGCCATACACAGTCATCTCTAATGAATAGAATGAATAAAAATAATAAGTGCATTACATAGCTAACTGTCACATCTTCAGGGCACTACAGTAAATAAGTGGGAGTTATACACGTGCATTAGTAGCAAAATGGGTACCACACTTTGGAACCTATTGAGTACAGTGTGGAGAGAAAAATATGATAGATTGCTGCTTTTTATCTGTCACTGCTGTGGCACAGAAGCATAGACCATATGTATGTAAAATGACTTTGTTATTTCAGTAAATTCTCTAACTCTTTCTGTTGTAGCCTGTAGCAAAATGAATAAGTAGCTGAAGATCCTGGTGGGATAGTTCTGAATCTATCAGAATAAAATACCTCTGCAGAGGCATAATTATTATTAAATATACAGTGATGTGTGACAAAACAACCAGATAAGTTAGGAGGGTCTCTGCCCTTACAGGTTTACATTATAAACTGAGCCATTTTGCAAAGGGTAGGAACAAGAAGCTGTGAAAGTACGCTGAAAAGAGCGGAAGCAGGAAAGTTTGGGCAAATATGGGCCTTGTAACTGGTGACATTTTCTTAGCTCAGAGGTGATTATAACTGTGTGGATGACTGTCAAAATCCTCCCCTCGATCACCTAGTGGGACCAATATTTCATACTACGTATTTTGTCCTTGCTTTACGTGGAATGCAGTATCTCCCTCCCTGCCAATATCAAACTGGGACAGGGCAGAGATGACAAAGGTGAATAGGAAAGGATGGAGGGGATCTGTCATTTGCTTGATCTTGGATCCAAAAATCCAACCCGACCCGCAGGGATTCAGAGTCTGGTTATGGAATTCTGAATAAGCTGCAATCTGCCTGCCTTTTGATTTAAGAGGAAGTTCAGCAAACAAGGAATTTGCAGTAGCCATGCTTGAATGTTATGAAGGTGTGAATCACTTCTTGAGCACATCTTGAGCTTAGTTTTAAACAGACTAGGTAGCTCTCTGGTGTACTTTGTCCTCGTAAGCTTCTTGAGCTGGTACCTGGATCTATCCCAGTTTTTGTTTTAGGTCTCTGCTGAGAGATAATGACTGGAAATGTTCTAGATGTTTTGTTTTATGGGGTTCATAGTAATGACACTCCTGGTTCAGCCATTCTTGCAGCAGTACTGAATGCTGTGTCTTCCTCACAGTGCGCAGAGATGCCCTCTCTGGCTGTTAATCCTCCAGTCTAAACAATTGCAGGGAAAGCGAGCTGGGGATGGAAAAAAGAAATCCCATTCCTTAATCAGTCCCATTACTCAGAAATAGAGGACAAGCTATTTTACAGAGCTTTTAACTAACTACTGATGTAATTTGTTCTGCATTGTTTGCCCATTAATCCAAAAATTACTGTTGCCTTTGAAGCTTGCTTTATATAGAGGAAACAATGCCACCCTTAACCATCATGTCTATCATTTTATGCTGGGTAACTGTCTGTTTGTATTTGCCTTGCATTTTGGTTAAATGTAGTACAGGGGCCTTCTAGCATCTTTGGTTGTTTGGTAAGTTATAGTATTTCAAAGTTGGAATAATTTCCATTTCAAAACATTGCATCATGATCCTCAGCTTCTAAAAGACACTTGGATGTACGTTCATGCCACAAGTATTCAGTTTAGCCTTAGGCGTGGCAGGAATTTTGGAGACAGAAAAGATTCACTCATCCCTGGGTATGCCTTTCCCTCTCTGGCTTTAGCATACGTACATCTTATTTAGAGTTTGACCTACAAAATAGCAGAGGGTGAAAGGTGCATATTCAGTCTGGTTCATCACATGACAAAGCATCTGTGCTGTCCATACATGTGTTATATAGGTAACTACACAAACCATTGGAAAATGGTCCCCAGTTTTTCTGGACTTAAATATAAGAGCCAGCACCTCCACTGTGGTAGTGCCTTTCTTATTCCTCGACTTTCGGCAAAAATATGATAAATGAAAGGTTTAGCAACCATATGCCTATATTTTTTTTTCAAGGCTGAAACTGAATAAACACTGAACTTACATATTTGAGGTCCCAAAAGAAGGTCAATAGCCAGTCCTAGAAAAAAATGATCTCTTAGTGGCTTTAGATGGAAACATTCTTCCTTGGTATTTTTAATCAGTCTCTAATAAATGGGCATCCCAGATGTTAAGATCATGGCAGGACCCTTCAAATGGTGGCCCAAGGAATGGCTTCATCCAGCATCTCAGTGGCTTCCAGCAATGCCTTGTGATTGCATATACCCAAAAGCTTAACGCCAGCTGTGCAGCAGTCACAGAGATGTGGCTCTGCAGTGTGCTGCCACTGATCTGCAGAGTCACAGGAGACTAAAAATCCTACTCTAGTTCATTGGTAAATTGGCTATTATTTTTAGTTAGTTCCCCAGGTGAACGCATCCATGCTATGCTAATAATCAGTCTGAATTAATTCTGGGAGAGAGTTTTCAAAGCAGCGTACAGCAGGCTGGTGTCCCCATGGCAGGTTCTCTCCTGTGCATTAGTGAGGAAATGTATTACATTAAAAGCTCTGTTTATTAGACTATCCTGTTTCTCTAAAGCGCTGAGTCCATTTAACCTACTGTGCTAGTTATTTTCCTAAAGATTTCCAGTCCTGTACTTCTTTAATAAAAACTAACAGTGGGAGAAAAGATGGGTGGATGGGAAATTCAGTGAAATCTGACTTGGGCAATATAAGAAATTCTCAGTTATGGAATCAAGTGACAAAAGAAGTAATATTTTTAGGCCTGGCCCCCACAGAACTGCAGCCATGTGGAATCTTCCCATTTTCCTCCACTGGGTTTTGGACCAGGCCCTGGAGATATTAGCCATATTTCAAGGCTTTATGATCATTTCTAACTTTGGAAACACTGCCAGGCTTCAGAATAAGGGCTGCATTCCACATGCACCAGGAGTAGCCTTTTCCCTACTTTGTGTAATGTTATAGGAACAATAAAAAATTCTTGCTACTGGGAACGTGAAGCTCCGTGGGACTTAGATGGGACCTGACATTTATACAGTTCATCACTACTGTAGATCAGGGAACGCTACTTTTAGCAAAGAATGCATATTCATTCTTTTTTGTTAACCTTTGCTTCAGTGCATTCATGACAAGATTGTATGGGTATGTAGCTGTGTTTTAACAGTTTTTTAATTTCAGTTGTTGCTTGAAGCACTATGCTGGAAATTAGACACTTTTAGTAGTTCAATTATTGTTGATTTATTCATACCTCTTGTAGATACAGTGAATGTAGTTACTATAGTAAGGTTATCTAGCTCTGAATGCCAAATGCCAAGTTTCAGAGCTTACATCTTGGCAACTGCAAGACTTATTGGCTTGGAATTTGTCATGCCAGCAGTACTGCCTTGTAGCATTTATTTCACAGATTTTCATTAAATGGGGGAAGACAAGAGAGAATAGTGCTACTAGTGACATCGCGCATCAAACTGTTTACTAACATTACAGGGAAATCAGCTCAAAATAATGTACTCCAGGCTTCATTCTGCCCTTTTCCTAGACTTCATTGGGAGAATAGCAGCATTGCACTAAATATAAAGATGTAAAAATGTTAATTGGGAAAAATGCTGTATTTAAGATCACCCTTTTTGAAAAAAAAAAAAGGGAAGCTTAGAACAGCAAAATAAACTAAAAATGCTGTATAATGCTTGAACGTTCATTAACTTTGTTCTAATTTCCCTTTCGGAGCAATGAGTCAGCAGAAACTTGCTTAAGTTCTACCAGCTTTAGCATCTGCTGTGAGTATTTCCTGAAGACAGCAAACGTTGTAGTGATGTGAAGGGGCAGACCCTCAGCTAAGGTGTGTTGTTAAAGTGCCATTTCCAGTGAAGTGATGACACTTCAATCTGACTGAAGTGTAAACTTTCATGCTAACTTACTGTAATACCTTCCATCACACTGTAAACTGTCTACACATGAAATATAATGCACCTAATGGCATTTAAATTAGCTACCTTTGGACACATCTGTCATACTATAATCTTTCCCAGTCATTGGTAAGGTTCTCTACCCCTTAGCCTCCCTCTACTTTTTAATAGCGTGTCTTGTGGTGATGTTACTCTACATCCAAAGATATCAGCTCTCGTCTCCCCTTGCCACTACTTCCACATGCCGCTTTAACCTGTCCTTTTTACCTGGGGAGAACTCCTCTTGATATCTATGAAGCCTTTCCTCTAATCCCATCCTCTGCAAAAAGGCAGCTAAGAATCACTAACATCTAGCTCTGCTTAGAGTGATAACCTGAGACTGCCTAGACTAGCATGATGTTGAACGAAAACGCAGCCTCATACACGGCCTTCAACTTACATTCGTGTTTAATTCTCTGCTGTGCAGTTTCAATGCTGCATTACAATCTCTGACGCATGAACTGGCAATGTTATTAGTTCATCCAGCACCTTGGATGTTTCTAGAATAATAAAAAAAGGAATGCCAATTAATCATTTGCATTTACCATTTATCAGCAACAGAACTTCAGCTGAAGGTCAGTGTCACTGTTGTCATTTCAATGGTTATACACATGTAAGAAGCTGATTCTAATAGTTTAGGCAAAAACGGTAGCAGGTGTATGAGAACAGCTGATCCACTCAGTGGAGTGATGCATAATCAGCTGATAAATAACACGTTGTACTGTAGTTATTTTTTTGTTTCAATGGCTGTTATCAGCTAAAGGTTTTGTCTTCATTTAGGATTTAGGAAATGAAAAATCACAGATCTTCTTTCTTAATTCAAAGCTTCTCTCCAAAATAACAAAGGCAAAAATTTCAACTGTAAAAAGCAGGAGCGTAATCTTTTTTTACTGTGATTATTTCTTCCTAGAGGTTGAGGACAGTATTCTACACTTTAAATGGAGAACTGCACTAAAGTTTTCTTAATATAGTATTCACCAAAATTTGAAGATTTTGGCTTTACAAAAATGATGCTTTTTGCACTGACACTGATTTGTTCTCTGGATTTAAAAAAGCCAGTGATATTTTTTTAAGAAACATCAAACATAAATATATCAAAGTCTGATATTCTTTTGACCCTTATTTGCATTTCTCACTGAATTTGAATCCTTGCTTCAGAGCCGCTGGTTTATGAACTCTCTCTTCTTTACTTGGCTAATCTGCCTCTGCGAAATATCTCTGTTTTCATTGCTGTCCCCTTTTCCTTGTAAGTGGTTCATAGGTTTTCTCAGGCAGTTGAAAAACACGTGCTGTTGCAGGATATTTTCTAATCCGTGTTTGCCAGTAACTGAATTATACATGGGTGGCATAGCACATATTCAGTCTTTCATCCTTATCTGTTACTTCATCATTATTTTCAATCTGCAGTGAAAAATGTGACTAACATGTTGTGTGGTATAAATAGACACTGCAGGTTGAGATCATTTATGCATGGTTTGAATTTTGATGAAATTTTATACTGCCCTCTGGGCTAAACACTTAACCTAAGTGATTGTCCCAATAATTTTGTTGAATCAAACCTTTTCAGATGGAAGTTTTACCTTTCATTATCTTCTGAATTGTTTACTATAAAGCTTTCCAGGAGTGTTAGGAAGCAAATAAAAAGGACACAGTTGCTGTTTATCAGTGATTCTGTCAGTCATTATCTTGTCATTATAAATGACTGGAAATAGGAATATAAAATACTTTAACTCAAAATACTACATTTTAAAGTTATTCAGGCCATCCTCAATATGTTTTCTCTTTTACACCTTCAGGATTGGGGGTTATGCAAAACGCAAAAACATAAATGTAGATCTATTTATTTATGAGTATTTGTGTATAAATATATTTGCATTTGGTACAGTTCAATGTACCAATTCATGTAATTGTTAATTTTAATTTCTTAATTGCCACAATTGTGTGATTTTTCCATATTTATTCATTGGCTATTAAAATGACTTCAGCAGTATTTCTGTTATTTTTAAAAATGATGCTTCGGGTCTATATTTGGGATGATTTTTATTTCAATGACAAACATTGTCTCCACATAGCTGTATTGGCTTTGATATTTAAAAGTCTAAAATTCATTATTATGAGCTGAAAGCAATCATTGAACACTGACATTTTAAGTATGACAATAATGGAAGCAATTGTCATTCACTCAGTTAAGATATTTCTATTTCTTGCAAGAACCAATTACAATACAGTGCTCCTGCCTTTTAACTGGAAAATAGCCTCCTTTTGTTTTCAGCTGAGTATATTTTGTAGAGATTTTCATTGTTCATAACTGTGGAGGGTTGCTGTTCAAGCACCACCTGCTACTTTCCCTTAGCCATTCTTAAGTTAACAGCCCTAATTTTAGGGAAATGATATTCCCCCCCCCCGCCGAAAACAACAGCTCTTTAACAAAGTGGCTCAGTTCAGAAAGCTTGTCACTTGGTTGCATGCTCACCGTGGTGTACCCCATGGTACCCTCCATGGTCCCTCTCTTCTGGTCATTCTGACAAAGGTGGGTCATGGGCTGGTCCCCTACCCTGCCTGTCCTCCTGAGTTTCCTTGATGGAAACCTGGGTACATGGGGTGAAAGTGAAGGGGATGACACTTGAGATCACTTGGCAATGAGATCACTCAGTGAAAAGATCAGGGACTGCGTCTGAGGACCATGATGTTGGTGTTTACCCCTGAAAGCACTTTCCCAGTAGTTTGGCTGTGGCTCTGTGCGTCATCGCCATATTTTCCTCTAAAGCCAAGGCTCCCCAGCCAGGCTGCATGCACATCCCCCGTGCAGCGTCGTCTTCTCAGCCTTTGTGTGGCGCATTGGGACATTTGACTCAGGTATTCACAAGTGAGGCGATCTGGCAAGAGTGCCTCACACAGCACCTGGACTGTGCAAATGAAGAGCTGGTTACTGGTTCTGATGAGAGGGACTGTTGCAACAAAGCATTTTTATTTTTTCAGCACCAAAATCTGAATATTTTATCAAGAAAAAGAATCCCGCAGAAAGGCAGTTTTCTGGCAACCACTACTCGTCAGAAGTTTCAGTTCCCTTTCACACAACAGACTCAATGGAAAATTTTATGGCTAGCTCTAGTGCAGACTCTTTCAGAGGTGTTGAGCACCCACTGTGCCCATTAATTTAAATAAGCCCATAATGTGGTTTACATTTAATAAAGTTGCAGCCTCCACATGAACCAGGTTTACTGAGTGTTGCCTTCTTTCCTGCTGGGTCTGAGTCTGCTGGTCTGGGTAGTGTAAGAGTCTTGGACTCAGAGCACGCCTTTGCCCCTTGCGTTCATTAGAAATCTCCAAGAAAAGACTACAGAGAGTGTGTTTTCACCCAGTAGAGATGACTTTTATTCAGGGATAAGCTTGCACACAAGTCAAGTGGAAAATGAATAGGTTTGTACTTGGAAGAGCCCTTCTGTTGGTGGCCCTACTACTAACTTATCAGAGTTGTACTCTGATAATTCTGATAAATAATAGCAATGTATTGCTTTAGTACTTACACAGCACTAGAAAGATAGCTTACTATTAATTTTAAAATCTCCAGATATAGTGGTAGAATAAAAAACATCAACTGCATATTAAGAAAATAAGCAAAATGAAAAGAGATCAGTTACTTCACCAGTGTAAATTAGCTTGCAAGTCTGGTGGCTTCAGCAGGATGGTTAAGTCAGCTGAAAAAATGAAGCTCAGTGCACTTTTTACGAAAGAAAGTACATGCTGTTTAGAGAAAGGAAGTGTGAAAAGCAATGTATGTGTGATTGTGTGCTGATTGCTCGTATTTACAATAAGAGAGCCCAAGTAGCTGTAGCTCACAGCAAACATTCTTCATCTTTGGAATTCTGAATTTAAATAGACTGGTGGTGGATGCTTTTGTAACCAAGCCTAGTCTCGTAGGCTGGCTGCATATGTTTCCAACATTGTGTCATCCAACCCAGTTCATAATAAATCTAACCAGTTTATTGTTCAAGACTGCACCAAGCCCTTGCCTACAATTGAGTCCTAGGTTATTTGTTACTAAGGAGGAAAAGACGATTTGTGGGAAAAACATTCTGAAGTCCAGTGCAGACAACTGGCCAGGGTTTTCAGTACTTTAACTAGTTAAATGGATCCACAATCACCTTTTAGCTGGTTGACTGGTGTGGCAAGAACTTGGTTTTACCTTTTGGTGGCATCCTGGGGGGTGATGTGCTCAGTGCAGAGTTCTCCCCTTCTCTTTCTTTCGCAGGACTTGCCAAGCATTCCCCAGTCCTCCCACACAGCCTCTGTCTGTGCTCTGGCCAAGTCAGAGTGCAGTCTCTCAGCATAAGGATAGTCTGCAAATTGCTTGGATCGTGCAGTGGAAGATGTATTTTCAGTTTGCACTTCTCCTTCTCGCTATGAGTACGATCTCAGTGTTCTTCACGGTCTGCCACAGTGCTTGCCAGAGTGGCGCTGGAATGGGTGAGACACCAGTATCTTACAATCTGTCTCAAACTACCCACCGAAATGAAGGAAACATATGACCACATCAGAAACAAGGATGTGTGGTATTATTGAAGGGTTGGTTGTGGTTTGTTTTTTTGTTGTTGTTGGTTTTTTTTTTTTTGAAAAAACAATTTTCACTGGAAAACAAAGATTTTTAAAAAATGAAATAGTGGGAAAGAGCTGGTGATAATGCTTCTTCCAGCTCAGGAAAGTGTAATTGGAACAAAATTCAGAGATTCTTGAAATATTCTATCATGATATTTTGAAAATAATATATGTTTAAGTGACTTTTGTTTCAGATGTTTTAATGTATACAGAAGGGTTCATCTAAAGTCAAAATAATCTAAAGCACTTTAAATGATTAAAACCGGTCCTTTCATTAACCAAATTATCAGTACACGAACATTTTTGTTTTTAACATTTTCATCCCAATTTGGGATCAGAATTTTCTTTTGAAAATCTTCACATGAAGGGAAAGCTATTTCTTATCCATCTTTATTCTGCAATTAAAAACTTCTAAGAGACCTTCATGTATTTGTTAAAGTGAGGTCCCATGCAGCATGAAATAAGTTATACTAGTTCCCTTTGCCTGCCTTGGTAGTTAACTTGTGTAACTCCCACATCTCAGCAACACGGAATAGGATTTGCATGAAAGAAGAACAAATCAACAGTAAGGACAGTTCCCCAACCTGCTACTGGCTTACTTTATCTTAGAGAATATTGTTGTTGTCTGTGCCTCAGCATCCTTATTGTATTCTTATTATGATGTGTATTGTGGGAAAAAAATTATAGCTACAGACCTTCACGCTCGTTCTGCTTTCTGTGGGTGGCTTTTAGAGGTTTCCATTCTTGCTTACAAACTGCCTTTCTGCCATTTCTCTGCCTGTTCTCTTCTATTTTCCCTCCTTCTTTCATTTTCTGTCAAAATCGATGGAGTTCAGGCCAATTACAGCTGTGGTATTCCCTGAATTTTTAGTACTGATTGGTTGGGGTGTTCAAAAAGTATCAGATAATCAAAAGACATTCACAGAGAAATGTCACTAAATTTTACATTAGTTTCTCATCCAGCTTCACAGAACCTGGCTTTTCCCAGATTCTCTCTTTTGGGCCTGGGTGGAAGCTGAAGACTTTCAACATTTGTTCAAGATGTCTGGACCTTTGACAGCCCATGTGGCAAATCCAGATGCATCCACTGGGCTGTACAGACTTGCTCTACAGCACGTTAGAAGGGACTTCTTTGTGCCTGAGATGTTAGAACTATTGTGTGTGGACGAATAGCCTTCAAATGCACAAGAAATCTGGTGCTTTCTAGATGCCTTGGAATTGTTGCACACATGCAGCTTTATGGACAGTATTTCTGTAGTACTTCCTTGACTACTGGTCTGAGCATGCTTATGCTCTGCAGCACATGCGGATCTGTTTCTTATGGGAAAGTCCAGAGGTATGAATACCCTAAGCAGAACGGCTGAGATTATTGAATATAAAATGAAATATATCTTGATTTTTTTTAACAAAATCCTAGAGATCTGACATACTATTATGCAGTGATTTTAATTTTGCACAAAGAGCTGTATTTTCCAGTATGGCTCTGCATTAGGAGATTTATTGTTATGATCTGTTAGGGGCTAATTTCCAAACCACACTGCTTAATCTACATATGAAAAACCAGCCCCAAACAAATCACATTGTAGGCAGGATTTTTTCAGCTTCTGGAGTTATGGCTTAAAGAATCTGCCAGTGTAAAGTTCTCAAATGCTGTTTAGCGCCAGGAATCCCATGGCATTTTGTGCCAGACTACAAACTGCAGATGCAATATGTGACCCATCTGCTTTCTCTGTGTTTTCTTTTCTTCCTAACTTCATGTAGGATAGAAATAACAACTGATTAAATATCAGGGCCAACTATAAAGATTCATTAAATAAGCTTAGATGAGCCTATATACACAGTATAACCATCTTGATCAAAGGATTTGCTGTCAGGCAAAGAGTTGACTAACAGGCAGATTATTGGAAACAGCTTTTTTCCAGCCTGGATTGGGTGATAATAACGTGAAAAGAATGGAAGCCTTAAAAGGAATGGTCTTTCACTGGCTATGTTGGAGAAAGTATGAAAGACTATCGCAAGGTAGAAGAGGCAGTCTCTTCTGGAGGAGAGATCATTGCTAAGGAAAGCAGAGGTAGAGAAGATCCTGATGTGCTGAAAGGAGCTCTGACCTCAGTCAAAGGAGTGCTCAAGAGCAGTGCAGACTTGTAGAAAGGATGACACATTTAGGCTTTTTTAAGCTTGTGTTTTTACCACCATATGCCCCAGGAAAGATGCATCATTAACACAGAGCAGTCCCAAAGCTGGAGTACTTCAGCCTGGGAGGTTAGACCTGACCTGGAGAGAGGCTAAGGCAGCTGGGCTAATGCATCTCATTTTTCTAGAATTCTAATGCCATTTCCCAGAAAGTACGCTGAGAGAGACCAAAGGAAAAAAATGTTATTTCTTTCTCCTAGCAAAGCGACACAAGATCACCGAGAGAAAGAAATAACGTCAGGGGTAATTTGAGAATTGACACATCAAGGCTTAAAGGCTATATTAAAAGAACTATTAGACATGTCAATTAATTTTTCTTTGCCTCATTAATGAGCATCTTAGCTATGCATCTTCTGTTTGAAGCAGGCAGCAGTCATTTTTCCAGGTTTCTTCATGCTATGACAAGTCACAGCCCTCCCGAGACGTACATGAGACAGGGTATAATACAGTATGATTATTGTTCCTAATTTCATGAATGACTCTTAACTTTTGAATTGAAGGGAAATTTAATATTTATTTTGAATGTTAAATGATGTCTCTGAAAAAAAGAAACCTATGCAATTCAACATTTTTCAAAGCACTAGCTTGTTCCATAATTTTAATTTGATTCTCTTGCAGTAACTGAGTTTATCCACTAACTCCAGTCTCAGAGTCCAATCAAAGCCCCAAAAGAAGGAAAGGGGAAAAAAAAAAAGAAACCACTCATGCCCCAAAACCAAAACCAGAGCACACTCTTCCTTTTGCTATGGGAACTATGAAGTTGCTGATGACCTTCATTAAATGCCTCAGCCAACTTCTGACATGCTCAGCAATGAGTCTCATGACCCACAAACAGAAAGCCAATCTAAATCATGGAGTGGTTGTATTTGGCTTTTGTGTCTAGAAATCTGCTGCTGGAATTTGCTGAATGCCTCTAAAAATGTAGCAGAAGGTTCACTGACAAAAGGCATTGTCTTTGTAAATTTTACCTTCAAACCTTGAGCCCAGCAAGCAAAAACTATTTAATAAGCAGACAAAAGAACCTTCCAACCAAACCAAAAACCTAAACCACCAAAACTTTCTCCCTTTCTTTTTTGTAATGATTTGAAGGCTTTAAGCTGAAAGAATAACATCGAATATGACCTGTGAACCAATTTGCCTTCAGGTTAAAACAGCAGCAAAATAAAAAAATAACACAGTGTGTTAACACAATTTTAAGGTTACAGTACTAAAATATCACCAACACGAAACTAGGAGATGCGAAAACTAAAGTTTTAACATCAGTGTAAGTTCTGATGCATTGTGGATCATGTAAGTTTTAGGTTGATCCCTAAGGAAATAAAGATTATTAAACCTGCATATTAGGCAAGAAAAAGGGGCTATAAAATACCTAGAGCCTGAGAGCATTATTGTCTGAACTGAGGCAGAGGTTTTCAAAGTAGTGTGTGTCCTGTAACCACAGCGCTCTTTCTAGTTGCATTTCAGCAGCTGAATTCCTTCAGTATCTTTGGAAAACACCCTGCCTGACTTCTTGAGGTTTTTGCATCCATACACTGCTACCAAACTTATGGGAACCCATGGGAAGGTGAGCAGGCTACTTAACTAAATTGAATTAATACTGTGAAAGCTCATCTGATTATTAGGCTTTGCAATTAAATAAAAAGCTCTAGATAGGAAGGAAGGACAGACCAGTAAGTATCCCACTGCACCAGGCGCTGTTGGAGTGAAAAGGAGCACCAGACCCAGTAGTGTTGTTAGCTCATCACACTGAGTTTTGATAAGGGAAAGTTATTCCAGGTGGGGAAGGTATGACTGCTTTGTAGGTGCTTCTATTTGAATGAGTTAACAGCTGTGTTGAGTCAAAGGAGCACAGTCTACTGAAAGCCAGGGAAACCTTGTCTGAATACAGACCAGTTGTGGAAGACCCCCTTGGTCTAAGATAATGGGATTTTGTCCTCTAGGATTGTGTTGATGTAGATAGAAAGGCATAAAATTAATAAGTGTTAAGGCTGATTGGCAAACTGAACCACCCCCCATCCCCCCAACAATCTCGGCTTTCAGCAGAATAAGGGAACCCTAAAGCACCTCTATGGTGCCACTTGAAGGTTATTTAAGTGTTTCTTACCTTCTTACCGGTGAACCTGGCTCTTTGAAAAACGGCAGTTGTATCTTTCAGGTATTCAGAATTCTTGATGAGAAATCTAAAGCTTCCAAGAAAAAGCAGAGTTCTGTCTTCATAAAAAGACTGTAAAAAAATATTTTCTGAGAGCTTTTACAAGAAATTCTCAACAAGCTGTATTGCTTACGAATAAACTTGCAGACAAATATACACAGGAGAAAAACAAAAGCCCAAACAAACAGAGAAGTTATTTGCATGTTCAATACCTGCCAACTATAATTTATCAGAACCAGCAAAATAACAAGGCTTTTGTTCTGCTCAAATACATGGTTCTTCTGCTTTGGAAGTTTTACTCTAATGGCTCCTGAACATAAGGGTTTGTTTCTTAGCCAGGTTTTTTAGGAAGGCAAGGTGTATGCAGTAAGGCTGTCTGTCACTCTACTTTTAGTAACTTCTGAACCTGCTGGCCAATTTTAGCAGGAGGGGTAGAGTAGCAGGGAAATCCCTCAGTTATTGCCCCTGTGGAGAGAAACACTGAGGTGCGACCCTATACAAAGTCAGTTCCCCTATTCCTGGAAATCCTTATTGTAGGGGTATAGTCTCATGACCAAGTCTCTTTTAGACAGTAATTTTTTCGAAATTATGCATGTGGTGGGTAAGTAGTGTAATACTTTGTATTTGAACTGAAGGAACAAGTTTATTGCCATCTTGAAAAGTATGTGCCCCTTTTTCACTCTGAAGCAAAACTTTCTTTTGGTTAGGGGTGTCAAGTCCAAAATATTCCGCTGCCATTGAAATTTTTTTAAAAAATAAATGTTTCTCTCTGTATTTTTCAATCTGATGAAATTACAGTTACATACAAGCCATACCAAAAGCTGTCTGAAACTGCAAAGATTCATGTTGATTAGCTATGTATTTTACAAGTCAATTTTTATTTTTAAAGGAGTGCACCTTTTCTACATCCTCTCTTTCTGCTCTCTCAGTAGCCAAAGCTTACTGTGAGGGTGCCGATGTCTTAGGCTAGCACACTACATAGACAGGTGAGACAACACAGGAATCATAGATGCCCAAGTGAATTAGTTTTTTGCAGGGACTTGTTTGTAGGCAGAGTCGTTCTTTTTGTACCCCAAAATCCTACCCCTCTGCTTCTCATTATTCTCTGATACTGTTTTTTCTCATGGTGACGCTGTTTTGTGTTTTGGCCCATACTGGAGGCCATTTAGTCACACCTGGGATAGCAGTTTTGAATGTGTCTGAGAGGAAATGCCTCCGAAGAAAAACACAGACCCAGAGCACATTTTTAACTAGAGCACACAGAAATCACAAAATTAGTTTATTATATTACGCTTTCAGTAGCGCAAAGCACCATTTCTACCAGGAAAAGGATGTCCCCTGTCTCATTTGAGCTTTTTTTCTTTTTTTTTTTTTTCACTGTTAGAGCTATGTATTACCATGACGCTGTGCAGTAATTAGCAGGAAGTTTCAGGATTTCTTAGCATCAGGCAGAAAGGTTTGCATCTCATAGAAAATGTCCCCTTTGGGAAGGAAATTTCAGATGAAGAACATTTCCCCGGATCAATAGATGACACCAACAGAAAAGGAGGCCTGCATTTGTCTTGCCATGTCTTACATGCAGCTATGGGCAATAGAGGAAAGTATGTTAGCTGGAGATTGTCTCTGATAAGGGGATATCCCTCAAACTCCCGGTGCAGCTAGCAGTCACACATTGATTTTTGAGAAACAAGCTGTGGCAATTTTTTAATTTCTGCTTTATACCGTGGAACCAGAGGAATAAAACCATATCTTCATGTTGAAAGAAAATTTGTGAAATTTCATTTGAAAGGCAGCCAGGCAGCCTGTTATAACACTACTTGAACACCTTAAATACAGCTAGTATCCATTATGTCATATAGTATAAAAAGCAGGAAGGAAAGCACTGTACAAGAAATTACATGGTTTTTTCTCTTTCTTTCTTTCTTTCTTTCTCTCTTTCTCTCTCTATTTTTTTAAAGGCGGGAGACCTGATTTCTGTAAACAACCCCCTAAAGGTACTCCCCTACCAATAGTAGTCCACTGTAAAATAGATAAGGTTCTCATTATGTATCCTCCATGTCTTGATCATAATTTCTATCATGGTTGACATTCTGGTCCAGTTATATCAGGTACATTCTGTGTAAGTCCTTTAGAAGACCGGGATAAAGCCCTGCTGAATGTAGGATCATTTTGCCTTGGGGAGAGAGTTAGTCAAAGTGCACATAGTTCAAGGTGGATTTCTAGTCAGATTCTGCAGTACTGGGACATTCTAAAAGAAATATTTTTGAATCGAACATAGCTCAGAAGGAATTAAATTAGTTCTTTAATGCTTGGGTTTTCTCCAGAGCCATCAACACAAATTACTTTCTAAAATAGGCAGCTAAATATAATAATGCAGCATTAAACTGAAAAGAAAAAGTTAATACTGTTATTATGTGATGCATTTTGTTTCACGAAATTGTATGGATAATTTCCACCATAATTTCAGTGGTGTTTATAAAGATCTTTTAAAAAGATTTCAGTTTAACATTTCCAATAGCTGTGTTTTTTCATAAGGTAATTGAATTTAAGACACCTGTACAGTATCTAAGTTTTTACATCTCGATAACTGTGTAATGATATTTTAAATATAATAGTATCCTGGAGTACTCTGTATATGCACCTATCATTTTCCCTTCTTTTTTTTTTCCTAAGGCTCTTAAAGATTTAATTAAGCTGGCCTAACATAGATATTTTTTCTTTCAGAAAACAGGTTTTATTAAAAAAAAAAAGTGTTTTAAAGTGCAGTGTTATAGCATCAGGCATCTGCTCAAACTTGAGGTTGCTCTCTTTCGTCAAAACCTTGAGGAGGAGTTCTTCCAAAATGGCTCATTATAGCTACATTTGGACAAAGTATGCCTCGTAAATGCTCGAAATATTTCAGGCAATTTTCTGTCTGCGAGATTTGTTTTTCAGTGTATTACATTTTCATTGCACTTTTCTGAATTGCCTTATCTGGTTGTGTTTAAATCTGCAAGGATTTATTTTTAACTGCATTCTAATTAGCATTACCCAGGTTACATCATACTTCACTCTTTTCACAGAAAGCTATTCCTGTGTCAAACTTTTCTGTGCATGGACATGTTGGTGCACAAAATAATATTAACTACAAGAAGCTAACTGATATAAAGAAAAAAAATTAATTCCCAACGTCATAATTGCTTTAAATACATGTCCCGTTGTTTTCCCAGACTCCCTCTGTTTTGCCTGCTTAGTTCTTCCTTGTAAAATTTGCTATGAAAAAGGAAAGGTCATTTTTGTCAGGTCAGTACAGAAGCTTCTAGAGGTCTGACTGGAACAAAACTAATGGTTTTTTTTAGAAGCATTTTTATGTACGAGCTACAGCCATAGATTCACTGGTCTTTTCTTTCATTTTTATACACGTTTATTCCTATGGTGCATGAGTATTATAAATCTGCACATGAAGCGAAAGGTATGTTCAGTTTAACAATCGACGTCCTAACTCCAGCACCTGCACACATGTACAATTTAACTGTGGCAAGGGAAACAGTGCAAGCATGCAGGCATTCAATTTCTGTTTCAGCCTGTTGCTGTGAAAAACAGATACAACTGAAGAAGTCAAGGGGCTTTGACTTGTGGCTTGTCTGTGTTTGTATTAGATGAAGTTTCATCGCTGTGCAGCCAGCCATAAAAAGGTCTTTCTGAAATGTAGCACCATCCTGGGCAATGCGTCTCCTGCCTGCTCTGCCCACAGCAGCCCTGAATATGGTGGTTCTCACTGAAGGAAGGTGGCTGTTTGACTCTAGCTCTACAGACCCATGCTCCTAGAGTGATGCTGCTGCTAATTAAGTCCAGGATGGAAAAGATCAAAGCTGTGCCTTTTTTTGCCTTTTTTCTTTCTTTCTTTCTTTCTTCTTTTTTTTTTTTTTAATTTCTTTTTTTCAATTATTTCTTTTTTTTTTTTCCACACCAGAAGGC
This sequence comes from Phalacrocorax aristotelis, assembly GCF_949628215.1. Classification (NCBI taxonomy): domain Eukaryota; kingdom Metazoa; phylum Chordata; class Aves; order Suliformes; family Phalacrocoracidae; genus Phalacrocorax; species Phalacrocorax aristotelis. The sequence continues at coordinate 72,302,988 of NC_134277.1, forward strand.
TGTTTTTTATTTTGAAGCTTCATTGCATTTTGCTACAATGTTCGCTGGAAACCTCACCTGTTTGCTTGGTAGAGTTTCGGCTGGTACTAGATCGCCATTTTAACTTGGCAACTTCAGAGTCTTGTTTCCCAATGGCCTGCCAGCTAAATTGGTGTGTTACAGATGAATGCACAGCTCACAGATGGTGTTTGAGTGTTTAGTGGCTCTCAGAATTAGATATGTATTTGGTCAGGAGGAAGATTACATTTTTCCTCCAGACAGAGCAAATGTCCTTGGGGATGTTTTCTGTGTCAAGGTAGAAACCATTCCACACATCAGGTACAGGGGACTCTTCTTAGCTTAAGCAGGAGTGCTACCTACAGATATAGGTATTTCTTTTCTCCTGGGTAGGGTAGGGTGTTGCTATTAACATAAATGTAAAGATTTTTATCTTGATTCTCCTGAACCTCTATAGATGTTTTAGCCCTAATATCTATCCTCCTCTAGTTATTCTTTTCTTTTTAACTGAGGTGAGCTTAAAGGTGTATTTATGAGTCTGGTTGTCCTGTATGGTTCTTCTCCAGGTCCTAAACTCTTTGTTTTATTGCTCATGCACAAGGTTGAGCATTCATGCTTCCTTAATGGTAGAAGAACTTTACAGAGAGTGCTGTGTTTTTGAGATCTATACCTCTCGCGTCCTCCCCTATATGGGTTGTGACTTTTTCTCATTCGTTCATTGTCTTCTTATTTACTTAAAGCAGTCAGAGGGAGAGGAGTAGGGGAGGAGTTACATGCTTTCCTTTGCTTCTTGACTGGCCTAGTCATGTCATGAGGATGAATAACAGAGACTGTCTGCTGCCTTTGTTCCTTTCTAGAATGAAATACAAAACAGAGCTTCTTAAAAGTTCTGAAAGCTGCACTCAAGTTTCCTCGTTTCATGTTTGTTCCCATCCAGAGCTGGAACCAGACAGACTGGAATATTTTAACAAAGTCTGTTCTTGTAAGATTTCCAGACTCTTTTGCCAAGCCAACAGGCTCATGAAAACGCAGTTAAGCATGAAATAGGCAAAGTTTTAGTTGCCTACCTAAACTGCAGCCGTGACGATAATAATTTGTTTTTTGTCATTTTTGCTTTGTCATTGTCAGATGCTGCTCAAAGTTGAAATGTGCAAAGCTCTGCCAGCTCTGTACAAGGAACCACACTGTCTTCCAGCGCTATTGCCACTCTGCTTAAATTTTGTGATTCCTCCTTCCTCTTATGCTCCTTTCCCCAGCTTGGTCTTCTGAATTTCTCAGATAATTCCCTCAGGAAGTTCTTATTTAGTTAAAGGCAGAAGATGGGATCCCCTGCCAGCCTTACACTGTTGAGTAAAGGGACTGATAAGGGCAGGAATCTGCTGTTGTTTGCCAATTTTCAGTTGCCGTAAGGTCTTTCATGGTGAGAGCTAAGTGTCCACCATTTTGGGGCTAGCACAGATGTATCCAGAGGAATATCACTTCCTTCCCTTCCTCTTTAACAAACAGGTCTTGGTCCACTGACCCACAGTGTCCATCTCGCAGTATGGAATAGCATAGTGGTCCCCGCAAGGCAGCAGCTTTGCCAGCATATATCCCTGTGAGCTTTTTGGCATGAGTGGGTTGTGGGAAAACTTCAACTGATGTGTTTGTTCTGGCTCCTGGCTATGCACATGATGCAAACACACCTGGGCTGTTGCTGATCCAGAGCTTGCTGCCCGCTGGCCATCTCCCTGAGAGCTGGCACAGCCTGGACCTTGGAAGGAACTCGGCCACTGTTGCCCTCCTCCTCCCCAGCTTGGTGGGGCAAAGTGGGTGTTGCCAGGTGCACTCACATACCTGTGTCATGTTCTTTGCAGCAACCCAAAACAATTACTGCAGTTGTTGGCTGACTATTTTTCCTGCTTTGAAAGGATGTTTAAATTCCTAAAGCCTTCCTTCAGAGTTTTTAGATTTTGTATGCTTTTGCCAGTTCCTTTTTTCCACCACAGGTGCACCTGAAAAATAAACCTGTCATGATTTCCAGCCTTTCTTCTCTAGCATGATTTTGGATTTTTTAGCAAGCCGTAGAACAAATTCTCCCCTGAGCATGCTTATGTTAAGGAATTACCTAATGTACCCTGAGGTCTTTTGCCACCTCTCATACAGCAGATAGCCTCTCTAACTCTTCGTAGTATCTGCTTTCTTGACGCTTGCAAACTGAAGAATATGAAGGATAAGTGCGTCTAGAAAGAGATGAGAAAAAGTGGTGTCTTCACCCTTAGCAAATGTTCTCCCTGGTTATATTCACTTTGCATACAAATAAACAAAAAAGTAATATTTTATTAGGAATCCAGTGGATAGAATAATGGACTGTAACTCAGCAGAGCTCAGTTCACAGCTCTGCTGTTGGCTTATTGGGCAAAATCATTTGTATCATCACCATAGAGCCTGCGATAAAGACTATCTCTTTGTAATGCAATATGAGATCTATAAAGGAAAAATATTATGTAGAAGGAATAACAGTAAAATCCTTCCAATGATAATAAAATTATATGCTTTATATATATGTTTACAGTGTGGATGGTGGAATGAACCAGATTCCATTCTGCCCATGCTTCATCAGCAGTGCTGCTAACTGGTTTCCATTTTGAGGGCTACATGTATTAGTGTATTATTTTTAGCTGCTCCTTCAGGTACAGGTGTGTTTTTCCACTGAAAGTGATAGCATTTCATTATAGTGACACGGGGCAGCATTTCCTGCATCTCTGTTACCGTTGATAAGCCATAAAGGACTTTATAGCTAAGTTTAAATACTTACCATTTATGGCGATGATGGGGAGGAGTCTTTTTTATTCGTGAACTGAGTAAATACGTTGCACAGATTCTTGGGCTGTGAGGACTGTGATTCCCTGAATGTAATTTGCGTAAAGTCATTCACGTCTGCATTTGCTATTTAAATCTTTTCTGGCTGTATGGGTAACATAAAACATTTATTTTTGCCTTATTTTATGCAAAGTAAATAATAGATACATTAAAGACTACATCCTGAATATCTCAGCTGGTATACACCAGTGTTGCTGTGGAACAAGCAGGGTTGTATCGACTGAGAATCTACCTCCATCATCAGCTGTAAGTGCTAGTCTTGGAGTGCATTATACAAATGTTCGTCATAGTTTGTCAGCAGCAAAGCTGTCACCCAACAGTACACACTGCCTTCTATCAGCCATTACTTTTCTGTCATCATCATCAAGTGTAGCTTAAGAGAATCTGTGCATCGTTTCTTTCCTTCTGAACAATTTCCATTGAAATAATTGACCTGCTTTTATGGTAATTCGGTCTCTGCTATTTGTTACTGCAGCATTTTGCAAAGAAAAATGCAAAACTAATGCCCTAGAACAGAAACATTCAGCCAAATTACTTACCAGTAATCCAAGGAATCATGGATAAATCCATTGCTCAAGTGGCTTTTCATTTGGAGCTTTATATAGTTTTCACCCAAGGGTTGAGATTTGGGTTTTTTGTGGGTGGAGGGGTTGATTTGTTTTTGAAAGGTAATACTCATGCTCTCTGCCCTAGAGCAACTTTATATAAATCTCTTCTGAAAACTGTATCTGCCAGCACTGTCACTCCACCCACGAGCTTTCACTAGTAACACCAGCTAAAAATATTTAAAGGGGCTGTTTCCACTTGTTTCATGCATTTCATTTTGTGTTTCTGCCTCCTCCTTTCTTAATTCTTCAAAAAAGTCAGTAAGAGATGTCATTTAAGCCCAGTGTTTTGAAGTGACAACCAGTAAACAACCTTATACCTTGATTAATGAGTACTCAGGAATAGTTTGCTGTAACTTACAAGCAGGAAGTTGGGGCCCACTGAATTTATTTTAAAGTAAATGAAGAGATTCCAGTTGTGGGTTGGGACCTTCACTGAGTCACTGGATATGCTATGTTTTCCACCAATTTCTACCACTGGCTGAGGATGTTCAAGTCAACGTGTTACATAGTCACAGGGAATTACAAGCTAGCACAGAAGTGACACTCAGAATCTGGACTGTCTGACAAGTTAAACAGTAAGGAGGAGTTTAATTTCCATTTAAAAGCTGGAAACATTGGTCAAGGTGTGTGATGAAAATCATGAAGTGTTTTTTTTTATAGGAAAAATGGTTCTTCAAAAATCAAAATGACTGTTGTTTGCTTTTACCTAATGGATATATTTTTAATTATTTCTTTGACTTCCAGCAAGCTTGGCTTTCTGTGGAGTTTCTGGGCTGCTCTTACTTTTTTCAGGGGAAAGATGCACCAAAGTAAAGAGATCACAGATGTTGCTCTGCTGGTTTAACTGGGGTCATTGCCGGTGGAAGGTGTCTAGGGTTTGGTAACAGCGAATGTGCTCTGAATTTCTTTACTTTGGAAATTTGTGTGGGTGGATTCCTGTGGCTGAGGGAGCCAGTGTCTCAGCAGGCACGACAACGCACATATGTCCATTCTGTTCTTTTTCATCTTCATGTCCTAAAAGAGTGTGACTTTCTTGACGGCTCATAGGTGGGAGGCATTAGCTCTATTTTGATCTCTTGAAAGTGGAAGTAGACTGGAGAGCAATGCAGTGATGAAGGCACAAGTTGAATATTTTCGTTGCCGCCTAAACCTTAGCGAAGCTCGATGGCTCCATTTCATATTGTGCACTCATGGTTCTTACACAAGCAGCTTCCACACAATGAGTTACAGAGCTGGAGTAAGTGTAGTCGTGAAACACCTGTGAAAGTGCTGATCGCATCGCCAGAATCCTGCCTCCATAAGGAATAAGTTACTTCCCCTTCTTAACCCAGTATTTTGGTCACTAATGTTACTCAGTGTTTCTGGTGCTCCAGAGCAGCTGTGAATGAAAGAGGACTCGGTATTTTCAGCACTCTGAGCTCTGTGCCTTCCTTTTCAATCTGTGTGTTGTGTTGGAGGGAGGATTTTTGTCCTGAAACATTTTACAGGTGGCGTATTGAACATTTCACTCTGGTGTTGCTTATTCAGAGGTAGCTTCATTTAGTAAACTGAGCCCAAATAACCTAGTTGTAAACGACTCTTACATAAAATCTCAATCCAGGTTTTCATAGAAAATACTTGGTTACTGGTGCTCTCAGCACAGAGGCGAAGATTGGCAGTTATCCCTATAAGATGTAGAATCCTGACATGGGTGAGGCTGGGTGGGACATCTATGTAATTTTGCTTGTTTGATGAAGGATGAGAAGAGTATTATGAGCTAAGATAGTATTTTTTCTTTTTTTTTTTTTCTTTTTTTTTCTTTTTTTTTCTTTTTTTTTTTTCACAGACGACAAACTATTTGGTTTAACTAAAATCACTGTGTGGCTAATCTTGCCCTATTAACTCTCCTCAAGGAGTGAATACCTTAAGAGTAGACTTTGATGGAAATTATTAAGGATGACAAAAATTGCTTTATATAAAAGGAAATGTAGTACAATCTGTAGTTCAGAACATCCAGAATGCCATGGTTTTTGTAATATAATACCGCAGTCAATTATATTTCTTATTTTACATTTTTCTTTGTCTCTTTCTCACACCAGCCTAGACTATGATTTCATAATGTTAATGAAATGTGTTGTGATGTTCCTGTAGGCTGCTGTGAGTAAATAATTACAATATGAGGAAGGTGATTCATGATGTGGCCCTAAGTCTGTTAAGTAGGACTTTGTGACTGATTAAGATATAAGCAAAGTGGACTGCAGTCTCTCAAAAAGCCCTTCAAACCCCCTGACAGATCAACCCATAGTTGCTGCAAAGATCACCTGTCTCAGCCCAACAGATACTCTCTAAAGAGTTTTGGTGATTTGTACCCGAGTTCTTCTCAGTCACCCAAAAACTGTCTTTTGTGGTGTGTCTCTGACAACTTCCCCTCCTCTTCTTCAACCAACCAGGTAACTAAAGCTTGAGCCTTCTCACAAGAAAAGGGGCTGACTAACAGCATGCCTTCTACACACACATCCTGCTCAACATTGAGGGACAGGAGTAATGTGATGCCAAGGCTGATCCCAAAATCCAGACTTATGGCTGGCAAGTTGGGATTTTTATTTCTCCCGCTCATTCAAACATAGACCAAATGCAGAATTGTTTTAAGGTTCTCCATTTGCAGTTCTCTTTGTGACTCCTGGAGAAAGAAACGTACACAGCTATTTAAGAAATTCATATATGTCAGCAGGAACATGCTTTAAGAGAGTATGAAATACAGTGCAAGTATCGCTGTCGCTTCTTCTCCAGTCATATGTTACACTTTAAAAAGTCAGCATGTTTTCTTCCACAAAAAAAAGCTTTATATTTCTGAACTTTCAGAAGCCTTAATCAATATAAATAACAATTTGTGCATGATGACATCATACTTAGTCCTAGAGTTGTGCATCTCAGCTGCTTAGTTATGTAAATCAGTGGAAAGAAGCATAGCAGTTAGAAGTTTCAAAAGGTCAAAGAAACTACTGTCTTTTCAGCTTTGAATCACCTGAGAGACTCCGGTTTCTTGGAAACATGATGCCAAGGCTGCATCTCTGCATCTAATTTCTTTTTATTTTTTTCCCTCCTTTGAAGCAGTATTGTAATTAGCTTAAAGGGCAAATCACACCACGCTCAGTAGCAGAATGCTGTACAGTGCAAGTTCCTTTCTATATTCTCTTTCACTTGAAACTAGTTTAAAGAGAAATTTTAGCCCACATGATATACTGAAATATTTTACTGAATATCTTTTACCCAAATGCCAAAAAGCTGTTTTCATTTTTCAAAAAAATGAATACTTTTTCAGGACAAATATGACAAGTTCTTTTACCATTTTCTCAGAAAGAAAATAAGTGATAAAGTGTTCCTCAGAGAGCAATTTGTGAGAAAATTAAAATCCAAATGATAGCAAAATACCTTAAAAACCTTTGTTTTAAATGTGATTTGTTGTTTTTGTTATTAAAATAGCAGCATGATTTCTGGGAGGAAGCCACCTATCATCTAGACTGCAATGGAAAAAAACTCTTCCTTTTTTTCATGTCAGATGCCTTGGTCAATCAAAAGTTATGAGCAGAGTATGTGCCACATTTATCTGTATAGCAGGACACTACAGTCTTTTAGGGACTGCTATTTCTTGTGTGTTTTCATGAATGACACTCTGTTGTTTTATTTCCATACATTTCCAGCTGCCGTTCTCCTGCCGAAGTGAAACTGTCCAGGCGGGTTTTCGAGCATTTCCATTTTGCAGTACACGCAGCCTTCTCAGAACTGGGAGCCACACGCTGGCGCTCCAGGGACTTCTGGCTGCTCATGCTGCTGGTAGTTTTGCTTTGGTTCGTGAGACTTTACCTGCATTATTTGAGCCAGTGGCTCTTCCTTCAGATGATCTCCATTCCGGTTACAAAGTAAGTCCTGTTGCCTTCTTTCTCTGTCAGAATATTTCCACAAATAGTTGGATTCAAAGCAGTTCCTTCACACTATGAAAAGAACTGATGACTAAGACTCGTGCTAAGGGCTCTGCATGCAAGCTCTGATAGGAGCCTCTGCACAGACTAGGAGAACAAGGAAGACATCCAGACTGCAGATGATCTGACATGTAAATGTGACCCTAACAGAAAGGTGAAAGTGTTAATCATGTAAATTTTCAACCCAGAACAGGATGTGTCCATTTGTGCATCTTGTGTCATGCCTGCCTCTCCCCCTCTGAGATACCCAGCAGGTTATGTGTCTTCCACAAGAATCATTTCTCATTTTGGATCAAGTATTTCAAAATGCCTAAGAAGTGCACAAAAATGAAGAAGCATTTAAATCATATCTGATGTTACCAAAGTGATCTATGAGTAAAATACTTTGAAGAATTTAACTTTGATATATCAGTTTTACTGTGAGGACTGCAATGGGTTGACATATTTTAACTATATGATACATTGACTTTAGCTCATGAATCAGAGCGCTCTAGAGAGTTCCAGGAAAATCGTTACTTGTCATTACCTGACATTAAAAAAAAAAAAGATGGAGAACAAGTCCACAAGGTGATATATACCTGGTTCTCCATGTGTTGCTGTGGGGTAGAAAATGGGTTTACAGAGCAAATAAGATCAGTCATGCTTAGGGAAGGAAAGATTTCTTCTGTAGGAATGTTGGTTTTTTTTTTCTTTTCTTCACTTTAAAGCATGATGCAAACCCGAATCAGTCAGTAGGAGCCAGTAACATAGAACTCTGTGACCTGTGTCTGGTGTGATACTGGGATTATTGGCTAAAATTTGAACAGGGTGCCTGAGCAGACTCTGGACAGCACTGGATGTTGTTAAGGTGCACTTCTAGATCTTAATGCAAAGCCAGCCATCTCTTGCTCCGGCCTTGCACAGACCAGGTGGGCTCAGCCAGCTGGCATTAAAACTTTTGGGAGGCCAAGCATCAAGAGTCTGTGAAAGCAAAGGAAACACAACAGAAGGAAGCAGTGTGTGAGAGAGAGGTGGTCAGGTTCGAAGCCACTAATCACAGCTGTCCCAGGCAGTCAGATAGATAAAGGATAATGTTCTCAAGCCAAGATGCACTGGATCAGCATCCAAATCTGTAGCTGTGTGCCTGCAGAAGAGACTGGGTTAAGTGCTCTCTGGTCCTGCCAAATACAGCGGTAGCACTCATGAGTTGGAACCAAAGTGAGAATCAAACCACTTCACCTTTACTTAGGAGCAAAATTTAAGACACATTGATTTGCTTGAATTTTTTGTCTTAAATTTCAGCATCTGTGTGTAGCTCACGATGCCATGCAGTTCCTTTCTCCTACAATGCCAGCAAATTTACTCATTGTGCGAGATTTTCAAATTCCACCATCCCACGGTGGCAAGAGGAAAACTTCCAGTCACTTTAGGGATACTAAAAGCTATGTCTTCCTTGACACATTTTGCTCTTTATGCAGTGTCCAGAGGTACTGCAGTTTGCAGAGAGGGGTGAGCTCCTGGGGCCTTTGCTAACATCTTCCTGTAGCCCTGCCTGCACAGTCCCAAGGGCCTTGTTGCGCATTCACTGAACCGAGAGTCAGAGGGGATCAAAGGACGTCAAGGCAGGAGGAGGAGAAAGATTTTGCTTTTCTGAGTGGCTTCATACAGTTTTTGATCAGAGGATCGTGACCAGGATAAGGAGGCAGCTTTACAATGCAACATGCTGTATGCGTTATTCTATGATTTTTTAATAGTTTGCCCAGCAGCACAGACGAACCCTCTCCTTTTGCTTATTTACAGATTCCAGCTTTTCCCTCACACTGTTGAACTGTGCTACCAGAACTCCTTGCTCAAGACCAGTGAAGAGTTGGTCATGGTTGTGGTGGGACCCCTAACCTTGAATGCAGGGCTGCTTCTTATGGTCCTGATCAGATGGGGCTGTCAGCAGCTGTTTGACTCATTCCCTTCCTTCTTGTCAAAGTTTATCATAGCTCTGGGACTCTGGACAGTGCTAGACCCCTTGGCAGTGTTCATAGTGGATTCAGTCCTGGGGGTAAGTCACTTAAAATAACTTGGACACGAGACCTTGACGTAGAAGTTTGTTTTATTCAGTGAATCACTGCAAGATATGAAATTCCACCCCTGGCAATGGAACATGAAAGTTAAAAAGAAATTAAGTAATAATGTTATACATTACCTTTTTATTAACAAAATTCCCATCTAATGGAGTCACTGTGTTTCTGCATAAAATTAAGAGCACTGTATAAGCCATATATGGAGATAAGAAAGTAAATCCACCACTGGAATGATTGCATCTGCTTTGAAAAGGATTACTGCAATTTTGGATCTTAATGGGGATGGGTTAATGAGCAGTCCTGATTATTAGTGCTTTAGATTTTTTTAAGCGCTGAAACAGACAAACAGAAAAAATAGCAAAACCAAAAGGAGACATTATTGTGCACTTCCCTGACATGCAATGTAGTTAATATAACTTGCTGGCACACCAAAAAAGACTCATGAGATTGAAAGACAGACATGTTTAAGGAAACAGCTCCACCACACATAAAATTATGAGAGCAAATCTCCCAATTCTGTCTGTGCCTACATATGTGCTGTGTAGCCCATTTGTACTTTGGTGGCCGGGGGCTTTTATCACATCTGAGGTAATGCCCAATCTCCCAGAACACGCGTTTCAGATTTGGCTCTCACTGTGTAGGTGAAACCAGGTCCTTTCAATGGGTGCAGGGTGCTGTGAGCTTTTCTGGGGAACGTGGTATTGCTGTTATTCTGCCCTCGTCTGCTTTTCAAAGATATCTTTGTTGGTGTTGCTTGCTCCAGATCAAGTAGTAATCCACAGTCCGTGTTGTGGATCAGGTTTTCTCAGGTGTCTCTGCTCCTCATCCACTAACCTGTGCTCTGCTTTTAAGAATTCCTGCTAAAAATGTGATTTTTCCACTGTTTACATGCTGTTTCCCATTGCAATGATTTTGAAAATTAAAATTCAGCCATTCAAGAAATTTAATTGGAGCTTGCTTGGGAGGTAATTGTGATATTTTAAACATTTAAGCATGTGGCAACACACTGTAGTTTTCACTTGGACAGCCTGCGCTTTTTTTTTCTTCTTTTTTTTCTTTTTTTAATTTCATGGTGTAAACCATGCACAGAATTGAATTTTAATTGTAATTATTCTGATGATTAATTTTTTTCCTAGGAGAAAATGGGATATTTGCCCAATATTGAGGCTAGAAATATTTAAATATTTAAATATTTAAAAGGCTTTCCCCACTCCAACACTGGTGTATTCATAAAAACTGGAGGAAAGGCTGAGGTCTGCCTTGTCTTTCCCACACTTGCAGTGAGAAAATCATTGCCATTGATTTCAATGGAATTGTGTTCAGTCCTAGTCAGACTGGATTTGTTATCAGTTTCAAATAGGGCTTCTTTGCTTGGTCAGAGGGAAAGGTGAGATATGAATAAAGTAGCCAAAATTTCATTACAGTATTAAAAAAAAGCACACCTCTCTCTGTACTTCATACTGAAAATTTGGCAATTTTACCCGCCAAGGTTATCCTTGGTAGAAACTAATTTGTTCAAATCTTACACAATATACTGTGTGTATCCTTTCCAGAATGAAACTATATCTCTTACATGTGTTTTCATTATTACATTTGTATTTTGTTTTTTCTCCTGGCATTTTTTCAGCAGCTATTTCAGATTTACTTGCCAATCTATTTTATATCAAGCATTTTTAAAATGTTGTGCTGTGGTAATATGAGTTATTTTAGTGCTAGAATGTATTGTAGCATCCTAAACAGCCTTAATACTTATGAAAGATGACAGATAGCCCTGCAGACAAAGGTTTTTCTGTTTACTAACTAATTTGCTTTATTATAAGGGAAGACTAGAGAGCCAGTTCCATGTATGGGGGAGTTTCAACTCATAGTTCAAGATACTCTGTCAAATATATGATTCGAGGCTTGATTTACTATCAGCTTGTAGAAGGATGTTTCAGTAGTAAGAAAGTTTCCTATGGTTTTGAAGAATGCAGTTCAAGCTCCAGTTCTGCCAGAGCTTTCACAGGACCAGTCACTTGGTCTCTCTATAGCTTGTAAAAGGCAGAGTAACACCTCTTTAGCCACATGGATACTTGTCATCTTAAAAAACATTAGAGGCTGCAAAGTGTGCACAAGACCATCACTCTGTGGTGTGATAAGTACCGAAGACAGATATTGACAGATATTATTGAAACAATTTAAAGTGAAGACACCTTTCTTGGATGACGTCTTTGAGGACCACAGAAGGATTGACACATTTTCTTTGTTAGGAAAAATATATAGAAAGATACACTTCCCCCATGCCATTTTTGCCTATCCAGAAAAAACTGCTTGGATGAGAGAAAGAAATTTATTCTTATTTACCATTCAGACTTTTGCCTCTCTGGAGAGATGTCAGGATGTGACTGCTGTGCAGAGGATTTTCCTTGGTAGACAGTCTTCTTGGTGAGAAAGTGGTGGAGTCAGACAGCTTTTTTTTTTTGCTAGAAGAGAGGATAGAGCAGAACCAGGAGATAATGTATTTTAAGTTTTTTGTAAAGAATACAGACAGATCTGAATTAATGACTAGTCTGTATATACCTTTACCATTCTCCAGGGACTTGTAATTTCCATTACAGAAACTTGGCAAGGTTGCAAAGGGTGGAGAGAGAACAGAAATACGCTCCAGAATCTCAGTCCTTGTACAGCTCATCATTGGACTTCTGATTGTCTTTAGTTTGTTATGTATGTCACTGCAAAGGTAGCAAAAAATGGAGAGGAAGTTTTGACTCTTCCTAAGCATTAGTCCAGGCAAGTTTCTTAGGAAGGTGCAAATTTCTTGAAGCCTAAAGGTCACAGACTCCCCTTCTGAGTGATAAATACTGGATTTTTTGGTGGTGTGGTTTCACATCCTTGCAAAATGTGTTGTGATTTAATATGGATATGGTTGTCATTATGTAACTTTAAAAAGAAAAAAGTGAAGAGAGGTATTTATTTTAGCTCTGAGCAGTAGAAGACCCATGATATGTAGCTGAATTCTTCTAAATCGATCCAGCAGAGGGCAATAATATGTCAATACAGTAGCTAGTTCTTAAGAACTAGATATGGGGGGGAAAAAGGAAAATAATAAATTTTTGGGAAATTGTTTTCCATGTTTTACTGGCAGTATAATGAAATATTGAGTGCCAGGAAACCTTCAGGATTCTTTGTGAATCTTTGCAAAAATACACAAACCACCTCAATTAAATTGCTAATTTTGTTTTAGGAATATTAATTCCTTACCAAAATTTAGTATGCTAAAGACTTGTTTCATCTTCAGTAGAATGAAAATAGTTATACTTGTTTATTTGTTTACAGAACAGTTGAACATAAACTCTTAATAGCATAACTTAGTAGGGTATATGACTGTCATGTATCTTTGGAGAAGCTATAAATGATACAACTTACGGTTGCTACTTTGTACAGTTAAGAGGTATCTTTAATTCCACCACAGCAGTGGGAATACAGTACAGATGGACCTCTTCAGAGGTATTGGTCTCCTTGTGTCTCTATTTCTTCTCAGGAAAGAAAGAAATTAAATGATGGCTCTATCATAAAATAATGCTGATGCTTGTTAGTTATTCAGTGTTACAGGCTGTTCTTTGTGGCTTCCCAAACTGGACAGACTGGACACTAGGAGTGGAGGATCAAGGGAATATCTGATTTTCTGACTTAAAACGTTGCAGACAGACTTGATAATGCATGTATATAAATAAAAATATTGCTTCATTCGGGGGAAGTTGTCACTTTTGCACTGAAAAAAGGTCAACCCCTTTGGGCATAAATTAACCCTGTTGGTGTCCCCTGTTGTTCTACTTATAGTTGCTTTCTCCATTTTTCTCACCTCATTGAGCCTCAGTGAAGCTTTGTGAATCCACTACCTTCTTTGACTGAGGCTGTTGTTTGCAAGGCTAGTGGAAAAGCTATCACAGGTGTCAGCTAGCAACACATGCAGATGCCCTGATACTTCCATTTGGCATTTCAGACAACATGATGGTTACTTTTGTTTTCCAGTGGTAGCACCAAGCGGTGACTTGATCTGAAACTGGGAATTGGTGTGCATACGCCCACCAAAGTGCACACGTTCGAAATAATGTGACTTCCTGAGTCTAGTAGGAACCAGCATTTTTCTTCTGAGAAGGACAAGTCATTTTGAGACTGGTCAGTTTGGAATGATGCACTGGCACAAGTATTTTCTGCTCACTCAGCACTCCTAAAATCAGCAGCATAAATCATTCAATATTATGCTCCTGTGGTCACTGAAATAACACAAATTTCAGCCTTCTTCCCCTTCCACTTCTCCGGAAATATGCTAACAAGGCTCACATTAAGTACTTTCACTGTGATATGGGTTTTTTTTTTCAATAAACTGCCTCTATAGGGTAGATTTTTGTTGTACTAAAATAAGTCAGAATATAGTTAATTTCACATCTCATTGTTAATTTCAAATTGTGTGTAACAGACTCCTAAGTTTCAAGATGTGTGCCCCACAAATTACAGTTAAATCCTTCTTATAAAGAAGTTCAGGTTCTTTTGTGTCTATAGGTAAATAGTCTAATCAGGCTAGGCATTTTCTTATGTTGATTTTTTCCCCCATAACAGCGACTTGGGAACAGTGTAGAGAAACCCACTGCTGATGCCGCAAAGCTCTACTGGGTCTTTCTAAGAGCGGAGGAGTCGGGGATTCCTGGTGCCTTAATCACTGTGATGCTTTATACAATCCTGTTCATCATCTCATCAACAGTGTTGTACCTGTACTTCTTAAGGTGTGTCTCTTTATCTCATTATTCGCTTAGGAGCTTAGGCTCAAACCCCTTCTCCTGTAAGCTAAAACAAGGTGGCATCAGAAAGGACATATCAATGTCACATATCAAGATCCCGGAATTGCAAACAATCAAGAAGGGGTTAGCTTCTGTTTAACTTCTAAGGCACTGGTATTTGGTGGGCACAGTGAGTCAGAGAGTGAGCGAGCCACTTATTTCCTCAACAGGAACACAACTGATATAATGATTTTTCATAAAGTCTAGAAGCCTCTGTTCCTTTGGCTTCAGACAGTGGTGCCTGTGTCAAGGGTTTAAGCTCTAAATTTTGTGTACCTTTTATTTAGGTACTTTGCAAGATGTTGTCTTTAGTCTTCCAAGCAGCTTTCTTGGGAGAAATAGGAAGAATTTCAGGAAGTTGCATATGGTGTGATCTCTTTCTGAGTCTGCAGTGGCCCCCACAGTCTTTTGATGATACAGGATTTTTGACTTGATGTGGCTGAGGCTTTAACCTACTGCATGACATGACTTAATCCAAATAATTTTTCCATGCCTTTAGCCCATTATCAATATTCAGTCCATCATGAAATTTGACCAACTACCTTTCTTGCCACCTTTCTAGTGAGCACCATTAGCTGTACAGTCAATAGGGACAGGTGTGGGACACTGAAAATGAATAAGTTGTCCAATATATTGAATGAAAAAGTATATTTCCTTTTTTTCTGAGTGACTCATCTATGATGCAGCATGAATTTTGTACTGGCCCTCCATTCACTCAGTGATGAACATTGAGCGATGGCAAGCATCAATAAAAAGCCGTACTCAAAGGCAAGATGCAGGCAGGCGTAAGAAGAGAAAAGCTCAGCATATGCCCTCCATCTGACAGAATCATCCCTTGGTCTCCTTTCCACAAACTGTTGCAGCAGGCAGAAAAGATAAATGACAATTTAAATTTCTTCAAAGTATTTTAAAGCTCCTGTATTCCTGGAAGCTGTACACAACTCCAATGTACTGGTAGTCTAGTTAATTAGTTTTTGAGATGTTAATGCCTTCTTAATCATTGACTTAATAGTTTTGAATAGCTTCATAAGTTTTAGCTGCTGTCGTTTATTACACAGGAAAATTAATTTAAATTAAAACATTAGTAAGGCAGGTTTTTATGAGAATATTACCAACATCTTCATTGTCTAGGGAACAGGTGCAAGATCATCAAAGGTTCCTTTCCTTCTGGATCAATTTTCCCATAATGTTTTCCAATAAAGGGGTGGGGGGAGAATGTGACTAGGGGAAAAGTTGTCTTAGTACGACACATTTTTAAAATGATTCATAGCAAAATACAAAAGCAAAGGGAAGATAACAAAATCTGTTACAGTGCATAAGGTCTTTAAAGTTCTTTGCTTGACAACAAAAAGAAACAGTTTGAATAGTGGAGTTTGTGCATAGTAAAGTTATACTATAAGCTTCTGAAATTGGATCAACTTTCTATTCCTTGTATGCCCACAGCCCAACACAATGGGAACCTTGGACCTGGTTAGGACTCTTGAGTAGCACACTGTCAGTCCACTAATGATAACATTAAAACCTTTTAAAATGTTTTTAAGGAAAGCATCTTAACAATTCATAACATTGTTTCCGAATATTGATATAACAGCATTTGTTTT
Organism: Phalacrocorax aristotelis; assembly: GCF_949628215.1. Taxonomy (NCBI): domain Eukaryota; kingdom Metazoa; phylum Chordata; class Aves; order Suliformes; family Phalacrocoracidae; genus Phalacrocorax; species Phalacrocorax aristotelis. Next base: position 72,318,886 of record NC_134277.1, read on the forward strand.
AATGAGAAAATAGCATTATAGCCAAGGCAGTAGTATCCCTTTGTGTGAATATTTCTCAGGTGATGTATCTTAAAGATACTCAAATGTAATGTTGCTCGACTCAGAAAACAGATATTTTTTTACATAGGAATCCACCACATTTTTCTCTTGTAAGGTAAACCGATATAAATATTGAGGGATATCTTCTGTGTCCTGAGACACCAGACCACAGGGAAGACTGGCTGTTGGATGGTGGAGTTGGTGCCATTGGTTAGAATTACTCAGTATTTTGCCACTTAACAGAAGTGTTCAGCAGAGTATAAGAAAGGGATAAGAACAGTGAACCCACCAGACCACCAAAGCAAGTAGGGGAAGAGTCTGTTTGTGCCACAGCTAGAAAGCTTCATGGCAACACTGGTGAACAACCAGGAAGCTAATGAAATCATGGGCAGGGGATAAACAGCAGTAGGCATCTATTTGTGTCTTTATAAACCAACAAACCTCACTAAATCTGGCTCCCCTTGGGTGTCTTGGGAGTCTGTAGTATATCTAGCATGGAGAAATATTCTAGTTACTTTTTGGAAAAATGAAGTGGCACTTGTTGCAATTCCTTCATTTTAATTCCACTAGACATTAGAAACAGTCAGAAATTTGCTGGTGAAATGTTTTCTGCACTGTGAGAAAATGCAGACCCATCTCAACTAAAAGTGTCTGCTGGAAAGAGTCTAAATTTCCTGGTATTGAAATATTTTTTGGGGAAAACCTTCAAAAATCTAAAAGTTTCTCTGTTAACGGCAAATTTATTTTTATATTTTTTTACCGTTGTTTCCAAAAAAGGATGAGAAAGGCTCAAGCAAAGAGGTAATAAACTGTTTCAAACCACTCTACTCTTCAATTTTTGGTTTGTGTAAAGTTTTGAGAAGTCCAGTTTTTGATCTGACTCTGGATAGCAAATCATTTCAGTGTTTTCTGTTCTTGCTGATAAATAAATGACCTTGCAAGGTATTATACTGGGTCTCATATCTCTACAAAATAACATCAGAGTTTTGTCTTTCTGCTTATTGCATTAGCAATAGAAACTATTACTGTCGTATTTATAAGAAGCCATATTAAGATACAAGAAGAAGTGTTTTATTAGTTTTTGTGCCAAAGAAAAGAAATTAAAGCAGGTAACAGGAGGAGGCTGAGTCCTTTTGGGCAAAAGGAACAAAGCTGGAAGTGAGGCTTCATGATTCTTAATTAATTCAAAGTTAATTATATTGTTTATAACCATGTGCTTAAAATCTTCATATAGAAAATGTTTATGGCAGCAAATAGACAGTAATTTAACCACATTAAATTTTGCTTCATTTGAAATAAGAATGTTACATTAAGTGAGCTTAAATAAATGGCAAGGACTTTTCTTGTTTAACAAGATAAGTGGCAAGTCATTTAAATTGCTGACCTGGAATTTCAAAGACAAACACCATAAAATATTATTGTTTCAAGATGAGCAGAAGGTCAGAAAGCCCACCAGCTTGACTGGTAGTTTTTCAACTAAGCACAAGAAAATTCGAAGTTATGAGTCAGTGTTTGCAAAAATGTATCTATTGTGTTGAAAGAACATCTAATGTAGATCCAGGGATTAAGAGACAAACTTTTCTTTGAAGACGCTGTGGAATTTGGAAAATTACTCCATGGAAGGGTTTTATTTATTTTTAAAAAAATATTTTCTGTAGCATTTTTTAAGGTACTTTAGTATCCTACTCTGCCGTAGCACTGATTTGCATTTCACACTTTAGAGCTTTTTCTATTATTTCTTGGTAGCCAGTTTTTTTTGTATTCCCAGGATTACCTACTTCTCAGTTAGGTTGTCTTCCAGCTGCTCTCCTCTTTTTGTAAAAGAATCCCAAAATGACATCTTGGAAACTACAGCAAATTTAGGACTGCAGCTTCAAAAAGCAATGTTTCAAAAAAGAAGGGTGGGGAAAAAAGTACAGAGAGTGCATTTGCAGCAAAGGAGATATAACTCCCTAATCTGATGTTGAGCCAGACTGCAAGATTTCAGTATCAGAATAGCTACTCCATCACAGAAGCTCTTGGATATAGAGCATGACCCTAAGATACATACTCCCCTTTGAAGAGAGAGCTAAAGCTCCTCCTGAGATCAAGTTGAAAAACTGTCTGTTGGTGCATCTCCTTATTTCTGTTCCTCACTAAATCTCAGTTGAGGGCAAAATTGTACCAAGTAGCTTATGAAGTGTGTTTCTCTGCAATTACTGGGTGCACTGTAAGGTGATATATAGAGCTGGTGTAAATGTCAGCTTCATTCTGATTTACTTCAACAGTCCGCTGCCTTCCACCCACACACACATTGGTTAGCACATAATGCCAATACAAGATCCGAGAAAAAGGATCAGCCACAAGAATTGTGTCTAGTGCTACTCTGCATGAGAAGGATGAGAGTTCAGAGGAATTGTGCCTGTGATCTCTCTCCCACCTGCCAAAAAGTGAAGGACCTGTACAGCCCCACAGAAGACTGAGCATTTTGTTGGTTGCAGTGCCATGCAGCAATCCCTGTGCTTCTCTTGACTACCCAGCCAGTCTCTGTGAGGGATGGAAAAGCTGAGATTGGCACCAAGCAATGGCTGAATTGTAATAAAATATTAGCTTGGAAGAGTATACAAAAGGAAAGACCTCAGTTCAATATCCGTGATTAAGATTCCAGATTTTTTGATCTTTATTTTTTGAACCCCTGGTTTTGGAATAAAAGTAGAATGAGAGAGAGATGAACTTGAAGAGGTTCCTTTTGAATTAAACAGCAACGTTTTGAAGTTTTAAAGTTCATCTAAGGCTAAAAATGTGACACTAGGCTTTTCCAAAAACCTCACAATATTTCTTGGTTTCACCTACATTAAGAAATACCACACAAAAAGCCTTTCTTGTGGTAGAGAATTTTACTGTGTAGTGCTTATTCAATTCCCTACCACAGCACAGAAATGTCATAGAAAAACAAAGCCAACAAATGAAATGAACTTTTCTAACATCAAGAGAAGTTTAGATTGTATAGACTTCAGGCTTGGGGTTGAAAAAAATGGTGAGTAGTTCCTTTCTATATGATGTGGTTTATTGAACCCTGGCACAGAAGGACTTCCATTCATGCCTAACTGAGGTAGTCCATGTAAGCACTGGAATTACTTACCCAACAGAAAGCTAAGGACAGACATTGGACATTTCTGAAGGAAGGGAAGATCAGGATCTTTCTGGGAAGTCAATATCTTGAAATAATTAAAAGAAATTGCTGCTTAAGTTCATGTGATTTGATTCAAGTGTTGTAAAGTCTCCAGAGGGTTGGAGAGGGTTGTATGTTAAAGAACTTGTGGGAAAGAAGGTTCTTACTCATGGGACAGTCATGAAGAGAAAGCCAGGCTTTAGAAGTCTACAACAGGGTAAGACTCCTTTTTCTTTTTTGCATCAAGAGTACTTTCAAAGAAGAACCAAATGTGTCATATCTATCCTTAGGCTACATAGCGAAGGATGGCTCTTGGATGTATTTCAACGCATCTATGGTGAGGAAGGCGCATTCTTTGTTCCATTGGATTTAGAGATTTCCAATCAGGAGCTGAGCTACATTATGAAGAGGGCTGAGCAGTGGAGAGGAATCAACGGTGAAAGACGTATGGTGAGCAGTGAATAGTCTCCAAAAAGAGCCTGTGACATACTGGTCCAAATTAATGCTTTGTATTTCTGGGTATTACCTAAAAGACCTAGATATACAAGAAAATTATTCTTAGGGTGCTTCTTTGAATGGAGAAGCTAAGAAGCACGTTCAGGAGAATTTTGTGAGAAGGTTGTATGTGTATTGCTTGGACATCTTGAGGGTTACAATCTGATTTGTATCCAAAGGCTTAGCAGCATCACTGATGTAAAAAATTATCTATGGCATCTGGTGATTCTTGACTGCGTTGTAGAGATTTGCTGCTTGTTTAAATATCAGTATGATCCCAGATAATTTCTCAGCCAGCTCAGCAAACTGGGGAGCTCCATGGACAAGTCGAATTTGCTCCCTGCAAGGGCATGGATGGGGCTGCCCTGAGGAGAGAGTGTGAGTTTGGTGAGTCAGATGTCATAGCCATGCTTTCCTTCCTGGCCCTTTCCTTCTGGGATTGCCCAGAGGAGTAGGCTGAGTTGGAAATGTACAGGGGGAGGTAGGAGAGGTCTGAAGTTGGTCTGCTTTACTTTGGCTATCAAAATAATTCCTCTATTAAGTCACTAGGCTCTAGTCCCATATACAGACTTTAAGCCATGATGTGCAGGAGATATATCTGTGTTTGCAGTGTCCAGTGTTGGGGATGCCATCTGGTCATAACTGCTTTCAGAGAATTGAAAATAGCAGAAGTAACAGGGTCGGTAGTCTGTGAGGGTCATTGCTTTCCTTCTGTGAGGGATATTTTCTTCCTTGCTTTCTAGCTTTGCATCACCATTATTAATTCCTATAGGACTATCTTATAAAACAGCTCTTGGACAATTACTAAAGTGCTCATCGATTGGATTTATACATCTGTGAGTGTCTCTGTGCACAACACCTTGTTCAGTAACTCTCCTGCTTCAGTGTAAAAATTAGCAGATTCCAGGTAGGAAGGAAATTAGTCCTCTTAAGTACGTATGAGTTGTTTGTGTTCTTTTCTTTTCTAACCCACTGGAACAAGTGATTTCAGATCAGGGTCTGCAGGTTTTCAAGTCTCTATAGCTACCTCTGAAAGATCAGCTAAATATATGCCCTCAGTTGTCACTGCTATAAACGTCTGGCACAGCTGTAATTATTTTCCACTTTTTTTGTGCTGACAGTTTGGACCCTGAAAGGAGAAAAAAAAGGTGAATGCACCAACTGAATGAAAAAACCAGATAGTAAGCTTAATTTTTGTGGGAAAGCACAAAGCACTGCACTGCATTTCAACAGAGGGGAGGGAAAAGGTATGAGTGACTGAATGTGCTACCACAGCCACCTGCCTCAGATATTCCTACTTTTTATAGAGATAGCACTTATTTGCTTTACCCCAGTAAGCAAAATCATCCTTCTTTTTTAACTTAAAACCTTTCTACAGTAAGTCAAAACATAGCTACTGATGATTGGTTTCTATTACCTTTGTTACAGGTTAAGTAAGGTCAAACAAAGAATATAGTGGAATCATTTTACATGCCAGGACTACCAATGTCATATGGAAAAAGTGGTGGATAAGGCAACTGCAAACAACTGCTTTTCTGTTTCAAGTGCCGAATACATTTCTAATGATATTACCAGTATATAATTTCTTGCAGCAGTACAGAAAGGGCTGGATGAGCAGAGGGAGAATAAAAAAAAAAGGGGGAGGTCGGGAAGGAGAGGATGGGGGGTAAAGATGAATGGAAAAGAATAGAAGGAATGATTACTTCTTTGTATACAAATAGTCTGCCCCTGAATGGAAGAAATCTGGATTATAATAGAATCATAGAATATTTTGGGTTGGAAGGGACCTTTACAGGTCATCTAGTCCAACCCCCCTGCAGTGAGCAGGGACATCTTTAACTAGATTGGGTTGCTTAGAGCCCCATCCAAACTCACCTTGAATGTTTCCAGGCATGGGGCATCTACCACCTCTCTGGGCAACCTGTGCCAGTGTTTCACCACCCTCAGTGTAAGAAATTTCTTCCTTCTATCTAGACTAAATCTATGATCTTTTAGTTTAAAACCATTAACTCTTGTCCTATTGCAACAGGCCTTGCTAAGGAGTTTGTCCCCATCTTATAAGCCCCCTTTAAGTACTGAAAAGCTGCAGTAAGGTCTCCTTAGAGCCTTCTCTTCTCCAGGCTGAACTATCCAAAATCTCTCAGCGTTTCTTCATAGGAGAGGTGTTCCATCCCTCTGACCATTTTTGCGGCCCTCCACTGGAGCTGATCCAACAGGTCCATGTTGTTCTCGTGCTGAGGGCTCCAGAGTTGGATGCAGTATTCCAAGAGGGGTCTCACGAGAGTGGAGTAGAGGGGCATATCCACTGCTATAATAAGGCATAGTTCAGAGGACAGAACATTGAACAACATGGCCCATACCTATAGACATATGTAAGTGCCTAATTTTGCTCCCAATATGCAGCTTGGCATGTATGAAATGCCATATTGAAATGTGAGTACCTGATCTTACTCTGAGATCCTTTAAAATGGACCCAGCCTCAGACAGATCCAGCAGGAGGGAGGGCCCACTCAGAGTAGAGGGAGGACTCCCCTGTGCTGCCTAGGGAGCACTGTGCACCTCATTTGACAAAACAGAGTGATGCACACTTTTGCCTTTACCCAAAGTCCCTGAGTTTCTGGTTCCTATTCTGTCTAAGTCTGCATGAATTTTGTGCCTTTTCCTTTATATCGGCCCTATTCAAATGCCAGGCTGTGACAGTATTAAGCATTCCTGTTCTCTGTGGGACATACTGGTACAGACTATACGATACAAGGAGATAGGAATAATGCAGAAAGTGTGCAGGGATTTGCATCCCTGGCATTAGCTGGATCTCTGTAATTTATTTCACTGGGCACAGGATCTGCCTCACAATGAGGAAAACTTGTAAGCGGAGACTACTGTCCAAAACTCCCAAGCTATCTGTACGAAACATGAATACTGTGAAAATATAACCAGTGTTCTTCAGAAACCTGAAATCTTCCCCTTCTGCTCCAATTTCTTGTTTATATTATTTTAATGGAAAAAAGAACCACCAAACCAAATTTCATTAGCTCTTTGGCAAATCTGGTTTTGTAATGAAAACTTGCTCCATTCCAGAAATATGTTCTCCACATTGAGCATCTCCCTGCCAGACTAGGAACTATGTTTTTCAGGTCTTTTGTGCTCCTAGGCGTTGCAGATACTGAAAGACCCTTTTCCTGCCACAAATTTGCATAAGGTATTTATCTTGTCCCTTTCTTTTTGTATGTCTAATTGTACAAAGTAATCAGTATGGAAGACACATCACTAGGCCTTTTGCGTGCATTATTAATGTGTTAATTTTTAAATAAGATACCAAATTAACTGTGAGCAATTTTTATAAAGGGAAGCATGAGACAGCCATATCTTACATCACTCCATATTAAAAATATATTTTAAATGGAGGTCATTCAAGTAAATAGTCAGTCAAACCTTCTGGAAAAAATAGGTCTACGTTTTTGCAATATTTTCTTGCTATTAACCATGTGCTTCTCATTTTTATTCCCTGGATTAAAAATTGCCCCATAAATGGGTATTTTATAATATGCTTAATTTCCTTTTATTAAATTGATAAATGCAGCAGCAGAGGACACATTTACAGTATGATGAGAATTTAAGGTTATTGCATTTTATAATTTTTATATTGTTCAGAGAAGCGATCTGTCATTTGTGGAATGACATCCATGCCATCATTTCAAAGTATTTTCAGTCATTCTTTTGATAGGAAAAAGGTCACTTTCTATAGACCAGGAAGACATCACTCTATTAAACTAATTTGCCTACATGCAAATTTTGTCATTTTTACCTCATTAAGTATTTATCATAGAGTAAAAAAATATATATATTCATGAAGGGGCAGCTAGCAGCCTGATGAAGCTGGAACTAATATTTTGCAACTCTAATGATTTTTTGCATCCTTAATTAGATAGCATAAGGTTGATATGATTAGGTCAGGATGTAGTGTTTTTCATTAAAATACATTTTAGAAGCTGTATTCATAATCTGCCCTTGCAATTAAATAATGAGCCTATGAGTTTAATATTATCGACCCAATTATTATCCCATGGAAAAGTATACCTTTAATAAATTTGTGCCGTAGGACCTTCATTAGCAACAAAACGAATTATATTTCCAGGTACACGAATTACACGGCCACAATCACTTTTACGTAGCGTTTTGGAAGGCACTGTAGGGAGAGAGCCACTAAAGCCCCCTACCATACAGAAATGCACATGATTATTTTGGAAAATGTGATTTACAATGCCTTTAATGAGGAAAGCTGAAAAGAAGTAAAAACGCCACATATAGAGGCAGACAAATATTTGTAAAAACAAATATTTGCAGGAACAGTGTTCTGGGTACCTTCTGCCACGAGGAAGCATGGACCTCATTCCTCAACCTGTTATAAATATGGAGGCAGAGCTGAATATTTACTGATCTTTTATTAGAGATGGGCACATGTTAAATGTATGTAAAATTCCAGAATCAGGAATATGAGGACCAGTGGCAGACAGGAATACGTTAACTTGCCATTGATAACAACAGATCAGTGGTGAGGTCAGGACTCTGGATTTTGGCCAGCCCTTTTTTTTTTTTTTGGTAGATGTGATAAAAGTGACAATGACTTGCTGTCTTCACAAAGTAATCAGTTTCCCAAAGTTAAGTGACAGTTCTGAGCCAAAATATCAAGTGGGGTTTTCTTTTGCCTGAACAGATAATAGTCTTAAAAAATAAAAAAAAAAAAAAAAAAAAAAGAGGAAAGTATATCTAGTAAAACTGGTTCTGACCAGGGTTTGTTTTCTGAATGCGGTGTGTTGTGGCTGGATCAGTTTTTAGGTGTGCAGTGCCCAGCGCATCACTGTGCTCATATTTAAAGCCTCTGAACCATTTATCAGGTGAATTGCTGTCAGCAGGAGTAAAAAGGAAAAAATCTGGTCCTCAGTGATTTTTACTGCATTTAGCCCTCAAGGTACCACCACTGGTTGCAGTGGGACTTTTTACATAACAATACTAATGATGAGAAAAGTTGTACAAGCAGTAAGCTGAAACAACACCATTAGTACACCAAGCATAGGCCCAGAAGGTTTGCACATAGAGAAGGTTTCTGAAAAAAATGCAAGCTCTATAGGCAAGAAGATAATGTGAAACCTACACTTGAAACAAAGCCTGATGCACTGCAAAATTATTTTAATGAGACCAGGGCTAATTTTCTAATTCTAAAATGATATTATAGCAAACGATAAAAAATTACCCGGCAGTAGTTTTTTGAAAGGAAAATATATTTGTAATTATCTTGAACACACAAGATTACTTCAGGGCCTATTATCGACACAATTTTTGGTACCACTTTACACTAATTTGCATTTATTACTCTCAGGCCAACTATTAATATGTTAATAAATAAGTCATTAATACTTGTTATTTAATTGCTATCTATTTATTCCTGTTCAATAATGCATTAATTACTTGTGAATAGTTGAGGGCAAAATCCTGCCCTTGCTAGTGGAATCAGCAGTGGCAAGAGAGGAAACCAATGTTGGACGTGTCAGCGTTACAAGGGCTGGCAGGCAGCAAGTCACTTAACCCATTTAGCATGAGGAGGTTAACTTTTCATCTTGTCTTAGAGAGCCTCCAGGTAGTCTGTGCTCCAGCAAAAGCTGCTCGGCCACAGGTGGAGGCTGCTGAAGGCAGGCAGTACCACACCTGAGATCACCATAATTTGTCTCTTTTTATGGTCCTGGCCTTGCTCCCATGCTGGATTTTGGAGCTGCTTGCAAAGACAGGTGGATGATGGATGGGGAGAAGCCAAGGGCAAAGACTGAAGTCCTCTGAGAGCCGGCGCTGCGCCGTGGAAAGTGCGGCGCGTAGTGAGAAATGGAAGTAGGCACGTCCCTTTCTTGCAGTTGATATTGGAAACAGAAAAAGGAGGATACCCTGCCCTACCCTGATCCAAAATCCCAGATTCAAGCTCTTCAGTTCCCCTTGTATAAGTAGACTGCACTGTAGATCAAAAAAGGCTAAAGAAAATACTGCCATCATAATTGTTGTATTTTCTGTCTGAAGGTTTAGCACTACTCTGAGTGAAATTTCTTTCCTCTTTTTGGAGAAAGATGACACCTAGAAATGGATGGTGAGACCAGGTCAAATTTTGAACAAGAATGCCAGCCTGTCTCTGTGGATCTAATAGATCTGATCATTGTAAATTTCTCTGAAGTTGCAGGGTGAATTTTTCCCAGGAACAAAAATTGAAATTTTGCCATTGCCATTCAGGAAGCTTGATTTTCAAAAAATAGGTGAAAAGTTGCAGGGGTATTTTGGCTTTAAAAAAAAAAAAAAAGATTGAGGAAATGAGCTGGAAGGGGTGATACCATGGTACAGAATTGTGGGGTCCTGAAGGAAAAGTCAGCAAAGAACAAGGTGGTCATAAGAGAAAAGAATGGAAAGTCATTCAGGAATTTGTGCAGAAGACATAAACATGCCAAGGAAAATGGAAAGAAATGCCAGGTAAGAGAAGTTGATGGGAAAAAATAGCTATATAATCATGTTACTTTTGGTTCAATGAAAAGAATTCTCTTCTCAAATTGCTGATTTAGGTATCAATGGTCTGTAAATGAAGAAATGAAAACCTATTGAGAAAGCAAAAGAATAGAAAGTGAAAATTTCCTTTTTATTTGTCCATTCTTCTGTTTGCAAACTCTTTCTGACTATGAGTTACACCTTATATATGTAAGTTCTACCTCATGTACTCTGTATTGTATCTTTAAAAAATAACAAATGGCTGAGAGCGCTCAAGCTGCAGTAGAAGAAATGGTCTTACAATTTTGATTTATGGTTTCTTTTCCCTAAACTAGTTTCAGTGATCTTTTAGAAACCCAGCATTTTGTGAGTTCACTGTCAGGTTTCTTTTTCCTAACATTAACCCATGTTGTAAAAAATTTTGCTCACTGGAGCTCTCAATAGCGTCTCCAGCAATTTAGATTCTACCAAGAATCAAAATGAAGTTTACTGTATGAGTAACATAGGAAACTGGAAAGCAGTAGCAACACTGACTTTGAGCATATCCAGAAAAATGAGCAGTAATGTAGAATTTAATCCTTTAAGCAGCAGTATCAATAAATCGCTATGTTGACCTGGGGTAATGCAGAATTGTTTTAACCAGTACAAGTAAAGCACCCGGCTAGTCCAGCACAATTCGGCTTAGCATGTTGAAATGACAACACTAGGCAATAAGAAATAATTACCTATCTGCTACAGAAATTGTAGGAGGGGAACTGTGACCCCTTTGCAGTCAACAGCAAAACTTGCTCTGACTTCATTAGGGCCAGAATTTCCATCTGTCTCTGTAAGCAAAGGAGAAGGGAGGAAATAGGGCCATGTCTCACTGAACTTCTACGTGATCTGTGTATATAAGGTCAGATTCTCATCTGGAATAAATTATTGAAGGCAGAGTCTGTATTTTTTTGAAGATTAAATAGAGATTGAAAGTCATGAGATGAGCAAAGGGAAGGCTCAGCCCAGTAATGGGATGTTAGAGAAAACAGAGCAAAATGTAAGGTCAGAAAAGAGTGTAGCTTTCTGTCGCCTCTTAGATTTAAAATAAAATTATTTCTGTATGAAATGACGAGGCCCTGAACTCTGTAGGATCAAATTGGCCAGATGGTTCTGGAACACTTTGCTTGCTGTTCTTTTAGAGTCTTTTAGTCCACAGGGAGTGGTGGGTGAACAGAAGAAAGGGGGGAAATGTGGATGTTCGGAAGCATCTGGAATAGCCAACTATGCTGACCATACCCAGACATGCCATTAAGCATCACAACACTTGATTAGTAACTCGTCACAAAGTGTGTATGTGCAAGCTGTGGAAAACATGGTAATGCAGACTAGGTAAAGGAAAAGCTTCTTTTGCCTGGGTGGGTAAGTCTAAGGAGTTGAACTGTTTAAACAAACATGTAGACAAAAAGAAGCCTTGTAATAAATTACAACAGTGGTTGAATGGATATAATCAACAAGTAGACTAATGAAAACTGCCTTGGAAGTTAAGTGTTACTAGAGTAACACTGCACAGGACTTTCTTGATTCCATGTTGTATCCCATCTTAAAGAAGAAGGAAAAAAAAAAAGAGAGATGAAAAACAGATTAAAAAACCAAAGAGCTATGCAAGCCTCTCTGAATCTAAAAGTTGCATGACAATAGGTTATAAAGAATAAAAAAGGTAAAAAGAAAAGCAAACTTTGCAGAGGCAAGTACTACGGGCTATTTACAGCATTTCTTTTTTGGTTGCTATGTGATATCTCATATGATAACACTATAAATTGAAAACAAAATGATTTAGTCAAACTCCATGGAATTTGCTCAGGGGGGTTGTAAACACAATCTTGTTTTTAGAAAACATGTATTTTGTTACTCTTTTCAATGAGAACTGATTTATTCAAGTCTCCTTTACTATCCCCGTTATACACACAATATAGTATTTCCAGAGTGAATGGTAACAAATCATTTTAATCCTATAATCAATACATGAATTATATAAAGGTCTTAGTGCAGATGGACCGAATTAATTGTCTGCTGACACCCTTCTGATTACTGTACTGGCAGAAAGGTGTTAATTTCTGTAATACTTCAACAGATATCCAAACTGTTTTGTCAGAGAGGTTGGACAGTGATGGAGGAGGAGTACACTTAACTGTAATTTTTGTAGTAATTCATGGGAAGCTTCATTGACATGTGCTAATGGCACTTGATTGCCCTCAAGATGTTTTCACAACAGAACTCTGCAAGTGCCACATCAAGGTTTGCACAGTCAAATAGTTTTTTCTCTTTGCATCTAGATAATTTGTGACCACAGGCAAACTTTTGAAAATCCAAGGTGGTTTGCAGTACTCCATTGGGGTGAATCTGTCATCAGCTGGCCGGTACAGATCAGTGCACTAATGAAGAGCAAGCTCTTTGGGTTTTTCTGTCATTTCTGTGCAAGAAATCCATTTCATTTCTCCTCAGTGGCAGGGCATGTTATACATCTCATCCCATATAATCTGACTTACATTATAATTTGATTCATACACAGCCTTTCCACAGAGATTAATTAGCAGCAGGTTTGAAGTTTGCAAGTGAAAATATGATAATTAGTTTTCCTGGAATGTTAACATTTCAACACTTCAGGTTCTCTCCATCTTTGTCTTCAATGAAGCTGCAGTAAACGAGCACTATTTCTCTTCTAAATCAGGCTCTTGTGAGGTTTGAAATACAGACATTTTCATCAAGCTGGATAATTTCCATGGAAAATTTACTAGCTCATGAAATATTGCAGGAGTAATTTATACAATGACTCTCTCCTCCCCTTGGTAGGCTGAAGTATGATGTGAGCAGTTCTGAAAACCCCCAGGACAGTCACTTATTTAACGGTGATTCCTATTCTTTGTAACAAAAATCAGCTGAGTCTTCATTTTTGCGCAAAACAGAATTAACCAATAGGTGTCTCATATGGTTGTCAGGTAGTGCTGTAAACAAGGTTACTTTAATACCTTTGACTGCACTCATTTGTTCTGTTGGAGTGTATAATACAGGTAACTCATTGGTGCATACAACATCTCTAAGTCTAACAACTTAGCAGGATTGTGAAAAGAATCAACAATTTACCTGAATAACAAAAACATTCAAAGTTACAGTAGTGAGTAAAAATGTTCTATGAAATATCAGCCCTGTTGATTAATAGGCATAATTTAATTACTAACAGATGGGGCTTAAGAAGAAACTCACATTATGGAAAAGTTACTGTGGTGTTGTCCGTTATGGGTGGGTGTAGCTGTTTAAAAGCTAATATTTGCTTAATTATTCGTGAACTATCCCCCTTGATGTTGTACAGATTTCTTTTTTCCAATGATATGATTTTTTAAAATCTCAGCCTTCTCTATTTACTGAGCTCATCTCATCTTCTTACATCGTCGGCATCAGTCATCCTCTGAGGTTGAGCAGGATACTATAGGCGCTCATGATCTAGCCAGGTAAGGGGTAATTGAAATACTTCTACCAATATAACATCTAAATCACCATATGGTTGTGAGCTTGCGTATGCAATTGCATGAAGTTCATGTGCCAATTATGTACGTAGTTACAAGCATTTTTTTTGCAGATCAGGCTCTTAATTTCTTCCTTTAGAGGAAATGGCTTTACTACCATTGTTTGTCCCACAAAAGGCTGCTAACAAAGAGTGAATTACTTTAGATGTAAGTGCATTAGAGAATACTTGAGCAATGTTACAAAACTGAAGCCTCAAGTAGTTTGCGTTCTAGTAATGACCTTGAAATATTGTGGGATCAAATGATGTTTTCTTCTTTAAAAGTAAAATTCCTCACACTGACAGCAGAGGCTACTGAAGACATCTGCACATAGCAGAGCAAAATCCCCTTGCCCACTGAACGGGGCTGGAGGAATATAGCAAGCACTGAACAAGGTCTGGCTGTATATAAGAATAGCTCTAGGAGACTCGATGGGAAGGCTGAGGTCTTGCCACTCTGTGTCTGCACGGAGAGGTTAGCAAAGATGTGCACTTGTTCTCAAGCCCATCCCCTTTTCTGTCTTAACCTGAGCTCAGAAGGTGAAGAAAACTTTGTGCCTGAGCCTACAGGTGAGCTTTGGCTAAGCTAAAGCCAAGTGTGGGCAGAATGCATGTAATTTGTAGGATTCAGCAGACACTTGTCCTTCCTGGTGTAGGTATGCCAAAGACTGTGGTCTCAGAGTAGGCTACGAACCCCAGCTCTGGCACAAGATTTGAGATAGGTACCCTTTGAAGCTGTATAGAAATGGGGGCTGAGTTAGATTTTCTCTGCTGATGCCTGACAGGTCTGTCTAGGGCCTGTTTGCAGGAGTTTTCTGAAAGGGGTCATAATTTTCACCCTGGCGTGTTTGTCAGGACAGAAATATGCTCTCGCCATGCTTCCCATCTACATTGTTTTTTTATAATGGTGATAATCAGGGCATCTAAAACAACAGTTATTTCCTGGGTCTGTCTGAAACCTGGGACAAGTGTCTCTGAGGCCGGCCAGTGAGACTTTGTTGTTGTACGGAGACTTGTTTTCTCCTGATCAACAAAGGGGGAGAGGAAGCTATGCCCCAGGGAGGTGAGGTTGTAAGGAATTCCTGCCAACAACAAAAAAGAGAAGGAGGCAAATTGACTGTTTTATTAGGAACATGATCTGTAGTGTTTTTCATCTGGAGAGGGGATTGTTGCATGCTGATGAATATGGGTATCGTGTCACAAGAGTGCTAAAATGCCCCTGAGCAAGTATGTTCCTCCAGCTCTCCTTCAGTAGCTCCTGCTACCCCAGCCACTGACCTGTGAAATGTGGTCGCATCCTCTGTATTTTTTCCTCTATTTTGAAAGCTCTTCTTTTCATCTTGCAAAATATTACCATAAACAGTTAAATGGGAGTTGTATTTGCAAGGATTTGTGATTAATATTAACGGAAAATCTGACAGGTCGGGTGGTCAGAAAGGGATAATTGTGCCATTCAGGAGACATGTAAGTACAACAGGTTTTGTGGATTTATTGTTTCAAAACTTACTTGGTTTTGTCCAAAACAGAACAGACTTTTAAAAATAAAAATTTCTGAAATAAAACCCAGCAATTTTGGAGAGGGTGTAGAGAAATGATCAGGAGAAAAGGTGGGCAGTTGCTAACTTTGGCATGCTCTAATGAAGATGAAGCCAAACTTTGAGCCCCACAACACCTTGATCACATGAATCCTAGGGCCTCCTCTCCTGCCAGTTCTGAGCACCTCTGGCTCTGCCTAACCTAAGTATTTAGGATCAGCTCAGCATATCTTCTGAGGTGTTTATCTCCCTTCACTGACTGGGTGCAGAGACTTATTTACACGCCAGGCTCCCTGATTATGGCCCAGCGACAGTAGCATCAGCAAGTTGATGTAACACTTTTAGTGGTACTGTCAGGCACTAGGACTGAATTCCCATGTCCTTAAAATGAGAAAGGAAAAGGGAAAGGGCAAAGCTAGGCAGCATCTTGGGGAGCTGGGTTCCCCCCAAGCCCTCCCCAGGCTGTAGCAGTGGGAGCAGCCTGTCTGATTTTGCAGGGCATTTCTCTGGCCACAGTAACGATGAAGGGTTATTTAAAAATAGGGAAATTGCACCTGGTCATTTAAAATATCTCAGAAGGCTTTGTTGTACCTTTCAGATGATCAGCCATTGAAATTGGCACATTGGCCATGACATGATTAATTCTTTGATGAATCGGTCCCTTTGCGTAGAAAATTATCCCATCAGAAACACTCTGAGTAGCGCTAGCCTGCAGGCTTGAAGCTTAAGCTCAGTCACAGCATAAAAACCTCCCCAACCTTGTTTTCTTTTGCAGCTGAGATTACCCATTTAGGACTTGTAGTTTAGACTTTTCTCAGATAAACCCCCTTTTGTATTAATGGGTCTTGTCTGAGAGAGCAAGCTTGCCAATTCGATCCTTACTTCACTAGTTCACAAAGAAGGATGCTTATTTTAGCTTTATTGAACACATTTGGGCTCTGCATTTCCATTTAACAAGTGGGAAATGTAGTAAAGGTAAAAAGCTGGTTTCTGTCTCTTTCAAAGTCAATATAGGTGGAGAAAAAACCATAGTGGGTAGTGTCTTGTTAAGCTTTTTTAGGACTACTCTACCCTTTCCCTTGATTAGTTCCTCTTTGCTGAAATCTGATGGGCTTCAAATAAACTGAAGGCTTGTGAACCTGGGAGCCTAAGCCCTCCTGCTGCTAAGGAAAGGTTTATAGACTAGTTCCTTTCATTATTGCTTTATAAATGGCATTGTTTGAAGCAGGGCATACTGCAGCTTGAATAACAACTTGGAGGATGTTAGTTAATTTGCTGTTTGAGAACTAGTGTCTTTTCAAGTGGCTTTTGGGGGGTTCAGGTAATTGTTAGTATTTGAGACAGATGGGAAATCTTTTGCTGACAAATATTATCCCACCTGACACTCAAGTCTGGGCAACATCCACCACATGTATGCAGGCCTCCAGGGCTACAGATATGCAGTGAGTGCCTTTGGCTCTCTAGGTAGGCGTGACACTGATACAACTTATGGAGAGCCCTGCACAATTTGTCAGGCCCTTCCACAGAGTGAGAGAGCCAGAACCTCCACCAGCTCCCCCAGCTGCAGCCCAGGCCATGCAGCGGAGCTTTATGGATCTCTCTCCCCTTCAAACAGCAGTGCCAGGATTGGAGCAGCACAGCCTCAACACGTTCCTCTATGGGGTGATCTTCTGCTGCTTGGCATTGGCAGTGTCTCCCATTTCAGAACATCTGAGTCTGTGGTGTCCTTAACGCCCAATGACTTGTTCCAGTGACAAAGAAAAGACCTTTTGAAATGGAAGAAGGTCCAGGGTGCTTGACTTTAAAAGTGTCTTCTTAAAAGCGCTGCTCTGTCCACCATAGCCCCTTCCATTCTTGTTTTCTTTCACACCAAATTTGGTGCAGGTTCCTGCAGAATCTGTGTGTTTTCCTGGTTTGAGTCTCCTTTCTCAATAGTACAGCTTCCTTGTGCTTGCTTGGCCATTTCTGCCCCCCAGGCTATGTGACAAGTAGCTAGGGACCAAAGTAGCCTTTTTGTGTTCTGTACCTGAACAAGTGTGTCCTGATGTCCGTGGTGTGCCAGCTCAGTACGGATGTGTAGAGGAGGGTGATTTTATGATTTGAGTAGTATTCTTCAGAGGAAATAGACGTGCAATCAAATAGCTGAAGGAGGATGAGCACCCTCTGTGGCACAGGTGTACAGTAGTGCTCATCAGGAAAGCACTGTGAGTATTTGTGATGGCTTTAAACTGTTCAGACATCCTGCCAGTAACCAAGAGGGTGCTTTAGCCTGCATGGGGAGAGCAGAAGTCTGCTGCAAAGCTTCCTAGCAGGTTGAAATGGCTACTTCTCATCACAGAGGTCCTTAGCTGTTCTGTTTCTGAGGCCAAGGTGTCACAGTCCCCTGTGCAGCGTGCTTCGTGGCCGGGGAGCCCCATGCCATGGAGGCTCTTGCTTGAGGCACACAGTTGGATGTTGCACAGAGTGACTAAAAGAAAAGGAGGCCCAGCAATAGCAAAGTATTCAAAATATTTTCTTGCTCAGTTTTTACAAGTAAAAGTATAAACACATGTGCCTGAGCGAGAACGATATGACAGTGGATTTGGAGTCTTTACCCTCAATTTCCTCTTGCCACATTTACACTCTGAAATGCATGCATGTGGACTAGGGTTCTTGTCACTCATTTATACATCCAGCCTAAGGAGCTATAATCAGCACCTAAATATTACAGGAGCAGTCTTTACATTGATTGCAGTGTCTCATTGGTGCTAATTTATCTGTATGTGATGCTAAATACTTGAAATCAACCCTTCAGGTAGCTTCCAGTTGCACATTTTGTGATGAAAACTAAAGGCAAACAGGACAGGCTTTTGGGGGTATAGTGAGGGAGGGGAAAAAACAACAACAATGGCAAACAACAAACAAAAAACTTCAAACCCAAATGACAATGGCATCTTTGTTTAAATATAACGTTCTTCTGCAATGTTTACAGTCCAAACTCTGGGGCACTGGAGAGGGTAAGCAATAGGAAGCAAGCTAAAACTTCCTCCATTATTATTTACTATAAATTCCTGTTAGATTTTACTTCATTGTCCCAGCTGAATGCTTGACCATGAAAATAAGTCAAATTTACCGGAAAAAAAATCCCTTTGCTTTTGCACTGCTGATGGTACAAGTAATTGTGTCTGTTTTAAATGTCTGGGGTCTGACTCTCATTTATGCTGTTCTGGCATCTTGACAAAGCTGTAGCGTGGGTATAATGATACGCCAGACCTGTGTGGAAAGGCTTGAGTGTACAAAGAGAAAGGAATTTATGATTTTCGAACCTGACAGTGCCCTTTAAGCTAACCATGGAAGAACTCTGCTTGTTCTGCCATACATTGCTTCATCTCTGGCCACTAAGTGTTACTATTGTCATTTGCTGAATGTGTAATAGGATTTAGAGATGGATTAAGCTAAATGTTTTGGCTTTAAAAGTTTTTTTTTTTTGCTTTGTTTTTCTTTATTTTCATGGAACAAGCCTCTTTTCTGCCTGCACAAAGAAGGTTGTAGAGTTTAAACGAAACCTAATGGAAATTCTTGAATGAGGCAAAGATGCTGCAGTTCAAATACATTCATTCTGTTTTCGTGGTGATGTGGCATCGTCATGACTAGAGTTTGTTGTTCCTTTTTCTGGTTGATGTGCAGCCAGGCAAAGATTCTTACTTAAAAGCTTAGGATTCAGACTCTCAGCCCAGGCTTTTTTGAGAATTATTATCACTACAATTGGGCAAGGAGACGCTTTATGGAACAAACAAACCAACAAAAATAAAAAGAGAGCTCACAGTATTTTTTTCATGTTTTCAACCCCATTATATTTTTTTCTCATATCTATATTAAACATGTGGGGTTGAAAGTTACCATAGGTCATAGGCTTTTGCTTATTTCCTGGAGGACTCTAATATTGTATTTCTTTTTTTTCATAAGGGCGTAAAAGTTCTTTCAGACAGTGCACAAACAACTATTTTCATAAACCCCCTAAATTCAGAGTCATAACAATTCAGCCAACTAGGATATGTCTTAAGTGGATTACTAAAGCATGTTTACCATCACTTTAATTCTGTTCTAATGCAGTTCTTCCAATTGGAAGTTTTCTCCTCTAGCCTGGGCTGAATTTTGCTCACTTTAAAACTTCACTGTGGCTGAGGAAGAGAGAGAAGGGACACATCTTGTTTCCAAAGATTGTACACATAATTTGTTTGTGCCAGGAAGCTGAACGCTCTGCTCCAAGAGTTCCTGCTGCCTTGTCATCGCCTGCAGTACCTTTTCTGATCCTTTCAGTGCAAGGTTATCAGGAGAGGCCCTGGGCAGATATTTTTGGTGGCCAGACTGGCACAGTGTTGTAACCTGTCCTGCCGCCTGGTTTGTCAGATCAGACATGATTCCTGTATCTGCGTTGTTACCTCTGGAAGGCATTTCCATCTTGCACACAATCCAGGGAGTTGTTGCATTTCGACTGAAACAATCATAGAAAATACAAACCAGAACCATATCACTGCACTGCGTTATTCAAATGAGAGGTCAAATTACCCCCACTGATGTAAGCAGGGTTGCCAAGGTCTAAATGAAGACACAACTTGGCCAAAGGTCTGTTTCTAATGTGAGGTTTGAGGGCTGGTAGGTCTTGCATCTAATATCAAACAGCTGCAAGACAGTACCAACTCCACTGGAAAATACACACACGTTTCTAAAAAAAACCCTCCCCAAATGAAAACATAAAATCCAACAACCCCAAATCTTAATATATTATTTAAACCTTGCCAGCATAAAACTGAAAGTATAATTGCTCATTGTTGCCTGCTATTTTAGTTTGAGTTCCCTGTATGAGATTATTTAGGTGCATTAAAGCATGCTAAGATATTTCAGTATAATGCTCACGCTGCTTCTCCCCCCACTCCCACACACCCCCCCAGACCCCTCAAGGGCCTTTAGAAAAGTGCAAGCTCAATTCTTGTACCATTTACAACCCTGTAGATCTGTGGCAGTTTCTCTTCATTTGCATTTGCTAACAGAAAGCAAGCTCAATATGTGAATTTGGTGTACTGATAGCAGGAAAAAAAAGATAGCTCATTTATTAGCTCTTAGTTTCATTTTGCAGTGCAGCTTTTGGTGTCCTAAGATCACAAGAGAAGACAATGTTATAACTATAATCACTCAGGAACTCAACTACAGACGTACATAATAAATATGAATACATCACTCGGAAATTGTTAATGGCCAGCAAAGTATTCTTTTTCTGAATTACTGCCAAGTTTCAAAACTGCATGTGTCATCTTATCACGTACTATACATTAAGTGTTGGTCATGTAAGTCAGATCTGCCCTATGGGTATTTTAAATTGCAAACATAACTTTTTTGGAAACTCTATTGTAATGTTTTTTATTTGGCCTGGTTTCTAAATCAACATAGTTTTTTCATACCAGTTCAATTGCTTTTTCCTTATTCGTTGCCACTTCTAAATCCTTTATCTGAACAAGAAACAAAGATCAAGTCATTTGTTAGGTAGCTGAGCATCTAATACTGTCTAACTCTCTATAAAATCCGCAGTAAATTTATGGTATGCCCTTTTTCTTTCTTTCATACATAACCAGTATAGAAGTGGAACTTAATACAGTTTGCAAGTTAGCCAGGAAAGAAACATGATCTTTTTTCCATCAGGTATTGGCAATAATGAACTTAAAACATTTAAAATAGTAATAATAATAATCCCAGAACGTCAGCATTTATACATCTTCTGCTGTACAGTTGTGGTTTCATAGTTCAGCTGACACCCTCCTGCTCTATAACGTAGCTCTTAGTTTGGATGTAGTCCCTTGTATGACATCTTTGAGGTTTCAACCTATAGCAAGTCCTCCGTCCTGCCTGAGTCCGACTGACTGCTGCACTGTAACATTGCTCAGTGCCCATTTCGGTTCCCTTTTTCTTCCCACATAGTGACTAACTCTATAAGCAGCCACTCTCTAAATTCCCAAAGCACCAACAGGAATATGAGGACATGAGGCAGTGTGGTGCACCAGAACCAGTTGGGTTGCTTCTCCCTAAAATAGGGACTTCTGAGACTATTTTCCTTATGTCACCTGTCTGAGTACTAGAAGCAGAAGATATTGATGTGTAGATGAAAGCTTTGAATGTAAATAGAATTATCTCTGAAAGTTATGGGTAGATAAATGGATCAGTAAAGAGTCATGTATTACATGCAGAATATATTTATGAGGTACAAACAAGCTGTGAGGAAAACACAAGTATAGAAAAGCTGATTTTTTTAGAAAAGAGAACTGCAGCATCTCAAAGCAGAAAAGATTAAAGAAGCACTTCCAGCCATTCTATTTCAAGGAATTATTGTATATATAAATCCATTTGCACTGGAAGTTGGAGAGGCCATTTATTTCACAAATACAAGTGTTATCCCAGGAAATGGAAAAGGGATTTTGAAAATTATTATTAAACATCACACTTTAGGTTTTAAGATAGGTTGCAAGAGCTCAAACACAGTCTAACTCTGGGAGGCAAATTAGTGTTGTGTTGAAATGGCTTCTGCCAGACAGGACACTATAACAGTGGGCTGCTTTAAACTACATTCAGAATAACAGACCTTGTCATCAGACCATGTCCACAGCATGTCAAAGTCAAGGTTTCTTTGCAGCACAAGTAAAATGGAATGCTGCTACTGCAGGAACAGGTTGGTTTCTGCTGCGGTGTCGCAGTTGTTATGGAGACTCCCAAGCTACCTCTGCTCTTGCTGTCTCCTGAGGAGCAGCCCCAGTGCAGGGACCATGCCTGGATGCAGCAGCAGTCACCAGCCTGGCTTGCTAGGGCACTGCTGCAGGCAAAGTAGACAGAAACAAAACTCATCTTCCAGGCACCTGCCTGCTTTCCTTATACCTGGAGCTGGTCCTGCCTCAAGAAGGCAAATATTCTGGGCAGGCAGAGCAGTGCTTTTGATAGGTGATTGTTTACTAATGTAGCCTGATCTTTAATTTTTGGTGTTAACTAGAAATGCAAAGTACAGTTGGTTGGAAACGAATTAAATACAAGGAGGAGCCAAGCAAGATTGCTGATCTTCTTGTAATGATGGGAAATGAATCCTTAATATGACTGAAAAATGATTCATAAACATAACTTCCCAAGCTTAACACCCAGCAAGGATCCCAAAATACTTTTTCTCAATAATTTTTTCTCAAAACTCGAGAAAAAAATGGAGCATCCCCCTTCTCTCTGTGTTAAGACTTTTGAAGTCAACAGTCTTTACCAAGTCTTTATTTCCATAAAGTCAAGCCATCAAAATGTTGTCAAAATTGGAGGTGTGCTGAGTGTTTTCTGATCTTCTTTGAACAGAGTTCACCCATCCCACTAGACACATAACAAGAAAAAGAACCAGCAAAGAGCTGAGAAATGGTACATAGTGTCCTGGTTGGAAACTCATGCTTTTACATGTGCCAGGAAACTGGGACGGTCATTTAAATCCATTTTAAGCAATCATTATACAGAAACCAGCCTTTTTCTTGGTGCTTTCAGTCCTTGAAAAGTACCATCTAAGTGATTGGTAACTGCTGACTTCAGAAGGCATTACACTATTCTTGGGTACACATGCCCCATTTCTTCTTGAATACTAAAACAATTTGGTTGATGTTTTTCTATGCTTAGCGTTCTGGTGATTGATATGTTGTTCTGCTAAGTTGGGGAAATGTTCTGGTTACAGTTAAGTAACATGAAAAGTATGGACATGATTCATTCTTGTGCTGCTGTCACTTACTCTAATTTTACTTGATCAAAGAAGCTACACCAGCATAAAAGCGGCAAAGTTGCAGTGAATCAACCACACATGCAAAGCAGAAAAAATAATTTTTGATAAGATATTAAATTACTTTGGTGTATTATCTAAACTACTATAGAGCGTACATTTTTCACGGGAATTAAAGATTTATATAATGTGATACAAATCCCACTGTAAGAGGCATAAAATTTACTTAGAACAAATGGTGAAAACACATTAGATCCATATTTTTAAAGCTCTTGTTGATGTTACTAATAATTTTCTCAAAGTTTGCCCTTTTGGAAGGAAACATCACAGTTACAGGTGATATTTTTTATATTCTCCCATGTAGCACAAGCTCAATCAACTTGTGTTTACTCAGGCCAAAATAATTTTCAGTGTTCACCTTTTTTATATCTTAACTACCTAATAAAAATCTAGTATAAAATAGCAACATCTCTCACTAGTTCTGTGAGTGGAGAAGAAACCTGTCATCTATTAAGCTATCAAAACTGAAGCAAAATCATTAGGGAGTAACAGTCATCTTCCTTTCCAGCATCTGCTGTCCCTTGTAATGAGGATGGTGGACTGACATGCTGCTTACATTCCTTACATGACTTGTGGAAGGAGTCACTATCCAAGCAGAGAGAAAAATAGACACTGTATAAAACTTCGTGAAAATTTAGACTTCCAGTTTTGTTTGTTCTGCCAACTCAACATCCTGCACTTGTGTGCCTTTGCAATTGTAGTCTTCTGCACTGACTGAGCTGCTTTTTAATAGGTCATTTAAGACTAAGCAAAGCAATTTATTTGGGTTTTCCCCCCCCATGCTTTACCATTCATGGCTTGTGATGTACTTCTTATAGTAATATATGAGTGAAATATAAGGTGCTGTCACATAAGGAAGAGATGCTACCTCCCCCTCTTGTGGACTGAGATCTCAGGCTGTGCTCTCCCAGTCTGTGTCTTTCCCTGGGCTCTATTCTCTTGGCCCACGTGTGACTGCTTCTCAGTGCTCCCAGGGGATTTCCTGTGGGCTACAACCTGACTCCTCTAAGCTCATGAATGACTCCCACAAGAGATAAATGGATGGATAAATTGCCCAGGCAGCAGCAACCTTGTTTCAACTGTCCTCAACTGCAGTTCTGGCCTGCTCAAAGTTACTCCTGCAGGCTGGTGCTGTGGGGGGTATCTGTGCAATGCATTGTGTTGCACATCTCATGTTGCTTGTTCTCTAGGCTGACAGGGCAGATGTGTGCAGCAAACCCTCTGTTTCCTGGAGTTGGACCTTCTCTTTTATGCTGGGTCAGAGGTTCAACCACATGCCCTAGGAGGAGAGGCAGCATACCGTCCTTCTCTGCAGGTGGGAGAAGTGGCATTGTCCTTCCACCAGAAAACATGGTCACGAAGTTAGAAGTAATGGGAGGAAAATAGAGCAGTGACTGTTTCTGAAGCTTATTAAGATGCTATGTTCAGGCAATATACATTTTATTATAACTGGATCTTACTATGAGTAATATATCCTAATTAACCACAGGGATGCATGAGCTTTGCAGTCTGAAAGGCTGAGCATAGGAAATGTCTCAGGTCTGTTTCTAATCAAATTTATGTTGCTGTGAATTGCTTGCTTTTGCAAAATGTTTCAGGGGTAGCTAGTCTTAGGAATTACCCAGGGGGCATGAAGATACCCCCAGTTACATCCTTGTAATGTCTCTGGAGCTGTACCTGTGTTTCTTAGGAAGGAATTGTTTCTACAGAATTAGAGCATGCTTCTGAGTGGACATTGGAATGGTGGATGACCTCATTACCTCTATCCTCCTTAGAACTATTCTAAGGCTTTTTGAGCACACGAGGGACTGTCTTTCCAGTCCACATAGACCCTGGTGGGTCATGAATCTGGAAACTGAACTTTTGCACGCAGATGAGGATGGATTTGTAATAATGAAAACCTTCAGCTCTTGTGAAAGTTTTTTTGAAATATTCCCTAATGGAAAATACCTTTTTTTTTTTTTTGGTGTGTGGATCAGGCCAGACTTGGACCGTGTAGACACACATACACATACACACACACACCCCCCCCCAGTGATGAACTGGGGAGCTGTCAGCATGTGTTCTGTGTTACAAATGTGGCAGGAATAGCTGTATAGACAGATATGGGGGAAGCTGTGAGCTGGTACACATGAAAATATCAAGGAGGGAAGAAGAAGAAGAAATTGGATTGTGGCTACCAAATTTACTCTCAGTCAGACCAGGGCTATGTGTCAATGAACCTCACAGTCCAACACAGGACAAAAAAGGGCAGAATTTAGCAGAGCTAATGCACAAAAGGGTGTGACTGGAGCACATATTGTAGCATCTTTCTTTTTCATGGCAAATCTGTGTAAATAAATCTGTTATACCTAGGAGATGCATAATATTTTTCTGGCTTGTGGCTATTCCACAACCAAGGATATGCCACTTGTTTGTGAAAATTAGGGAGTGCCTACTTTAAATACTACTACAGTAACCAAAATTCTTAAAAGTTTTGCTGGATTTTTTCAGTGTTAAAACTAAAACTTGCTGCTATGCATATTATCATACTTATTTATTAGTATAATAATTAAGCAAGACTTTTTATATTAACACCAAGTTATGTGCACCTTTGTGTAGATGTGAATACTACATCCACACAGAAAAAAAGAATAGTTCTAAAAAGACCAGCAAAATTGGTACCTTGGACAAAAGACAAGGTTTCCAAGACAAACCTGTCACTAAATTAATGGGATATGAAGTGTCTGACAGGATTGGGTCTTGTTTGTACCTGAATTTTGTGGGGCTGTCTTTTTGTTCTGCACATGAGTTCTCACAGCACCTCGCACAAAACAGGTCTCAGCCCGCAGCCATGACATGAAAACACTACTGCAGTATTTAGTGTAGGAGGCTCGCTTCTTTGGCCCATGCAACAACTACCATTACTGTAGGAAGCTTCATGCTCCAAGAGGAAAGTCAAGCAGAGAGCACAGAAGTCTTGACTGGCAGAGACACCTTGCAAGGGCCCATGCCACAACTTTGTAGGTTGTCATCTCCTTCCTCTCAAAAAGAAAAAAAAGCAACAGGTTTTTTTGCTGACTTACTTGTATTTGGGGGTGAATGACTGATCCAAGCACACTTTTGTAATCCTGTCTTGGAGTCACTGATTGCACCACAAGTCAAAGTCTCTGTGCTTATGCAGCTGTGCCAATGCACCAGTGTTGTGAGGAGCTCTGAGTAGTAGGCACCTGCTGAGCCAAAGATTTGAGATGAATAGCACCCATATTGATTTGCCTATAATGGAGTGGAAAAGAAAAATGTCCAGGTTTTGTTGCAGGTATTTTCATGGGGTATTAAATTGGTGGATTAGTTGCAAACAGCAGTACTGATAAAGTCTCCTGTCCATCTTGATGGTTGGGCCTTTCTATTAAAATGACACATAAATAACCTATTATGTCCCCCACCCATGGAAATTCAAATGCACCTGTCAACTTGATAAAGCACTTGCCTGGAGGGAAGCATTGTTTACATTTTCACTCCATTCTTCAGAAAAAGTGAGATTCTAATTATTTTTCCCACTGTAAATTAATGCTGACTATGATGGTTAACATATCTCTGTATTGTTATATCTATGCAAAAGTTAAATAATAGAACTGATCCATCATGTATTATGCAATGTGCATTTTTATGACAGGCTTCCCTCTGATCTTATTATGCCTTTCTTCATAAATACTTACTTTTTTCCCCAGCAGCTGGGGGAATCTTTGTTGACTGCTGGTTCAGAAGTTGAAATCTGTCCTGTGTGAAAAGGAAAATGCAATTTACATGTTTGTCGGATGCTGAACTCTGCTTTCTTCCAAGGAGGAAAAAATAAGGGTATAAAAGTACACTCCATTAATAAGAAGCTTCATTATAATAGACAATTGGTCACAGTACACTAAACCATTTTTCTACAAACCAAGCACATCAAATTCAATAATACAATACAATTGTTTCTGGATATCTTAGACAGTAACTCTTAGTTCAGGAAGGGCAAACTCGTTAAGGTAAAATCAAATATGAACAGAATCTTTCTTCCATGCATAAAATCATGCCACACCTTTACCCCACACTTGAAGCTGAACCATAAACCATTTGTTAGAGTCCCTAGCAGTCAGCTGTAAAATTTTTTTGGTGCATTTCATGATTCCTGCTTGAACAGAAGATAGCACTACTGAAAATACCACAAAGGGGCCTGTTTTTGCAATACTCTGCTACAAGTGAGAAACATTTTTGTCAGAAGAATTTTTGCTATCTGGTTTCTTAACTCAAGCAGGGAAGAAGGCGTTGCTTAGAGGCTCTTGGTACACTCAGAGACCCCCAGGAGGCAGCCTGATCTTGCAAGTTCTTTTGACAAGTTTTGCAGACCCAACTGGTTTGCACACCCTGTTGAAGGCTTATGCAAACTGCCCTGAACCTTTGACCCTTTGTCTACTTGCTACAGTATATTTCTACTTCTAGATTTCTAGAGAAGTGTCAGTGCCAGGCATGGTTAAAATGATTGCAAGAGCTAAAATAAAACCCTGGTTCAGAAAAAGCAAGGAATAGACTGGCAAGGAAATGCCTTAGGAGTTGAAGCACTTTTGGATTAGGTTCTGTTGAGCTTGCAGTTGGGGTGCTGGCCCTGTGGAGGCAGAAAAAAGATCGTCGGGGTGAAGATGGCAGAGGGCATAGGATGAGAATGGGGACTGCCAATTTTGACCACAAAAGAAGACCTGAACCTTCATTGTCTTTTTTTTCTTTCTTCTCTTCTTTTCTACAATTAATTCAGCATTTTTTTTTACTGCCATGGAACATCAAATACTTACACAAATATGCCAGGCCCTTCAGCTACTGTCCATCCTGCCAGGAAGATGGTTGTGAAACTTTTATCCTTCAGTTCTCCCTCCGTGGCCTACCTCAGCAGTGATGTCTGCAAGAAAGAAGCTAACTACTGGTGATTATTTGGAAAAACAGATAAGATAATTTAGGGGCAGTTAAAGCAAATAGCCATATATACGTGCTAATACAGCTATTGCTTTGATCTCACCCATAGGTTTTTAACTCTTTGTTCTACGGGCAGCCCATTTCTACCTGTCTGCACAGCAGCTGGAGCAATGGGGTCACAGTGTGAGTGAGAGGTTCTAGGTGCCTCTATGGTAAATCTGTTTGCTAATACTCCATGACGGAGTAGTCAATGCACTTGTTAGGACTATTAAAAAACCAGAGGATATTTACAACATTTCTAAAGGGGGGCAGCCATCCTTCACAGATTTTCATGTATGTTTTACCAAAAGTGTTGAAGTTTGCTTTTCTCTTTCACCTTCTTCTTCCTAGCCCCCTTCCATCTGCTTGAAAAGATAGCTGGGTCTAAGCAGGCAAATTAGGAAAATTTTGATTCTTAGAAAAACCTCATAACAATTCTGTTATTGTTTGAAGAATATTAAAAAGAAAAGAAAGCTTAAAATCTAGTCAGGTATCCAACAAAAGACATCCTCCACAAAAGCACAGTTCACACTATGCTCTAACCCACCGGCATAAGGATACACAATTCCTTTGCCTTCCCAGGAGGAAATTTTCTGAAGCTGGAGAAGATGCAACTAGAAGCCACCAGTCCAATGTATTTAAGTTCTCGGCTGGTTTACTGCCTATATAGTGATCCAGATTTAAAAATGTTATTTAGTTGCCAGGAACAGATCTGTCCATCTGTCATAAGTCACAGGTGAGTAAAAATGTGTCTCATACCCAAACATACATCTTGTATGCACATGGTCTTGGACACGGTGAATGAAATCTGTGAACACAGACTTATTTCTTTTAACTATCTTTTCTCTGCATTTAATCTGTTCCAAATGGTAAAAGTCTAAGATAAAATGTTCATTGCAAATAGGTTAACTGACAAACTTAGCTCCTTTGTTTTCTGTTTACAGATTCTTCTTGAACCACATTGTTTTTCTACAGATCTGTCGGGGCTGTTTTCACAAATTTTTGCAGAATGTCTTCTGTGGGCAAATTTTATCCCATAAGATGAACTGCTCTGTTGATCTATTTACTATTTGTTGTTTCTGATGTGTGTTTGGTCACCAAAGTCATATAGTATTATTCCTGCTTTCTGGCTACATTACATTTGTAAACAGATGAGAAATGAATAACAAATGTTGATGAGCAGATAATGAAGAGCAGACACTCTTATTTACACAGATATGCCCTTGTATGCATTAAAATCCTGACTTTCATAGAGAAAATAGCTTTTTCTAAACACTTTTGTATATAAAATCCTGTCTGTCTGAAGTTACTGAAGATGCTTTCTTAAGTAACTGATTCCAGCATCCCTTATAAATTTGGGAAATGAGGCGTGGAGAGAGATTTGTTTTACCCATCTGACCCAAACCCATTCTGGGCTTGGAATACAGCAGGATTCTCTGGAATAGGAAGGGAATGTATTTTATCTCCTTTCCTTAGGGCAAATCAATGGACAAAGGCACTGCTATGCACAAGGAAATGCAGAAAGGTTGCAGCCTTTAATTTTCACTCACTAAGGTTTTTGCTGAATTGAATATCTGTTTTCCTCGACTTAATACTTGAGATGACTTTTTTTTCCAAATTTATTATTGTTTGGAAGAGTCTATTTCTACATTTGTATATTATTTATAGGTGATTCAAGTGTGGAGACTTAAAACCACATAAGATTTAGATCTGAAATGATGGGATGGTAAGCAGCAGACTACACTAGCAATGGGTGCACAGTGGCTAAGAAATATGTGACAGTGCATTGTAATATCTAAAAGCAGGGGATCAAAATCATCCCCTAGAAAAGCTCTGCATCACTGTTCATTTGGATATATCCATAAACATGATGCCATCGTAAGTCAGAAAAAAAAAAAAGACCTTCCACTGTTTCCTAGTGTTACAATGCTGAGCAGCTTGCCATAAATCTATTCTGGGATTTCTTCTCAGTCGTTTACAAAGAGGTTATTCTCTGTATATGGTTATTTTCATCTTTCAGTCTGTCCATGTCAGTTTATTAAATAAATCAGGGAAGACTGTAACAACAATGCTTCAGGCATTCATAATTTGACTGATATAAACAATTCCCGGATACTACTGGTCCATTATGTTGGTCCGTTATGTTCATAAATAGGACGATTTAGAAATAAGTTATCTATCTGCAGAGTTACTACAGGCAGTCATAGGCAGGGATGTCACACTGGTTTAAAGGCATTTGCCACCGATCCGGCTCCGTAGGTCAGAGTATGGCTGTTACGCCACACGTGCCTGGCAGAGGTCCTCTGCCAACAGCAGACCAAAGGCCTTTGCTAACCCAAGACATTTACAGGCTTCATTATTGCCCCAGGTGTGAGATTGCATGCTGTCTCCCCACCAAAGTACTCTGTGAATGTATAAGCATGTGTACATACTTATACATTTAAGGATTAAATATGAGGGGTATTGGTGTAACTGGTCATGAATTTCTCATGGCGGTATGACTTTAGGCAGTCCTAATAGCTTCTCTTGTTCATGCCTTTGCTTTGCATTTCTCTAATTTCATGATGTATTTGAATGTATTTGTAAAGTACCCCATCCTTCCTATGGTGGCTTAAAAATCTGCACTGTCACAGCTAGTTCTGCGTGAGGTTCAGTGGTAGGCTCACCTGGACCTGGATGCCACCAAGGTGCCTTTGACACAGGCAGCAAGGGTGTTTTTAGGCATGTCCATGTAAATTCTTCTTTTCCCAGGGTTGGCAAGGCTTTTAGCAATAGCATGTCAGAGATGGGGTTTGCAATACTTAAAGGGTGCTTTCCTCAGAGGTTAATATTAGCCAGCTTTTGTTTTTTTAATTGTAGAGCTACACTGGTTTAACAAAGATTGCCTCCAGGAATGCAATTCCCATATTTACAACTCTTACCACAGAAAATGCACGTACCGTGTTTATGAAAGTTACTTGAAGTAAATACAGCACCCTTGACTTTTGATGTCTTTTTTTCTATAATTTCAACACTTTTGCCCTTTCACCTAAAATTAACAGCTTGTAACTTTTGCTAATTATTTGTTATGACCAGCTCAGAGTTTCACCCATTCTCAGCTGGCTGATTTAGTCTGTATTACTCATTTCATGTATTTTCTTTGAATGCTACTTTTAAACATTTTGTATACATTTTATAATGCATGAAGCTGGAATTGATTCATATGACACTGCTAATAATAATGCTGCAAGTGCTCAAGAATCCGTGCTACTTGTTTGGATGCACATGGATATATATGTATTTCTCAATTTTTTAAAATAATGTTGTCATGTTGATGTCTTTTTTTAAGACAGTGAAAGTCAGTCTTCCTCTCATTTCTATTGTAGCTTAGAAAATGTGAGGAATTCTCTTTTCCTTTCTTTTTTTACAAAAGATGTCAACCAACAGAAAATGTCATAGTACCTTCATGCTCTAACATGACATTTTCTGTACCCTCACCTTGGAAGTATTAATATTAATTGGCTGTGTATAATGTGTGTAATATTTTTATAAATATACATTTATTAATATATTTGTATTTAAAATGTTATCATGTTCTACTTCAATAACATATTTCTATACACTTGGTATGGCATGATATAGTTATACAACACAGTACATTTGTATTTATCATTAGAAATGTATTTTTGTCTTTTGTTCTAGGTTATGTACTGTAATTTCCAGAGGGTGACATAATTTGCCTTCTTTGTATAGAAGCATGTTCCATTCCTTTAGAATTCCATGTATTTTTACGTCACACTGTACGTTAAAGGAGCAGTGATTGAAATCATTGTTGTCAAGGAAGAATGTATTAAAATTATTAATAAGACTTAAACCCACACGAGACTTACTGAGTCATCTGATCTGACCTAAATTTATGACCCTTCCTCCCAGATCTTCCCTTTGCATACTTGCACAAAGACAGGAGGATCGAAAGGAGAAAACCCAACACAATAAAGACCAGAGAAAACTGTATATTTACATTAGGTCAATGTAACATTTTGTGATTATAATAATATAAACAAATAAACTATAAGGGCATTCACATCAGACCTCATTTCAAGCTGAACTATTATAAAGCGATTAACAGCCTCACACTCCTGCTTTAATTAAGTTATGTTGTGAAATATTCAGCACTTGGACCTGTTTTGGCCTGCCTCTTTTATCATTGAATTACCATCCTTAATGTGTTTTTCTGCTGAAAGATGAATTTCATTTAAGGATTACTGTACACTGCTCTGGCATTTTGTGGTTTCTTGTCAGCCCTTGTGAATCTAGATCATAGCTAACTTCAGTTCCTCTGACATGTCCTATATGCACAGTCTCTTGACTAGCCTGTCTCAGTGGATTTATTAACTCATATTGTATTCCTGTAGAAATGAATGGACATTTTTGATTAACTTAATGATAGAAATTTCAGATGACGGTAGAGTTTACTTTTGGAGCTTTCTTCAGGTTATGTAGGCCACAGCAGCTCTCCAGTGACTTATCACTTCACAGAAATGCGTTTTGAAAGTTTCAAGGCAGTGGACATCCATCTGCCAAATAGTTTAAGATGGTGCTAGCAAGGATGGAATTGAATGGTCCTTCAGAGCTGGGGTGTCTGAGTCCACAGTCACCCCCAGCGCTGCTGTTTCCTGTCCCAGGGTTGGTTTTCAGCTTTTATATTCAACCCATATTGCAGAGTCTGCCTTTGGGCAAATTCATGCTACCAGATGACTTTGATTTGGAAGGGTCAGTGAGTGATATTCCAGCCAAGCATCCAGTTTCCCTCCTTTCTACTTGTGCCTACCCAGGAACAAGGTGATGCAACTCAGCACAGTACCATCAGTTTTGGTAGCGCTTTTACACTCTCGGTTGTCTGATGATCAGGCTGTGCTTTTAGGGAGAGGGGGACATGCCAACCAATACTGTCATGTTCTCTTGGCTAGTCACATAAATGCACTTGGAGTTTGCCAGATCTTGGAATGTGACAACAGGTCAGGTGGGTTTGTTTACTCTCACTACCCTGCAGATCTGTCTGCCCTCAGAGTGGGTGGCAAGACAGAGGCTGCTGATACTGTACCTGGTCCCATATGGATATGGTGCCACAGGAGCTGGGAGCTCCTGAAGGCGGTCTTTGGCCTTGCAAGGGTAAGGTTTGGTCAAGCAGAAAGGTTAGAGTGATGTGGCTTTGGCTTCTAGCATGGTAATTATACGCTGTAAATTACACTCAGCTCTGGCACTGATTGAAAAATATATGTGGTAATTCACTTGCACGAAGGTAGTCTAAGGTCCATGCTGTACTCTGTGCTGGACAAGCACAGCATGCATATCTTTGCCCCCCACAGCTCACACCTCAAATGGGTAAAACCAAGCTGCAGAGAAGGATATGGTGTTCACAGTGAACGATACGCGGCTTGCAAAACACATGGTAAATAAGCCCCTCTACTGTTGGTAGGGGCAAACACAAAGGAAGAACCAGCAGATTTAATGAAAGTGGGCTAAGATGAAGGTCAGAGAAGAAGCAGGGGAATGTGCAGGATTGATTCAGGAGGGAGGAAAGCACTCTCAAGAAAGGAAGCAAGCAGCACAGGGGAAAATGCATCTATCATAAAAAGAGGATCACGACAGAGATCATCCAGTTTGCTGCGTGGATCCCCTGCAGGCTGAGTTTCTGAGCTGGATTTCCCAGTCGTTTCTGTTCCCTGAAATCATACATCAGGGAGGAGACAAGAGGCCAGGAAGGGCTTGGTGCTCTTGATTGGACAGGTCAGAGCTTTTGGTTGTGAGACACGGATCAGAGAGAAGGGTAACCGTGGTGGGGTCTTTGTTTCCATTTCACAAGCTGTGCTATGGCAGCTCTTGCAGCTGTTTGTCTCTGCTCTGGCCAACACTGTCCCAACAGAAGCTGCCTTTCTGCTTTCATGAGAGCATTGGCCACCTTAATTCTTAAGGAGCAACTGTGTATGGCAGGTGTATAAAACACATTTGTGTTGCAGGGAGAAGAAAATTAGGCTTGTAGGCTTGTCCTGTCCGTGCAGCTGCTGTGTGTTCCTAACAAGTCGTCCTGAATGAAAGCCTTTTAACCCCAGAGACTTTTATGTGGGAAATTCAGACCGTGCATATTTTACCTTAAATTTCAGATGACCTTTTCATGTTTTAAAATGTATAAAATCATTTAGGACTGAGGCAAATCAAAGCTGGCACTAAAATGAAGTTTCCTATTGTTCTGTCGTTCCTGGAGAAGAGTTGGAGATAATTTCCAGTGTGTGTACTTGCTTTCTTAACTCACCTAAAACCAATCCTCTCCTAAGGCAGTTGCTCAGAATAGCAGCGTGCATGTCAGGATTGTGGAGCTGGCACACTGTGCTAGTTATGGGATTCCTTGTAATGCGTAAGAACAGTTGAAGAAATGTGAACTGGAACACAAGCAAACTGAGCTAAATCTAACTTTTCCCAAGTGGGGAGGAAAATTTGGTGATTTTGGAATCTCTTGTAAGAATCTGAGCTCTTTATTTCAGCAAACAGAAAAAGCAAAACTATGCAAAAGAAGGTTTTGATGCACGTATCTTAAATTAGAGGTTTTCTATGGCTAGCTTCATGAGTGAGTTCCAATCATTTCAACCAGTGTAATATATTTTCTTGAAAGAAAAGGCTTGTGCTAGACCAGCAAAAGAGTTATTTCCTCTGCATTAAGTAGAAGTGTTTGTGAAGAGCATGCTGGTGTATTGTAAGGATATAGCAATATCACCAATCCCTTCCTACTGTAAAAAGGAGTAGAAGCTCATGGGAGAAAATGAGTGACGCAAAGGTCTTGCAAAAGTGAAGGGTTAAAAAGCTTGCACTTCAGTGGGAGTATAAAAATAATG
Organism: Phalacrocorax aristotelis; assembly: GCF_949628215.1. Classification (NCBI taxonomy): domain Eukaryota; kingdom Metazoa; phylum Chordata; class Aves; order Suliformes; family Phalacrocoracidae; genus Phalacrocorax; species Phalacrocorax aristotelis. The sequence continues at coordinate 72,353,810 of NC_134277.1, forward strand.
GTTCTTATCATCAGTTCTTGTTAAGAATAAGAGGTGTTTAAACTGCGTGCCACAATCCATCTGAAGTCTTGAATTCTGCTCAGCCTGTGTAAAGAATTAACACGAAGAAGGTTAAATGTAAATTCTGCCTGACACAGGGAGGCACAAAACCTACTCAAGCAAATGTGTTTAGAGCAAACCAGGAAACTAGGTAACCGTGTCAATAAACTAGCTTTGTACAAGGAACTAAAATACATCTTATTTACTTTGCCTCATCTACAATTCAGTTAGCAGCACAAGGTTACTTTAATACTACACAGAGATCAGAGACTAAAAAGTGCTTGTGGGTACAGGCGCAAAGGCGTCTCAGAGAGAAAGAAATACAAATACTCGTTCACGAAATTCTCGGGAAGCTTTCTTTTTTTAATCAGCATTGCCATTTTATTGTTTAACCTACGCTGCTTGATCTCCCTACTTTTGGTTAATACGGGAGTCAATTACAGCTTCATCTGTGCAGAATTAACTTTATAGAATATACACTAGGGATTTGTCTATCTCCTCTATTTAGATCTATGTCATAAAAAAATATGTAGCAGAGAACTGTGTGCAAGCACTGCATATGGTACAGGCTTTGCAGATTTATTGTAAAATCATTTTAAATCGGTTAAGTTCTTGCCAGAAGTTAATTAAATATGTTCCTTTGGCGGGGGGCGGGGGGACTCCGTGTGTGTGCGTGTGTGCGTATGTGTGTGCGTGTGTATGGGGGGGGCCTTGTGTCTCACTAGGTGGCAGTGTCTGATTACATCTGGAAGGACCACGCCAGCAAGCCTGGTGTCTCCAGCTGTGACCTCGAGGACCAGGATGAAATCCCTGATTCTGCAGCTAGCTCGAGAGGTAGCACCACTGTTCACGTCTCTGTCTACACTGTTCACCTCAGCGGCTTCCAGGAGCTCTATAGGCACTTCCTCAGGCTGCCCGATGGGGCTATCATTGAGGTAGGTCCAAGCAGGTTCCTCACCTGCAAATTCTGAAGGCAAAGGGGTGCACTTCAGAAGTAGGTCAGCATCAAAACAGGAAAATAGACCTGCCTGACCCTGCACAAAATATACACCAAAATCTTCTATAGGAAGACCTCGCTCCTAAACAGTAGTGTAAAATCAGCGAGTTAATGCATTGGCAGTGCAAAGTAGCAATTTAGTATTGTTTATAGAGCTGTTTAAAGGCAATTCTGTAAGATATACACTGAAACTACACACATAGAGTTTCTTTATAAATATATATTCCTTAGAACAACATAAGGTCATTCTGTACAGGAATTATTACATATATAAATATACAGTTTAAGCATTGTGCACATTTATTATACAGCTAGTACTACAGGTATGGTCATTCACTTCGTTTTTCCTCGGATACACAGAGCTAAGGCATGGCTAGATTATTTACTGGCATCTTGCAAGTTTTAGATTGAATCCTGGATGTTGTCAGATTTAAATACAATACAGGGTGGTATTAAAAAGAAGTATCACCTGTTACTTTCTTTGTAGGCTGCATTTTGTTCATTGCATTGTCATTTTTGTTCTAAGTGCTTAGAAGTGCATTTCCTTGTTGTCTTTGGTCTTGTGCTGAGAGATTTTTTAAAAAAAATTTGGCATCTTTTAGAAAACAGAGTGAAAGAATATTACTTTACCTACCCAGATAAGAAGTGGGAGCATCATCATGGAGGTCTGTTTACCATAGAAAACTGGCACAAATGAAGCTGAAGTATGAAGTTTTCAGCTGCTCACTTCTAAGGTGAAGGTTCAAGTACATCTTTCCAGCATGGGGCAAACATTGCTTCTGCTCCTTTGGTTAATGTTTCAAGGCTGTTTTATTCATTAAAAGATTTTATTCTTAATGTCTTTGCCCTACTTGGCTTTTTAAAGAAAATTTAATTTAAAGGAAACTGTCCTCAAGGAATCTAAACATAATTTTTTGCCCCGGGAACTTCTGATTCACCAGAGTGAAGACACCAGAGTCTTAAAGCTGGCCAAATAAAACAAGCAAAGGCATGTGGCCTACATGAAGTAGAACTTAATTATTGAAACTAAAACTGGCAAATCCAGGTCCATGCCTAAGTCTGTTAAAGATCATTGGCTAGGTTTTTGCTAGAACACCTTTTCTCTGTTTGAGGTCAACGATACAGGCCCATTCCTACTTTCCACCTGTTACAAATGGTAGCTTTTTGCAGAATGGTTTTTCCCAGTTAAGTTCTCAGCTTTTCGGTCATGAGGTTTTGTTCAGCTTCCACAAAACTTTGGAAGGAGAGGCTTTGAACACTTGAGGCAATCGTAACCCAGTGCACTGCTTCAGTTCATTAATCCCTTCTGTATTTCCGAGAGAGGAGAAATGCGATCCCATACAATGTAATTTTGTCTTCCCAGAAGCTTCCAGCTTCTGAACTGATGCTGATCAGCATCCACAAAGTGAGCACTGCACAATGTGGATGGTTCAAGCCACTTCTGTATAGTTTTCCACACCAGGTCACAACATAGTCTGTCCCTAAAATCTACATGGCTGAGTCTTATGTCATCGTCTTGAAAGATGCACATCTAATTTAGGAGATCAGTGCATGCTTTACAGCATTTTTACTTGTAGATCTAAATACAATTACGTATAAGAAATGTGCTTAACTAATAATTGCAGTAAAACTTACATACGGATCTTACATTTGGTTGATAATGGATGTAATGACACATTTGTGCATTTTATAGGTCAGGACTTTCCACTTCTGTTCCAAATATGGAATATTCTATAAGTTAATGATTTTTAAAAGTAAACACTGACTACTGAGAAGTTTGCTGCCATGGGGCAAATACACCTGAGCTTCACCACTTGCTGCTGTTGGCCCTCGGGAACAGGTTTTTTGTTTCTGCTGCAGCTAGACAAGCTGATGTGAGAAGAGTATTTAAATCACTGGGCCAAATTCTTCCTCAAATTCATGTGTTCAACTTCTAGTGACTTCAACATCAGATATGTTTCTGTATCTGCAAATGTTCTTTGACAGGCATAAGAGGAATTTTGCATGATCCTGCTTTAAAGTCCTTGGATGTTCATAAGGAATTTACGTTATATTCACAACCTCATCCTACTTTGTTTTACTTCAGTGAAAGCAAGGTTTTCTTGTAGCCCTAATTCAGTAAAGCACTTAAGTGTGAACTTCATTTAAGCCAAGGAGCCAAAGCACTTACTTTACTAATACTTTACTTCGTAAGTGCTGTGTGCAGGAGTACACTAGCCAGGAATAAATGTCTCTCAATGCAATAATTTATTTAAAATACTTATTTCTTTAAGTATGTTGTTTCCATTAAAGGTCCAACTTTGCTGGTATAACTAGAAATTTCATGGCTGGTATGAAAAGTAGTTTTATAGGTTTCATAAGCATGAGGCAAAAATAACTGTTTAAAAAGGAACGTTAAGTACAAGGTGACATATATAAATTGCCCTAGAAATGTTAAATAAAAAGATTCTTTTTTTTAATGTGCAGCATAAAAATTATAGAGGTTAAACTTGTAAGTGCAGTCCTTTTATCATAAACATCATAAAACTCAAAGAATTCACATGCAGTAAAACCCATTTTCCTTTTTACCTATAATATATTTCTCCTTTATAGTATTCAATTTAAGTGTTGGCTAACCAAGGAATGACCTTCCCAAAATAAATCACTTTTCATGCTTTCCCTTATTCATTAATCTAATGTTATTGTAATATACAGGAAACTATTGAGTTTTAGCATTTTAAATGTATTTGAAATCCATGCACAGAAAAGTTAATGATAGTGGTACATGTTTGCTGTCTACATGGTGATAACACCAACTTAGTGATTTTTATCTTGACTTTTGCTGACTGGAGTTGATTTCTTATTAGAAGGGCAAAGATAAGTTACTTTAACTCAGCAGAAAATCAGTTTCTTATTATAGGCCTAGTAAACCTCAGCATTGTAGAGAAACTTTTTGTATAGTATGATTTTATCTATCAAATAAACCTACACAAATGTCAAGGATTCATCCAATTTAAACTTACTGGATAAGAGAGATCTGTTTTCCCTAATTACTTGAAAAGTACCCGGTAGTAATAGGATAAGACAGAATAGGTGACTAGCCAATTGCTTAGTTTAAGGTATTTACATCAATCCATATGCTATAAATTATGTCTAAACTCTCTTGCACTTCTGGAAAAGTGAATAAAATCATATAAGTTTATTTTGAATACAAGATCAGATATGGTATGCTGAGTGACACTTAAAAAGAACGAAACAGTAACTGTAGCTTATTTTCTGAAGCAATCTTGACACTAATGCTAAATTACAGCTTGGAAACATCTAGCATTTTTACCTTTATGAGAAAAGGCTTTTTACATATTTAACATAATTCTAGGGAAAATATACTGGAATTATGTATAAAGATATGTACACTATAACCAAAGGGCATTTATATTCCCCAGTAGAATACTTACAACAATTTTATTGCCATTTGGTGTCATTTTTAACAGATATAAAATACAGCCAGTAAACAAACTAGACTTTAGATTTAAGCTGACAGCTGTTCCTTCAGAAGCAATATTCAGATATTTAATCTTAAGAATACTGAATATTTTACAATTCTTTGAGCAAACTATACTTTTAGCATGTGAAGGACTGCATGCTTTTATATACAGTTCTTGGATCTGATAATGACACTAAAAAACAACCTTAGAATAATCCACACATTTGTCACTCCCATATGTTCCCTGGGCAAATCAACAAATTGACTCATGTTTTATTCTTAATTCCACAAATTCTTTTTATAAAAGCAATGTTACTATGAATATTAGGCCCTATTTTTCTCCCGTATGTGCATAAGCCATACAGTTGACTCCAGTGCAGTTTATGCATGTATCTGAGTGCAGCTTTTTCTGACTCTGACCTCAGTAAAGGAATAAATTGGCCAAGTTTACTGCAAAAAGCCCTACATGCTGTTTTCATAAAGTGTGTCACTGCAGTGGTCACTAAAGATTTATGGAGAAGAGAAAGATTGCTCCAGCTCAGTAACTGAGGTTGATACGCTACCTAATGTCTTCATCATTATATGGCTTCATCATCTCACCAGACCCTGCAGAGGGAGCAGGAAAACTCTGGCCTTTCCAAACCATAAGCTGGATCAGCCGAGGTGAGTGGGTGAGAACTTCGCTAGGGAGAGGCTGGGCAAAAGTAATTATTTGGTCTAAATTGACCCACATTTGCTGGCTTCAGCAGCATTGTGCCAGGTCATCCACAAACACGGCCAGTTTATGACAAGTCAGTTTCCTGGAGATCCCTGTAGAAGTAGGGATTAACAGCAAAGGTTTGTCCCCAGCAAGAGTAATTCCACCCACATTAATGAATGCATGTGTGTACATACTCCCAGGCTGAATAGGCTTTGCAACATGCTGCCTGCCTAATCCTGAGATCTAATCTTGTCCCATCGAAGACAAGTAATATTTTGCAATGGCATTCAGTGGAAGGATGATCCCTCTCAACATGCATTGAGATTCAGCTGGGAATCATACATGATAAAAGTCAGCTAAGGGATACTGCCATGGACAGAGACAATTAAATCTGTACAGCCTGCAGACTTACAGCCCTTTTGTTAAGGGTCATGGCCGTATTGCTAGTTCTCTGCAAATAAGAAATAAACCAGACTGTTTTAAGTTATCTTTACCAGTATATATTTCTCTTTTAATTCAATTAAAGATAAGCAGTTTAAGAAATAAAATAGTTGTCCAGGCAACTCTTTCCACCCCACTGAAGAGGTGAGAACAAGAAAGAGTTTTCCTGGAGAAATCTTGCATTTGTATGCTTTTCACTTAAATTGATCCAGCTTATCTCACATGTGACTTTTGAATCCTGTCCTGAAATGGACCCAGTCTGTTGCCTCTTGTCCTTATGATGGCTAAGACAACCCATTTGCTGAAGCGGATGAGCACGCTGTGTCTCAGCCAAGGAGAATTATGTCTCCAAACCTTCTGTTTTGGATTGTTTACCCTTTCAAGTATGAGATCAAGTCCTGACTTTTTTTTCAGTAAATTGAGGTACAGTCTTTGTCTATTAATTATTAGTCTATAAGATTATCAACTACAGCCAAGGCTATGCTGCTACATGCAACAGGATGGAGATGAAGGAGGCAGATGTGCAGCATGTGGCCATTTCTCCTCTCTCTAGTTTTCTCCAAATCCCAGGTTAGATATATTTTCTTCTCCAGAAACTCACAGAGCCATGAGGAAAAATATTTATTTTTGCCAGGATGCCATGCCTTGCTTATCTGTGGTGGAGGATGTGGTCCCATAGAAGGGCCAGGAAAGTGACGAGACAGGTCCATCACTGACTCTCAGCAGAATGCACAGGCTTTCAGATAATCAGAAAATTACTGAAATACCTACACTGCAGCATTATATCCTTGTTCTGTATATGAATATGCAATTTTAAATCATGCTGCCTTCTTTATTACTGGCGGAGAACATGGGGTGAAGAGCAAGGGTTATATACCTAGCTGACAGATAAACAAATATTTTATATGCATGGATATTTGCATTTATTTTTTCCACGGGGGCCTGAGGACTTAGACCTATTTCCTTCGGATGTTCATAGAAGGGATGGGAGCAAGTTCAAGCACATCCATTTAGCCTGAGCCAATGCTCATGGGACAAATGTTGTTATATCACTGTAGCTGTGCTGTATAACAAACATCAGTGCTGGTAATTAAGGGGTACTTTAAAAGTGCTGTTTTGCATTGAAGCATTTCCCTTTTGATTCCAACCCACTATAAACACCCAGACTTACTGTATTTTCAGTGATTTTCTGAATGACTTTATGCTGTGAGGGTACAGCCACTGATTGCTGCAGAAGGTATTTTGTACCCTTAATCGCTTGTAATCTTTATTCATCTATCACATAGTTTTACCTGAATCAGCAGTAAAATCTCTGAAGTCAAAAGATAATTGCCAAACCAGCATTAACTTATTTTATCCGAATAAAAAAACCCCCAACCTTTGAAAAAGTACCTTGCAGCTACACAGATTGACAAAATGCATCAATTATATTTTTGCTCACTTTATAATTACACTGCAGTAAGTGCATAGTGAACTTTACTTCACAGTTGATTAACCATAAGGTTACTGCTATTAAGTCACTCTCAGAAACAACAACTTGGATTTTAATTTAAGAGCACCACTCTGCACAACATCTGATCAAGCCTAAAAATCTGACATAGCCATACAAGCTTCAATTTAAAGTACACAGGTAAATGATAGCACCTTAAGTGTAGCAAAGGGTTTCTGTTGCTTCAGTCAGGGATGCTGGGTATGTGAACTATCAGATTTGAAAGAGCTTTTGGTATGTGTTAACCAACACCAATAGAAAGGCTTTTCCAGTGAACTCTAAATATCACCTGTATCCTCTTTTTTGCATAGACACAAGTCTTATAAGAAGTGGCTGAGGGAACTGGGGTTGTTTAGCCTGGAGAAAAGGAGGCTGAGGGGAGACCTTATTGCTCTCTGCAACTATCTGAAAGGAGGCTGTAGCGAGGTGGGTGTTGGTCTCTTCTCCTGAGTAGGACATGATAGAATGAGAGGAAATGGCCTCGAGCTGCATCAGGGGAGGTTTAGATTGGATGTTAGGAAAAATTTTTTCACTGAAAGGGTTGTCAAGCTTTGGAACAGGCTGCCCAGGGAAGCTGCTGAGTCACCATCCCTGGAGGTATTTAAAAGATATGTAGATGTGGGGCTCAGGGACATGGTTTAGTGGTGGACTTGGCTGTGCTAGGACTTGATGCTCTTAAAGGTCTTTTTGAACATAAATGATTCTATGATTCTATGAAATTAGTGTTCTAACTTCTGGGGAATTAGGATTAAATGTCCAGGTGTACCCTGACTATATTTCCACATTTTTTCTCAGCTTATTGCGACAGGAATAATATTGCTGTTTCTGTTAGCTCACTGATGCAATAGGCCCCCTTTTTGTCTTTTGTCTTCTTGACTTTGCCTATTGCAAAATCGTTGCTATGAAGCCCTGCCATGATGATGTATCTCTCTTTGACCTGCCCTGAAGATTTTTTATGCCATGACAGAAGCATCTTAGGACAATCTAAAACCAGGCTAACTCTTAGTGTAAAAGAGTAAAACTAAAAATGAAGTAGTGGGTGTTCTGTGTAAGTGGTATGTACCTAAGAAGAAAGAGTAGCTTGGTATGAAGAAACTTGCCTAGGATGTAGGACGCACAAGACCGCTCCAATGTTCAATCACAGTTTTTTACGTGAGGTGGGGATATCCCCTACGTTGCCTGTATTCCCCTGTTTGAGAGGCAACAGCACTTCCCAGCTTCACAGGGTATCAAACCCAAAAGTACAACAAAGATTTCAAGGTGCTTAATCAGGCAGATTATTAAAGTACACAAAAATACAATAGAAATTAGAGATTATTCCTGTACATAAACCAGTGTTTGTATAATTTATTACAGCTGTGCTAAACCAGCTTGAGAATAGCAAAATTCATTAAAACATTTCGGTATTACTGGAGCAATCTGCTTTTTGCATGCTGGCGTTTGAGTAACAGCAGCTAGACAGAGCTGAGGCTCTGTTACTTCTCAGCGGCTAAAATTTGATTTCTGCTCACATTCATCTACGCAAAATTTCTCTTACATGGGCACTCCAGAAAGTGAAAACAATCAGATCCAGGGCGCTCTTGTGCAAAATGCCACCCACATGACACAAGCTGAGGAATTGACATGTGATGTGGTAACTGCTAATGAACTGAGCTGGATCTGATGCAGTGTCTTGGCTTTATAACCGGTTTCCAGTCCTATAACACATCATCTCCTCCTCATGGCCATGACTTTCTTCTTTGAAGGTCTATTCTTTATTCACTCAAATCTTCTCCATGTGTCAAGAACATCATAAGAAGAAATTATTAAAAGCAACAGGCGTAAAAATCCCCATTCCACTGTTTTACTAAAGTGTTTAGAGTCTGAGAAAAATTAGGCGAATTCACATTTCACATGTGTTTAAATTGCTAATCTCAGTGCTCTATCTGTATTAGTGAATACATTTACAGTAACTTTTACTTTATAATATTTTGGCAGAACTGTTAGAAAAATTGTTATAAGCCTAGGAGTGGAACTGAACCATGAAAGCTAAACTGTAAGCTGCTGTAAAGCTGGGTTATTAGTATGACAGAATAAAATTTCACACACACAAAAAGCTTCTAAGCCGCAATATTTTGAAAGCAAGAAGAGAGGGGTGGGGAAGTGCAATCAAAGTCATCTACGTTCCCTCTGATATTTCACTGAATGCTGCCATAATAATGTGTTGGTTTTGTCCGTTCTGTTTTTCAGGCTTTTGGTGATATTACTGGAGAAAGTCTTTTGTGTAATGAAATGAGCACAGCCCAGGAGCATGTAAGCGAAATGGACGGTGTGTTGCATACATCTTCACGTATCAAGCTGAGGGAGAGGAAAAAGAGTACAACAAGTTGGAAAGGTATTATTTTCTGTTTCTGTACTTAGCTGAAAAACAATGCCGATACCTAAGCGTAAAACCATGGAAGGGATAGAAGACAACAGATAATTTGAAAACACAGTTTCTCTTGGAAAGGCTCGGGTGTGATTTGTTAGGGCTGAAATTTCACAGTTGTGTTTTCCAGTGGGTCTTCATCCCTGGGTGGTTTAATAGTTCTGTTGCAAGAGTCCTGAAGGCTGAAGAGCTGTCATTCACCCAAACGCTGTCACACTTTCCGTTCAGAAACTCAGTACAGTAACGCAATCTATGTGGAGCAAGGGCCAGAGTTTAAAGTATGCTGAGGGCAGGCTTAAATCATCTACTTTATATATAATTAGGTATATGTCCACACATATTGGCCTGAATGTGAAAGTCCCAGTCTCTCAGACATGCATTGTATTTTCCACTATGTACTGAGAGCCACTTGACCCCTTCCAGTGCCTGGAGAAGTACTGCAGAGTGGAGTATGCCCATGTATGTTAAGTTGCTAAGTGAAGTTGCTGCTGATTGAAAGCAGTATCAGGGTGTTTGATGACAGAGAATTACGGAACACACCGGGTGTCCTTAGATGTCACTGTTATTGAAAGATATCAATCTCCTCTTGTTCCTTACCCAGGATCTCAGTGCCAGAGCTGGCTCCACCAGATCCTTGCACTTAGCTGAGTCCTATTGGTGCCAGTTTTCTGATGCCCTCCGAGAAGTAAAGTTCAGTTGAAAGCACCTTGTGTTACTTTTAAATCCACAGTAATCTTGTCTGCTGACAGAGAAACCTTGGAAAGTTTACATGATCACACAAGAGACAGTTCTTTGAAGAAAAGCTGATAAATATAGTGTATGTGCTCTTGCTCCTGTCTCCCTCTCATTGGGGGAGGGAGGTCATTGGTAAACTGTTGCCCATGTATTTACATCATGTCTTTCTCTACATCTTTTTCTCTAATCTTCAGGAAATCATGTTATCTCCAACAAGAGCTAATTCCTGCAGTAACGTGTAGGCCACAGAGCTGTTTACATCCTCATCCATGTTATGGTTACTGTCTGACATGATTTACGGTTCTGACGTCTGCACCTCTGTGTGTACAGTGGTGTCCTGCAAATGCTCCAGTCATAGCTCTTCTGTGGCTTCATTAAACTTTTCGGTGTGGTGAGCTCACTGGACCAGATCACAGATTGGATCGTGCAGATGTAATTATTTTATATGACATTCCTAGATTTCTCAGGTTTGCTTGTTCCTGCTTTTTCAGGTTTGCTTCTACCTGCTAGTGATGGGGGGGGCAAATGTTGCTGATTTGTCTTTCAAGTTTCATGACTAAAATATTGACAGTGTTTTCAGTAATTGTTCAAAGCGCAGCACTATTGTAATTGCAAGGCTGCAAAGATGCCCAGAAGAGGAACAATGATGGCTTCATGCCACCATTTCTGTAGCCAAGCCCCAACAGGCTGCAAAATTTACAAGATCCCAGAGAAGATAATTTTGCTGGGGTCTTAATGTTGGCCAGACCTGCTTCTCTGGGAGTTACAGCAGCTTAAAGCAACCTGGAGGTTATCCTCATGCTTTCTTAGTAGCACTAAAGTATTGCCTATTAGTTTGAACCAGTCAGTGCCTATTTTGTTTGGCTTCATACAAATGCATAAGAAATGAAGACCATGCCCCAAAGGCAAGGCCTAAGAGAGACAACAGAAGGAGAAGGTGGAAAGGTGAACACATGAAGAAAGGTGAAGTCATTTGTCGAAGGTCACCGAAGTCAGAGGCAAATGTAGAAATAAAGGGCGGACTGCCAGCATCCTGACTCTTGGACTTCCCTGTAGTAGCATCCTTTTTGTCCTGAAAATGCAGAGGGAAAAGGGAAGAGCCTTGCTTTCCTGCTATTTTAAATCATTCATGTAGAACACTGTTATCAATTAACATAGTAATCAGTGCCATTTTTCTAACATGTATGCTTTTCTGGTGTCCTTTCTTCACACTGGTACAGTAAAACTTTTTCAGATGCATTTACCTTTGCAAGGTCTTTCCTACTGTCTTGAACATTGTTGATTAATTTTGATACTTAAATCTATGGTTCTCGTCCATCTGGATAATAATTAAATGACATTAGGTGGTAATCTGGATATTTATAGGCCACTCCTGAAAACAGTTTTTCTTTGGGTATGCATGATAGAAATTTGGTTTCACTTTTTTCTTTATTTAATAGATTTGTGTGCATTTGCACGTGTGTGTTTTCATGTGTTACATCCAGACAGAAATGGTGTTAAAAATCTTCTGAATATCTACAAGAAATGATGTGATTTTTGTGGGTTCTATTGCATCAGATATTACTTGGATGACTTTTCTTTGTCATAGCAGGAATAAAAATGCCTTTTTAATGTTTGCTTTGCCTGTTGACACTTTAAAATCTTTGAAAAAGAAACTAGCTGAAGAGAAACCGTCCAGTCCAAGAATTTTTCTGTGTGTTTTTTCTACCAGAGTTGTGCTTTTCACCAGTTACCCCAGGTGACGCCACTTATGCCACAATGAGGGAATGACACAAACAATGCAGAGGAGGCCACTAGGATTGCTTGTGTACATGACTGTCCTCTGCTATGAGTTAAGGAGGTGCTCTGTAACCTACTGCACTTTCTGGGCAACAGTACCAAGACGACAGCATGCTGTGGGCAGCATCATACTATATGCATCATCTTGGCCTCAGTTTTGCCTTTGAACGTGACTGAATGTAATAGTAAAAATCCCTTTAGGCAATATTATACCGTAGCTTTCCCGCCACTGAGTTAAGAGATCCTAGTCTGGTTCTGTGCGATTTTGACTTTAGTGTTGGTAATATGTTACTATTTAGTCTGATGGCAAGACTGACTTTACGTGCGGACCCACCACACCTTCAGTTCTGATAGGACTATGCTGATTTTTTTAACAAAGGTGGATCTGGTCCCGAGACTTTGATCAGCATGAAGGACTTGATTGACCACTTTTATTTCCCCTGTTATGTCAGCATGTCTCCACTGACTTTCATCTGTTCTGGGATGTACAATTCTGCAACAGTACATATTCTTGAAAGCTGAATTTAAAGTATGCTTAAATATTAAGTAAATTTACCTTATATTTTTGCTGAAAATGTAGCATCCTACCTATTAATCTTGGTTACGTATATCCTATGAGTTCCCATGGTTGTTGGTCAATATACTCTGGGTGGCATTGGCTTTGAAATTGTTTTCTGAAGTGCTCTTATCAGCAACGTCATCCATAATGCTCAGTTATAGTTGGATAGTAATTGCCTGTCTATGCAGTGTTCCTTTACAACAATTTTCTCCCGTGTAGCTATATATATGTAGTCATTACTGAAAAGTGTAAATAAAGAATCCTTTTAGTGGTGTAGTTTCCCTAGGTACCTACTGTGCTCTTATTATCTAAAACATACTCCCCATCTGTAGTTCTGTTCTATTAAAGGATAAAGACATAAGTATGAATTAAAAATTAAAATGCTTGTTGTAGATTGGAGAGCACGGTCTATTAGAATATATCTGGTGCTAGGCTCACAGTACAGTAGATAGATTACACTGAGCACCAGTTAAGCAAGGGGATGAAAAATGAGTGATTTTCATCATTCAGTTAAATATAGTGCTAAGTGGTATGTGCTAGCATTAAAAGCAAATTACTTAGCACTTCACCAATCACAGCATGAGAGCATTCCATTGGAAGCAGTATTTCCAGTGATGCTCAGTCCTCAGTTTTATTAAATAAATCAGCTGTTAATGCTTAAGGAAGCAGTTGAAGATGTATTGCTATGATAATAAAAAGATTGAAAATGTAAAAATAAAGAGAAGCAGTACCTCATTTTAATTAAATGCCCTAAGAAAACCTCATTCTCTCTTAACAACAAAGCTCCAAAGTGCTGGTAGATCTGTAATATTTGCATCTCCTGTACCTTCTTTAGGTCTTCCTTCTTACTAATGAATATGACCTTTCCTTTTTTTTTCCTTATAATGACATCTTTTTTTCTCATAAATCTGCTGCCATGTCACTGAACATTTTGATGAGCTTTTCTGATTCCCTCTTATATCTCCTTGATAGGATATTATTATCCAGTAATCTAAAGATGGGAAGCCTGATACTGATGGTGAGCACAGGTACTTTTTGGCTGCTCAGTTACAGACGATGGAGATGTGAGAATTTACACCAGAACAGGTTTTAACATTGAGGGCTACCTTTATATGGTGTAGCAACATTATGTCCTCCAAAATGATGGGTATTGGGAGACATTCAGATCTGCTGTCCAAACACATGGAGCTGTTCCAAGTCTCAGACCATTCCTAAGCCTCTTCCTCTTCCTAAACAGCGGTCGCCTGGTAGGAGCCACATAGCAGAAGTCCTGGGAACGGCACGTGCAGGAGATGGCCCATTGTCTGAGCCACAGCTGCATCTTCACCAGCAACACAAAACATTAGAAAGGGAGAAAATTACAGTTCAGGTATCAAAATTACAAGATTAGGGGGCTATGCATGAAGATATCTTCAGTCCTTCGATTTTCCCCTAGTGTCATTCTTTAGGGAATCCTATTTTGAGTTTTCTTCTATGACTAGGTTTGAAATCTTTTTTCTTTATAAAAGTAAAAGCTAAGAAGGGAGGGACAAACTAAAAAGATGAAAACCAAGAATCTCCTGTCAGCACATAATTGCAGGAGCCCATACATGGAGTAAAATACCACCTCTTCTGGGATTCATTGTAAAAATGGCTATCAGTTGTTTTCTGCAGTCAGGGGAGGAAGGATAAGTTTCTTGCAAATATTATTTCTTTCTGGTTTTCGGAGACAGGGCAAACAACCATACCTAAAGGATAAGATAGGTATAGTTCATCTCTTCTTAATACAAAGGTTGGCTGGAGAAGTTTTGAGTTTTCTTTTGGCCCTGTGTTTCTGGGGTTCTCTGAAAATTATGAGATCTGCCCAAAATGAGTATCTTTTCAATTTGTGCTTAAGTTGTGCTTAACATTTTAGTGACACCAGAGTAGTCCTGTACAGCAGAAGACTTTCCACTAACAGCGTAGGATAACGATGTTGGACCTGAAAGAAATATTTTGTAAAATCTTGACTTATTTCAAAATGTTTCCTGTGGAAAAAAATCAGTCTTTTACAATATATTGTTCTAAAACAAGGTGTTTAAGCAATGCTTCCTTCTCTTGGCGCAGAAGATTTTCATTCTCATTTCACTATCTGCTACTTAGATATGCACTCAGAATGTGGTTTGTGTTTTTTTTTTTTTTCTTGTTTTACAAGAACTTTAATCAAAGGACTTCCTTAAACCTTAAAACAACACACATTATTTTTGGTACCAATACAGCCATTTCTTCTCAAAATATTTAAGGACATGATATTTAACCTAGTTTTCAAAATATAGAATTCCTTTTTTTTCATTTTCTTAGCTGACATGTAATGGTTCTGATGCATCTTTTCTGGGTATGCCAATCCTGTCATATACACTAATATGAAATAATGACACAAGGTTGACTTAACTAGACATAATAGGACATATTTCTAAAACGTTCTGTATGGGAGGTATATGCACAGATCTTGCTACTTGTTAATGAAATTGGAAAGTTCCTTATCTGCACTACGACATATATTTATAATAGCCTCTTACTCCAAAGGAGCAGAGTCCTTACATAATGAAATAATAAAAATACAAAAAGAAAGGATTATGCACAACATTTTTTCAGATAAAGTTTAGAACTTCACCATGCAATGGAAAAAATAACCCCATTGAATTTGGAGCAATAGACAACTGTTGTTATATCTAAAACCAGTGCATAAGTGCGTGTATATGTTCATGTATATAGAATGATGACAGGACAGATTTCAGTAGCAAGGCTCTGTATTTCAAACTTTTTCAGAATTTTGCCTGTTGTCCATGCTGTTTAAGTATTTATTTCTTATTTTTGAATTGAAAATCAATGTTTGAAGGTTTTTATCTTTTTCCACAAATATTATCTGTGAATATATTTGAGAAGCTCTAAACTACTGTTTAGAATTGTGTATCGTAAGAAGGTATGTTACTTTTTCATAGAATCTTTCAAATTAGAGATGGAAAAGTCTAAAATTTTTAATGGTCTGAGCACGTGATGTTTTTTCTTTAACAAGTGGTGGACATGAGTCAGTTACAGCTTCCTATTTTCGTTTTTTTCTTTTTTTTTTTTTTATGTTTGCATTTGGAATTGCATATATTTTGGGTCCAAAAGCTTACCACATTACATTGACCTACTAACAACTCTTAAATGCTGGCCTTTCCCAATGAATCAATGGCCTTATACACATGAATCCAGCTTATCAGGAACACAATATTTTACTCAAGGTTGGGGCTGAATTTATAAGCCAAGGGCTTGTCTATGCTCCTCTGACAGCCAGAGGGATTTTACAAGGAATGTCAAAAGAACACAGGCACAACTTTGTGTTAAAAGAAAATAGTGAGACCAGATTAAGAGCTATTGCATTCAGGTTTTTATTTTTTAGCTTTCCTCTTCTACCCTTGCTACTGTTGTGGACACAAGCTCTCCTTTGAACACAGCTGTGCCACCTGAAGGGATCATCTGCAGCTGCTGCATGAAAATCATGCAGGAGCAGCTCCCATGGGAGCTCACCCATTTCCTTCTGCAAATACCTTCTGTTGCAGTCACTCAAGCTTTGCAGGGCCATTTTACCCAAAACAGGTGAGAGACCATTTGCATGAGCAACTCCACTAGCAGCTCTGAGCACAGTTATCTTTGAGAGAAGGGTGGTGAGGACAGGTGGAGGTGATGTTGTTATTCCTTCATCCAGCATAGCTGCAACTGAAGTGGATTTCTGCTCTGTGTGCCTGCCTGTCTGGTTTAAGGGTTTATTTGGAAGTCCTGTGTTTCTTATTTGACTACAAATATTGTGAGTGGTAAGACAGATATTTGAGGTAAGAGTCCTCAAAGATGGCTAAGTGGTTGAGGATGAAACATGGACTTTAATGCTTATTTTAGATTGAGATGAAAAAAAAACACAAGAAGTGTATGCCATAAGAATGAGCAAGGAAGTAACACTAAGACACTACATCTGTATTAGCAGTAGCACAGGACAGCAGGAACAGATCTGTAGAGGAAAACAGCTGGTGCTGAAGGTCTGGCATCTATGTCACACCTGTTGTGGGGTTTTACTTCAGACTAGTTATAGTCTGGTCCTATGGACTTAATGCCCATTAGGCAGTCAAGTAAGATAGGTTTATTCCTGGAATAAACTTTCAGGAATAAATTGGAATAATATTCCAGCCTAGTTTCAACTAAGGAACCTAGTGAATGTGCCCCAAGACTGCCACAGTGTGAAGCAAAAAGCCCAGTAAGTGGGGACATTGGGAATATTTCCACCGAAAGCTCATCTAAGGCACTAATGTAGAAACTTCCAAAGTTACCCATGCCACCTCACCTGGGAGCAGGCAAGACACAAAATGTCCACCTAATGGATCAAAGTTGATGGCTGTCCATTAAGGGAACCTGCTCAGCTCTGTCGTGGCTTATGCTCCCAGCGCTCCCAAGATTGTCAGCAAAGTCATTAAGTAGCTATGTGTTTTAAACTTCATAAATAATCCTACTAGGGTATTAACTTTCTCTCTAATTTTGCCATATCCCTGGTGAAATGTGCCCTCTTTCAGCTTTGCCAGGATATATGGAGAAGGTAAAGGGAGCATTAGTTCTATTTAGTTCAAGGCTACATCCATGCAGGTATCTGACTACCATATGCTAGATAAGAATGTGTGAAAATATGCTTCGCTTTAACCCCATAAATGTATTTTCAAAAAGAAAAAAAACCTCAGGGGTGTTTATTATTATTATTCTTTCAATGATATACTCTGCTGCTGCTGTTTTCCTAACTCCTTTTGTCTGCTCTGAGGGAGAAATTCAACCCATGCTTAATCTACAGTTCATGTACCTTGGGGTAGAGAATAGCACTAAAATGGGAGTTGCCAGCCAGCTTCAGACTTAACAACACTGAAGAAGGAATGGAAGCCTTTACATCCTCCCTGAACACAATGGACATTGCTCTAAAAAAGCAAATAGGCTATTGGTTATGCCCTTGGCTTTCTCTAGTATGCTTGCCAGCCACTCTATGTGGCTGTGCCTAATTATGTGCGGTGGATGGGGAGTCCCATTCACTCTGCAGGCTGCAGCCCTCTGCTGCCCACTCAGCTGGGGCACACACTGTCCTAGCTGTTATGTTCCTGGCTAAGACGAAACAAAAAGATGCTGTGAATGATACTGCTTCAAGTGAAGGAGCCCATCGGAGGACTTCTGAAGGCTTCTGATCAGATGGGACACAAATGGGAGAGGAAAGGGGCCTCATACAAGGTCAGAGCTTTGTCAGCGAAGGCTACAGTGTTTTTACTGGCTTTACAATGTTCCTGAAAGGGGAGTGATTTGCCTGGGTAATTAGGTCATGATTGTAATAGTTTGGCTTCCTTTTATCCTTGTTATGTGGATAACTCAGATTTATTTTTTCTTCTCCACAGACTCAGCAGTACAATTTCAAAATTGACATGGTGCTTATCAGAAGTTAGTAATTGGATAGTGCAACCCATTTGTTTGATAAAGCTGAACTGTTCATTTTTTGTTTCTAAAAGCTAATAGGCATTGTTCCTTCTTTGACATTTGATTTTAATGGCTGTAATGTTGCTCCTGTCTCAACAGCTATATGTCTGGGTGTTTTTCTTGACTCCACGCTTTCTCTGCAGGCTGCAGGAGACTGTTTTTAACTCTTTAGTTTCTGGCATATGTGGTAGTTTCCTCACTTCTCCAAATGCTGCTGTATCCCATGGAGCTGTCAAAGGCAAAGTACTGGGATTCAGCAGTGGATGAAAGCTGAATGTAGAGGTGTAGTTTTTCCCAGGTCTGCATTGCTCTAGTGAGTTGAGAAATAGTGTAATCATTAAAAAAAAATCTTCATTACAGTTTTGTGCCAGTGGGATCCTATGAAGGTTAGTGGGGTGGGTTGAAACTTTGGTAAAAAAGGGATGTATAAAGCTCCGCTGACTATCATTTGCTGCTGCTGGAGTTCTCCGAGGTACCACTTTTGTTACTATAGGACTGGCTTATTGCAGCTCCTTTTTCTTTGGCCTTCAAGCAAAATCAATTCATGAACTATGCAACACTGCTTTAAGGCTCTTTTTATGAGACAAGCCTAATCTACATATGGCATTGTGCCTACTTTACAGTCTTTTAATTGGCTACAAGCAGCTTACCATATTGATTGAAAAATTCTTCTTGTTACATTGAGAGCTATAGCTAATTATGATCTTTCTCCTCTCCTTGTCTTCTTGATTTGTAGTTCACATCTCCTTCTCAGGAGCTCCCTCCTTTCCCTTTCAGCCTGGAGTCTACTCTGCTGGAACTCATTCCCACCCTGGTTTCGTAAAACCTCATGAATGGCAAATTCTGGTTTCCAAATAAATACTGGATAGCTCTTGATAGTGTCATTACATTAGCTAAGTTTGGATGTTTAGAGAATATTTCAGTAGTGAAATAGAAAACATAAATTAAAAAAAATTTGACCCTAGGTATTTTGTGTAGTTTTATGGGGGCTAAAGAGAGGTTACATGGAAAACTTCACTCAGTAAATAAAATGTGTATTTCCTTACAGTTAGGTATAGGAGAATCCTTACTGAAAGGGCTGTTAGAAACAACAGTTGTCACTCCTGATAACTGTAAATATGTAGCAAAGTTAATTCATTAACTTATTATTATGGAAGGAATACCAGAAGAAAATGCTATGATGAAGTATTACTTTCCAGAAATCTGACTGTAGTAATTTCTTCTAGATTATGATCCAATCATCCATGAACTTCTAACTCCTCAAAAAAAAGTGTTAAATATTGCAGAATATCCATTTTATTTTTAAGACTGGTCTGTCAGATTGCTGTACAATCCTCACTGCTGATGTAATCAGTGGGAAATCCATCTAAGCAAGAAAGATGTGAAATGGCATGCCACACTGTGTCATGAGTAATGCTGATTGAAAAAATTCTAGTTGACATCCTGTGTCACAAACTGGGGGAGGAACTCAAAAGAGAGTTATTCCAAGATCTGGAAAATGTTGTCATCAATCTCTTTGGAGTAGAACGTGTGAATTACTTTTATCATTCCATGTGTTTAATATCCATATTTCCTTCTTTTAAGCCTTATTTTACACGTTTAATTCAAATGAGAGCAAATGTGTTCTAGCTGAATGTCATATATACATTATATATAATAGAACTATGATTAACTATATGAATAATTACCAGTTGCAACTAAACAACTCAGATGGATATTTTCATTAAGAAAACAACATGGGGTCATTATAAGGTTCTGGTCGCTGCCCCCAGTCTTAGAAAAAAATATAGTTCTCTGAACCGCCAATCTGAACTGGTGATAAAATATCCCAAGTAGGCTCACATTAAGCTGGATAATATGCAGGCTGCTTGATTTGTATTGAATATGTGTCTGGTGGCTGGAACCCACTGTAATGAACTAGCCCACAAATCACAGCTTAATGGGAATCTACTTATACATATTGCTTAATTAAAAGTTGTGAGCTTATTAACATGTGTCTTTGGCACTGAGCTTTGGGGATGTAATCTCCGTGCAAATAAGACGAGGTTGTAAAAGTTTTATAGATTGACAATGATATTAAATTCCATACCTTAATAACACATCATTTTCTCAAAGTATGGTTCCTATTTTGTATTTATTCCAAGCTGTGACAAATTATTTGTTTGTACTCCTTTACAGTGCATAGGACTTTGTGTACTCGTTATATCTCAGAAAGCTAGTGCTGCTGATGTTTGGTCTACTTCTGTCTATTTTTTTGGGTGTTGCTAGCTATTCTGGCTGGCATACAGGATCAGAGAGACTTTTTTTATTACAAAGGCACCCCATGGCACAAGACCGCTAGTTAGGATTGTGCCAGTGTTTCCATTATAAACCTCTGTTTTCATGGGTTTATAACTCTACAGTAAAAATTTGCTTCGGGCTCAAACATGGTCTAGAAGGTCTGAGAGTGGCAGAGAACATTTTTGAACAATTAGAACAAAAATCTGCAGTATGTTGCTCTTTACTTGGTTACATGACTTCCTTAATTTCTCTATAGCTAGTTTCAGAAAAACATCTGACCAATTTTTTCTTTTTTTTTTTTTTTTTTTTTGCTTTATGTGACATCCTAGCTGGGCCAAGTTTTCATGTTTTCATCTCAGCTAATTCCACTTAATGTTCATTATTGCTTTCATTTTACTTAGAAAAAAATGAATAAAGCAATCTCTTGTAAGGCTTTAAAAACATTACTTCTGAATGAGGTACCTTTCATCTTTCTATGGAAATACTTAAGTTATTTCACCCTATTTGGCACCTCCCCTTAGAGGCTTTGCAATAAGATGGTGCTACAGGGGAGGGGAAGGGAGAGAATTGGTAAATGGAGATAGAGGGATAAGCTTTCAGAGGTTGTTGCAAGTCACAGATTCCAGTGGTTTTTGTGATTATCACATACACCATAGCTACCCTTTCAGAAGAGAATCACACATTTTCACACTACACCCTTTGAACCACAGATGAAAACAAAGCTCTATTCTCAGTAGTTTGTTTGCTTCCTCAGTTTGTTGGCTTCCTCTTTAAGAACACTGTTTGAGGAAAGGACTATTAGCTGTGGCTGTGCCTCATCCCCTATCCCCTTGCCTCAGTGTTCTACCTGAGAACACACATGGTGACAAGCTTTGGTTTTCCCCAGTTGATCTCTTTGCCAAAAAATGTTAGAAACCATTTCAAACAGATGTGCTTCTTCATGCGAGAAAGTTGTCTTTGTTGCCAACATCAGATCACTCTAGGTAAGTGCAAATGAAACCAGCTTTCCTTAAAGGACCTGGATAAGAGAGGTGAGGACTTGACTCTCCATGAAGGACTTGAACATGGGAGGTGAGATTAGTCTGAGGGGAACTGCACTAAGCCACATGATGTTTATGAGAGGTCTACACATTTCTTCTACCCTTGATGAGACAGAAGGATGTGTGCTATACTTTTGCCTTGTGCTTTACTATCATGCCATGCCTGAAAAACATGTTCAGGGGACAAACAGGGATGGTTGTTCAAACAAACAGGGAGATGGGCAGGATTCTGGTATGGCAGATCTGTGAGATCTGACATAGAGAGTCTTCAGACCTGTGTGGCTGAGTCCAGCCTGAAGGTTCTCTGCAGCAGCATAAATACTGAGCAGTGCTGTGGTATCTCTTCCATGCTGTGCTTCACCAAACCAGGATGGTTACCCATCTTTGGAGATCGATGCTGTGGCACAGAGCAGAGCCTCATATCTGAGGAACCCTATGCGAAGGCATCTCTTCCACCCTGGGGCTTGTGGTCACTGTCTGTCATAAGGCCCAAATGTTGTTGTGCCTCCTAAAGCTTTGCGCTGAAAGCTTTGGGTTAGATCATTACCAAGAGCCTACTGCTAAGAGAGGCTTCTGTTGAAGAAAAGGAGGGAAAGAAGGGTCTGTGCCTGGAGAGAGTTCCTGAGGTGGCCTGGATCTGGTTTCTACCCCAGTCCTTTGTATCACACTAGATGCTGTAGTGGTATCCCATCACAACAAATTGAGGTCCAGCAGGCCTGGACCAGGCTGTGATATTTCACAGTCCTGATTTGTACAGAGCCTGACACAGCAGGTAGTGCCTGTGTGAGTTTTTACAGTGAGCATTATATAATACTGAAGTATTAATCACAACTAAGAACTAGATATTTCTTCCTAGAATAGGAAGCAGATGAATATGTCATAGCTGAAGAAATAAGTATTGTTTTCAATATATATGCTAAAATAAACTGTATAACTACTCTGTATTCACAGCAGTTAACATAAATGCACATGACAATTGAATAAGCTAAGTTATAATAAAATATCCATGAAGGATTTTCTTTTTGTAGCCCACAAATTTTGAGTCCTGTACACAGACTGCTTTTATTCCAATTGCTTCATTTTTGCATTCATCAGCAGCTCTGACAGTTCAAAAAATAATTATTTCAGTTTGGCACAAAACAGTTATTTTGAACAATTGATTAGAAAAAGATCAAGTCAGATGTGGTTTTGATTTCAGACTTCACAACTGTACAGCAAAAAGGAATTTTGAAACAAATCGTTGTTTCAACCTGAATTGTCAAAATGTTTAATTAAAAAATGAAGGCACTGACAGAGCTGAATGTTCCTGAAGGAAATTATTTTGACAAGAAGTTCAGCAACATTTCCATATTTTCATAAATCCATTTGATGGCACCTTTTTGTCTAACAAAAATTTTCCCTGCTTTAATCCCAAAGCCACGCTTTTAGGACCTGACTCAAGAGAGCAATTAAATACCACTGAAGTCTGTGGAACTTGAGAAAGCATTTGAAGTCTTGAACATGCTAAGTTCCTGGCCTGATTCCTTCTGAACCTCATTCTTTAGAAATCTACTCCCTCTTAATTAATTTGATTAAGTAGATTTTGTCTGAGACACCCTCCATTGTGAAGAAAAGGAAAGTAAGAAGAGCTAGTTGGCAGTTAGACTAATGAGAAAATGATAATTTCTCTAATACCCTGCCAGGGTCTAGTAAAATACTACTCGCATTAAAAGAAAAGTTATATTTCCACAATCTTTTAGAGATGTGTGATTCTTTCAAAATGATATTCAAATCAAAGACTTATTACTGTCCCAAGCCTCAGACCATTTGTTCTAAAAGGTGTTTGAATTCAAGGAAAGAAAAAGAAGAATTAATTGCAAAACTGTCTTACATGCTTTTGTATTGTATCCTTTCCACAATTCTGTCTTTTTTTTTAATAATAAAAATGAACTTACATATGCCTTTTGAATATCCTCACTCCCTAGGCATCCAAGTACAGCATGGGAAGCAATGTCTGCATGTTATTTTACCTGGGTAAGAAACCCAGAGACAATAACCCCAGCCCTCACTGTGTAACACAGACAGCTGAGCAAGTGACCCGTGAGCATCCTCACTTAGTTGCATTTCTTGTGCACGTGTTGGTTGTGAGAAAGCCTTGGAAAGGGCATCCAGAGAGACAGCCAAATCACTGCCAGGGTTCAGCTGTTGATGGCAGTGGAGGAGCCTCCAGCAGTGACAATGCTGCACTGCCTCTCTCATCCAGGGGGAACTCAACATGCAGCCAGGCATGTACCTCCCACTTCTGGAGGCAGTCGAACCTCACCCTCTCACGCTGCAATGCTCAGTGGCTCACCAAGGCGTTGAAGGAACATGTGCTGGTCCCACAAAGGGAGTATCCTAATTCTGTAGCATCTGGGGTATAAGCAGCCACAAAATGGGCAAGACCTGAGAAAAATCAAGCTATCGGTGCAGCTGACTTTGGCAGACTTTCTGCTGCTGTTCCTTCTGTGCTTCAGCAACCAAGCACAAAGTGACACGCCAAGACCACAGGAAAATCCAGACCTAAGCAGGGATCACAGACACTCCTAGACAAAGACAAACTGAAGCCATTAACTCCACACTTTTCAGGTCCTCTGTGTATGTGACTCAGACTTTCCCCAATACAGCATACTAGTGAACTTTCTCAAAGCTCTAATTGACATTCAGACAGAACTTTCTTAATATTAATGGAATTCACACTTACTCTTCAGGGGAAAAGATCAGCATTTTAATGTAAAATTAGGTGTATATTGCTTAATCAAGGCTTTTCTGAATTAATTTACTAACAATAAGTATTCATGCTCGTTCTCTTTCAAAAGTTCCTTTGTTTCAATACAACTAATATTTCTTTTACACAGTTACACCTAATTATCAAAGAAAAACTAATGAGGCTGCTCATGACAGGTATTTCAGTTAGGTTTTTTTTTTTTGTTGAAATGCTCACAATTTTTTAGAGTTTTCTTCCATACTGTAGGTTTCCCAGGAACAAATTCTGTTTTATCTGCTACCACAGAATGCCATTGAACAGAATTAAATTTTCCAGTGAAAAAAGCCTCTGAGCACCCCAATGCTTCACAGAAAGGTGAGTCAAATCCTTCTTCCACCAGTACCACATCAACTTTCTGCCCGGACACTGGATGTGACAGAAAAGACTACAGCACCAGGAACATAAGCAGAAGAGGAATAAGGCCAAGAGAGGCGAGAACTACAAGTGAGGCATGAGCAGGTGGGCAGTAGGCCTTAAGGCCAAAGTTGGCTTTGACCAGGCTAAAGTCTGCAGAGTGCAAAATATAGAAGCAGTCATTTCAAGCTACAGAGCAACGAATGTCCACAGTGCCTGACAACTAGATGAGAGTTTCACTGTATTCCCTTGGATGAATCCCTGAGTTAGGTTCTAGGTGCTTTTACCATTGGATGATTACCCAGTGGCCAATGCAAAATATGTCAGCTGGAATGTTGCCCACCTATGCAAGAGAGCTGGCACCAACACTACACCCAAAGCATTACACAGAGACTGAACAAAAGGGGTATGACAATATTGCAGGATGTGGTCCCCTTCACCCCACTCAGGCAAATAATCAGTAATTAGTCAGGCAACTAAAGCAGAGTTAAACTTCTTAGGTAATGAAGACAAACAAGATAGGGTTCCTGGTGTAATGCTCTGAGAAAAGCCACTTGTGCAATCTTTCCCATGAAAAAAAAAAAAAAATACAGAGACAGAGACTAATCATTTTCTGGATGTCTGAGTTCCTGGATAAAAAATGGGATCCCACCTGTGTTATCTAAACTTCTTGAGCTTACTGAGCAGGAACTGGAGGAATAAGAGGTAAATTTTCATTTATTCACTCATGGTCTCAGAGGAAGCCAGTGCAGTGAAGAGATAAATGAAAATGTTCTTCACTTGCTTAAAAACAATATAAAAGACATTTATTCTGAATTTAAACAGCATTATGAAAAAATCAGAGTATCTAGTTTTAAAGTAAATCCACATACCCATCTGGGCATATGTGGAACACTTATTGAAGGATTCACATTATAATACTGATTATTTCATTGTTCTTTCTGGCCTCTCATGAATATATCCAGAAATGAAAGGGCTTTCATTATTCACCATGCAAGTACAGCTGAAGTGTTGCCAGTGCAGGCTTTTCTGTCTTGTCCTACTAATCTATGCACCCCTAAAGGTGGGCTGATCATTCTTTCTTTCTGTCTTAGAGCACTCTGGACCATGATGCTAAGTGGGGGGAGAACTGTGTGTCCTATTTCTGAGGAATGAGATAAAAACACCGGTATTTTGCATTGGCCACTGGGTAATCATCCAATGGTAAAAGCACCTAGAACCTAACTCAGTGTCCATAGAACACAAAGGGAATATTTCAGTTAGCTTCAGTTGGTCCTTCATGCTCTTGGGCTACATTTTATCAACTGAAAACCACAAAAGATATCTCCGTGCTGCCATAGATCAGTATCTCTTCTGAAGCAACTACCTAAAATTAACTGTTCCATAAATATTTGAGTGACAGAACTGTAACTGAATCCTTATGTTACAGGGATAGTATTTTCTGTGTTCAAAGCCAATCTAAAATATGCAGTGTGCAAAATATTGGTCCATATCTGCAAACATGGCAAGTAGCTTCTGAGGCTGGCCTTTGGGATGCTCTGTTTAGAGTGCTATAAGGTGCTGAAAATCTGAGGTAACCAGACTCATTGGCACCATTTGAAAATGCAGTACTTGTTAGGAAACGCTTCCACATAGTAATAGCCAGGAGTGAACTGAAGCTGCCCAGCCCTGTGGAAAAGTTAGCTCTTGTTGCTTTCATTATTCTTAGCTCCAAGTATATTTAAAATGGTGAAAGACTTCTCGCCAGCTTGTTAGATTAAGGAATACCTACAATTAAATTCTCTGAATTAACCTTTCTAAAAGCAAATATGTATACTTGAGTCAGTACTTTGTTCTTTCCAAGCTTGGAAGTGCCAAGGTATAGGGGAAAAGATTTTTTTAAGAAAATATTTGAGCTCAGTTGAGAGATAGAACTGTTGGCATTCTCACATCTGATGATTTTCACGGGATTTCCTATCTAACAGCATAGAATCAGAAAGCTTGAATAAGCACCCTAACATCTGAGATTTGCTAATTGCTGGTTATGATGAGCACCTGATGCTCTAAGATAACATGTTTCCTTTTCACCCTTCCCTTTTGAGGGCATATTATGTTGTGTTTCTCCATGCTAAATAGAAGGCAAAGACTGACTACTGGTGCCAGAAGAAATAAAATCAAGATATCTCCCAATAACTTGAGATCCAATATATGTCACTGCTCTAGCTCCCTCTGCTCTTGACATCATTTAGAGAGTTCTGTGTGAACCCACCTGGGAACAACACAGGCAGACTGCAATCAAGGCAGCCCTTCTTGAAGAAGCAACTGTAAATATGACAGAGAATGAGTTTATTTACTCCTTTGCTTCCTCAGACCTTCACAAAGCCATGTGGGATTTACACCAGGATAGATATGTGAATATGGCCACTGTGAACTCCATTTACTGGAAGAAATTTCTTGCATTTCTTATTGCACACAATCAGTAAATGAAACTTCCTTGGGAACATACAATATCAGGGATTTTACCCCTCATCGTCTCAAAGATGCCATCTCAAAATGTAATAAACCCAACAATTTATGATAAGAAGGAGTTTATATTTAGGCAATGAGTTCACTTAGTGCTGCTGACTCTGCATTTATAACTTATGGGACCATAAAGCAGACACTGTATGAGGAAGCAATGTGTGCACTGGATAAAGATTGCAAGGTCTTCCCCAGGTCGCTCTCTTCCCCTCCTTAACTTGTGAGATCAGCTGTGCCTTAGAGAGAGAATTCCTCCTGCCTTCCCTAAGTATGCATTCCTATTTGATAACAGAGGTCTTGATTTAAGAATTACCAGCACTGGAATGAATCTCATTGCTGTTCATGAATGCTGGTAAGATTGAATAGATGTCTTTCACTTGTTAACACGTGACTGCATTCAGCAGCATTGAACATCATTGGACGTCACCCATCAAGTAAGTAACTGGTTATATTAGGCAACGACCAGCTGCAGACTCTGAGACTTCAAACAACAGACATATCTTACATGGGGTTGCAGGCAGAGCAAGATCTCTCACCTCTACTGGAGTAATCCAGCTCCAGTATGGAATCAGCAGAACATAGCCTTATGTCCTTGCTGAGGTGTCCTGCTTGGCATGTGTAAATATATTGTGGTGTTGACTCTGCTATCCTTTCTCTGTTCAGTGATATATTCGCATGAGGACTGATCTCACAGTAAGTCACTGCTCAGTCTAAGAATGGGTAGGATAATTTACTTGCACATGTTTAGCCCCAGGAGCATGGCTTATTTATGCCTTTGCCTACAGATATTTTGTTAACTTTTTTTTTTTTTTTTGGCGAAGTTATTCTAGCTTCTAGACTTCGTGCTGCTTAGCACACTGGTATTTGCTGCCCCTTATTGAATTGGTGGGAGCACACTTTTTTCTGTTTGTAACTATTTTTGAATTGTACTTACACTAACATTTTGGTTTACAGCACTGGGATGAAAAGCACTTAAAAGTGTGGTATGGGTATTACTGTGTGGTTTTGGTTTCTACATATTTAAACCTCAGTTAAGACTCTACACATGAGCTGCAGAAACAGTTTCCAATTGCTCCTTGGGGTTTGGCCATTGACTTCTGTGTGTCAACCTTTCAACTCATGTGCAAAGAGAAATTAATTACAAATTTATCAATATTGTCACAATTTTAAAATTTTAATTGAATTTCAGTGGCACTTAGCAAAAGCAGTGCTTTCAAGCAGCAGCAATGTGAGTGCATTTCTGGGAGAGAAGAAAGGATAAGCTCATACATTCAATGCAATAACTACTACAAATGTTAAAAACGTGATACCTGTAAAAATGAAAACACTTCCAACAAAACAAAAATATCTCATTTCTTCCACTCCTAAAAAAGCACACAAATCCCATGCTAAATATTTTTTCTCTCAGGTCAGTGCTTCTTCCTTTCTCTGGTTCTTCTCTTAACTCTCTTGTCACTCTCTCAGTATCTCTCTACTTTTACTTAGGCTCCTCTCTACTCTTATTTTTGAGTACTGTCAGCACAAACTCAAACTCAGCTCCTTTTGCTTTGCTACTGACTCCTATCGCTTCCTTGCTTCTTTAAACTTGTTTCCTCCCACCCTAAAATACCAGCTCCTGTCCCTTTCTGCTGTCTCTGAAGTGCCTCAGATCCACTCTGAAGACCACATGGCTCTCAAAGTTCCTTTGTTTTCCTGGTGCAACCTCTCCCTCCTCTGCATCACACCACCACTGCCTGGCCTCCAGGGTACTAAGTCCCTCCCACCTGAGCCTTGCAGGTAAGTCACATCCCTGCCTTTACAACTCTTCATTTCTTTGAGAATGTGCCAGTTTCTCAGAGCCTGTCCAAAGCAATCTGGCCACCTTGGTAACCCACTGGAAGGCCACCCCAGAGAGAAGTCTATTTGTCCATTGCTTTGACTGTGTTACTACTCTCCAAGCATCAATGGCCCCCCTCAGTCTTCTGCATCACACAGTTGTGTTGGCTTCCACACCACAATCCTTTTTTTTACAGTGCTCAAAAGCACTGCTGCTTTTCTCACAATTCCTTTACAACTCTGCCTTATGACTCTCGTTTAAATTCCTCCTTCAACTTCCTCTTCTACTGTGCTGCAAAAAATTTACTGGGGTCTGCAAAGTGCTTAGCAAGAGTCTGGCATGAATTTACTGTTATTCTGAAAAAAAATGCTGCTTCATTATCTTTCTGTGCTCCCCCATCTGTCTGCCCGTCTGACTTTACCCCTTGTGTCTATCGGTTGCATTCAGAGCCCACACACAAGTTTTCTGTGGCAGAAGTTGTACCATTTTTCTGTGGATACATATCTTCCAGCAGAAAAAACTCACCCTGGAAAATGCTGAGCCAGCAGCAGAAGGTGTTGTTTGGCTAAAGGTCTTTGCTGTTCTCTTCTCCTGTTATTTCTGGAG
This sequence comes from Phalacrocorax aristotelis, assembly GCF_949628215.1. NCBI lineage: Eukaryota > Metazoa > Chordata > Aves > Suliformes > Phalacrocoracidae > Phalacrocorax > Phalacrocorax aristotelis. The sequence continues at coordinate 72,383,295 of NC_134277.1, forward strand.
AGTCTTACGGTTTTGTTTCTTTCTTTTGCATTGTTTTCTTTTAAATTTTATTTTATTTATTCATATGGCTAAGAATGGCTTTGAACAGCAGGGATGGATCCTACTCTGGCTCTTGGTACTTAGTTGTCTGTAGATAGGTTAATGAACAAGAGGAAAGTAGAGTGCTACACAGCAGTGATAATCCTAACATTGACATCACTTAGTGCCTCTTAGTTGGCAGAATAAATCCTAATAAAGACACCAATACTGCCATGCAATATTTACATTTAAATGTAAATCGGGACATACATATGGAAAAACTATATATGATGACATTGCAGATTGTCTTTTTTTTTCAAATAGGTCCTTCAGGGTAGCAGCTGGATCGGTTTTAAGATAGGAGCATCTTAATCCAGGCAGATGTAGCTCTCATCAGAAGTTAATTTGCAGGGATATTCACATATGCAAATCATGTCACAATGCTGAAATGCAACCACGTAATGACTGGAAAATGTTATACCCATAAATCATACTACCACGATCATCAAAATTTCCACTCAGCCAGGACAAATTCAACAGCATTTATGTCTTTCCAGCTTTTAGCCCATAAAAATTCTGTGTTTTTGGCGTGTGTGTTACACTGGTGATCTTAAAACTCCCAAGTCTGGTATAATGAGTCCTCAAGTGCGTTATAACTTACCAGTAATTACATTTCAACATTTCTGCTTTCAGCAGTTAGTGTTTTATTCATAAACATTTAAACACTGAATTAGGCATAAAATAAGAATGTTGGCAACAATCCGGCTTAATTTCATTAACTATTAGGTAAACGTAGTATTACTTCTTCAAATAATCCTTGGTTTGAATGCTAAAGATGTAATGAACTTCATGGTTCATAGCATCTGACATTGCTTAATTAATGGGTGCATTTATAGTACATAGGCCTCGGTAATTGATTTATATGCATGATTTGCACATACAGCTGTTAGTTCCTGTAGGAAAGTCATAATTCAAAAGTGTGCATATTTTCTAGATACGGGGAAAGGGGGAAAAAAAACCGCCTCACAAACTTGTCGAGTTCCCAAAAAACATGATAGCAAATAAATAGCACAGGAAAAATAAATAGTACAGGAAAAAACCTACCAGAAGAAACATTAATGTTATAGCTTTGAGTTTCCACAGCTCACACATTTCAAATGGAAAACATGACAAAATGCTTCTCAGCATTTTTTCCTCTTTATAGTAGATGTGGTTAAGCCTACATATGCCCACACACCTCTGTGAGTCTGTTCATATTACAGCCTGTGCAGAGTGAATGGAGTCCACATTTTCCATGCCTGTTTGAGTTTCTCTCCCTCACTCACATACACATAAACACACACAAGGTATACATAATTTAGATTTAGGAGCAAGTACAATAAAGCTAAGAAAAGGTTATGCTTAATATTACACATGTTTAGACTTGGGGCAAATCTTCTCCTAACTGAAGCCAAACATTGGAGACCAGGGAATTCAGCACAGGTTTCCTAGCCTGTCCAACAGATTACTTGTGAAAGCCAAAGTGGTGTGTTGAGAAGTCGATGCTGAAGAATAACTGAGCTCTGAGTGGAAAAAGGTCTCCTGTGGCAGTTTAAAAAAGGTTGAGGAAGAGAAACAGCTGTTTCTGGATTATCCATTACCTTGGAGCTAAGACTGCATCCTTCCTCATTCTTTTCTTGCTGTTTGGTGTATCCCAAGCAACAGTCCCACGCGCTGAAGCAAACATCCCATTCCAGCACACGGCGTTCCGGTTCCCCTGTCTTTTTCCCTTCCACTGACAACTGCCCCACATTAGTGGCAAACCTTATTTCAAGGGTTCTTGCAGGAAGCGCTTGCCATTTTAGGGTTTTTTGTTGCAGTTATCAAAGCATTTAATTGTACATTAAGGAATGCAGAGTGCAGGCAGCTTGATGGCTTTCACAACCCTGGCTCCATTTCCTGGTGCTCTAAGGCAACACATAGCTTTTCACTCTCCAGCCCCTTATATACTCTACATCTGCTATTCTAATGCCTGCATTCATCAGTAGACTGGCAATAATAAATTTTCTTCTTTCCTTTCTCTTTTCTTTCCAAAGGCCCTCCCTTGTGCACACGTTTGTCATTTCTTCGCTATTGACTGCTGACTGGCCAAACCTCGACGAACAGTAATTCCATTATAATGTAAGCCAGGGGCATGGCTGGCTTTATGATTTGACTGGAGGCAGGTGAAAGGGTGGAAAGGAGATTATTTTAAACTCTTAATCATCACTCATCTTTTTTCAATATTCATTGACAAGCTGTAGTGGAAACTATATTTTTTCTTGTGAACCCAGGCACTCTTCCAGATTCTTATTCCTTGGTATTAGCCCAATGCTTTCCTTCTGAGGGTGTTACTGCAATCTGCCGAATGCAAACCTTTCCCACGGTGTTAGTGACTATGTCCACGCAGTCCAGCAGGGTCTTGCGCTCCAACTGGTGGGCTAACGTGCCTTACATCAGAATGTCATTCACATCACCAAGACCTAAGAGGGATGAAAAGCAACAGCTGAGGGCCTGAACCACAGGCCTAGTCCCCACACAGTGCAGATGAGTTTATGCTATGGTGGTGAAGAAAGGCTGAGTGATTCTATTTAATTCAGAAGGTAGGTAGTTTAGTTGAAAATAGAGATGGTGGTGTAAGGTAATATCTGCCTTTCTCCTTGTAGATATACCTGTAGTAAAGTTGAGGCAGTTCATGAAGCTGTGGAGTGGTAAGGACCAGCTCAGCTCTTAACATCTCCAGTGTAGCATTGGTGGGCACGGTAGAGCTATCACAGAACGACTGAATCACAGAATAATTTAGCTGCAGGGATAAGGTGCGCTTCATGAATGAGCTCAGAGCCAAACTATATGACTATATAAATATCCCCATGTTCACTTTAATGGTATGCCTCTTTTACAGTGTCTACATGAAACTGCACCCACTGTTCCAGCTTTCCTAGAAATGGGTGGTAGTCAGGATATAGTCCATGGAGGGAATTGCTTTAGTCACTGTTATCTTTTATAGTTGAGGAAGCTGACAGGCAGACAGTTAAGCTATATTTAGAAGACATTCTATTGACATTGATTGATTTATATCATATACATTAAAAAATAAGTTATTTGAAATAAAAATCTAAAGAGGAAAACTGGGCAAAGAAAACAGAATAAATGTATTGCAGTCAGTGAGGACAGATTATTAAATTGCTTCTCCCTTTGTCCTCTTCAGGTTGTTTTTACTGATCTGAGACACTGTTTGCAAGTATTTTGATCACGGGTTTAGGTTTTCAGGGATTTTGGTCTCTGAAACTATCTTCAAGTCATTACAGATTTTTCATTGCAACAGAGTTTCTTGGAAGATATAGGCAGAAATGGTGATTATCTAAGATAACAAATACTCAGTAATATAAACATTTTCTCCTGAAGCTTCTTCCTCTCCAGCACATAATCCAGTTCTCATTGATTTCAAAAGCAGTTGGGTTTCATCTGATCACTAGTTATTAAACATCTTCTGAAGTTATAAAAAACCCCCAAAGCTTTGCTAGAAATAATCTTTGTTTCCTTGGCAGACTGTAACAATAATAACAATTATATATAAACAGGCATATAAACACATTTCCTTTCCATTTTTATATCTTCAATCATCTGGAGTTCTTCAAGCATTTTATGCAGGTGAGTAAAAAATAACTATCTTTGTTTTGGAGACACAAAGGGAAGGTATGGTTGAAGTTGGCAGAAAAGGGAAGAATATTGTGAATTTTCCACTGAGATTGAGGAAAAAATCACAATTATATAAAAACTGCTCTGGATTTCTTTGACCAAATCAGGCTGTGTTCAGTGTATTTTACCCTTTCCTTTATTTCTGCCAGCCTCTCAAGTCTCCTTGAGACAAGGTTTGAACTCTCAAGGCACCCTGAGCAGCATTCTTGATGTTAAATTGGACAATTGGTAGAGTATATCTACCAAGCACGTGTTCTCTCTGTTCAGATAGGACCATTTTTAGGTCTACCATTTCTAAGACACGATGCCGATCCCCCTTCCTTTCAGCTGGGGTGCTTTTTCATAAGGCACCTGCTGCAGGTTGGCACTGCTAGCAGGGGCTGGTCCCTCACATCCCATGCCCGTGTTTGTGTCCATGGCCATGCCCAGGCTGTGTAGACAGGCAGCATTCCCAGGTGAGGACAGGCAGAAGCGGAGCACTGGGTCTTGCCGTGCCCAGGAGCTCCTCTGTTTAGCTTCAAGCTGTTCTGTGCCACTTGCCCACAGGGCACATATCCTTCTCATGCTGCTGGGCAGAGACTGCTCTCCACAGCAATGTGGCCACAGTCCTTCCCCTCCCAAAATCTGGTCTTACCCATGCAAAACTAGCAGTATCTGCAGGGATGACAGTAGATGAGGGAATGGACAAGTCTGAAGGCGTTAGCTGGTTTATTAATGTGGCAGGATGCTGGCTAGTATGCATCAGATAGCACTGGAAACACCTGATTTCTCGATTTGTGTTAATGTTTCTTACTTGAGTGGTGAATCTTGCTGCGTGCTATGTCTTCCTGATTGGTTCTAGAACTTGTTCTTTCCCATGCAATGGTTCCCAAATTTGTGGCTGTTTGCACAGCAGGGAAATATGCTTAAAGGTGCTGTGGTCTCCTTTGGACTATGTAAAAGCATATGGATGTGGTCTTGTGATTAAAAATAAGGTTTCCTGTAAACAGGTTCCTGGGGAAGTATTCAGCTGCTCTGCAAAGGGATTGAAGCTAATTCTAACTAAGGAACACTTTAAAACTATTAGGAGACAGTAATTTTAGCAGTTCTACAGATGATTAAAAAGTAATTTTCTAAAATATTCTCACTGGAGTGTTTTTTTCTTTTCTTAAAGAAAACATTGAATTGCTCCAATCAACCATAACTACTTTCTGTTTATGATATAATTTGTATACCCTGATCACAAGGTATGGCTATTTTTCATATTTGCTTATGATTGTATCCCCTGCAGTTCCTATCAGTCACCTTTAATTGACTGTAACTTGCTGCCCATTAAAGAAGGAAGGACTAAAGCAAGATGAAAAGGGGAGCACTCTGGTTTTGCAGTATCATAGCCTGACAAATTTTGTAATGCTCCTTTGACAGACACAGCTTCTACTATTTTTCCCCACATATGATACTGGCAGCTGTAGTCCCACCTTGCAGATCAGACATTGGCTTTGGATTTAGCTCCAGAATTTGCTCTGACATCACCCAGCAGTGTACTACAAAACCAGTCTCTCTCTAACAATCAGAAGAAAGCCTTGCTAGCAAATGCCAGCAACACTTGTCAACACTTGAAAAGGTCAATAGCTTAAGTGATCAAAGAGTGGGACTCCTTTCGCCATCCTGGATGCTGAAATTAGGCAGCTCCTCTACCATGTGGCAAAGGTGGCTGTTCCCCACACACGACTCCTTGAGGATGTAGCTTGTAAGTAACAACAGTGTCCATGTATTTTAATGTGTTGTTAACATCCCATCCATCCCTCAGTTTTTCCTAATAAGTTATCTTCAGGTCTTGGCTGAATATTGATCCAGATAAATCAGGTACCCAGCCAATGTACAACACATTGATAACCTTGCCTGTCTCTAAATCCTGTCTGTGACAAATCCAGTACAATTTATGATTTTTCAAAATCACAGTGTTGCATCACGGCTAAATGTTATTGATATTGCTTTGTGATTTAAGCTGCTCTTGCAGCCTTTCTACTTTGCAGCACTCAGAGGCAGGCAAATTCAACAGTTTCATCTGGCAACTCAGATTCGCAAGCGTTTTGACTGTAGCATTTACTGTAGAGCAATGTGCAAGGAAGGGCAGTTAGGTTGTCACCTCACTGTAGCTTCCTCCTGAGGTAAACAGCTCCATTTCATTACGAAAACATGGCAAGTGAGGGCATCTATAGAACTTTGAAGTTCCTTCAGTATTGAGGGTCTGCATTATTTCATGTCTCATCTGTGGGACCCACCATTCAGCAGTGTCTTGGCATTTGCCATTTTCTTGTAGATTTGTTTCCTCACTAGAGTAGACCCAGAAAACACTAGGCACATATTCCATGATATAACTCTGAATCACCTTCTCTTTTTTTGATGGAATTGTTTTGCCCTAAGGACCACTGCAGTAACACTGAGCTTCTGCCCACGGTGGAGGAGCTCTGTAAATGAGCCTTTGGCATGGTACCTGGTGCATCTGTTGCCGTGAGAAAATAACTGCCAGTGGTTTAATCGCTAGGACCACTCTAAAATTACTTGTTTTCAGGGACCCAAAACCTAACTTTCTCTCAGCATTTTGAATTTTCAGACCTGGTGTGAGAACCCACTGAAAACCAAAACTTCAGTATGTTTTCCCCAAGAGTTCTCACAGCCGTTTTGAAAGCTGGAACATTTTTATTTGCTTTATAATAGCTCCCAGGGGTGCCTGCCAAGGACTGGGTACCCTGGTGTCATAAAAACATGAAACAACAGAGCATCTGTAAGTGAAAAGCAGCCATGGTGCAGAGCAGCAGAGCACCAGCAGCGACTTGTTGGGCTCTCCCTGCTCACACTTGTGGTGCCCAGAATGACTTGGTTAGGCCTTTGAACTAGGAAAAAAAAGACCTGATGCTGCCCAGGCTTTTCTACAACATGCCTGGCCCTGCCAAGTTCAGAGTGCAGCTTCCCCTTCACTTGTAACCTTGGGCTGGAAAGGGTCACAATGTTCATGCTGAAGCCACAACCTGCATCTACCTTCCCAGATTTCTTGAATGCTTTCCTTACATGCAGCAACCTGTCTAGTCTCCAGGTGGTTCGCTAAGAGAAGCAGTGCCCACACCTGTGTGGCTGTGACCGTAGCTAAGCTTCTGCTGACAAAAGCAACATCATCCTTTTGAGTCACCATGAAAAATTGACCTCACCCAGGATGACTTGTACCTTTAACAACTAGAAGACTCATTGCTAATGTGAGATTTGGCCTTTTTTTCACCTTCTGGCTCAGCATACCATAGTCTGATAGTCTACAGGAAAGGGGCGATAATCAGGACACCCTATTATTAATCCTTTGCCCACTCTTCTTCTTTCTGCACTCCAGGGCTGTCCCTTTCCCATGACACATTAGCTTTCAAGATGTTATAACAGAGAATACTACATCCAAAGAGAGACCAAGGCTAAGGAAACCATTACATTTGTGTGTAGTGTCTCCTTGTTTTGCAGTAATGCAAATTGTGAAAAATAAATAGTACATTTGTATAACTACTCAGTAGCTCCATTTTTCTTGCTGAAGACCAAATAATTAATTCTGTGACCCCCCCCCCAATCCATGCATTTGGCTTGAACTGCTGAATCTACACCAATCCCCAAACTTTCATCAAGGTATGCTCTCTTTGCCATAGCCCCTTTCGTCTGAACTCACCAAACAATTATGGCTTCCGTTTGTCCCTAGACACCTGCTTTTCCCCACATCAGTTAATTTTGGACTCACACCCATTGTGGACACATACCTGACTAATAGGAAAAGATACGTCTATGGAAAAGAAAGTGCAGAATTTAACAGGGTGATAGATAGATAGATAGATAGATAGATAGATAGATAGATAGATAGATGCCTCTAACATGACAGAGTGAAATTCTGATTTTGCTGAAATGAATGGCAAAACATAATGAAGGCAGGATTTCAGTTTACAGTGTTGAAAGGAGAATGCCATCCATTATACAGATGTCTTAACCATTCCCATATAGTTCTGTACCAGGCTTGTAATTTGCTATTAATGCTTACAGAATGCTTCAAAAACCAAAATAACTGTAGAAAGAATAATTATTGATCTTTTATGTTAATAGATTTTACACTAAATAATACTGGAGTCCTTTATTAATGATTTCACAGTGCATTTCAAACACTGCATTTGAATCATGTTGACTAACTTCCAAAAAAAAGCAAAGAAAAACTAAAATAAAAAGCTCTTATTTCCATCCCTATTAGAATCCCTATTAGAGAAGTTTGCCTGTTGGATAGACGAATCTATGAAGAGGATATAATTCTTGAGTCAGTTTTATGTCTGAAATTCCAAATCCATTTGAACAACCACAAGCTTTGCCATTTGTTTCGATGGTGAGATTTAAGTGTATAGGTGTCTTGAGTCAGATGTGTAGAAATACATTGGTCTGATTGTGACCCACAGCTAGGGATTTGGGATCAGTGGCAGTTTTAGTATTGCCTAAAGTCCACATCAGCCTAGAATATGGTCCAGCTCATGTAGATGTATCATACTTTCTGTTTTCTATGAGATATTTAAGAGAAGGGATTAGCAAATATCCAAATTTAGCTAATCTCTGTACGAAACCAGCTGCAAGGAGAATCACAGTCCTTCCTCTGTTTTTTTTGTGTCAGACCTCTTAGTTTCACTTTCATGAACACACCTAAGCCCAGCTAAATAGTTCACAGTCCTAGCTTTCATAATGAATGATCCATGCAGCTCAGATACTAACCTCAGGCACAAATGACAGAAAGTTAAGCTTGTCCACAAAGAGTGGCAGATCTTTGACCTGTACATTCAGAGCTCTCTACCCGCATATTATACAAACCAATGTTACCAGCTTCATGACCAGCATCCAAGATGGCATTAGCACATTTACAGTACTTATAAAATCCACAGTATCTGTATTTGCTAAGAAGACTTGCCAAATCCTCTTTTTTGAATCAGACTATGAACCAGAATAGGTATAACTGACCTAAGTGTGCCCATCCAGTACCTACTCATCCCGGCCAGTCTGGCCAAAAGACTAACAAAGAATAAATAAAGCAAGTTTAAATCCTCTTTGCATCATCTATTGGTGACCAAAGCTGGTGGAGAAAGCGTGAGGCAAAGCCATCAGAATATGTAGCTCTATGCCATCCATGACCAAGGCTTTGCAACGTTATTCTTAGATAGTAACTTTTCTGCCCCTGTTTTCTCATCTCTGAAACCTCCTTTGCAGAGACTTCTTTAGTCCTTTAGCTGAGTAACCTTTCCTGAAAGCTTATCATAGTAATGAACAACAGCATCTCTGTATCCTTTCAAGGTATGGAGGGTTGTTTGCCCCATGTGAAATGAGTCCTGAAGGGGCATTGCAGAGGGATGATGAAAAAGTAGGGATGCCACGGCTGAGCGGCAGAAGGGATGCCCCAGCCCCACATGCTGTGCTGAAACCCACCTGGCAGATGGCCTTTGGTAGGTACAACGTAGAGCCTCTGCTGACAATTGTCTCCTGCCTTCTACATGGGACTGTAAGCCAGCAAGGGAGGACATATAAATGGATATTGGTAACTGTTGTCTCCCCTTTTTTCTCGTTCACACACATATATAAGTACTCACACATATGTAAGTACATATATAGCCAAAAGGTGGCTCAGTGGGAGGGTGGGAAAAAGCCCTCCAGAACAGAGGTCAGTATATAGAGTATAATTCATACAGTCACTTACAGACAGGCCTCCAAAGACTGTCATAAATGTACCGATTCCTTTGCTATGCAGGATTTTACAGTTACTGAAACATTTAGAATAACTCTTGCAGCTAGGACACTCAGACTTTTGCTTTCTCAGGAACGGCAAGTAAATGTTTCAAGGGCATTCACTGCTGTTTTCTATGTTGATGAATCCAAACAACTCTTAAACTAACCTGGTAATATCCATCCTGGGGAAATGTGCTAAACCAAGCTTGCATTTAAAAAAAAGGTTCAGTCTCAAAATGTTACATGTTATTTATATGTATTGACTCATTTCTGTTGCAGGGATGGAGGCAGAGGTTTGTTTGTTTATCTGAATATCCACATTTTACAGACCTCTGCTAAGCTACAAACTTTTCAATTCTCTGATCCTAGCACTCAGCACCATGTCCAACAAAAGGCTGTATGTAGCCAGAGACCACTCTGACTGCAGTTGTTGGCTTCGGTCGCCTTTTTAGGTGTTTATGTGAATGCAGACCTGGAAGCGGTGGCATTACGCCAGCCGGATCCTCTCCCTTTTCCAGAATGGCTGAGGGTTGATACAGCTTCTGATATTAAACTATCTCAGCTGCTGCCATCACTGAGAAAAACCCAGAAGGCAGCTGTGCCCTGGCAGTGCCCTCCTTGCCATGCCCTAAACCACTGCTGGGGTCTTTTCCTGAAGAAGAAAATGAATTGCAGTAGAAAGCTTTTGGCCATCTGGGGATGCCTAGTCACAATAAGTCTTCCTAGGAATAGAGGTGTGGCCTTCCATGAATTTTTATTGTACTTGACTGAAAATATCAGGTTCAACTAAGAAACAAGCAGTGTTACAGCAAGGGGAAAAAAAGGGAAGCTGATAATGAAACAGCAATAAAATTGAAAGCAAATTCAGTTTAAAAAGTTTAAATGCATCCACACATCTCAGCTTCACTGTGGAAACTTGACAGTCAAATATTAAATTGTACACCATCTCACTGAATTTTATGTCATTATAGTAACAATGTTATTAAACTTGATATGGTTTTATTTTTAATTTCAATGAAACATATTTCCTGATCTTTTCATAAAAATGACCTTTGGGAACCATAGCAATCTAGACATTTCTTTATATATCCTGCTGCATCAGCTAATACTTCCAATCAGAAGCTATACTGGAAAGCATATGAAAGCCCTTACAGGGTACTGTAATGTTATGAGCTAGATGTTTTATTAGAACATTTTAAATGAACAAGCTGAAAACTCTTTTATGAAATTACTTGATGTATTACTATGAACACGCTAGTATCAGTGGATCTGCAATCTGCTTTTGCGAAGATTGGTCTATACTCTTTCTTTTCTGGAATTTGATACCTATTTATTCTGTCTTACAAACTTTCTTTTTATCCTTTTCACAAAGTAAAAAAAGGCAAATATATGTATATATCATCTAAGCAAACCATTCTTTGTCTTTTTAAAAAAATAACATTTTAGATGGCTTTCCATTATCTGGACAGAATCTTGCTAACTATTTCCACTGTTGGTTGAATTTGATAGGTGGTTGTAGTTGCTGAAAACGGTCCAGTAGACAAGAAACTGTGCAAGAATCAGGCAAACTTGAAGCCTGGGCTTAACCCGGTCTTCCCACTGACTTTCTGCAGAGGAATTAATTGAGGGCAAGAGTTTTTAAAGATAGGGTTTTCCAAAATACCTCAGTTTGGTGTTAATGAAGATAATAACCCTGAAGGACCTAAAGGGCACTGAAAGCCTTGTTTGTGCTTTGGCAGGCTTGTGAATGTTCGGAATATTTGAAACCTAAGAAGTTGTCTAAACTGGACCCACAAACTGCCAAGTCTCTAAAAAAACACAGGAAAATTCTGAAAATATGCACTTAAAATGCAGGTCCTTAAATCCTTTTTAAATCACATCTTAAAAGAAACCCACTCCAGTATTCAGAAAGTTGGGAAAATGGAAAATGATCAGAAATCGTCTCAGTTTTCAGCATTCATAAAATGAAAAGGAAAACTTAGAAAACAGAAAAGAAATTATCCTGTCCATACAGCTTCCAAAGCAGATGGAGGTTAGGAGTAAGTCGTTTTCTGTCTTACCAAGTGACAGAACAACTAGGAAGGGTACTGACTAAAATTAATGTAGGACTCCTCTATTTCATTCTCTACTGCATTTTAGGATTCAGTGGAATTTAGTATCAAGATAAATCTAACTCACATTTCTGATAGGATCAAGGAAATAATTGACTTGCGGCTAGAATTTTTCTCTACAGTTGCATTGTCTGGGTGACTATAAATGGAATTGACTCTGTTGGAGTTCTGACTAGAAAACTGGATTTCTTCAAAAAGGATAGAATAGGACAAATTTTTCCTTCAGTAATAAAATTTCCTAGAAGCCCATTTCTGTGCTTACAATCTTGGTGGTGTCAGTGTAATAAAAGGAAGAGTTAGATCTATACTATTTTCCACAATATATTTTGACATCATCACATAATTTTTGGCCTGGATCTTTGTTAGCACAAAAAGCTAATTCATTTCATTGGCCACAGCATCATGCTTTGATTAAATCTTATTTAACAGAAAGTTGTTAGGTTATTGCTGACCTGAGATCAGTGTAAAGTCAGGTCAGTTGAGGAATTTGGAGATCTGAGGTACATAAAGAGTTGTTCTGCAGAAATGCATATGAAGATGTAAAGCAAAACTAGTCCTAAACCCAATGTTATTTTCAGATTACACTACCCACAAATCACTATATGTCAGATCCATCCAAAAGTAAGTCCATGGATTGAACAGATATGCACCTTCTTACTTTGCAATTAAGTTTAGCCCAGGACATCAATTAGGGTAGGCAGAGCTGATGTCAGCTTTGCTAATGATAAAGTGAAACGCTGAGAATCAGCCCATTTTTTTAACAGAATAGGCCAAATGCTGCCCTTGGTTACATTCCCAGGCTTCAGATAACACCAGTATAATTGAAAGCAGTTTTGGTTCAATATTTCTTGTATTTTAGAAGCTATGGAGCAATCAAGCAATATGACCTTGAGTGGTCCACCAAAGAATCAAGTTCTGCTCTGTGTGGGATCCAGACTAATCAATATCCTATTACGATCAGAGCCTGTTTTTTTTTTACAACTGAGACATACTGGGAATAGCCTGGACAAAACATTTCTTCCTGCAACAGCTGAGAGCTTGTTAAATCTATGCTTTTCAATAAACTGACATGGAAGTTTAAGCTGTATTGTACAATATGGTACAAACATACCAAATCTTAATGCACTCAAGCACTCTTTATTAAGCCAAATCTCTAAATGACATCCACAAAGACTTTCTGAGAGTTTAGAATGCTACCTTAGTCCATATAAATAAATAAATAAATAAACAAACAAACAAACAGACAGATAGATAGATAGATAGATAGATAGATAGATAGATAGATAGATAGATAGCTCAGATTAACTCAGCTGGTGTAATACGGGTGTAACAACCCAAAGTATGGCATTAGGACAATCTTGGTCCAAGGTCTAATTTTTCTCTTGGTCAGTAGAAGACAGAATTCACTGAAGGAAATCTGAACCCCACAGCGAGCCAATCATTCTCCATAATCCAGGACATCATCCACTGATTTCAAGCAGCCGGGGTGACTGAAAGCATCCTTGTCTTGAAGAAATATGGGGTGAAATCCTGCCACTGAAGCCAGTGCCATCTCTCCAGCTCACTTCAGCATGATCAGACTTTCACTTGTGAGATCAGTACAAAACACACATGGCACTACACACATGTGCCTGAGCATGCATATTGAAAAGTAGAGGGGGAAAAAACGACTGGTCCTGTTCCTATATCACAAGACCATCTCCAAAGAAGCAAGGCCAGTGTGTCTCCATGCATGCTCAGGTGTATTTTAATTCAGGAATAAGGAGGAAGAAGCACAAAAACTACTAAGAGTACCTTTTTGCTTCAGAATAGACTTGTTTTCTTAAAACAAAATAGCCAAAGGCCCTGTTATTAAAATCAATAATGAACTAAACTGAGGTCGTAGTTGCTCTTTTATTTTTAAGACACCAATTTTTATGGTAAACGGTGCCTTTAACTAAATCACTGAAGAAAAAATTTAGTGAATTTTTAGGTCAGATTAACAAAACAGTTTCACTTGTTCACACTTGTCTCCCAGTAAGGCTTGCATGTATGCATTTTACCATTTAAAAATTTTACACTCTCTATCATGGCAACAGTGGGATGAAGGATAAAAATGCTATACCCCCCAAGTGCATGGGTTGTTTTTCAGTGAGCTGGGTTTCTGAAGCGGATCCGGGTGAGGGTCCTGCAATGCCATGTTCTTGTGGCAGTGTGGTGCTGTGCAAGGGGATAAACCCAGTCCCTAGCCGCTGACCCATCATGGGTGCCAGGGTGGCTTTGCTAGCTGGAGGCTTGTGGGCAAAGTCTGGAGCAAAGCCACTCCTTTTGTAAATAAAGTATCCCTTCTTCTCTTGGCAAGCATATTTTCTGTTTCCCTTGTCACCTGTGCTCAGGGTGAGGAAAGTGGTAGAAAAGTTTGCTGCTCGGTCTGTGGCGATTTCAGCTCTTTCCAGGCCCCATGTGTCAGGTTTTGGGAAGGGAATTTGGTATAACAATAATACTTTAGGAGGATGTAGCTCTTCAGTGAGTCCATCCCTCTTGGGCTTGGGTTTCTCTGTAATGACTACAGCAGGTCATGAAGAAAAAATTGTAGATGTAAAGACTTCTTATTTAAACTTCATACTGCACCATATTTAATATTCTTTTCCCTGGATACTTGTTTGGATTAGGAGTAGCTACTAGAGCAGTGAGGAAAGAAAGAAAGAAGAACCTCTGGAGTCTTTCAAACTCCTATTAGACCGTGGAAATGTGCTAAAGACTCTCTATGAAACAGTCTTTCTTTCTTTCTTTCTTTCCTTCTTTCTTTCCTTCTTTCTCTCTTTCCTTCCTTCTTTCTTTCTTTCTTTCTTTCTTTCTTTCTTTCTTTCTTTCTTTCTTTCTTTCTTTCTTTCTTTCTTTCTTTCTTTCTTTCTTTCTTTCTTTCTTTCTTTCTTTCTTTCTTTCTTTCTTTCTTTCTTTCTTTCCTTCTTTCTTTCTTTCTTTCTTTCTTTCTTTCTTTCTTTCTTTCTTTCCTTCCTTCCTTCTTTCCTTCCTTCCTTCCTTCTTTCCTTCCTTCCTTCCTTCTTTCCTTCCTTCTTTCCTTCCTTCTTTCCTTCTTTCCTTCTTTCCTTCTTTCTTTCTTTCCTTCTTTCTTTCTTTCCTTCTTTCCCTTCTTTCCTTCTTTCCTTCTTTCCTTCTTCTTTTATTTCTTTTCTTTCTTTCTTCTTTCTTTTTCCCCTCAAAGCAAGCTAGGAAGTCTATAGTATATCAGTCTGTATTCTGCATCTACTTGATCACTCTTTGCTATATTAATGAAAAACTAATTATATTTGACTTTCCTGTTTGGGGGAGGCAGGAATGCTTTTGTAAGAGTGAGTGGAATTTTCCAAGAATATTTTAAGTCCTATTAGAGTCAAAATCATGTGTCTGTGAGGCCGTGGCTTGAGACCCTGTAAGCCATGAGTTAAAACTGTATGCATCCTTAAAACTGAAATAATGGGAGGTCCATAACTGTGGTGACATGAGCACATTGGCTCTAAGTATCTGAATGAAGCTGACCTTTTACATACTAATGTTCCATTGCTGCTTTCAGAGATGGGAGTAGAGAGAAATATTACTAATACTTTAGTAAGATCTATGTATTCTAGCTGCAATGAAATGAGAAAGGTCAAATTTTCTCTTCTATCTCTTTTTTTTTTTTTTGTATTCTCTAACTTCTCACCCATCTTTGTTGTACTAATGAAATTAAGATATCCTTCATGATATAACTGTGAGCTAGGGGGATCTAAATTACCTTCATCTGGCATCATTCCAGTATACTATAAATGAAGTAATTGTCCTTGACTATAAAATTTGCATTTTCAAGACTTAATTGCTATCATTACATCTTTTTGTAATTCTATTAATTTAACTGAATGGAGCATTTGGTTTTATGGTAAAAATTTGCATTAAAACATTGTACATCTAAATAGAATTTTAATATTTGCGTCAAAAGCTCAGTACAGTTGTCCCACAGGACCTAAATAATTTCACAAGAAGAGAATAGGAAGCAGTCGCACTTTAGGTCAACAAACAGGTTTTCCTTTGGTGAATATTAACAGAACTTGCTGTAACAGGCTTCATGTGCTGAAAAATCACTCCTGCCTGAGCTCAGCACAAGTCTTATTAATCTATGAATTCCATACCATAATTGTTAACAGGAAATGCATTTGCCCATATACAGCATGGGTCGGATGTATGTTTGTTCTGTATGGGAAGGATGCGCGCCAAAGAGCTCTGTCTTTTGAAGGAATCACTCCTTCCCCCTTCGAGTCCTTCTACCCTTGTTAGGCTATATGCTTTACTACTGCTTGAGAAAGCACTGAATATACAGGCAACACTTTCTCTACGTCTTATGTGTGCACATAGTCATCTAGCCAAGGTCCACCGTGCTATGTAATGAATTAGTTGGTCAGTATGCGAGTATCTGTTTGGAAAATACTTGCCTTCACACTGGATCCCCTTCAGCCATAGTTAATACTGCATAACCTCTTAGACAGTCTCTTTTTTATTTTTCTTCCTTTCTTCACTCTTTTCTGGCAAAACAAGGTACTTTGGTCATGCAAAGACTGGTGGACAAATGGTTAAAGCAGCGTGGGGAATCTGAACTGGCACTGGCTGAGTACATTGCAATTGCAATGATGTCACATGCACTCTTTTTATAGATGGGGCTCAGCGGTAAGCTAAGGCTCCATTACTGAGTATAGACAATCTGAAACTGAGTCAATGTCTTTGTAGTGGATTTACGTGGTGCTTGGTGCAGTCAGGTCACTGGAGGTACTTAAGCCACTAGATCTCTTGGGAATCAGAGCCCTTGTAGGTCTGGGGTCCCAGTCTTGGCCAGGCACTTCAGATAATGACTGACATATGGATGGGCAGACAGTATTCCACGTTGGTCAGAAAAGTCTATGCTGTTTTCCATGCCATGTTAATAAATATCATTGAGTTGTGTAGTGTTATTTACAGAAGTAATGAAGCTGGATTTGTGTTATATTGAATATGTCTGTGTTTTTCTTTTGAAAACAATTTTTTTTGCAACATGTGGGTAATATTTCACAAGAGATAAAGTCTGCTTGTGACAGAAATCTCATTAACTACTCTTATTATAAGTTGTATTTACTGGACTTCATAATCATCATGTAATTAAGCTTCACAACTGGCTTGTGAAGCAGAAAAGATGAAGGATGTCTCCATTAAAGAGATTTATGGGATGATGAAATTAATGACAGATTTCTGAAAGTGTATAGGTACCACTTCTCATTGGTTTCAGTGCTTAAATACCTCTCAGTAGTAAACTGCATAGTAAGACACTGGTACCATGCTAGACTCAAAACTTTTTCACAGGATGAATCCTCTACATGATATCATGACTTTCGGGCAAGTGCCGCAGTCATTTTGCCTTCTGCCTTTGCCTCCTGAATGCCAGTCACACTTCCTCACGTCGGGCATTGTGAGATGGTTCAGGGTACGCTGGAAATGCAATATAAAAGTGATTAAGAGAAGAGCAGGTAACCCATTTATTCTACAGCCATACATAAATGCAACATTTCTATGGGAGTCTGGGCCTTTACTGGAAAAACTTTAGTGTCGCAGATGGGGGGAAAGGGCTGCTAAGAGCTACAGCTCAGTGCTGAGTCTCTCAGTCCTACAAGCATCAGCTGTACTATGCCAATGGCGTCTGTTGTGTTGTTCCAGGCATCCACATAGGGTAAGAAGGCTCACAGGGTATCTGCTTTACACAAAGACTCCTTTTTTCCACTTCAGGGAGGACCCTGTGCATGTTCTTTCTTAACGGGTGAATTTCATTTGATGTGAACATTATGCTAAGGCTGAATTTCTAGGCAGTTTATATGATAGTGCAGTAGAAGAAAAAAAAATTCCCTGAACATAAAAGACCCCAAATTCAAAACAAAACGCATATTCTTTTGAAAAATCCAGGTCTAGCTGTTAGCATCAATTATTTCAAACACCTACTGACTTTTCTGGCGCATCTATCTCATTGAATCTTGGAAATGATTTTATGTGCTTTAAGCATTTGATCACATAATCAGCTTCTGCAAAGCAATGCGAAAGATCCTGAGCATTGTCCTGGCAGATAGTCGTGTCAAACCTGACACAGAAACAAACATAGGGGAACAATTGTTGTTAAAACACATTGCATCACTTTGCATGCAAAAGCATTTGCTCTGGTAATCCACCATGCTGATGTGTCCCTCTGCTGATGCCATCTGAGCAGGGGGACTGCATCCTTAAAGTTGACATGTGCACCACGTTACAGCAGTGATTTTGTTATATATCATTGGCATAATGGATATTCAGAAGAGATTCATAATCTTGAAAGGTGGCTTGGATCCACAGATCTCATCCATGTTCTGGTGACTCAGAGCATTTTGGAAACTCATTTTATAACATATCATGCTGGCTTGGGCAAAGGCAAAGTAAACAGTTGCCTAGGGCAGCGGACTTGGGAGAGAGGCAGTCCAAGTCTCGTTTCCTACTTTTTGCTGGCAATGATAGGAATCTGATCCTTTAACCTGCCTCTCCACTGTCCCTCCCACTCCCCCTTCTCCAGTTTAATTCTTGTGGAATTCTAAAGACATCTTTTTGACTTCTCCCATTCTCTTTTTCTCATTCACCCTCCCTCTAAAGCTGCTGCTGGTTTCTCCTAGCTTTTCTTCTCCAGGGAGAATCCACTGTTTCTACCTGGACTGTTCCAGGAGTGAGGGGATTCCCTGTCCCCTCCCAGCCTTGCATCTCTTTCTACTGCTGCAAATAACTATTTGCTCCTCATTTTTTATTGCCTTTGCTGAACAGCCTCAGCCAGCCTTGGGTTTATGGTAGCACAAGATATGTGAGAAATATATGTTCTTGTACAAAAGCATAGCAGGTCATTTGCCCATTCATAGACATTGTTTTAAAAGAGATTTTTCATGTTGGAAAAAACGCAGACAGATGTGGAAATCTTTGTTGTATTTCTCATGATTCATGAGATCAAACAAGACAAAAGTAAGATGGTGTCAGCTTGTTACTGAATCCCTGGAAAGGTGTGGCCTGCTCTGTTGGTAATGCTATTCACGCAACAAAATTAGATTGCAGAATTCATTGCCATGGGATGTTATAGAAGCCAAAAGGCATAAGTGGCTTCAAAAGGGAATTAGGCAAATTGTTCCATCAATGACTATTAAGCACAGTTATCTAGATGAAGCACCAGGCTCAGGAAACACCTAAACCAGTGGCTGCTGGAAGAAGTTTGGCTGTAGCAATGTAAGGATCACCCTCTCCACCAACCAAGAGTTCCAGCTGAGCTTTCAGTCTCTCTCAGTAATATGTGCCTCATGGATAAGGAGCACTACTGTGGACTTAGTCATCTGAAAGTTACATCATTTGAAAGTGAAGTTAAGGGAAGCCTATTCCAAGTGGCGGTTTCTCCTGTCTGTGTTGAAAACACTTTAGGATGAGATAAATTATCCAGATTAGGTGCCCTGTACTCTTATGACTTCTACTGGTGGCTTTGTCTGTAAAAATGAGCAGAATTCATAAAGGACTGTTTGTTCTTCCAAGCAAGAAAGCAAGATCTCAAACAGTCTCCGTGGGTGTTGTTCATACATGTACTATGTGTCCTTCTGCATGGGTTTATTCTTCCCCTGTCTCAAAGCTCTGGATTGCCTTAACTTGCTCAGCTTGGCCAATTCTACCTCCTTCTGGCATACGTGATATGCACTCATTCCCTCAACCTATATTGAAAGAAGCTGCAGAAGTGTGCTGCCGTTTTAGAATGACAAAACAGCAACCTTCCCTTGAGATTAATTCAAGTTCCTTAAATCAGTAGACTGGCAATTTGAATTATTGCTTACCTGAGCGATAACAGAAGTCTCTGGGAGGCTTCTTGCACATTAGTGTATGTACAACTACCATACATAAGAGAGCAGCAGATCCTTCACTCATTTGAATCATTATTTTTGCCTAAGGAAGTGGAGTTCACATATGTAGAAATTTATTTATTTATTTATTTGCTGCACTCTCTGTCTCAGATGCCTACTGGCAAGGGTTATTATCAAGACAATCTTGTGAAGGGAAGCAGGGAACAGTGAGTAATTTGCCAAGTGTGAGGTCAAACACAATGTTTTTGCTTACTGCTCTCAAAATCTTCGTTAGTATAATACCTCCACTAAGTGTTGGGATCTCTTCTGGGGTCACTAAGGTGGTGCTGGTGGTGCCTTGGTGGAGGTTTTAGAAAGGACAGAGGGAAAGCTTGCAAGGTGGCAAATAATACATTGGTAGTTGGCAATGGTCTTGCTCTGTTCTTTTAATGCTCTTCAGCTAGATCTCAAGGAGGCTATGTAAGCCTGACTGAGGATAAAATTGTGACCTGTGTCACTGGAGGTAATAACAACTTGCTAATGCCTTCTGGGTACAAGGAGGATTTGGGACTACACGTGCCAGTGGGATTCTAGCAGGACATTTGCCTGGGGTGCAGAGAGGTTCAACAAAGGTTCACGATTCAAGCAGGCAAAGCTGCAGGGAACTTAAGTGGTACAAGGAAGCATTACCTAATTTTGACATCCAGAACCTAACTATGCTTGTTGTTTCTGGGACACATTATTTCTTCTGTTCAGCCTGAGACTTCGATGGGATTGGTATCTCAGATTCTTTTTTCTTAGCCTGTTCTCTGTTCAATCAAATCAAAATTGGACTCCATACGTCTTCTTCCTTTAAGAAATAAGTATCTGTAGATACACATCTCTAAAATAAACATCCAAACATTTGGAGGCTTATCTTTCATTAATTGTATATGGCTATCTTTTCTCTGTTACTTTCTAATATCTTAAAGATTTTACTTATAGAAAAGTGATAGGGTTTTAGCTGATATTTCTGCAGGTGATGAATTGGGCTTTTACAGACACTCAGCAAAGAGCCTCTGGATGTAAAAATGAAACTGCTGGTGTGAAAGAATTATCTGTACTAACCGCTGGAAGCAGGCTGCCAAAATCCAGGTTGCTGAGCAATGCCTATGTTGCAAAGTAAGAACACGGTCAAGTACAACAAAAGCTGTGGACCATATGCCTTCTATCCCTGTTGGAGTCTGTTAATTCTGCTGTAGTTGAGATTTAGATCAATTAAACTACATACTGCTGAGATCATGTTTTTTGCTGACAGACAGGCTTGTATCCTACTCACTCTCATCCATCTCAGCCATGTTAGCAGCCTCAAAGGCATTATGGAGTGAGCAAGCCTGACCTTCTTCTTGGCCCCGAGTGAGCTTGGGGAAAGCTTTTTTCACTCTGTGTTTGTGTGTGGACAACACAGACAGCAAGTGAGCCTATGTAGACACTATGAGTAAAGCTGGATTGCTTTGGGTGCTATGCAAGGGTTGATACGTAGGCAACACCACGGTGGGCTACGCACGAAGGCATACTGAATGAGAAAGTAGAATTTTTGAGATTATGTTTGTAGATGCAGTATTTTCTGCCCTTGATACTGATCTGTAGAGTTAAGCTCCTCATGAGTCAGTTGAAGATTCACAGAAATGGTTAGGCTCAAACAGCATGAATGCATCCGTTATTTATTTTTTAGGTGCTTGATCTGAAACCGTTTCTTAAAAAATAATTTTATATTAAATGTAATTTTCGTAATATTCTCACTTAATACTATTCTGGTTTAACAGCTAAGGCAGAAAAGGCACACCCTTTTTAAAGTATTTAATATTGTTACTTTTTTTAAAAAAATGCACTTGGCTTCTGGAAAGGCCTGTAAATTAATTTTAAGTTGTGGTGAAACAGCAAACAATTACTTGTCTATCTATTTGTGGCTTAGCCCCACTTGCTGTTTTCCCCTCGTGTAAGGGTTTCCCCGCCCCATCTCTCACAGTGCGCTGTTTATTATTCTTACAGCTTAAAGTTTTTCTTCTTTCCTAGCCATCGGTTTGTCAGTTATGATCAAGTGTCAAAATGAAAGCAAACATAAGCATCAATTATCAAAAATTACACAGTCTGTTTACATATTCCTTAGCAGAAAGGATTTTTCTTTCATTGCATACCGGATGTGAATTGTAACTAGACACGAGTTGTCTACATGCTCATTTTCACATCTGAAATCTAACAGCTAGGTTGGGTAATCCAGTATTTACCTGCTAGGCATGGAGTTCTTGCAATATATGAGCAATACTTTTAAATCTTTTAATACTGGAGGTTATTCAAATATATTTCAAGTACCATCTTTTCTGCAGAAAGAATTTTTTAGTCTATTCTCCACAGAAAGGCTGTAATAGCATCTCAGGTTATGTGATCGTCCTACTTGAAATTCTTTTGCATTTTTTCTCTTCCCCTCCCACACTTTATTTTTTGCTGAACAAAATCATAGGCACCCTGCAAAATTAAAATTAAAAAAAATAGAGACAGAAACATAACGCTGAAGAAGGTCACCTTTAATTTTTCTACCATAAACCACAATCTTCTCTTTAGTATAGGAAAAAAACCCCAAACCTTTAATATTTTAGAATTTATTTTTCACTTAACATGTAAGGGAAGCTATTTTTTGCAACCCAACATTTTTTCAGTTTTTAATCAGATTTTCCTTTTTGGTACAATTGTAACGAATTACAGAAAAGCGTGTTCTCTCCATTAGCGAAGAAACAGTAAATGGGGTAAACTGGCAGTCCTCAAGTTTCATTGTTGGTTTTGAAGTCAATATAAAGATCTCCATTTGTCCCCCTACTACTTCCTAGTGGTTGTGCAAGCCTTCCTCCTTTATTTTTCCACTGGGAAGCATTATTAACCCACTTTGGAAGTGCAGAGTTTGCTCTGCATTGAAATGTGCTGGCCCATTTGATGGCTATTGGGTGTGCTCAAAACAGATCGGTCTGTCCAGACTGGAGAAAATCAAACAAAAGCCCAGCTACCTGTGCCCACGGTTTCTTCCTGCCACTCATCGTGGCTTCTGTGCCAATGTTAACTGCTTATTGTGCGAGCTGAAGTAGATCCCTGAGTTCACAACAAGACTTTAGAAAGATCTTTGTGGCTGTTTCAGCATAAAAACACAGCTCCGTGGATCAGATGTCAGGAATGTGGACTTAGACTGTAAACTGGTTTAGGCAACGATGCTGTTATTCTTTTACTCAGTTAATGGTGATTCAAATCATAAGCTAATGCTTTCCACATAGATGGTAGGGAGAACAGCTGCTGCCTTGAGGAAAAATAAAAACATTCCACTTTTAAAATATCTTTATAAAACCATATAAATATATTTTTCATTTTGTGTCCCTGGGAATATTTAAGCCCAAGCAGGGTTAGGAGTAAAGTTGCTGAAATACTGCAGTGAGAGCTGTCATCAAGGCCTTCCTAGTGTTTGGGTCACTTTGGCACCTGCAGTCTTGAGATTTCAAAGCTTGCAAACTCAATTCAACCTTAGTCTGAATGCAGTCTGAGCTACTCCTTCAGAGATTTGCACCTCTGACAGGCAGTTCTGTTGAGAGTGGCAGCAAGCCTGTTAATTTTTGCCAGTTGTGGCAGATTGTTTCAATGTTTTTTGCCCTTAATATAAAGATAGTCTACTGGAAACCCTGGATTTTCAGGTTTGAAGCCACTGAACCTTTCCCCACTGGTAAAATCAAGTATCCACTCTGCTTTTTCTTAAAAGCTTCCAGATTATCCTCACACATGATTGTGTTGCAGCTCTGTACAGATACTTAATTTCCTTCTGTCTGAAAGCCACTGAGATATCCCGTTGTGCTTTTCCCTGCTGCTGAAATATCTAGAGCACTTCTTGATATCATCAGTGGGCTGCACGTGGAGCTGGTCTCCATTTCGTTCTTGTTTCTCTGCTGGTGTAAAGGGATTGCAGAAATGTCTAGGTGTGGATGAGGGTGAGAGCAGAATGATGGCAATCTCTAGCTGGCCAGTGGCCCCTCGGGGTACCGTTACCATCCAGCATAATGCAGAGCAGCCTGTAATAACTCATGTCTCTTTTGGGTATGGAGGCAGAAGAAAGGGAACATATGACTTTCTTCTATGACTTACTGCTCTGTAAAATGATTTTAAAGAATCTTTGGGGAAAAACTTAGGACTCAGACGCACACATGTGGATCTCATTGATTTCATAGGAGGCCATGTGAGTGTGTACATTAACAGATAGAATATGGCTTTTGATCTTTAAGAACCATTAATGTAAAATATAGAATTACACTACTGTGTAATAGGATTTTTTTTACTACTTTGTTAAAAGTACTCCCCAAACTCAAATACAAAACAACATAGCTTCACAGGCTGCAGTCTTATAATGACATATCTTCACCAGTGCTTGTCACCTTCTGATGCTGTTCGTGTGTTTGGCTGTTACACTTTGAACTTCAATAAAATATTTGTACTTAATAAAAAAACAAGACCAAGCACCTTCCTGTCCTCACGTCTGTCCACACCAGGGAATGGCACTGTAATTGGAAGTGAAAGGAGAAGTAGTTGTCATGACTATCTGCAGGGACTCCCCTGTGACCATTTCTTTCCTGTTGCCATGTGAGATACAACCGTGATGGCTAAGCCCTCATTTTATAGGCAGGCAAGCACAGAGCATTTCAGCACATGCTTACAGGTATGAATGAGCCTGTAGGTTGCCAAGTACCTCTTCTAGCTAATATCTGAAGGAGTGTGGTGGATTAAAAACCTCTACTGGCATAGACCTTTGCAGGGGCATGGAAGACTGACAGCTTGAATGTGGTTCCCTAGGGTCTGCACCTTGAAACTGCTGCAGTTGCATCTACTTGTGAGTGGGTGGTAATAAAATGCAATGAACCTCAACTGGAGGCATCTTTGCTTTCATTTTACCTACCTGAAATTCTCAGTGCATTGGACTGACAGAGGTATTCACTGTGAAATCTGAAGCAGCTTCTGCCTGGAAAGGTTCCCACAAATATTGCCTTGGAAAACAAGTCCAGGAATGAGCAAGAGGCATTGAGCAAAGTCTGCCTGTGACGGGCTCTCAGTGGGAACAGCAAAATCTTCTCAAAATGTTTCTTCATCAGTGAAATGGCACAATGTACCTCTTGCAGCAGCGGAAGCTAATGTAAGGTCTTTTCAGGTCTCTCTACTAAGCTGCCTAATTGCAAATAAAAGGGGGCTAAACTGTAGGAGTCACTTTGTCAAGGTAACAGTCTTGGGGGAAAAGAAGGGTTGTGTATCAGAACAAGAATTTACATGTTTCCTTTTGAAATGAGTTGTGGTCTTGTTCCCCAGTCTGTGTGTTGCACAAGAGGACTTTCTCCTGAAAGGTTTTTATAAATCTCCCCAGCAGTAAGACTGTTTTTGTTCCTGCTTTCGTACTCAAGCATCTCAGTCTTTTTGGCTAATTTGTTCGGGATACATTCACCTTCAGGCAGAAACTGAATCTAGAAAATTCCCATCTGATACTCCAGGTGAGATTTTAGGAAGTTGTGAACAACGGAAGGGATGGTAATAACAGAAACATGCATGCAGCCCTAGCCATAAGTGGCACTTGCATTTTAGCAATAATAAATATGTATCTTTTATGATATTTCTATTTTGCTGAATCGCTAAGTCCAATGGACTGAATATTTTTTGCTATTTAGCTTCATAGATTACAGCTGACGTCATAATATTCTATGACAAGCCATCTAGCTCAATAAGTTTTGATTGTTTGTAGTTTTATTGTTTAGTTGCTTGTATCAGATGCTATATATTCCATCCAGATCCAGACATATAAAACATTTAATATAATTTTTGATTAAACTAATTTGGTGTGCAAACCCACTTTTTTGTCCCCCTCCCCACCCATTCAGACATTGCTGCCTGTAAAATTTTGCTGAAAAAATTAAAGCTGCAGAGACCTTTAAAAAAAAAGAAAACCAAAACCAAACAGCAAAACAAGTCCCCAGAAACCCAAACCCAAAACTCATTTTCTTCATGCCCTGTTAGAGTATTAGAAAATAGTTATTTTGCAGCAAATTGCTACAAAGGTAGAAGTGAGGAACATCTATTTATGATAGAAAAGTATTGACATAGCTGGAGACTATGTACTACCTAGCACTCATCCAATGTCCTCTTTGTAGTGGGAAGATATGCCTGCAGTGCTTTGGAGAGGAAAGCAGTTGAAACTAAAAAGACTCTATACATAATGCTGTATTACAATGAACCTTTCCAGTGTGTAATACAGTAAAATCCACGTCATTTGAATTCCGTATTCTTCAATTACCATAACTTGTGATAAATGACAATCACCAAGATATAAACTTGAGGGTTTATTAACTTGCTGGATATTAATATCTTCCTTGTATTATTTATATAATCTGAAGCATGATCTGGCACATAAACACAGAAGGTTTAATTTATTTTACCAGTTCCGTGCAAAATATCTCTTGCACCAAAAAAACGTATTCAAGCTAGACCTCAGGGTGCAAATCTGAATTTATGTTAACCGGACTTCATATGTTCAAGGTTGGAAGTATATCCTAACAGATTCATCAGAAAGAAAGATAGTCAGTACAGATGAAAAATAAGAAGTTATTATCTGTATTGCAGCATACGTAGGAGTGGAGATAGGATCTACCTTTATTCTTTTCCTGCTCCAGGAAGATTCTAGATAGTATTTTGGATTGGTTCTTTCTTCTATTTATATTAGCAAAATGGAGTACAGAAAGTCTTGGGGCAACTGAAGCCCTGTGGTAAGTTGACTGAAGTAGATGCACATACATGATTTGTGAATTTTGTTCCTGGCATTACAAGTAAGAGAGGATGCTGAAGGTAGCTTTTCTGAACATCAAAGGTGCAGATAAAGTTTATTGTTCTGTGGGATACCTTAGTTGGATGAAGAGCTGCTCCTTAAAGATTAGGCCAACATAATTAAACATGGGTGCACATTAAACACTTAAATCTACAGCTTCTGCCTGCCTTTATGCTTAGTATTCAGTTGGTACTGAATGCTTGTTTCATTTTTGCATTTAGTTTGTTCATGCAGATAAAGCATATCTAAGCTTATTTTCTCTGAAAGAAAATGTGTACACTGGAAACCAGAATGCCTCACCCTCTTTCTGGTGGAGTGTTACCTCCTTGCTGACTGGCAGGGACGGGAAGGGCCATAGATAATGTCCCCATGTAGAATGAGTGAATCAGGTATGTTTGGTTTTAAGGTGGGAAAGGAAGTGTCATCCAACCTTGGATTTCATTTTGGTGCTCAGAAATGACATAAAAGCTGGATGCCAGGGAGGAATATCCTCTTGGCGGGGGAAGAAACCAGCCCTGCACTCCTCTGTGATTGGGACTGACTGTGTTGTTGCTGGGTGGAACAGTGTAATGCTATTGCTGCTCCTGCTCCAGCACTGTGATGTTTCTGTTCCAGATTGTGCTGACTCACATTCAAGAAAACATGATACACAGACACAGTGCACTGTAACTCTTTTCCTTTCCCCCAGTAACCTTGGTAAGTGTTTGGTTTCTTTTTCCTGTCTACGGCTAGCATGGTGCTAATATACCTTTACTATTAGAATTAATAGGAGGGGAAAAGGCAACTTTGTAAAAAAACTGGTAGCAGACAGATTAATTTTGGAGAGGGCATTTAAATGCAACCTGCTGTCTGTAGTACGTCCGCCTCCCTTTAAAGCTGATCAATCCTGATAACTCGCCCGTCTCTACAAACTACACTTGTTAGAGCTGTGTTCTTAAATGGGAGAAGTGCTTACAATGCCCATTTACAACTGTATTCTGTTTAATTAGTCAGCACAGCCAGTGCTGCAGGGATAGATCGCTTGCCTTTAAAGATTTGAGAATGTTAATAGTACAGTATATCATTTTAATTATTATTGGATTAATGTTGTGTCTCAAAGAACATCTAATGCAAATCACAAGAAATGGCCCGAAGTGACCCAAGGGTTGTGCTTTATTAGAAAAGTAATAGGTCCATTGCTTAAATATAAAGAGAGGTTCTTTCTTCAAATGTCACTCTGCACTGGGCTTCTGTGTGTGTGTATGTGGAAATGAAATCCTCTTGCTTCCACTTTGTCCACAGAAACTTTCTGTAGCTCCTGCGATAAATGGCTGAGACAGTAGGTGTAATGCCAGCAGATGAAGAGGACATCCCAAATAAGCGTGATGATGAAGACCCACTTCTGAATCATGATGCTATAGCAGCATCTCTGTGTTGTTCTGCCAGCCCTTTGTTAGCCACCCTTAATGAAGAAAAGGGAAACTCAGCAGTGCCAGAGAGGCTGTCCATCCTCTCCAGCAAAGCTGCAGCCCAGGCAAAAGCCCTTGCTGGCCAAGAGATGGTTAGTGGTAGCCAGGCACAGTGGGCAGCCTCTGGGTTGGCTGAGCATCCTCTGACAGCTGTAAATACATCATTAGGTGGCTCATCATACCCTGCGGCAGTTCGTAACCTGCAGCCTGCGGGCATTGCCTCCCCATGCTCCAAAAGCCACTGCTGCGATGGTGACCCGAGTTCAGAGGTGCTGCAGGTCCCAAGGGCACTCAGCAGGGCTGGCAAGCCCCCACAAGCTGTCACTGCCCTGCCAGGGAAGGATCCCAGGGGCTGCCACATGCTGCAGGTGGGGACCAGTGCTAAGGGCGATATGGCTCCTTGTAGTCTAGGCCAGGTGATTTGGACAAAGACCACAGAAGTAATGGAGACCTTAGAAAATAAGAAAAAGGAGGAAAAGGAGAAGTATCGGCTCCAGCTAGCTATGTACCGACGGCTTCTGCTGTTGCGCTCAATCAGAAGCTTGCATAAGCAGCTGGAGCAGCAGCAGGCCAGATTGCAGGAATGCTACGGCATGGTAATAAATACCAAGAAAGAAGTGTTGAAACACATTCGCTCAACCTCACCCTCACCTTCGCCATAATCGTGTTGCTGCATGCAGAAATGAGCTTTGTAATGCCACCGGAGCCGTCAGTAAGCTTGCACGCCATAGGGGTGGTGTCCTCATACCCAAGAGTACGTGCCCACATGCGCTGAGAGCAGAGAGGAAACAGCAGCACAAGCAGCAGAGCAAGAAGAAAGGAGAAGGTAAAGTGTTGGTCCCTGAACTTGTCTGGAGGAAACTGGAGCAAGCTTGTACCTGTGCAAGAAGCTGCCTCCTGATGCACACTCAAAGCCTCAAGCTGAAATAGGATTTTTGACATATAGCTTCTTAAAAAGAAAAAAAAAAACAAAACCCACAACTGGGAACCTGTTCTTACACCTGACCTGTAAAGGTGGTCAAACTGAAGAGTTGCTGCCTACTGAATATGTGATATGGCACATATCCCTTCTACTTTCAGCGCTAACAAAACTTAAGCAGAATTAGGGTTCATTTGTTCACAAGAATGCCTGAATCTAGAAAGCCAGGATGTTTGAAATACTTACGCTCAGGCTTGGCAATATCTACCTAGCTGCCTGTTTTTCACAAAACTGCTAAGGCTATTGTACATTTGTGACCTCGACCCTCACATAAGATGTATTTAGATTGACCAGAAATTATTGTGGGAAGGCAGGACAGTCAAACACACGCACAGGGAGACAGTGGAACTGCCTAAGCCTTATTTCCTTAGGAAAGTGAGCTAAAAACAAAGGCCTTGTAATCTGGTGTTACAGTGGAAACCCAGACTGGCAGTGCCAGGGGAATGTTCAAGGTCTGCACAATTATTAATCTGCTGCTAACTCCCAGTGGCACTAGCGTCTGCAAATCAAGCATATTTTGTGCCTTACTGCTGTCATTTAATGGAAGTTGCTAACAATTAGCACTTTTTATCCAGGTGTATTAGACACATGGAAAACCCTAAAGCACTGTTTCTCCAATTGCAAGGTTAGGATGCCTGCAGGGAATTTGATGTCAGTATGCAACAAACACACAGGGAAAATGAAAGCAAAAAGATGCAACATTTTTGTATGCATTTAAAAGACAATGCAAGTCATTATTGAACAGCAAATTGAGTAGTCGAATGTGCTGTTTTAGTATCTGAAGCAAAAAATTATTCAAGATGGAAAGATACTGAAAAGCTGCCTTTTCTAGGATTTAAAGTGATATGGAAAAATCTCATTTCCTTTAGATATTTATTTCTGATAGAGCTACCTTTCCTTTTCCCCTGTTGTGTTTTTTTTTTTCTTGTTGTAAATTTTTAGGTAGATGAAAAATCAAACAGGTTTTTGGTGTTTTTTCTGCATGAAAAGATGAGTCTCTTACTAGAAGTCATATCTTTCTGAGAATAATGTGCTATATCTAGGAAACATTTTATCCTCAGTTTTTTTTGTGCGTGTAGAGAGGAGGTGTGTGTTTGCGTATGCACGCACACACACATCCCTGTATACAAGAGGTTATGAAAGGCTGGTGCTTCTTTTTCTGTAGCAGAAGCAGGAATAATGTCTCAAAACAATCTCTGCTGTCTGCAAGGAGTTTGGTTGATTAGATTCACATGCACACATCTGTGAACAAGGTATTGAAGTAATCCAACAACTGAAGTGCAGCACAACATTGTCATTATTCTGTCTTTGTATTTCTGTGCACCCAAAATTATGGAAGCCCCCTGGGTATGCACAACCTTAGATAGGTTCATTCATCTCCTTGGGCCCTGGTGTAGCCTCTCACACAGCACGAGCCTGTAACTTTGAATGCAGAATTACCATAGAAACATCCTTGGCATCAAGGAGATATTTGAAGAAGCATCCTCTACTGCCTCATTTGGGGGATTCGGGTTGCCAGGGGCCTTTAGTGGGCTGCAGAAGAGAGCTGGGGATCGCATGTGACTGGGAGACTTTACTCCTGAGCTCTGGTCCCATCCAGCTCTCTGCTCAGTCTTGGGAAAGCTGTTCTCTGTCAGTAATGCAGGTTTCCCAAAGAACACTTAAATACTAGACTTACTTCAAAGGTAACTTGCTCTGTCTTAATATGCCTCCCAAGAAGGAAGGTTGATCATGGCAAATAGGGTTATGCAAAGATTTGGGTTTTTTCTTTTTTTCTTTTTTTTTTTTTTGTACTTCATGAACCAGAAAAGCCTTTCTGTCATTGGTTAAGAGTGAGAGAAAGTGTTCTGTTAAACAAATGCAAGCAAACCACTATTATACCATCTCTCTTGGGGAAAGAAGTGTTGGAGAAGGGCCATGTGTCTCAAAAATATTACTGAATTTTGAAATCAAATGTCAAATTGTCCCCATTGATAAGACAGTCAAAATGTATAGTTTTGTTAATTTTGAGCAACTCTTATTTTTATGTTGTTTGAAAATTAATTATCTTCTAAATTCAGCTTGACTAATACTACCATGTCATTGAATTTTCCACTGAAATAAAATATATGCACAAAAATATTTAAAAAATAAACAAACAAACCCTGGTAAGACAAAGTAGCTATTTTGCCTTGGTAGCTGCTGAGATAGAACATTGTCCTGCATTTGTTGCAAGAAGTGGAATTCCCTCCATTACCACATAGTGTCATATTTCCATTTAAGGGTGACTAAAATAACATTAAAAAATACTTCTTATATAATACACAGTGCAGCAATAGTTGAGTTGTCAACTTGTCCATCTCTAAGTGCTTTGTGTCAGAACTGTGACAATCTTTGTTTTGTACACCACCTCTCATAAAATTTCTTGATCCTAACTGGGATCAGTAGATGCTTCTGCACTACTAATATTAACTACCAGAAGATTTGTGCATGAGCAATGCTGTCTGATAGCTGGCAAGAAAATGAAGCCAGGACTTGTTCTGTGTGTGCACACTGTTTCTATGTAGTGCTTTTATGGGTACATGCAAAATAAATGTTAACTGAGGAAATAACATTGGTCTTTGCAACAATTTGCTGTTTAGCTGGTGGTTCTAGTGTGGCTACTAATAACTGGAGTTGGGCAAACCAATTAAAAGCTACATGATTTTTAAAATGATTTCATTTTACAAGCTTGGAAAATTTGGCTTAACAACTATGGTTTTTTCTTTGTATGTTTTAGCAGTTGAAGGTCAGTGGGAAAGTGCCAGAATGACATGGGAAACCCATGGAGGTGTTTTCAAGTATACCAGACAGAGCTACAATCTCAGGTTTAATAAAAGTTTGTCCACCCAAATTGTTTGATCTCCTCATGTGGTTAAGAGGTTTGGTAGTTCGCACAAGGTTGAACTGATTTTCTTAAAATATGTATTTTTATCCGAACTCAAACCACATGGGTTTACTGCTAGTGAGAATTATGAGCTTGAGTTACTGAAACTTTCTATATGTACCTAAGAATTCACAGGTCTTGGACAATGATAACAAAACAAGTAGTTTCGATAGGGCCTTTCTCCCCGTTATCTTACTGCCTGCCAGAGCCTGTTGAGCTAATGATCACCAGAAGGAACCTTCTCCACAACCTGACAGCTTATGTTACCTACTTTTACAGCAAAGGTTGAAGTTAAACGATGCTTGCCTGAGCCTTAAGGTCCTGCTGCTCACCTAATTGCCTAGCCAGCCTGAAATGGCAGAAAATAATCATGGGTTTACCACGGAAGAGTGGGATATTTAAAAGGTGCCAACTCCCTTGGAGTCATTGCTATCACTAAAAAAGGTGTAGGTTGTGCCTGTGTAAAACCAGAAATCTTTAAGAACAGAATGGAGTTATATACTATTAAGTGAAAATATGCATTACTGAGACATTTAACACAAGGGCTTTTCTTCTCCACCTCCAGCATTTCAGTTAGCTAAACTGCTGCCCTGGAGACTGATCAAAGCTGTGTTTTTGCTCTTTCTATTGTTGATGGCAATGAGTCAGCCAAGATAAACAGCCCATCTTAACATGTTCACTTACCTCTCGTGATGGAGCCACATGTTACGTGGGAGATTAATTCACACCCTCCTTCCTGACATTTTCTTGTGTGTCTATCACATTCCTTAATTAGGACAGTGATGATTTTGCAAATTTATAGTTAATGTATAATATTGTGGTAAACTTGCAAGCCATGCACTACTAAATGTGGATCATCCTGCATTATTCTCGGAGCTATGAAAATTATGGACTCTGGGCATGACATAAGCATACAAAAGACAGATTTAAAGATGAAGCTGTTTAAATCTCCCCTTGCTCATGAATAGACTTAGAGAAACCCTTTAGAGGTTACAGTTTATTTCTATAAGTGCTATGAATGTACAAGATAAATGCATTGGAGTGCACCTTTTGCTTATGA
Source organism: Phalacrocorax aristotelis (assembly GCF_949628215.1). NCBI lineage: Eukaryota > Metazoa > Chordata > Aves > Suliformes > Phalacrocoracidae > Phalacrocorax > Phalacrocorax aristotelis. The sequence goes on from NC_134277.1 coordinate 72,416,017, forward strand.
CTGTTGAAAGCAGCACAGTAATGCAAGAGCGGGTTTGGGATATGCTTGAATGGGACCCTACTCTGAATGCATGGGGAAAGGAGTAAATGTTCCTCAGTCTAAAAGCTCAGAGATTCAGATGGGCATGATGGCCAGAAGCCTGGATGGTGAATGGAAATACAAGGAAAGATGTTTCAGGGTTTGGTTTTTAATGCAGTGTGGAGAATGGCACACTGGACAGTTGTTTTGCTCAGTTAAAGATGACCTTTCTCTTTTTCTCATTCCCAAAACAACTCTTTTGTATCATTGGGCTAGATGCATAAGGGGTGTTTGTGTAACTGCAGTACATCAGAGCTGATACCCATCTCTGAAGCTCAGGGACAGTAGTTATTGTTGCCAAAATCCGTGCATACCACTTACTCCCTTAGAGCTGGCTTTTACCTAAACTGAATCATTGCAGCTGAGTGTCCTGCTGACTTTCAATGACATTTGAATCCAGACCAGGACTCTGAGGTGGTGCTGCTTGTTCAAGTCCCTTCTCAAGTTAGATGCATTTCTATCTCCCTGTCTCTTCACAGAATTACAAATGTCTTGGATGACACTAATCTTTCTTTTTCTGGCAAAAAGTTTGGAAGATTTGGGAGAAGAGGAAAAAGGTCTCCCCATCATTCTTTTGTGCTATTGAAGAAAGGGGGAGGTAGTTGTTTGTTTTTAATGAAAACTTGTAGCAGGGAAGATGGCCCTGCGAAAACACTTCTGGTGGGTTTACTTAAACGTCTTGAAAATAACAGCAGTTCCTACAGGAATAAAACTACAGCTGCAAACAAGTTTCCTTAACTGTACAGATCTCACACAATTTTAGCCAAGTGTCCAAAACAAATAAAAAAGTTGCCTCCATCTCTGAAAAACCAAGCCTCTAAGTCCACACCCCAAAGTGACTTCTGCAAGCATGAGAGGCAAGGAATTCTTGAGAATCTCAATAAAAGTTACATTTTCCCTTTGATGGGTGGGGGTTGGAAAGGAAAGGGAATGTGTGACCATTCATCACAGCTCCAGGCTCATTAGTACCCAGGAACTTTCTACTCTAAATGACAAAGAGTTTCACTGTCGCCAAAGAGAAATTGCTGCTGACCTTAGACCTCTTTTTGGAAAGTAAAATAATGGAGCACAGGAGCAGAGTTTGATATTTGACCGAATTCTACACAATTATCATGCATGTGTATATAATAAAATTAATTCTGTGTCTCTGCATTGTAGCCTCCGGCAAGCAGCGTACAATCAGTTTTGTATGTATAATAGATCACAGAGTTGTTCATGAATAATACAAATGCATTGAGCAGATACTAGTGAGTGAGGATGTTTGTCTTTGCATGGAATCGAAGTGAACATGTAATATTGTGATAATATATATTTGATGAATTCAGGTCTGACTTGCCTTTGCCATAGCCTGCTAATTCCCCGACAAGGGTTGCCACAATAATTGAGTTTCCAATAACATTATGATTATTTCCACATGATAATTTAATTGTAGGTATTTTTTAATATTGTAATAATGTAGATTTGTGATTATTATGCATTTGCATGCAGATTTTCATGGTGACTCAGAGCACATCCCTACATTTATAACTTAATTTCCTATATTATTGCATATATATTTTGGGATGAACTCATTAATGCAAACTAAAAAAAAGTAGATCTTTTTAGTCATTTTGCTTTTATTATAAATGGCTGAAAGCTTTGCTCATTTTTATAGACCACTCGAAACCAGTGAATAAACAAAAGACAACTGTAATTCACGGATGGATTAATTTAAAATAATAATGTAATTACAAATCATGGCAGATTTGTCTGAGATAATTGGGATGCAGACTGGTACAAATTTTGCTTTGCTGAAACAAAACTTTAAATGAATCACCAAGTTGAGTAGCGGCTGTTTTCCATTGTTCCAATTCCCCTACATAAGGTGTTGGCAAAGTAACGTTGGCTCAAAATTAATGGGTGCCTGTACAAACGGGTATAACAAGAGGGAAGACTGAGCATCTGGACCCAACTAAATGTTATTTTGGCAAGCAGTGTGCCCAGTAAAAATAGAATTGGGTATACAGAGGCATGACACTTGGAGAGCTTTTAATCGGTTATTCTGTCCACTCTGGAAAGAGGCTCGTTGCTTGCCTGATATCAACCTTCAAACTGTATTAGAAAACCTCACCTGAAACTCTCTGGGGCAAAGGGAGGTAAATGTGGAAGTCTAAAACTAGGAACTGGAATATATAATAATATACAATTACTGCTATCCTTTCACATTGTTCTTCAGTGCATGCAGATTCTGTTCCTTCCAGTGTGTTTAGGTGCTTGCTGCTGCCTTCAAGTGTATTCCTCTAAGTCAACATCGTACAAAACACAATGAGATTAAGTCCCTTTTCCTTCATCTTTCTTTGCTCTGTGGACCTAAAAGTTGAACAGGAAAATGAAAGCCTGATTTAGACAGTAAAGAGAGCAGCCATGATTCTGCTATATAGGATGATCTCTCTGACTACTTGTGTAGGTAAATCAGATTCTGTCCTGAAACCCGCACAAGCCATTTTGATCTAAGTCTTTTGTAAATCCAGTCTGTAGCTAAGAAGCACTTTGGCAGCTGATGTCACTAGAAGCATTAAAAGTATCAAAGCACGAAGGTGGTTCCATCGGCAGAAGTTCACAAATCTATACCTGTGCCTTGCTGAGAGCAAGCGATAGCTTAGCACAGGGGACTTGGAAGATCGGTCTAGCTATGATTTTGTTTTATAATGGGCCACCAGCATAAAATTAAGGATGTGTTTTGCTGTGGCAGTAGGTCTTAAATGATCTCAGATGTTATTTTGCACACAGCAAGCACCATAGAATATAAAAGTATAATTACCTCAGTAAGTCTTGGATACAATGCATAATTCCTGTTTGTTGTGAAGATACCTAATGTTGTTTCAGATACAATCAGATGATTGTTTTCATTGCTATATGTTCCTCATGTTTTTATACAGATATGTAAGATGGGTGTATATAAAATTAGAAGCAAGCCTGCTGAAAAGCACTGATTTGTGTTACATTCATGGGTAACACATGTTCATGAGTAGTTTTCTCCGATGGAAGAAATTGAGACTAAACTTTTGTAATGCGAGGGATGAAGCTGTCCTGGCCTCTCAACTTTTCCAACATCACAGAATTTAGGACTTGGAAGAGCTCAGTTCTTTTCCTACATTTACCTGATGGGTTTTGAACTTATCACCTATTTGCACAGAGAATGTCAGAATCGTTATAATATTTTAGACTGGGAGAAGTGGTGTGGAGTCCCTCAGCCTTTCCTATTAGTGCTGCTTCTCATTCTATAAAAAAAGCTTAATGTGGCCCAGTGGCAAGGCAGGACTCCAGCTGCGTGGCTACCGTGATCTCCGTGGCGATACTTGGCAGTGCTTCCACAGGAGTAATTAAGAACGCTCTCCCTTCCCCTGACCTTGTACCTAGAGACAGAAATAGGCAATTGCCCAGTGTCCAGGATCCTTTCCTAAGGAGGGCAGGGGAAAATAGATTCAACTTAATTCAGGAGGAAGATGTGTTTGCATATAGGTGCCAGTCAGTAGCGTGAGGGGTAAAAAATGCCTCTCCTAGCTCCTGGGTCACAACTTCAGTGCATATTCTTCACTTTGCTTGCAGTATGTGAGAAGGAAGTATTTCATTTCAGGTCACCTGGAATTTGACATAAAATAATTTGTTGTTGCTATTTGTTCCTTCAGTTGAAGAAAGAAAAAATAACCTTTAGTTTTCTTGCAATTGCGCTTTCCATTTGTAGTTGTCTCTGAAGCAGTGGGACCATGTCATTTCTGCATGAGGCAGGATTATGTCCTCTTGCACACAGACAAACATTTCCCAGCTTATTCTTAAGGAAAGCATTCCTCAAAAATCATTTAGTAAGGAGGTTTTTATGTATTGGCCATCTTCTCTAGTGCATGAAAATGCGTGATTCATGACCATTAGTTGTTCTTCTCATAGTGGAAAATGTTTATTGGCCATAATCCTGGAAGTCCCCCGTGTGTCAAATGATCACTGGTTGTATTGGCAAAGGATGCTTAAGTGACAGCAGCAGCCCCTAGGTAGAAAGACTTGTCCCTTGTCCCTAAGCAATAACCCGTACAGATGATTGAGACTTGTTGATAGACCTTCGTGGAAGTCTTACCTAGTAGTCAGGGCTTCACAGCATCTGACTCTGTGACGGATCCTTCAGTACAGGATGCTTGAACTTGATTTGTTACTCTCATCAAGGAGGGCATAAAGGTAGGCAAAAACTAAACATGCGTTGAGGCCCAGGAAGACGCAGTTTTACCACAACCTCTGTCTTATGGGAGGGGAAGGAAAAAAAAAAAAAGGCTGCTAGAAGTTACAAAATAACATTATTGACTAATTTCTTCATCAGTAAGACCTGTAAGAAATCAGTGATGTCTCTCCTGAGAGATCAGTGGTGTCACCTCACATGTCCTCGGGGTGCCAAATGGCATAAAACGCTCACTTTGAAGGTACTGCACCGTGATAAGCTTCAGCTCCCAAGGGACGCATTGTGTGTACATTTTGTTATATGTAATGACACACTGAAAGGGCAATAAAGCTGTAAAGGAAACGCTGCATGTCTAAAAAGAACCTAGTTTTCTTTCAACCAATAAAAGAAAGAAAGAGCCTTTCAGAAAAGCAGTTAAAATAATATCATTTAAATGTAACAAGTGATAAAATACTAGAAAGAATTCACCTGTCACATGAAGAAATTTAAAACATGAGGTCTTCTGTGTAACATAGATATTTCAAATTGGACCATTTTCCTCGTAAAGCAACAGGCCTCTTCAAAGAGCTTTTAAAACAGTTGATATATAAAAAAGATTTTAAGGCTGACACAACCAGCTTAATGGAAACAATTATTTCAAACAGTGGATTTGAAGAATAAAGCATAAAATGTAGAAATTTCATGTAGTCATTCTAGACAATGTATGAGATGCTGTGAGCTTTAACAAGACCAAAGTTGGATGTCCGATTCTGGGAGTTTTTCAGCAAAGGTGATTTTGTAATAAAACATTTCAGTGCATATAAAAATAACCCTAGAGATGTCTACGATGTTAACAACAATCTTTTGAAATTAAGCTAAAAAGACTCATGCTCCTTCCAAGAGAATTTCATGTGGATGTAGTAAAAAATTTTGTATGGCCTCAGCGTACCAGGGCCCATTTTCCAGTAGAAATACTTTTACCTAGAAAACATGTGGAAATATATGTGAGTGTTTTCTTGTATTTCTAATGCAAAAGTAGTTGCCTTCCCTAAAGTTGACTCGGAATGAAATTTGAGGATATGAAACCCCAGTCAGCAAGGTGACAGAACAGTTGGGCAAATGTGTTTCAGATGAACCCTAAATGCGAAATTCAAATTGGACAAATAATTCATTTGATGTTATTCAGATATAAACAAGGACTCATAACAAAACAGAAAAGTGAATTGGATAGAACGGTGCATTGTATCTTCTATTACCCAATACTGGCCATCAATCACTGTCAGTTAATTATCATTAAGATTGCATAAAAAAGGGCTCCGGTGGGAGCTGGATAGTCTGTGAGCTTCATTCTTTCATTAAAAACAAGATAAACATTATAAGCCTTCTTGTTTGGGGGGGTTTTTTCTTTTTTTTTTTTTTAATTTGGGTTTTTTATATACATGGAAATTATGTGGGAAGGTGAATCTTGAAGTGAGTAACTGTGCTGAGAATTACCACATGGATTGCAGAGAGAAGGTAATAGAACAAGGGATTAAAAATTAAAGTTGTTCTCTGTCAGGAAGAGTATAAAGATTTTTCTTCCCTCCAACCCCCCCAACCAGTAGGATTGCCCTTTCCAAGGTGCAAAACTTGTGGGATTTTAAAAATAATTCTTGCTTCTTAATTAACTGTGCCCCTTTTAATCCTCTAGGGTTTATACTTTTCTGGGCAACATCCAGTTTGGAAACTTTCTTTTTTAAAAAAGGGTAAAAGCTCAAGTCGCATAACTCCAAAAAGTGATTCTCCAACATAACACGAGCCAGCACGACATTCAGTAGCAGTTGTGAATACAAAAACTTTCAGAGTTTATGAGCTGATCTGAGGTGCCCATGAGCACTTAGCAGAGGAATGCAATACTGGACATGAGCAGCTACTGTTATTTCCAGGGTGCTTCCCTGCACTGCTGAGTAGCAGTTCACACTCTTAGAAGTGCCGAGGTTTATTGGTAGCGCTCATCAGCATCACAAACCAGGGCTGGTACCTGAACTCTGTGCAATTTCTGCCTTTGATAGAAATTTGGTTCTGAGTCAGCTTGTGCTTGCTCAGCCTGAGGATCACAAGGCTGTCCTGGCCAACCTCTCTCTCTGCAGAAGGTGGCTACAGAGATTAGAGTAAGCCCTTATGAATTTTTCACATCTTTAAAAAATTATTTATCATGGAAAAATATATCTGTTATAGACTGAAATTTTTGGGTTTTTATTGGGATTTGGGTTTGTTTTTTAAAGTGAGGCTTCCTTGTTAACTTTTTTCTCCTCATATGACAAGAACAATTTAAAGGCTGAAGCCTTCAGGGCCAAAAACCTCTCCGTTTAGCAAAATAATAATAATGATAAAAATAATTTTTAAAAACCCTTACATTTCTTATTAACCTCATTTTGGCCAATTGCTCAAAGAAACCTGAGAGCTGGAGCCATGCAAATGCAAGTGTTTCCACCCGCAGGTCAAACAAGAAAAAGGCCTGTAAATGACACAACATCAAACCAAAATGAAGTCTTTAGCATTGGTGAGCAATGGTTTCTAATCAGGAGGAGTGAATGACTTAAACTAGGGCAGAGCTGCCCTGTTTAGGGCTCCTCAGGGTGAATACAGCCCATCAGGACAGTTCATCTCTTCCTTGTCAACCTTTCTCTCCTGGGAAAGCCTTTTTCCCTGCACATATCCAGACTGAAGGCAGCACTTAGCATGTGATGGGCAGCCAGGTGGTCACAAGGTGTTCAGATCAGGTCAAGTAATTCACACTGTCCCTGCATCCCATTTTTCTTTATTGGGTGTTTTTTTTTTTTCTGATGTGTCATGAAAGATTTTACTTTAGATAAAACCTCATCAACTAGGCTAATTTCTACTTTGGTATCTTTGCTCTCTCTGTCGTGTGCTAGGTTTCTTCATTCCTATTTGGCTATTTCAGAAGATCCTCCACTGCTGATTCTGTTTTGCAAGATTTGGGTCAACGTTAGCACGTCTGTAAACTTGTAGAAGGGAGAATTAGGCCATAGCAGAAAGGGACAGTGCATCTTGAAAGAAAACTAAGATGGAAACCTTAGCCTCTTCTAATTTACATACGGTGACATTTTGCAGAAATATTGTAACATTAGCAATGGCATAATGAAATTCTGCCTATCAGCTGCGGAAGGAATAATGTTACTGTAAAGGTAACCTGTCCACAGTTTGTTATCATGAAAATATTCATGGCAAGAAACATACATTTACCAATGAGTGTTAAGAACAGTGTTTTTTCCTTATATTTTTTCCTCATGGGCTATCCATCTTCCCCTCCAGATTTACTGCATGATCACTCCCTTTACATGCTAATTATGTGCAGCTCTGGTGAATTTGTTAGTAGTGACACTTTGGGCACCCAGTGGGACTGCAACTCATTATGTGGCAATGTCCAGATATATCAGATATTATTAGCTGTCATTAATCTGCTGTGGAAACACTGAGTGCACAGCCAGGAGAGAGACCAGGAAATAGAGTAAAAATGAAGTCTGCAGCCACCCTGGCCCCCAGAAGGTCAGAGGGCAAATCAGCAGGGGAGAAGAATACACCTTAAAATGGCCAGTGCTTAGCAGCAGACTTTTAACCCATTATAAACCAACATTTCCAAGAATAGGAAAGACAAAAAGAAATTATACTATTTTAATCTCCGTATGACTACACTTTACTGGAGGAAATGGGGATACAGCCTCTCAAACTACTGCAGTTTTGTAGAACTGCAACTCAGTGATAAAAGTGTGTGAAGAGGAGGAATACTGAGCAACATGCAGTATCTGTCTCAATGTGGATAACACCAAAGCATAAAGCTCTGAAATTAGGCACACATAACTCAGGATAGAATTAGGCCCCGCCTGTCACCTCCCATTTGAAGGTCGTATTTTATAGAACTGGACCTGGCAGTACAGAAAATCCTGCAGGAATGAAGAGCTTGCTCTTGCTGTTCATCCAGACCTGGAATTCGCCCATATAAGCACAGGAGTTTGCCTCTAGGCTGCACACACAGTGCTGATCAACCTCTGCTATGCAGCTTAAAAGAACAACTCACAATAGGTTGCATTTTTTGCATCAGTGCTGAAAAATAGTCACTTGTAAGGGTTATGCATATCTGTGCTTCTGAAGCATTAATTACATGGCTTGGAGTGCAGAAATAAAAACAAAAGAAAGATTCTTCCCAGAAAGCTCCTCAGTCTTTCCGACCTCCAAGATGTCTTGCAGAGTACTGCCCCAGATTGTAGGAAGTCCTATCTTCTTTCCTTACGTCAACTAAAAAAGCTGGAAGAAACCAGGTAGTCTTTAAGGCAAACAGGATCTTCTCTGGTCTGAAATAGAAACAGAAAACACCAAAGTAGAGGGTAGGAATCTCTGAGTTTAGTGGTGATATATTAACTAGACAATTTCCAGACCAGGGGAAAGGTAATGGGTTGGTTAGTCCACGTGCGTTGGTAAATTATGGGTCACTTTTGCTACTGTCAAGGGGCGACCTGAAAATTCAGTGACCTTAAAATAGAAGTAAAGAATGAGATAGGGGGATTCAAGATAGGAATAACTACATTTTGTTAAAGAAAGTAAAAATAATCTTGTTTCCAAGGTTGCAAGGGCCTATGCTCCTTTACCTAGAAGTTGCGGTACTTTAGTTAAGAGGTTTATACAAAAACTAAAGGAAGGAAATCACCCTAAAATTCTTCAACAAATGACAGCTTATATTTGTTCGTGGAAGCTGGAGTGAAGTTATTCAGCCAGTTGCTTGGAAGTTTCCAGGTGAGCCACCCACCTGAGTTTCCTGAAGGAATTTGGGAAGTATGGGGTTTATTCCCATTGAAAGGGTCTAATCTAATGCTTCACAATTTTTCACATACTATGACCTTTATGTGATCTAATCTTATCCTAATGAGGATAATAAGAGCAAAAAAAAGTGGCCTAATGTTTTATTTATGGACCTGTCTTCAATTAGACAGACTCTGATAAACCCATGCAAAAACAACAACCATGGGCTCAGTTTTAGGTTGTCTTAAATTCTGCACAAGCCCACCAAAGAGAAAACAATGTTAGTATTTGGTCAAATGGCTCCCATTAATACTTCCTAAACTAACAGCCATTCATGAACTCAGGTTCTATGAAAAGATTTAGAAGTAATTTTGGTGGCATTGGGGATTTTGCAGAAATACCCAGAAGTGTTATGGAGTACAGTGTTAGCCGCGGGGCAGGTGGCAAGTACCCAGGGAAATAAGGAAAAAGCAGTTTTATCATTGGTCTTGGACCTTCGCAATTTTGGTGTTACGGGAGGGTTTGTTTATTTTTATGTGAGAGCAATGCAATATCAAAGAAGAGCTACAGTCCAATGGTGTTAATGTGGACAAAAAACCCCAGGAAATTCAGTCTGAGTGTACAAATACATTCAATAGGTCAGCCAGATTTTTTTTTTCTACTTTTTTTTCTAGTGTTTATGAAATTTTACAAATACTCTATATCTTGCACTTTTTCCAGGGAGGGGAATAGAAATTTATTCCAGTTCCTTTTTCCTTTAAGTGCTTTGAAGGACTGAACATGAGGTGAATACTGTTTTAGTGGTAGGTTAATGAGTTACAGGTCAGAGTTATAGTGGAAAAATTCAGTCAGCCTCCATGGTGCTGTGTCTGCCAAATTTGCATTGGTGAAACTATTATGGCAGGCTCGCATTATTTATTTATTTTTTCCCTGTGGAGGATCATGTTTGTTATTTGGCCAATAAGATTATGCTGTTTTTTCAGTGTCTGTGTTGCTCCTTACGATCCTGCAAGTACTTATTTTCACATTTAACATGATACACATAAGTAGGCCTCTCTCAACTGGTGGAACTAGTCAGGTGTAAAACTGAGATGTATGTACTCTGTAGGGTCGGGGCCCAAGCAAATTCCGCAGAACACAGAAGTGTGTTACATTTTACCGAAATCTGCATCATTTTTTATTCCATTATTGATAGCCAGCTGAATAACTAGGTCTTATCCAGATAAACCTGTATCAACAATGCTGCTGAGGATACACGCACAGCTGACTCTGATCTTTACTGTACTGAAAAATGGTGTGTTAAATGTTGTCAAGTTCAGTCTTTTAAGTTGGCTCTTCAGTATATCCTCAGATATATTGTGTTTTCAAAGCAAATTCCTAGGGGTAGGTTTAAAATTATTTTAAGTCATAACATAATAGTAGAAGGCTGTCACCTTGAATTTGGAGTGTGAGGGAACCAATAAACAGAAAGAGCTGGGTTGCTCTTTTTCTTGTGACTCAGAAAACTGGGAAGTATAGTGTAAAAGTCCTAACACCAATTTTACCTTCCTGGACAAGTGTGAATACCTTTAGGTGTATTCTAATACATTTGGGTTTTTTTAATGAACTGCTTTGTAAAAGCTGATTGTGCTTATAGATTTATACTGTATAAAGTGTGCAGATTTAGTTGTAATTAAGACTGTATTCAGCTTTCTGCAAGTTAATAAGTGACAGTGGCTCTAAGTGATGTATTTGCTCAGGAGTTGCTTTGGTGTGTGAGTTGTTGGATTAGTTGCAATATTGTCAGAGGCTGCGGGAGGGCCTTCCATCCTGGCTTTGAGAGTCGTGACATCAAGATCTAATTCTGCAATTCCTCTGCAAATGACTGCAAGTGGCAGGGCCCTATCACAGCTCTGCTCTCCTTACCTCATGCAGCACTTTATAGCATGCAACACTGCCAGCGTGGTAAGTGATAAGTGCCATAAATTACCCTACCTGATGTAAAGGGTAATCAATATTGAGGGTGATTCACTATTTTTGTAATGTTTACAGAGAAGAATGGAAGGAGAGGTGATTTAAGGTTTAGATTCATTACAGCTTTCCTGATGTTCCTGGTCATTTATTCATTATCAGCATCACTCATTTAGGTGACTTAGGCTCTTCCAGACTGAGGTACTAGTTAGCATGACTGAAGAGGGAAGAATCCGACCTGAAATTACCAAGGTGTGAGTTGTCACTAACATTTTATTTAAAAGGATTTTGGTGCAGCTGAGACAGGAACAAGAAAATGCAACTGGAAAAGTAACATCACCAAAACTCAGGGCAGTATTTCAGGATGATTTCGTATAAAACCTGAAGATTTTTACTATATTTTTAAAAGTCACAGATGTTGATATTTTCTATAATTATTAGTATTTTTATTTCATTAGCACTAGAAGAATGGAAATCAGAGCCCTTTAGCTGCTGTTCTAGCTTGAAAAAAGGTAGGAGTTTTCTGAAGCCCAGAAAAACATAATTCAAATGGATAAAACAGATAAAAGAGAGACTGTGTGGAATGACGAACATTTGAGAATTCATGTTTCACTGCCACAAATGGTTGCAGAAATTGGGTTGCACATGTCTATCCATGTGTCTGTGTGTATGTGCTGAAAGTGCATATTGTTGGATCAAGGGTGAGTAACAATTCCACAAGTCTCCACTAGACAGTTGTAACTGTTCATTTCAGATGCAAACAAATTATTTCACAACAAAATACAGATAAACAAACCTTAAATTCACTTTAATTTATTTTAATGAGGAGTTACACTACCAAAGTACCAAAACATAATAATTTCCTAGATTTATTGTAATCTGTTTCTAAACGCATCAGGTGTTTACTGAGGTTTTGTTTCCTTAAAAGCATTGTGGCTATGCACTCAACTTTTGAACTTCATTCTGCAGAGTGTTGCAGAATCAACTGCCTCTGGAAAAAAAAAAAACAAACCCACAAAAACACAAACAACAACCAAACAAAAAACCCCACAAAACGCTGCTGAAGTTTTTTCAGTGGAAAAAAATTTAGAGGTTCATGGGGAATTTTGCTATTCCCTGTAACAAAGCCAAGGTTCTGCCCTGGTGGCCTGGACCCGGATCTAGCATAACACTGCATTAGATGGATGACTCTTCTGGATTTGTTAAAAATACTAGTGATCTGATCTCTCTGACTTTCTTCCTCCTCTGTACACCTGAATCTACCCTTGACAGTGAATTTTGATGGCATCTTTTTTGAACAGCTTTATATGATTGCTTCCATCCTCAGGTTACTTTATTCAAGTGGATTTGCCACAGAGCACTTGCCCATTAGCAATCTCTCCTGCAGCCTGCTTTAAAACCTGCTTATGTTTATGGCCAGATAAAAGCATGTGAGGTCAGTTTGGTAGAGCGGAGACAAATACTTTAACATAAGGTTTTCTATTCTGTGCAGGCAGCTAATAAAAGTGCCCACAGGTGTTGAGAATTATCCTTTTCTTGGAGATTTCTTTACAATCTGAACCTAATCTTGGCAAAAGCTTTGGCAAGGATATCTGGCACATTAATTAAATGACTTTCCCTCCCCCACAAGTCTTATGTTGTAACTTTGATTAACCACTTCTGTGCCCAGGAAACAAACTGCTGGATAGGCATTATCAGTTTTGCAGGTGTATGGGTGTTAGAGATAACATGGGATTCCTCCTTTATCTGGATGAATGCTCCTTACTGTTTCAACACTACACAGCTTTTCCCCTAGCTACAGCTACAGGGGTCCTGCAGGCATGTTATGAGATCTTAGTGCAAGGACCTTTTCAATATGTATCTCTGGATGGCCTCTGCTGAGAAGTTTCAGATCCTTAGGGTGAAATGCCTGGCTCCTCCAGAGCTCCCCCTCTATTTAAATGGTTTTTCCTTGCTGCAGTATCACAGCTGTGACACATCAAAGCCAGTAGCTGGTGTGGCAGGACACACATTCCCAAATCAGCCTCAGTGACGAAAGGCACAAACACAGGTGATTTGCAGTGACAGGTTTCATATCTTACAGTGTCATTTTCATGAATGACTTGGCTAATCAAATTTAATGTGGAACCAGAGCTTGCTTACATTTTGCCAGACTTAAGATGTTCTTACTCACACCTTACTTAAGGAACAATTCCTACTGTTGAATAAGGGCTCCAGGATTTAGTCCTCTGTTAGCAGTCTTCCATAAACCCTTTGTTTTCCTAACATGTTAAAAACCAAGGTTTAATGGGTTCATGATGACATCAGTTATCAAGATTTGTGTGGTGTTGGCAGATGTTGAATTTTCAGTGGAAAACCATTAAACAGGTTTGAGTCAAGGCAAGTTTCACAACATGCACGTATTATACCGGTGGTTACATGTGTTGACTTCAGCTTTATTTATTACAAAGGAAAACAGGCCTGTACTTATACAACAACAGCAATGAGAAATTAATCTTCCCAATAGGAAAATCAGTCTTGTCTTGTTAAAGGTAGTCAAAGTTACATATTGAGCATGCTGAGCTTGCAAAAACTATGTCTGCAACTTTCAGGTTTAATAAATCTAAAATTAAATATTAAAAAAAAATTGGGCACCTTTATTTTTTGATATCCAGTATAAAGAAGGCAAAATTTCAGAAAGTGTTGAAAGTCCATTCTTTGACAACTGTTCTTTCTGAAATGTCCCAAGTTGAGCATGATTATTTTCATACCTGGTTAGAGTTGTCAATTTTGAATGCTGATTGCCCATCAGCTCAAAACACATCAATACTGTATTAGTTCTAATATTCTTCAAAATTAAAAAGTTTATTTTTGTCATATGACTGCAAAGTTTGCCCAGTGGTATTGTCTAGACCAGTGTCTAGGCCTACATGGTATGTGACATGTGCATAAAAAACACATACCAAGCATTGGAGCCAAGTATATAAGGAGAAATGATTATTCAAATAAAAGCAAGATCCAATAGAGAAAAAAAAACCAAACCCAACAAACAAAACCAACAACAACAAAAATAAAAGGAGAACTGTTCCATTTTGTGTATGTGTGTGTATATATAGTAACTTGAAATGAAGTGGTTTCTTCTCTTTTAGTTGCTGCAATATTTGGTTCATACATTAAATAGAACTTCAGGTTGGAGATGTGCTCATGCAGTGCACCAAAACAAAAATGTATTGTGTCTCACTTTCTACTCAACTGTAAACATGTGGTAGACTTTATGTGTTCTTGGAAACTGAACTTCACTCAGTTCTTATGGATTACTTCAGGTTCTGCTTGCTTATGCATCAGAAGGCATATAATCTTAGTCCTTCTTGTTAGGCGCTACCAGTAAAGTTGTTCTTATAATGCATGTTTTTCCCCCCTTGAAGTTTGTTCTGAATCTTTGATTGTTGGTGTCGCTGTCAAGGCATGAAGTTTTCAGAATGCCAAAATTCATTCTGACAGTGACTGTAAGGTTTCAAGGGGCAAATCAATTCTTTTTAGTCATATGGTGTAATACATACAGAAACATTAGACTAACAATTGGGGGTATTGCACTCCTGTGCCTTTAAAAGTGAAAAATTAAAAAAAGGGGAAAAAACTAACATTCTAACTTTCTTATGAAGAAGCACTCAATTTTATATTGTTTTTTTAAGATAGTTTAAGACACTTTGAGGAAACTTTTCTTTTGAAATATGCATATTTTTGAAAATTGAAATGCTTTGCAATATTGCTTTTATTCAGAAAATATTAAAAATAATTTCATATTGAAATCATGCTTTGACATTTTGGCATTCAAAGAGATTTTTAATTTAATTCAGCCTTTCACCTTATTTTCTTTCCATTTGTCTTATTTGACATTAGAGATGCACAAAATAAGATCAGCGTGTTTTGAACAAGGAGTGGAATTTTCCTTCAGAGGCAACTCCACTATTTTAGATTTTGCTCCAGTGTGGCACAGGGCCATATTTTTCTGTCTTGCAATCCTGTGTAAAACAAAACTTTAACTTCAGTGGAGCTCTATTTTTCATCAGGCAAGCAAACAAAAAAATTCCTTTACAGGGTGCATGCAAAACCATTGCTTCTTCATCAACAGCAACTTTTCCAGTACATGAAACCAATCACCTGACAATAAGGGTAGGGCGGATGATAAGCTTTGAATTAGACCCTCAGTTTGCACCAACTGAAGTGTGCAAAAGAAAAACATTCCCCCTCAAACTTTCCAGGTAAAAAACAAATGATGAAGTGTTGGACAATTATGATTTCATGAGTTACATGATCTCCTAATTATTACAAATGGGCAAATAGAAAGACTCTGATTATTTACACTGCTGACCTACCCCAGTTTTGTGCCATCCATTATAGTCAGTAATGTTTATAGCAAATTTTTTCCTAACAGTAATATTTATAATATTTGAATGTGTGTGTATGGAGGGAAATAGCACATGAAAGAATTTCAGTGCAAATAAACCTTGACCATTTTACATTTGGAACTCCGTTTTATTATTTTAGGACCCTAGTCCTCAAAACACTTATGGTTAACTTTATTCACACAATTCCAATGGGACAACTCATATGTTTAACGCTAAGCCTTTTCTTAAGGGTTTTCTTGTACCCTTTCCCATCCCACTCTTCACTTCCCAACGTGCATGTGCACGGGCTGGGGTAGATATGGCTAAGCAGACTCCTGAACACACTGAACTCTCTCTTCATTCTCTGGAGCACGTCATTTTAATGACATATCTATATAGGGTTTTGTGTATGGATGAATATACAGATGTTTGCACAAGTATTAATTGATTTATTCCATGGGCACCAAGTAATTATCTATTTTGCTGCAAGGGCAATTTGCTGGCATGCTAAGCAGAAGGCATTCTTTTACCAGACAAAAGCATAGCAGCATTTTCAGCCATGTGCTGAAATGTGTGATCAGTATTAAAATGTGTTAAGCATGGCATCATTATTCTAAAACCAGCCACAGAGATATAAAATGCACTGTGATATTGCAAACTGAGCACAGTTTGATTGTAGGACACCCGGGTAGAGGGTTTTTGTATTAGAATATACATCGCATCTATAATGCCTTCTTCTCTAAAATGTAATTAGTTTTTTTTTATGAACTGGTAAAATATAGTACATAAAGGACCCAGGGGATTTCCATATAGCCACATTTATTCCCACATGTCTTTCCAAATCATAAATGGTTGTCTTCCTTAGAAATGGATTAGGACAAATTGCATTAGGACACGATTGTGAATCTGATTAAGGTGGAACCACGATCAGGTTTTTTCTTTTGGGCAACCATGTTTTCTTATAACAACCAGGAGACAAAAAAGCCTTTGGCAAGATGTTTCAAAGGCCTTTCTCATATGCACATAAAAGCAGTTTTCATGCTAATTCAAAAATTGGTCCACACCTATAATTTCTTTATATAGCCAAGACAAAGCTTTGGGCAAAATTTTGCAGTAGTATATATTTCAGATACAGACTTGTGGTTTCAGTAAAAGCTTGTAAAAAGGAATTTCCATGCATAATTTCTTTAAGGAGAAGACTCTGAAAGCAAGCTGCAAGAAAGGCAAAAGATTAGGTGTTGATTCCAAATCGGTTCAGTGAGAGGAACACTGAGAACAAAACCATCCCCAGTGGAAAACTGATTTAATATACTGAATAAATACCTTTTCAAATGAACACACTCTTAGAAAGGCCCCAGCCTTTCCTCTTTTTGTGTTAGCATCTGACCCAAACAAGCACATTGCATGACAGTATTTGACATGGAAGGAAACTAGCACAGGTATGTTTGTCAATGGGCAGAACCGCAAATGTTTGGAAAAAAAAAAATTGGAAAAATGGCTGTTACTTTCTCCCCCACTTCCCCCTCGCCCTTTTTTTTTTTTTTTGTGTACAGTATTCTTAACCCCATAAAGCTAAAGGGAACTTAACTGCAGCATTGTTATCTCTGTGTTTTAGTCAAATCTGTTGGCGCTCTGTTGCTACTCAACAGAAAACCAGTCTGGAAAAGGCTGGGAAACCCATCTTCGTTTGCCTCCTTACGGCTCCAACGCATGCATTTTGATCTCTTGAACTAACATGTAGGATTCAGCTGAGAAGTAGGACTCCACTATGTTAGGAACTGAAAGTCTGTACAAGGAAAGAAGGTCCCTGTCTCCACAGGCTAGCATTTGGCATATGAAAATAAGGAGAACAGGTGGGACTAATGAATAAATTCTGGAAGCCCAAGGAGCTCCTTAACCTTTGTGCTTAGTATAGTATCAGTGCTATTATACTGCCCGAGTAACTGCAGTGATCTGCTTTATTGCTAGCCTTGCTGGTTTTCCCAATTTTTTTCCAGTTTAGACCAAGATTTAGTGATGTTTTTCTTAAATTGGTTGTGTTCGACCTGATATTACCATTGTTTTGGCAAATACAAGTAAGAATCTGAATTCTTTGTGTCTCACACAAGCAGAGACCAGATCAAATAAGATCTGAACTGTGGTCCAAATTTCAGGGTGTACCCATCTGAAATAGATTTTTCCTGAGGCTGGAAAACATCTAGTTATCTCTTGTCTACTGTTTTTGGCAATTCACTCTGGTTTCATCCAGAAGCTGAGGGCCTGACACGAATGTGCTTGGAAGCTTGAGCTAGTGACCCAGCAAGGGAACCTGCACCAGATTTCCAGGCTGACAATCCTTGGGTACTCCTCCAGACTTTGCATGTTTATATAAATTGAGTGTCTGAAAGTGTTATGAATCAGTAACATTAGTTTATAGTCCAGTTTCCAGAAGTAATAATGACCAAGCAAATGCAAAAACTTTGATTTTTCTTTTTCTTCCCCTGGCATTTCCAAATAGATTTACTCACACCTGGGACTATCAACACATCTAAGGGAAGATCCCATTCAGATGGACTGAAAACTAGCAATTGTGGGCCACATTTCTGGATTTCTTGGCCAAGCTGGGACTCAGTTCTGAAATATAAGTATGCATGTTCTCCCTTGGACACTTCAAAGTAGAGGTTCAGCTACATTTCACAACAGCAAGTTTCAGCTGAAACAGGAAAGTGCGAAAAAACCTATCCTCATGTTCTCCTAACCTTTTTTTTTACAAAACTCTTTACAAGATAATATCTTGGCCTATGCCAATGCAGTCATGGCTTGTTGTAGAGTTCAGGTCTTACTAAAATTGTTACAAAAAACAAAGGAAAAAATAATTATAGTGAATTGGGAAATTGTGTTGATCAGAAATAAAACAAGCTAACAGAAGAGAAAGAAAATGTCAGCCAAAACTGTCACATGAAGTTTTCTTATCTATGGGAGTTTGCCCCAGGTTTGTTAATCCAGTTTATATATACATAAAAACAGAGTGAGAGAGAGAGACACATGTACACACGCACATATATGTATATAAAAAGAAAATGTGAAGATCAGAAATGCAAAATCTAAAATTATGTTATTGCAGGTTGTAAGAGACAGAATCTCTTTGGTAAGTTCATGAGCTGTATAATCTATCTGTAATAGCAGCTTATTATTTTCAGAAAATTTAGCCCTCTTTTTCTCAGTAATAGTAAGTCTTTCCAGTGTAAATTTTATTACTTTTTAGACACTTTCTGTGAAAAGTAGACCAGACTGCGAAGTCAGGTGTTGAAAAATTTCTATGAAAACAATTTTGTTATATGCATTTAAAAGTATATCCAGAGGTTTCCAGAATCTTTCCAGCTCAAAAGCTAGCTGAGCTATGTACTAAAATGGGGCAAAATTTTACATTGTGATTGTTCCATTTCTTTTTCATGACCATTTTAACTTTTCTTTTAAATTTACAGTGAACCGTTTCAATAGAATCAGGGTTTGCTTGTTGTTTGTTTTGTTGTTTGTTTTTTTTTAAAATGGAATTTCTGTCCAAAATAAATTAAAAAAATTTCAATTACATGTCATGTAAACAGTGTGCATATTTGATTTTCCCACAGATTCTCTGCTTGGAATGTTCCCTTGAGAATTAAATAGTTCATACGATCAGAGTGGTTATCTGAATCATGCAGTTTTCTTATTTTCTCTGATTGGGTAAGATTTTATAAACTGCTTTCACTTCTGCCTGAAGTAAGGCTTATTTGTTTCACAAAATTATTTTCATTTCATGAATTAATTAATCTCAGCTCTGGACATAAAAATTCACTCTCTTGACACTGTGCTCCCATTAATATTTATGAGAAGTAACAAAGATGAAGCAAAATTCGATGTTTCTTAAAAGTATGAAGTTTGAGTATTTTCGCTGTTCATTCACTGGTACCTTCCAGCTTGGCCATCATTGCAAATCTGTTATTTAATTTCTCTACAAAAAGTGGCAAATCAGCCACCAGAAGGCCCTGCAATTCAAAGTATGTATGGAGAGTGATTGCAAAACCTGACTCCTGGTTGTAATTATTCATATGATTTACCTGCAGTCATGCCATTTTTATGGCACTTAAAGATATGCTATATCTATTTATTCAGTTAATTGTCCCAATCAATTTCCTTGACAAATGTACTTAAATCCAATAGGTTTGGGTGCTAGATTCTTAGCTAGCTTAAAGCTTTATGGAGCTAAGTCAGAAGGAAAATCTGGCCAAGTAGTGGGTAGAAACGGAACAGACCAGGATGACCCTTGGGACCTTTTCTACTGTATTATTCTGTCTATATTCCAAAAAATTTCTAGTGAGGAGAAGTACCCGAAAGACTAACAGAGTCATAGAATAATTCAGGCTGGAAGGGACTTGAGGAGGTTGTCCAGAACAACTCTCATGTACAGCTCCAGTCCTCAGCCCATCCAAATGGCCTTCAGCAAGACTCTCTCCAGTTTGTCCCTGTCTTGTATTGAAGGGCCAAAAAGTAGACACAGTAAGAGACCTGCTTTTCCAAGATCATTATTTACTACCTCTGACAACTACGGTAACATACAGATATTTTGGTCAGGTTTGTTTCATAGTACTGACTTCAGACCGTCTAAACTTTTTGCTGTTAGAAAATTTTCCTAAGTTTTCTCTGATTTCTAGCTACACGTCAATAATTTGTAACACTAGAGAACTCCTTCTCTGTAGGTACATGTTTGTATAGACATATACAGTTGCCATATCCCCCCCAGATACTCCATATACTCAGAATCCCAATTTGAGTCAAAGCGACCACAGGTGCCACTGAGGAAGACATAACTCTGTTAAAGGAGGCTGTGAAGGCTGTCTTGAAACACGGTAATTAGGGTAGCAGTTTCTCTCCTGCTCTAAACAAGTGATGGGTATGGCCTGTCCGACCAGATGTACAGGCCATTGCCTAAGTCCATGAATGTGCCACCCACCATTCCCTTTTGCTGCCAGGTCAGCATCACCGCGAAGGAATTATTACACTCTCAGCATCTCAGGCTCAAAATTAATTCTGTGGCAATGTCTAATACAAGTGTCTGCAAAATGGTGGACCTAATACGTCCATTGAATTGGGAATAGACCAAAAGAAAACATCTTGGAAAGAAATCTGAGGTCCTGAAAGAAAAGCCTCAGAGAGTTGACCTATAAACTTTGAAAATGACTGGGAAGAAATCATTCTGCTAAATGACTGACTGAAGGCCAACCACAGGCATGTGTTATATATATATGCTTGCATACACGTATATGCATATATGTGCATGCACACACAAAATCGGATTTTTTCTTCAGTATTTCAGCAGTTTGTTTAAAAGAACACAGAAATTTAGATTATCAAGTACACTTTATTTAATCATCTTGCAACTACAAAGTTATGTATCTTAAAACTTTAAAAGACAAGTCACTGATGTGGGCCAGTCTGATAATATGATTAAGTACAAGAATTTAACTAAAGTGGTTCACATAATGTCTTACAGCTATAAATTCTTAGAATCAGTGGAGTTTTCTGACAATACTGTTGTGGAATAATTGTGGGATTAAAAAGATGGAATAAGGTTATTTCAAAACCAGTGTAAGGTAATGTGAGCCAGAACTCTCAAAGTCCCTTAATAGGTGTTCTTAACTCAGTGTTAATACTTTATTTAACATAACGTGCTGTGCACTTTTTAAATTGTTAGCTTGGAATGGATGATTTATGTCCCTCTTGCATCCAAACTAGTATTAATGCCCTTATCCGATTTGACTGGAATCGTTAAGCACTTTTGTTCTCAGACTTGTATTGAATGATAACAAAAACATAAACTCAGCAAGCTTTTTAATGAACATGGGGTTAATTTGAAGTACCCTGATTTACAGATATTAGAGTAATGCTCTCTTTCAAGTATTTACTGAGGTGTTAGAAGTTTGCGTTCCCATTCAGCTCAGTGTACTGCAGTTTCTTTGTTTCCAAAATATTAGAAAGTGGCAGTTAAGAAAACGTTTAGAGCCAAGTCCCGTTTCCACCCCCCCTTTTTTTTTTTTACAAACAATTATATCTTTCATTATGTTCTGAGGGAATCTGAAGTGAATGCCACAGCTAATTCCTCTGATCATATTCAGATCTTGGTTTTGCAGGTTCCTGTGGTTTCCCAGGTGTTGCCTTCCCACCCCCCCACCCCCCAATTCTTTAGCTTACTTTTATGTATTTCATACCTGCATCATGGTTTACTCATCTGTTTTTATTTCTTTATTGGCTAATCTTGGTACAACTGGATTTTGCAAGTGTAAAAGGCAGTCAGTGCAAGCACAGTGACTGAGACGCTTGTCAGTATTTCACTAAGAGGTATGCAATATTATGTTCACCTGTACAGAAGACTTTCATTCCATTTCTTTTTGGTTTAACTACTGGAAAAATATGCATGCACTTTCCTTTCTTTTCTGGTTATTGTCCCGTGTAGGTTTTGCTGGTAAGAGCAGCAGGCACCATTGTCTGCTGTCCTGCTCCTGGCGGTTAGATCTGTTCAAAGGAACTAAAGAATAGGTTCATAAGAAGTTTGTTACCATTTTCAAATTTTATGAGCAAACCTTATGCTCAGAATTTTAAGAAAAGCTAAGCTGTTTTTATGCTCTGGCATGTAAAGAGAGGAATATATTCACCTTGGCATAGTTTTGACTTAATGGAACATCTATTAAGAGCTATGTAGAGCATTTAAGTGATGAAATGCTTACATATATTCTTAAAAAAGAAAGAAGAGGGGAAGAAATGTTATCCAGTGAAAGCTTCAAGTGCACACAACTGAAAGTAAATGTAGAGCACATACATCAAAAAAATCAGCAAGAATCATACGATGGCTTCACTGAAATTTTCCTGAGATAAAAATTAGAGAATATCTAAGGCTGGTGGGATGAACACCAGCAGAGAGTTTGATGTTTTTCCAAGCCCTACTAGAGCGCTTTGGCTTCCCATGCTCTGCCAGACTTACCTGATTATTCACCAGAATGTGATTTCTGATGATTCTGAAGGCTGATAGCCCACCCCAGTCTGAACTCAAACAGGAGAGAAACTGGTGCAGATAAAGAGGAAGTATGCAGTGTATCTGAATCTCCAGCAATAACTAATTTGACAGATTAGCAAGGTTTTGCTCTGTTCATATTTACAGTCAGGTGTAGTCCTTCCCTGCTAGATTGATTCTTTCAGTCACATAGTGTGTACTATTTATTTGACATTGCAGCAGAGTAAGATTGCAATTACTAATTCAACATGAATATCTGGATTTGAGAAGATGTTTCTTATAAATCAATGCAAGCTGCTAGCAAAGGTACAAAGCACTTTATATATAAAGCGTATGTATAAAGCATATTACTTCAGTCCCTCTGAGTATGAACATCTTATCAGTGGTTGTCTCGTTTACTTCTGCCTCACACCATTCCTAAATAGCTAACCCCGCCATTTAGGAGAGCTGTGAAATAAGGGAAAGATGAAACACCCACTTTTCAGTTTTGTGTCCTTCAGTTGTTAAATGCAGCATTTAATGTGCATAGGAAGAAATTAATTTGGAAAAAGATCTGGTATTTCAGAATTACTGTATCTCTTACTGACTTCATCTGGATGACTTAGCTGTCTCAAAATGGGCTTTCAAAACTCTGGCAGTCCGTAAAGGCTTTCTATAAAACCCAAAGTTTTGTGGGGAAGTCCTGGAACAAGCTAGCAAATCATGCTATATATATGTTACACCAAACAGCTCTGAAGGCCTGAAAGGGTCAAGATCCAGACATTCCATAAAGTCCATTCAGACATTTATTTTTGCTGTTGGTTGTACTTGCAAAAGAGTCAGACACTTGGGATATGAGAAGTAGAATGAAAGCCTGAGGAAACAGCATCCGTTTCTGAAAAAGTTACAATAAGTGACTTTGCCAAGGTCGCACAGGAAATGGGTGTCAGACTGTATAAATCCAAAGTTTTTAGTCATGCTAGCCCTCCAAAAGCAGCCCTTTCTTTTCTTTCAGCTGGCATTGCCACAAACCACATTTATATTCTAGATGCTGTCCAAAAGAAAGGAGAAATGAATTTTCAAATTTTCTTTCTGTTGCATCGTCTGTTTATTACACACAGTGTTGTTGCACATAATGCCAGGATGTAAAATGATTCACGGGCTAATGTCTTCAGTTGTAATGTAGGAAAACAGAGAAGCAGTTGGAGAGTAATTTCTCACACCGTTCTGCCTTGGCAGTTCTTTCTGCTATGATTTAAGAAACTACAGGCAGTGGAAAAGGTTCCCTTTGAAAGTGTTTTAAATGTCAAATATAAGATTCATTTCTCTACTGCTTTAATCCAAATGCCAGAGTCCTGAGCTAAGCTATCAATCTGACCAGAACTTCATGAGCTTTGCCTATCCAAACAGCTATCCCTTGAACTGGAAGTCCCACTAGCACCAATGTATTGTATCAGAATAATTTTTAGGAAAAGACGACCTTTCCCCCTTTCTGATCATGTGCTGTGGCATTCTTAGATTAGTTTACTAGGGTTGTTTGTGAGGGGGCCTTGGGCGCATAGTAGCTGCATCGTGCCTGGGTGTTAAACACCAAAGCAATGGGCTGGGAAGCCAAGACTGTGGGAGGAAAGAAACTCTGGAAATATTCAGGTGAGGGCAAACCAGTAGGGTCAAGGATACTTCTTATAGAGACGCTAAGTCTAGAACTGATCACTGTTGTCATCAGATATGTCCTCTGCCACAAGGACCCTGGAACTGATGCTGGTGCCTTAGCATCTGCTGATGTTCAGCTTGAAAAGAGCAGGTCTGAGAAAACGATTCAGCTCTGCCTGTGAGGATGGGCCTGTAATTAAGCCGTCTCTGTTCAGTCATTGCAAAGGGATATGTACCATCTTCTGTGCTGAAAAATATATGCCCGCCTTCGGCTCAAAATATGACTATTCCTAGCTTTTAGCCAGGAGGTCCTAGTTTCCCTTTTGATACTAGATCTTTTCCTCCCAGACAAATTTACAGTCTTCTCCCATTTTTTGTCATATTTTTTCAGTCCTTTAATTTTTCAGTCCTTTAATTCTTCTCTTAAAATTTTCAAATTATCTGCCCTATCCTTTAGATATGGATATCAAAGTATATTTCAGTAGCAGTTTTTTCACTGCCAAATATAAAGGTAATATGACCTGTTTGTTTTTCCAGGATATTGTCAAGTTAGTACAGCTAGCCACTGCAGTACACTAAGATCCCCCTTCCCAAGGTGTTCAGCATCCTTTCTTCTGAGCTGCTGTTTTCCATCTAACATAAGGCCTACCTTCTTTTATAGGAATGTCCTGAAAGTTGTTCCTGTGAATTTTTGGACCTACTCAGAACTATCTTTTGCAAGACAGATGATCTTGTACTACTTAAATTTCAATGCAGTGGAAAATTTGACAAGAGGATAATACCTTTCTGATCTGTGAGTAGTCCTGGAGCAAACAGCTCAGCAGCATGGTGTGGCTTGACCACAGAAATTGCTGTCTGACGCTTATTTCTACTAAAATTTAAAGGCTGTCCAACAGCAGAGTCCATGTTTTCAAATGTAAAACAGAAAGATTTCAAATCATTGGAAAGGCTGTCCAGACAAGCAGAGATAATTTACCTGAAATATATTTATTTATTTTTTTTTTTAAAACCAAATATCTACCTGACTTCATGATTTACCTAAATCATAGTGGGTAGATTATGGTTGGTTAGTCAGTCAGTCTCCTTCCAGGAAGGGCTACTCACTAGTTTTTTGTTGCAGGAAGGCAATTATATTCTGTGGGAACCAAATTTTGAATCATCAGAGCAGCAACGGTGGCATCTTCAACCACATCTCACTACACCAGTTTGTCTCAACGCCTTTACAGTGTCTTCTGTTTCTTAGTACCCATCTTCTAACGTGAATGTCCAGGTATGATTGTTTCCAGAAATACTAGCAGATAGCAGTTATTTCATAAGACTACATTTGTTAGAGCAGTCTGTGTAAAGCAAGCACAGACATTTGTTTCAGAAGTGACCTTGATAGTGTTCACTTGCTCCCATTTACTTTCCAGATATGTCTGTCCCCCAGTTGGTACGGCACTGCTCAGTCTGGGCCCACAAAGGTATTGCATGCATCTCCCCAGCTCCAGCTACAACTGCTGGTGGTAACGACTACTTGGATATACCAGCTCTAACTATCTTGCCCATCAAGCCAGTACCTCTTGCAGCCAGTAGCGGTATTATTTCCACACAGACCAATTTGTTTCAGGTAAGCCAAGCTGTTTAGGTACTGGTTAATCAAAACTGAGGTGAATCACTCAGACTGAAATTACATTGACCACACATGGGCTTTGCCTTACTTTAATTAATATATTTTAAAAATAAACTAGTGAAGTTAAAGTAGCTACAGTTTAAAATAGGGTCTACAGGGGCTTCCATCCAAATATTGGGCACGATCTCTTTTTGCAGATGACAGTGGAACCAGAAGACCAGACAACACTCTAGGCAGGAGCAGATGTGGTTTGTATCAACCTGTGGAGGTAGAGTGAAAGAACCTTTGTTTTTTTTGAACAGCACTACGCACGTACAACTATCTATAAAAAGCAGCCATACTCTTGGACAACCAGTACCATAGGTATTTGATATTTTTCTCTAGTGAAATCAAATTTAAAAATAAATAAAGGTTCCCATAATCTTCGAACTTCTTTTTAATAAGCAAACTAAATGCCTGTGCAGAAGTTCTATGTAGGCATGATTAAAAGAGGAAGGGAGGGATCAGATTATTGCACAAGCTGTTTGAAGCTTTCTTTTGACCACAGTTAAATTCAAAGAGCCAATCAATGAATTTTATTCAGCAGGCTTTCTTCTTGGGAAATGTGTCATCCTTGAAAATTAGGATATGAAATACTGATACTGTAAAATAACCCTGAACACTTCAGATGACTCCAGGAAGGTCAAATATTCATCCTGAGCAGCTAGATTCATATTATAATGTCTCCAGTGCACAATTCAAGATTAGGCATTTGTAATGTCCTTAATTTTTGCTGATTTAAGTTTAGCACTTGGTTTTGGAAGGGAGCATAATTTTTACGTGGATTTAGGAGTACAAACAGGAGATGTGGGAGTTGTTTTCTTTTTGTTGTCTTTGTTATGTTTGAATAAATGTTGGTAAAAGTGAACAGTTAGCTTACAGAGATCTGCATTCACATTATCTTTCTGCTAAGCATGATCCCTTATAGATATGTTTAATCTGGTATGAAACAAAAACACCAGCAATGCAAGGATTGTCACTGTCGAGCAAGTACAATAGCACATTTATGCTGCGTTGAGATTTTTCTGCTATCCTAGCTATCTAGTTTGAAAATATTTTTTCTTCTTTTTTTTTCCTTTTCTTTCCCCCCCCCCCTTTAAGCAGGGAGTTCTGTAAAACAAAATACTAAGTGTATTACTTCGCTGCTGGCAGATGTGCCCTGTATGAGTAAACATTCAGTTCTTGTGGTCAACAGCAATTAAGACTTGAAGCATGTGAACTCTGGCAAGACGCGCAAGTTTAATTTTTTTTGTTGTTTTGTCTTAATGTGTAGTTTAAATGCAGTGCAATATTTGGAGAGCCAGCACATCCTCTGGGATATCCATTCAAATAGTAAGCACAGCTATGTCTAAAACAGGATTTTTGGAAAAAAGATGATCCTATTCATGTCTTTGGGAAGGAAAAGAAACAATCAGAAATATTTGATTTTTTTTTAACAGATAAATTCTCCTATCAGTCAAAAGCTAAACCAAATGTAATGGGAGGGTTAAAGGGCCCCACCTTCTTGATTTTACTCACATAAATTGTTCTATTCAGTTGGTTTTGTGTCTAAATGGGCTTATTGCAGGGGGCGGGGGAAGTTGTTAGATAGGCCTACTAGAAAGCAGTATAATCTTCTGCAATGGCAGAAGGAGTCCAAATTTCCTTTCTAACAGACAGGCTAATCAGTAGCAATTAAGAGGCAAAGTAACAGACTAATAAAGTACACTTGTTACCAGTTGTCATCTTAGGGATCAATTCACACCTCCATGACAATAACATCGACCCTTCAAGTGCTCTAATGACCCTCAATCCCTAAAGTGACAGGAGGATTAGGGCAAAGATAATGTGCTGGGAAGGTGCTAATGAAGTGGTGGGATTACAAGATGAGCTTCATCCCTGATAGACAGCAAAAGGGAATGTTCAGTCCCACTCCAGCAATGAGGTTCACATAGGTGAAATCTCATTGACTTCCACATCCAGTCAGGATCAGGACCTTAACTTAATTAATTAGGGCTTTTAATTTCTTAGTTAAATTTGAAACATGCAGCTGTGGCAACTCTTGTGTTTCCTGAAAGGAACAGTTATTTCTCAGGTAATGAAGTTTACTCTCCTATGTTGTTTTTTATCTTCTCTCGGCAAGTTGTATTTTGCAGACATTGATTGCTTGTGTCATTTTAACTTTGTGCAATTAGTTTTTGAGAGGTTTAATTTTTTGAGTAGAATGTACATAACTGCTTTCCCATGCACTGATTGTTTTAAGAAATGAGAAACTGAGTATGTAATTAGAATATAATGTCATACATTCAGTAACAAAATGGTGTCATCTTCTTGCTCAGCACAAGTGTGTATATGTATATTTATAGATAGATACTGTATGGCAGTAGCATTTTGAGTTGCTAATACAGAAATGGTGTTCTGTAGATGTTGTTGACTATACATATTTTAAAATGTCCAATGTGTTTACCATATAATCAGAACAATCCTGTTCATTAAGTGCCTTTTATCTCTTGCTAAATTACTCTTGAACTATATCTGTAACCCATTTCAAAAGAATATGTCAAGATTAAAGAGGGGGGAAAGGGTACAACAGGCTACTTCTGGTATTTTAAGCCCTGGTCTTCATTAGATGTTACTCTGCTGCTTCATTGTAGCTAATTAACTTGTATATTGAAAACCCTTTAGAATGATTTGGTACAGGGAGATATGGGAATACATCGTGCTGGGATTAGCACATTTATATTGCTGTAGCTGCGTCCCTGCTGTTTGGGTGCTGGGGGAGGTAACCATTTACAAATTTAGCTGTATTAGAATAATTTTCAAGTGCTATAAATTCTACCAATAGCAATTTCAACAAAATCTGCTCTACTTCAGTGGGAGATGTAGGGTGCCAGAGTCTGCCCTGAAAGATTAGTCATGAGAAGCTTTATTTGTTTTTGTTATTCTGTGATGTTGAGACAGAAAAAAAGTAGATGCTTCAAAATATTGACATTAAAAAGTTGTATTTTGAAACAAGATATTGTAACTTCTTTGATCATCAAAATGAAATTTTAAACACATCTGTGTTGTGCCCTCTGCTCCCCTCAAGATTTTGAATTTCTTGGTTTCTAGCTTTACAGTTAAGTACTCATATAGGTAGGTGAGCATGCTGTACAAATTTTTCATTTTGCATACTTCATACAATATGGTACTATTTATAAGTCTGTAAAATATTGCACGTGTGCTAATTAATTAATTCTTCACAGAAAGCTTAGATTCCTGTAGAAAATTGGCTCTCAGGACTGAAGCTCTAAACTTTTACTCCTAAAATTGGGATTAAAAAAAATGAAAATCGATTGTAACACAAAGCACAGGTGTGAACTTCCAAACGCTGAATTCAAGCCAAAGAACACGGCTTAGGCATTTCTAAGAGAAAATTCTTGAGTGACGTGTTTCAGCATCAGTAGTACGTCTGTGGTATAGCATGAACTTGAACCAGGACTGAATGACATTCTCTAGCTTGTCATTACACACATCTTTTTAATTACCTGAACTACATTATAAGGCATTTAGGGTTATTCTTAAAAATAAAAAAGTCATTTCTGTTCCAGACCTTACCCTTAGCTTGTAATATTAATTTTGAGGGAGTTGCTGTGATGTGTCATTTCTTTACACATCAGGAGAGAAATGGAGCCACAAGACCTGTTTTGTGCAAGGTACAAGAGTTTTTGGAGGCAATTGACTTTTTGTCATTGCCAGCCAGGGTTGCAAGAGAGCTAATGGCCTAGCCTAGCAGACGAAGGCAATATCTCTGTGCCAATTCTGATCCACAGATAACACGTTATCGGGGTAAATCCTGAACTGTAGGTGTGTACTGTGCGCTTTTTGCCTTTGGTTTGTACAAAGATGAGATCGGATCCTATTGCTTCTGAAAGGCTGTTGAGTTCAGTACATCACCTTTATGGCAAGTAAAGGTGAACATGCAATAGCAATCTTAATTGCAGGAATGTGGTCTGAATTTAATATTCAGTATCCATACATGTGAACCCTGTAATTTTCCGTTACAGATCAGGTTTCGATCTTTCTTTATGGTTGCAGTACATTGGGGTAAAGGCACTTTTATTTCACTTTGATATAGCATGGCAAGCCATTTTTGAAACAATACATGCAGTCAGTCTTTTATTTATTATTTTCTTTTGTGCTCAACAGATTGCCCATTCAAAATGGAAGAGCATGAACACTGTTGCCTCCTCGGTCACCTTGCTGTGAAGTTGTTATGTAGCAAATGGCTAATGTATGCATACATGAGGGGACTGTTTTAACCCACATTTCACACCACCATAATCGATTCATTGGTTTCGAAGAACAAAACAAAAACAACAGCCCTTGTCCAGCTGCAGCAGGCAAGAGGTAGGACATATGCCAGTGTGAAAGAGGGGGTAGGGCAGTAGACCCCTGCCCAAAACATCAGAACAAAGGGAGCGCAATCGCCTTGGCAAGGCATGGGATGACTTAAATACCCTATTGTATGAAATATGAATGGGTCAGCATTGTGAATCACAGCGTGGGGGGCTCCTCTGCGTCGCTGATTAGCCACATGATTACCCAGATTACACGGGGAAATGGCTAAGGTAAATAAGGCCAGCCTTCTGCCACCTCCTCCTTGGGGCCAGGAGTGGGCTGCCTGACCCCTTCCCTGCTACTGGGAGCTGAAAAGGAAGGGGGTGGAGGGGAAGGGGAGTGAAGCCCTAAGCCCTGTGGTTAACAAAAATAAGGATTTCAAGAGCAACAGCATGAAAACGTCTGTCTGATCAAGTGATGTATGGGTATTGTTCCCTGCTACCACACAATGTGGAAGTAAATTGCTTGGTCAGAACAAGATCTCGTATCTTTTTTTTTAATTCTGTCCTCCCAGATTAAGGGAGACCCATTGGGTGATGATCACAAAGAGTGTGGTAGGCACAGTCTGTGTCCTGCAATGTTCTGTCCCCTCTGTAATCTTGCACACAGATTACTTTTCTCCTCCCTCCCCACCATGCAGCTCTCACAGCTGTGGGGTAACACTGTGAAAACTGTTTATCCTGCAACTAGGGCAGCTCAACAGAGTAAGGAGAGATTTCCCTATGCTGGAGTTTTAAGGCACATATAAAATCATCTGTGACCCAAAATAAACGTATGTCTATATTATGGAAGGTTGGGCTGGAGAGATTGCACTGTCAG
This sequence comes from Phalacrocorax aristotelis, assembly GCF_949628215.1. Lineage (NCBI taxonomy): Eukaryota > Metazoa > Chordata > Aves > Suliformes > Phalacrocoracidae > Phalacrocorax > Phalacrocorax aristotelis. The sequence continues at coordinate 72,446,877 of NC_134277.1, forward strand.
CTGCCTCAGAGTTTTCAGTCTTAAAAATATCTCTGCTTTCTCTGCCTAGAAAATTGGTGGTAAAATGAAACGCAGTGCTGACACTGCCAAAGTCTCAGCTTCTGCAGGATGGTCTCAAAAGAAGCCGTATCAGAAGTGATCAGCAATGCATGTGTCTGTGTTCACAGGATGAAATGTATAATGCACAATATGTGTGTATGTTATTCATATAGACTTAAGCTGTCTCAAAAGTGAAGACATTTTTGTCTCGAAGCTGTATCTTATCCTAGCTTTTCAGTTTGTGTTATAGCATCTTTTACAACCCTGACCTCTGGCTCTTTTATACCGTGGAGAGTTAAACTGGAGGTAGTGTGATGTCCCACCTCTTTGCAATATACTGTCGGTGCCTAAACTAGGATGCAGCATCCTTGCAGGGAGGAGCCCTTACGCCAGGAGCTCTTTGACGCAAGTGATGTGCCCAGCTGCAAGGCACTCAAAAACAGCTGGACTCCCAAAGGAGACTACAGCTCCCTGGGTGTTTTTAGGGAGATTTTGGTGTCTAAAGCTGAAGTTGCTCAGAAAGTATTTAAGTGGGTTAAACTGAGACCTGGTTCTCCCTGGAACAGAAAAGAATCAGTTTGAGACAATAACTGGAAACATGGTTTTGAAATGAGGGGAAAGGGGCAGCCTGACTTTTGTGAATTTCTTTCTTTTTAGTTTCAGGTGACCTACTAACAAAATTCAGCACAAGTTTATGAATAGTTTGGCTTGGCCCAAATTTGCATTCTTCCCTAAATAAAATATTCAGCCGAGACTTTTTGCCCAAGACTAACTTGGACTACTATGTTGAGATTATCAGTTAATGGCAAAATAGATTAAGAAACAGGCTAGCAAATGAGAATGGTAAACTCATTAATATTCTATGGATTTTTATTCATAAATATTCAAATAGTGCTCTAGTTATGAAAATATTCACAAGTCTTAAGAGATTGCAGAGAAAAAGGTCTAGCTTTCACTTTTGGTTTGATTAAACAGTTGGAAGTAAAAAATGTACTCCATATCCAGCCTCACTGATACAGAAAGCAAACAACTGAAGGGGGGGGAACCCCCAAACCTGACATGAAAAGACACTGAACAGAACTTTTTAAAAAAGAATTGAGTGAAGACCCATTGCTTTTAGTTCCTATTTTAAGTCTTCACACTTCTAAATGGTGGAGAAACCCCCCAAAATACAATCTCACAAAATATATTTCCTAATCACCAGATGGAGTGCTTATTGTTGTTTGCCTAAGGTTTCTGGTGGAAGTGAGCTCCTTGCCCTTTCCTTGGTGTGAGTACTGATATCAGCATCCTGACCAATTTGTCTAATTTCATTATTTTATATAATCTAAATGTCTCAGAGTTTTCACTTTGTGCCCTAATCTGCTGAACACTGCCACTTTGTCTAGTTATATGATAATTGTATTTCACCTGGGGTTGCATGCCTGCCTGTGTTAATGGCGTCTCCAGGTTTGTATCTCTGTACGTGTTTTGTACAGAAGATGCAACCTCTCAGATAAGCTTGTGCTTTTATAATACCATATTTCATTACATTCTTGATTTGCAGAGACATTTTGAATATACTGAACTTTATTAATGGTTTCTGGTGAAGTCAAATGAAAAGTCCCTGGTTTACAGTCATTCTTCATTTGAATACAGTTTTTTTTGCCTCCGTAGCTCTCTCCATTTGCAATCTAAGGTTGTCTAGAGCTTTGTGTTTGGGCACATGTTGTTACTTTTATCAAACTAAATCAGCATAGTTCAGCGGAATAGAATGGTTTGTACACGCTGCATATTGTCTAAAAATGGTGCAGTCTATCATTGCATCCTCAATTTTCCATTTGTTTTTATAGAGTGAAATTTTACATGCACTGCTGGTTTAACATATAAATCCACTGGTTATCCAAACAGCTGCAATGTTATTGGAAATAAAAGCTCAGTTCAGATCTTCCTGTTGTCTTAAAATCCAATTCTTTACAGTATTGTTTTGAGTGTTTGTCGTGCTCGCGTGCTTGGGAAGTGCCCAGCAACCCACCCGTACATATGTAGCGTGCCACATAAAAGGAGAGAAGCTTCCTAGGCAGGTTTCTTTCCACTGACCTGTTTGTTGTTGAGTAGATGCAGAGGAGGAGTATATCGATTAAGCAGCAAAAAGGAAGGGTGAATTGATCTGATAGTGAAGTTATGTATTTTTTGCTGAGAGGGGGATTTTTCTGATGGGGAAGGAACAAATTGACTTATTGGTTAATTGAAGAAGAGAATTGACTGGGAGAGGCAGTGAGAATTTGATGAATGTTAACTGCAGGAAAGAAGGGCTTTTGAAATATACGCACAAATATTTATTTCTTTCCTCATTTGTCTCCCTCTTACTTAATGTGTAATGGAGATGGGTGACTTTACTTCGACTCTTTTTGGCACACTGCTCTTTCCTTGGTCTTCTGCAAGATGGGTAGGCCTGGCTTTGTGTGAAACTTTTTCTCTTTTTAAATATGACTGGAAATGTTCCCGCATTAAAATTAAAGTCTGCAAGAGTTTGCCGCTGCATTTTTTTTTCCCCTAAAGCTGTGTCTTATGCTTCAGTTTACTGAGTCTGCCAGTAAACGTTCTTTGTCACTAGCTGTGATTGCCTAATCCAGGCATGGATTTTAATGCATTTTAGGCACCTAACTCCCACTGAAAGCAATATGAATTAATACTTTTTTCCTCTAAATAATCTTCCAGCTTTCACTAGGCAACTCTCTGTATTGATAGGACCAGATCTCCCTTTGGAGAAAGGACCTTGACTTGTTCTGTTTGGCTGGTGCAACGACAGTCTCCTCTGTGGCAGGGGATTCTAAGTGTTACAGAAATTAAAAAATAATCAAAATAGTAAAAGTGACACTAACAACAGTAGTACTAGTAGTAATAAATAGTTACATATTGGTGCCACATAAATATTAATTACTCCAATGCTTAATTTAATTTCTAATTAATTTAGAATTAATTTCCTAATTTCTGTCTGGATGAGGTTGCCATAATCTTCATGTGACACCTTTAGGAGACCAGAAGTGTTTTCGTGCCCATTTTACAGAAATGGCATAGGCCTCCAAATACTGTCTTCTGAAAGCTCTAACTTTTACAGCGACCTCAAGAAAGTTTCTGTCTTCTACTTGGGAAAACTGTTTTTAATGGGGCTAGGGAAGGAGCCTATTGAGGGAATTTTCTGTGTTGTGGGATGACAAACGGCAGAGTCCCCAGGGATCAGCATGGTTATTGGAGCTCAGTGTTGTAATGTTACAATAATTTCCCTCTTGCAGTGACATTACCCTGGGGACTGTGGGGAAACTGAATGCTATGGACTGCTTTGACTTGTGAAGAAGCTGTGTCTGTCCCTTCCTCCCCTTGTACCCTTCCAGTCTGCTCAGACATGCCATGGCCTTATTTTTGTCACCATTAGGTAAGGTTCAGCTGCATTTACAGCAGGGACATTGTAAGATTGCACTCTGCGAAGAAATAATATTGGAATTTTTAAAGTCCCAAGGGGAGGAGGAAGGACCCTTAATTAGAAAATAATAGGCTTAGGCCATAAACTGCCCATAAAAAAAAAAAAAAATCACCATACATAGGGAAGGAAATGGATAAGGAAGAAGTCTTCAAATAATTTACACGTAAGAAAGAATTATTGGGTGTGGGTGGGGTTTGCATTATTTTGAAATGCATTTAGTATTTTTAAAATATATGAACAGCTTTGCTCAAAGTCACTCGTCCCAGGCAGTCACACTTAGACCTGTGTGTTGTTGAAGCAACACCAGAGGTAGGTGAGTGGGGGAAAGGTATTTAGGGAAGTTTGTGCAGCTGGAAAAGATATTTAAATTTGAATTCTTGATGGGAAGCTTATGAACACACCAGAGCTGAACAAATATTTCAGTGTGAATAATTTATATGACAATACTACTAATAACAGCAGGCTGCTGGAATTCTACGATACGGCTAGCACGGTCTGGCTGACAGAGGAGGAGAGGTGTCACCGTCATATGATAGCCCTTTCTTGGTCTTGCACTGCCTGGGATTTCACCTTGGACTGAGCCAATCCATCATCCTGCTAAAGAAAAAATAACAGCTGGGTTTCTCCATAAAACAAAAGAGTGTGGCTGAAGGATGTTTTCCTCTATTCTCCTCCCTAATAATGTACAAGTTTTCCCATGTAGGAAGTGGAACCTTAGAAAGTTTATTCCAAAATCAAAAGCTTGCTCACAGATTGACTGCTAAATGTGCACTGAGCATTTGTCAGGGATGCTCTAAGTAGTACTGAAGCTGACAGAATACAAGCAGAAGCTGACATCTTCACTCCAGTTACAGCTGATTAAAGGCTGCAGGGGCCTGGGGGCCCCACCTTGAAAACAGGACCACTGCAAATTCACCAAAGCACTTCCAGTCTAGCACAGAGCACTCCAACTTCTGTCCCCAATTTTGGAGTGTTTGATAACAGATACAGACAAGAAGTTAAACATGCAAATGAGAATTACCTTACATTATGTATGTACATTACATTACGTACAACAAATGGCAGTGTAAAATGTAAGCACTGCATATGTTAAGCCTCAGTGTACACTTTAGAGCCATTTGTGGGTCTAAAGCATGACTCAAAGCTTGAGGTTGAGTCCTCTCCCAGCCTTCTCCCCATTTCCATACCAAGTGTGTACACTGAGCCCTTGTAGGCTGAGCATGCTGGCTGCTCAGTTTGGGAGCGCTTCCCTAGGCCCTCTAGCCAAGGCTTTCAAGCAGAGCTAGGGATCCAGCATGGCCTGACCAGAACTATTTAAAAAATAAATGTCTCAGTATCAAAGAGCATTGGCACTGTCTGGAAACACGACGGAGCACATCTGCTTTTCTGAATTTTCTCATTTAAAACTTCCAACTGCTAGCAAGTACGTGGTGCTTGTGTATGATGTATATACCTCGTACCTTAGCTTATGCAGAGCGAACACCTCATCGGGAAATCTTTTCCTCTCTGTTCTGTCCCAGGTCAGTTTTACAGGGTGGGTATTTTTTTGTTTCTTCACTAACTTAAAGAGAACATCCCAAACAAATATCCCCTTCTGAACATGGATAATAAATATCACTTTTTTTTTTTTTTAAGTTTTACTAAAATCATTAGAGAATTTTCTTTGCATTATTTCCACCAGGAGCTTTCTATTGAGCAAAACAACCACATTTCCCCCTTCTGCCCTAAATTTCAGTCTTGCTTTATTAGCACCAGAGGCCAGATTCTCAAAACTGCTGATTAAAAAAAGAAATCCATGCAATCTTTAGAACACTTTGGCAAGGTACTTTTTTAAAACACTTGAAAATAAATCACAGCTTGTGGCTTGAAAATCAGAACTGCAGGCACAAAGTATAGTAAGTCAAGTAATAGACATTTGTTAGCATTTTTTTTTACATTAATCCATTAATATATTTATAGAATTGCTAAATATTTAAAGCTTCAGACTGAGAGCTATTCTTAGGGTGATTTCTTTGCTTAAGTTGAGCTCAGGTAATGCTTTTGATCTCCATTTTCATTCACCTAACTGGAACTTAGTTTTTCAAAGGTGGATATTTGTTGAGGGGAAGACCCACAAGATGTGCCTCTAAATAAAAGGAATTCAAAAAGCGTATCTGTCTTGATCTGTTAGTGATGGCAAGTTGTTTATAATTAATTTAGACAAACTGCTCAACAGGGTACCAGCATATCAACAGAACCTTTTCACAGTCTGAGTCCTCTTGTATTGATTTTTAAAAGGCAGCCAGTAAGACCCCTGGTCTTTTAAACTGCAGAACTCAAAGAGTTTGCTGATTTCCTCCTACTGAGCACCAAGAACCCTACATAGGCATATTTCAGTAGGTGGGTGTGTATGTATGGATGTGTCTGCGTATATATTTATATATATACACACACATTTATTTAACTATATATATGTGTATATATATAATCTCATGTCATATAAAATATAAACCATGACTACAAACATGTACATACATACATACAGTCGTCTTGCCTCCTTTTCTCCCAGTCTGCTTTGAGACTGCCTTTGCTTGTTTTAAAGCACTTTTTGGCTAGATTAAAAATCTGCTGGAACTATTAAATTCTTCCTCTGATGGTATTTCAGACTTGTTTTAAATTAAAGGTAATACAAAAAATAATAGCAATAACAGGTGAATATAAATGCTGTTACTGGATTACTTGAACTTTTTTTTAACACAAAATAAGAGATATAAATTAGAATCCACACATCAAAAATGTGCCCACTCCAGAAGGGACACAGTGATGTTTTGACTAGGATTTGACTTGCCAAAAAACCTGAGTGAGTGAAGTGTGTGTATGCAAGGGGGATTGGAAAAGAGAGAGCTTAGGAAAAGCAAATGTGCTCTGCAGAAGTAGTTCAGTTTGCATAATTTATTTTAAATACGGATCCTCTCTGGTGAGTGAGTGCTCCCTCCCTCCCCCCCCACCTTTCCTTTTAAAAATAGGAATTTCTGTGCTGCTTGTGTTCCAATATTCCAGTTCAAACAGGGTGCCTGGCGGTAGCTCAGCACCCGTGTAGTTGACTACTTAATGCTGACGAGCCTTGCCTGCCGGTAATCTGGATTTATGGTAAGTCTACCCTTTCCCTTCATCTACAAGGTCCAGGGACATTTGGGTAGCCAATCTGCCCTTAAATATGTCTCTGAGGAAATGGCGCTAATTAGTATTGGAATTTACAGCCTTCCATTTTATTGACTTGTCCTACTTTCTTCGATAATTAACTAATGAGTAAAGTAATGAGCTATGTTAGTCAGTCATGATGTTCAATTAAACAGCAAATCAATTATTGAAAATAGCTTCGGACAGCTCTCGTGTTGTCATGGGGAGCGTGTGTGTGTGTGTGTGTGTGCATGTGTCTGTCCACACGCATGTTTCAAATGCATGCCCTAGATGTGGCAGCGTACCTCTCCGGAGGGCACCTGGCTGTGGGGGGGGGGGGCTGTGTGATCACAGCAAAACCCAACCAGCAGTCCCTCTTGCCCACCTTGTCTACCCTCTACTCAGCTCCCCTAAATAGCACCCTGATGCTACACCTTCCCAAGGTGAGCTTCTTTGCAGGGGGTCCCAAAACCCTGAGAACGACGAGATTGCCATAAAATAGAGAGCAGTTTTTGTGATGGGGAGGTTGGCAGCGGGATGTTATGAAGCAGATGTGCCTGTTCACTGCTGTGACTTCTCTGCCTTTTTTCTTGGTGCATGACAACTTTCCCACCAGTGAACAGGGTGACCTGTCCCAGAGCTGGGCATTAAGGCAGCAGGGACTAATAGATAAATATTAGTCCTCAAAGCCCTACCTCTCTTTTGGACACAGCAATACCCAGGAGCAACAGAGAGGACGGCAGGGAGTTAAGGATTTTTCCCCAAGGGCTTTTCATACCAGCTTGAGCAGCAGTTATCCACGGGAAGAGGCTTCCAGGACCATCGTGTCACGAATCCCCTGCACCGTGCCCACATGATGGGTTAGCACCAAACCTGGGGGAGCACTGCACATATGCTCCTGTGCAGCCACTAGCAGGTCACGTCGTGGTTCGCCAGGGCAAAGCAGTGGCTCTGAGCCTGGCCTCAGTCCTTACAGCACAGGTGGCTTCATTTGGCATGGGCCAAGCAAAGATCTTTTTGTCAGGATGAGAATAGACATTTATTATCTCCCTAATGTGAGTGCAATTTTGCTTGGGAAATGTGAAAGGAAATTTCAGCAAAGAAAACTGTACCTTACATCATCATTCAGTAACTTGCTCTTCAGGTTTAATTATTCTTTCATTTGAACTTTTTATCCTTCCTGTTTTCTTCAGGTCTTTTGCTTCACCCTGTCTGCTGTGGTAGCTGATAGCACTTCTGTGCCTGCTGCCCATGGCTTTGCATGCTTCCAAGCTCACCATCCTGGTGACTCTGAGTTTGTTGCATTTGCTGTTACTTTTAGTTCTGCTTTTGGTGTTAGAGCGTACCACAGCATTATTCCCATGTACAGCAAGCAAACCTGTCCTGAAAATTCAGCAGTCTGGGAACAACTTTTACTGTCCTACGCTTTACTCATACAAATAAGAAGTTTTGACTTGCCCTGTCAAAAGACCACTTTGCTGTGGGCAGCAGCAATTTTTAGAGATGACAGTAATTCTGCATTAAGCAGTCTGATGGTTTTAAAAGGCAATAAAAATGTAAAGGTTGTTAGATGGAAAATTTGGGTTGGGCTTAAAATTTTAACCTAACATTATCAGATACACTGAACCAGAAATAACACTCCTAAAGCCTTGCTGTGTTCTCTTGTGGTTCTGTCTGAGTAGTGAAGCGGCACAAATAGTGCCATGCCATGCTCATAGGCTCTGTAGTCATACAAATGTACCCTATAATTATTCGTTATTAATAACAGTCATCATACAATGATTTTTTTTTTTCCAAAAGTAGTGAGCATGCAGAAAGTTCCCCCCCTGCCCCACCTTCCAAATTCAGAAGGAAAAGCAGGCCAGTGAGCAATGTGCCTAAACAGAGAAGAGACTGAGTACGTTGGCCTTAACCATCCAATAGAATCACAATTCATTAGAGAAACAACAAGACAAAACAAATCAAAGACAGTTCAAAAAAGGCAACATAAAGTTTCCATTTCCAAACAGTTTTAATTCACTGTTTGTGCTCTTTACTGAGAATATGCAAGGAACACAAACATTCCCATATGAATTAAATTACAATTTACATATGAATTACATTAGAAATATGAGCTACACTAAAGAGATAATTAGTGCTGTCCTGGGTTATGTGAGCGCAAACAAAATTAAATAAGAACAATTTCAAAGCCAAGTTTTGCTTTGCCTTTTCAACTAAGCTGGTTTAATCAGTGATAATGACTGAAATAAATCCACTACATATAACACAATGCACAACATATCATACTGTGTGAAATGCCGTTTCTAAGTCCCATGCTTTGGTAAATCATGCAGTCAAACAGGAGTACAATGTCACCGATATGATGCTACAGAAAATTTGCCACCGCTGGGTGCCCAGTGCTGAAGGTGGTGGTCCCTGAGGCTTGCAGGGAGGCAGGACCCACAACAGGCCAGCATCGCTACACTGCTCCAGAGAGAGTGACAGGGAGTGGGGGGAGCTGTGAAGGTGTGTGTGTCGGGGATTTTTTTAAACCTTACATATGAATGAGAAAGAGCTGCCACAGAAGAAACCTCCAGTCTGAGTTGAGAGCAATGGGAGGGAGGGGAGCTGGGGAAGCACGGGGGGAGGGGGAAGGTGGGGTGGGAGGGGGGAGGAAGAAGAGAAAGTGAGAAGGATAAAAATACAAAGCAGAAGCAGACTACCTGTGCATCAGTGCCTCAGCCCCTAAATAGAGCTATGGTTTATGACTACCTTTCCTAATGAGCTAAACTCTGGTGACCATAAAACTGAAATATAATTATGACATTAAAGATGCCTATATTTGAACTTAATTATTAATTAATTTAATGAGAGAATAGGAGGTTGTAAAATTGCTAATTAAACGGCTCTGTAAAACTGCAGACGGCAGAGGATTTACCAAATGATGAATCCCACAACAGTATTTGGGCTATATCAATATTCTATTAATATACAGTATGCCAGAGGTACTGGCTAGTACGCTACTCACAGTTAAGCCGATGTGACAGGCATACAGAGTGAAAGAAAATGAAGGACATAAAATTCCAGATGACAGCAACCTTGAAGACGATCTCTGCCCCCACCTCTGTGGCAGTTTCTGAAATCAGTTAAATAAACTCAGAAATGCAGGATAAAAATCAATCTTACCATCGCAAATGTGAATAAATTGGCTTGAAGCAAACGACCCACCTATGGTCTTAGGCACCGTGGTGTTGTGTCGCTCTCCACTTGTGTGCGGGAATGGTCAGAGCTAATCTGGACTTAAGTGCAACAGAACGGGAGGGATGCAGCATGCGTGTGTGTGTGCGCGTGCCTGCCCGCATGTGAAAGAGAAGCTGAGCGAGAGAAAAAATAACTGTCCCCGTGTGATTAGTGAAATTAAACTCAAGTGAACCTTCAGGGGCTCAGTTTGAACCTACGGGGGAAAATTTTAGAGATTCCCACACTGCACTATCAGCATGCAAGGAATTTCACTGTAAGGTTTGAATGGCAATGCCATTTGGATGACATTCATTTAAAAATATACAGGAAGAGTGCAGGAAAATATTATCTTTTAGCATTAAGCCTACTTCAAGGAACGTCAAAAGAAAATGCATGGGGGTGTCTCACCCTGCATGTCTCTAAGTGTCAGTCATTACTTAATTACTGGGATAAAAGCAAAAGGAAAAATTTAAGTATCCCTTTGCAGTTTTGTAGGAAACAATTAAATACCACTGGGCAGTGTAGCAGAAAAACACCAGCAACACCAGGTTAGATGTATGAGGTTTGTTTTAATATTTGCACAAATCCTTAGAAATGTTGCTTTTTATGCTTGCTATGTGGCATAGCTTTTCCTTTACACATTTGGTTTTTTAAATGCCCTGTTGACAGCTGAAAGAAGCAATTTGACAAAAAAGATCAAAGACACAATATGAAGAAAATAGGGTGGGAGGAGACTCACCTCCCACTCTAAGGAAAACAATACAATCACTACAGTAATGTCTCCCATTTCTTGAAAATGGATGGAGGATCTTCAGGCTGAGGACAGGAGTTGTATTTATGGAGCAGATCGTTTTGAATGCCGTCACACGACACATAGAACAACCAGGCGACCAGGTCCTGCTTGACTAACCTGGTCTCCTTCTATGACAAAGCGACCTGCTTAGTGGCTGAGGGAAGGGCTGTGGATGTTGTCTACCTGGAGTTTAGCAAAGCCTTTGACACTGTCTCCCACAGCATTCTCCTGGAGAAACTGTCAGCTCATGGCTTGGACAGGCGGACTCTTCACTGGGTAAAAAACTGGCTGGACGGCCGAGCCCAGAGAGTTGTGAATGGAGGTAAATCCAGTTGGCGAGCAGTCACAAGCGGTGTTCCCCAGGGCTCAGTTTTGGGGCCAGTCTTGTTTAATATCTTTGTCAGTGATCTGGATGAGGGGATCGAGTGCACCCTCAATAAATTTGCAGATTACACCAAGTTAGGCAGGAGTGTCAATGTGCTTGAGGGTAGGAAGGCCCTGCAGAGGGATCTGCACAGGCTGGATTGATGGGCCAAGGCCACTTGTATGAGGCTCAACAAGGCCAAGTGCCGGGTCCTTCACTTGGGTCACAACAACCCCATGGAACGCTACAGGCTTGGGGAAGGGTGGCTGGAAAGTTGCTCAGCAGAAAAAGGCCTGGGTGTGTTGGTCAACAACTGGCTGAACATGAGCCAGCAGTGTGCCCAGGTGGCCAAGAAGGCCAACAGTATCCTGGTGTGTATCAGTAGTGTGGCCAGCAGGAGTAGGGAAGTGATTGTCCCCCTGTACTTGGCACTGGTGAGGCTGTACCTTGAACACTGTGTTCAGTTTTGGACACCTCACTACAAGAAAGGCATTGAGGTGCTGGAGTGTGACCAAAGAAGGGCAATGAAGCTAGTGAAGGGTCTAGAGCCAAGTAGTATAAGGAGCAGATGAGGGAGCTGGGGTTTAGTGTGGAGAAGAGGAGGCTGAGGGGAGACCTTATTGCTCTCTACAACTACCTGAAAGGAGGTTTCAGTGAGGTGGGTGTTGGTCTCTTTTCCCAAGTAACAAGCAATAGGACAAGAGGAAATGGCCTCAAGTTGCACCAGGGGAGGCTTAGATTGGTTATTAGGAAAACTTCACTGAAGGGGTTGTCAAGCACTGGAACAGGCTGCCCAGGGAAGCAGCTGAGTCACCATCCCTGAGGTATTTGAAAGATGTGTAGATGTGGCACTCAGGGACATGGTTTAGTGTTGGACTTGACTGTGTTAGGTTTACAGTCAGACTTGATGATCTTAAAAGTCTTTGCCAACCTAAACAATTCTATGATTCCCAAGTCCTTTGTGACTTTGAAAATATTACACAAATTTTTGGAACCTAAGTTTTTGCTTTCTAAGCTACGATCAAGAGCAGTTTCTTGCCACATACCATTCATGTTTCAGATCACTAAATGGAAGCTTGCAAATAATTTCTGAGAAAGTGATTCTAGAAGTCACTTTTTATTGACTGGTTTGGGACAAGACTTTAAGAAGTGTCACTGCTTCCTTTGGTTTGGTTTTTAATGTCCCTCTTGGGACATATGAACAAGGTGATTTTATGGACCTGTGCCCTTCGCATGATGGTCTCGCTTACCTTATCTGAAATACTAACACAGTTCACAACCTCTCGACACTCAGAAACCTCACTGGTGGGCTTTGTATGAGAATCTGCAGCTAAAAGAGCTGCTGCTTTAAAAATTCTTGATCCCAATTTAGAAAACTACTCTAGCTGGTTTCTATCTTATAATATGTGCAATTAATAAATATGAAAGCTTCTATGCATTTATTATCATTGTATCATGCCCTGCAGTTTTATAAATCCAATTTCTCAAAAAGTGACTTTTACCAGAAATAAAACCAGGCAGATTTCTTCTATTGTGTGACCAGCTATCAAGCCTGCCCCTTCACTGGAGGTTTTGTGAGATCTGCACTGTGTTTTACTTGCTCAAGTTTCAATCACAGCAAGACAGCGAGTTAAGAGTTGGAACAAGTGGGTTTCTAGCAGAAAGGAAATGCCAAATGACTCATCATCACCATGTTGCAGGTTACATGTTTAGAGCATCAAAAAACTGGCCTCTTTATCTCCCCCAGAACCTACCACATGGTGAACTTTATTACTGGTAGGTCTCAGCCCTTGCTAGAGAAATTCAATCTGCAGCACAGTGGCTGGCTTGAAACAGAAGAGAAAAGAGGGGCAGAAAATCTGGGGATGCTCTTATCTCCAAACTTACCTTGATGCAGCCATTGCAGACAGCTCCCTATAAGAAAGAAATATTTGCAAAAGGGTAGATATTGGTGAGAGTGACTGTCAAACCAAAAACCTGTTGGTTGTTTTCTATGATACTGCCACTCAGTTTTGAGGAGATCCTCAGCAGGGATGGGCAGAGACCTCCTCATTGCAAGGACCATGAGAGGTCCAGCTGACAGCACTGAACCTGAAGTTCATGGGCATCTGCATAAGACTGGTCACTGCAGACCCTGGGAGAAAGTGATTTTGCCACGTTGCTCTGCTATAAGGCAGGAGGCTGGTCACTGTTGCCTGGCAGTGGCTGCAGGGTTAAGTGGGGCAGGTGTGTCTCTGGGTACCAGTGCTTCTCCCAACCGTCTGTCACGTATCACCCCAAAGCGGTTCACAAACTACTAGCGGCAACTTGGCTAGCATTTATGTATGTTGCAGTTTGCAAACCTCTGGGGTGGCCCGTTCTTTAAACGTTATGGGTAAAATCCAGTTGTGGCCCAGAGCTAAACCCTGCAGCTGACAGGGGTATCTGTCAAGCTTGATTACCAGGAGAGAGCTCCAAAGTAAGAACAGGCGTGATTAACTATTGGTATTGCAGGCATGTGCCAGGGTCTCAATGCAATACATGTGAAAAGTGTGTACAAACCCAAAACTTTCATTGATTTTATTTAATTCCCAAGGATTTAAATTGTTTGTTTTAACTGCAATTTAAGTCATCAAGGAAGTTAACTTGGTTTAAGTTATCTGTTACTCTTGTTTGCATTTGTCCTTTTTTTCCCCTTTAGAAAGCTTTCCTTTTTTCTGTTGTTTTTTGAACTGTAAAATATGTACTAAATACATCCTTCAAAGTAAGCTGTATAAAGTTAACGTATTTATTGCTGATTAGAAGGATGCATTATACCTTTGTGCATTTAATTAGCCAACTTTTTAGTTTAATATAGTTAACTTCTTCATTTTTTACTTTTACATAATGTCAGAATACGGTGAATGATGTACCTCTGCTTCATTAGGTGAATACTGTTTTTTCTTTGGTATTTATGTTAAACCCTGTTTATACAGGAATCACAGCATCTTTACAACTGCAGGAAAAAATAATTTTAAAATAGTTCTCACTAAGTAAATAAATCTCTCTTAAACTTGAGGGATGTGCAGAAAGGAAAAATGTATTTACTTGAACAGATTTTCTTAATTTAAAACAAATACATTAAAGAAGTGGTGTAATGGCATAGTGAAACCAACTGTTTCTGTTCATAATGTCCATCAAGGCCTTCAAAATGGTAGAGGTCAACCTTTTAAGTCTACTATATACATCATAATTAAAAGAAAAAAACAAGCCCTTTACTTTTTTTTTTTAAATTTGCAACTAGTTTCCAATGTTTATTGAAGTATACGTTGGCTGGAACTAACTGAATACTTTGAAACAAAGAAGAAAATTTATTCATTCCTGAAAACAAAATTTCTGTGGGGAAAAATTCTGCAGACTTTAGTTTACAGTTCTTTACTAGTGATTTTACAAGACTGATGTTCTAATTTATTTTTAAAACCTCAGAGTAAGACTAGCACTTCTTAAAATTATGTGGCATTGCAAAGCTAAAAAGAGAGAGAAAAGACAAGGCCCAGTTGTTAAAAACATAAGTTTCTTTCTAAAGCTTGAAGTCTGCAGACCTGAAAGTTGACGTCTGTGAAAATGGAGGTTTACTGAATTTATTAGAAAACAACAGAATTAACATTAGTTCCTGTTACTGCAATCTTCCTTTAAATCAAAAGAAACTACACAGAATTAAGTAGATAGGAAATATATGGATTCAACTTTTCCCTCTCAGGAAGACATGCCAAGTATTAAATTCAGTTTGAAATCTGAAAGCTAAAAGGTGTTCTCCCAGGTATATGCATTATCAGTATGGCAAAAGTTTGAACTGGAATTAAATTAACTCTGTTGTTTCACAAGGTGAAAATAATCAAGCTAGCTCCACAAACTAACTGAACTCGGTTAGCAGTGGTGAAATATATAAGTACTTTTGAACACACAGGGATCAAGAAGATCTGTGCAGCATTGAGATGCTATTTTTGACAGACGGCTTATGATAACAGGATACTGGGAGAAGGAAAGAGGTCCGTTTATTTTTTGTTAGTTTTTCATAAGATCACAAGTTCTTCTGGAAGAAGGATAAAGGAGACAACTTTGGGGTCTGCAGTCTAGAGTACGCTTATGCTTACTTATTCTTTTTCCACTAGATCATGCCTTTGTTTTAATCTCTCTCCTGGCTGTTTATTTATGAATAGCCTGTGAACTTTTCCATACCCCAAATTAGATAATTATCATAAACCTTCTTCCAATTGCAAGTGTGTAGAGGACAGCAAACGGATTTAAGCTGCTGAAGCAGGTTGCCATGACCTCTGTAGATATTTTGCTGCAGGGAATTACACAGCCTTACAGATGATGTCATGAGGAAGGTTGAAGCTTGGCAACCTTTCATGCTTGGCATATGCTTGAAAAATCTAGCTGGATACTTTCCTTTTGTTCCAAATCACAAACCAGGCAAGCATCATAAACAAGAATGAATCAGTCCTCCTGCTCCCAAACTCCAAATGTGTTAATCTTTTCCTTACACTGTCAGTTTTGATTTAATTCTGGAGGAAAAGGGAGGTAAGAAAGCAGCCCAACTGAGGTTGACTGCCCTCTCCTGCAAACCTGAAGAACCAAGGTCTAACCTCTCCCTCTGTTTTCCAGCACTTCAGGACTTGTCCACACAGGAAGCAAAGGCAGATCAGCCTTTGCTCCAGCATTCAGCAATGGTTGTCCCACAGACCCTGGGTGCCTGGCAAGCTGCTCCATGGCATGCTTCTGCTGCGTTAGTGTGCTTTGACTATGGCTTGTCCAACCAAGGGAAGGCATCAGGAATAAAATCACTCTACAGGCAACCCAGGATGACTCTTTAGCCTACTTTTATTTTTCCCTTCCCCGTGGTTGTTAATCGTGTTATGCTTGAACACAAAACTTGCTACAACCCCCGTTGGTCAGAAGAGTGTTTAAAACCTGTTCTAAATACAGTTGCCTGTCCTAGATTTCAGCGGGAATATTCATATAGTTAAAACTATGTGCCTATTTAAGTGCCAGACAGCATTTATAGGCAAATTTTAGACTTTAACCTCACCTTAATCTTTTGGGGTTTTTTCCTTTTGTTTTGGGAAATCAGTTAATTCTTATTTGTTGTATAAAAAAGTTTCCCTTATACATTAAAGGCTTACAGAGAAAGCCACAGCCATATATCACAAATATGCTAAAAAACCCTAACAAAAAGAAACAGCAGTATAAAAACAATATGGAAAGAAGTAAATCCTAGATCTAAAAAAATTTAAATAATCTAAACATAGTAAAGGTACCTTACCTACATGTATGTACAGTTTGAGGCAATGTTTTCTTCTGAAAGTGGAAGCTGAATGTAGACTATGCGACATAATTTAAGTAAATACTGCCTGAAAAAATAACAACCGTCTGTTTTCAGCAGATCCACTTGAGAAACTGAGGGCAAAAAGAAAAAGTTTAGGAAAGCATCTCAGAAGTGTAGGTGTGACAGCACTAAAAAAAAAATCTGTGAAGAATTAAAGGAAGGGATTGTAACACCATCTTTCTTTCTTCTATGTAGAGATGGCTTGAAGGAGGAGAGGAAGGTAAAGGCATGTGTGTCTTCTGTGAAAGACTTCTAATGGCCAGGGTAAGATTGATTCATCTGTGGCTTCAGCTTCGTGTATGTGAGAAAAGTCATAAGAATGGGGAGATAAGTCACTCTGCATTTTGGGATGAGGCAGGGAAACCCCCAAATTCTTGAGTTCCTACCATTAGCAACAGAAGACATGCCTGACATAGTAAACCAATTTGGAAGGATTAAATAACAATTTGGTCTTTGCATTATGAAAAGTAAGATCCCATCTGGTATGAATTTGTTTCTTGTTTACAAATGCCTTAGTTTGAATGAAGAATAGAAGAAAGAGTTATTGCTCATTCCGTCAAGCAAATGGGAAACCCAGCGGATGATGGTCCTCCATCATAGCCAGGCTAGCAGGATGTCATTTATAGATTGCCATGAATCTGTCTCCTCAGATATTTCCGTGTATACGCATGCATTTGGCCATGCCTAAGCTTTCCTGGTGACATGAGCTCCCTTCAAACATATCTAATTTCCTTTTGATGCATCCTGTGACAGTAACATGGTCTATCACTGCATCACCAAATTGTATCAGGACACGTGACAACACCCACCCAACTGGATGACCTCACTCTCGCCCTACTTTGATCTAGTTCAATCATTTCTGGTGACTCAGGTGTATAAAACAATTCCAAGGAGATGGCTGAAAAAAACTGCTGATCACATGGGTTACATATGCATTTGGGAATACCAACTGCAGTGAACAATTGGGCAGCACAAGTTCAAGTTACACAAAGGACTTAAGTCATACATCGGAAAATATATTTCCTAAGACTGTACCAACCCTAACCGCAAGTTTAAAGGCTTATTTTTTTTCCATGCTGTCTTCTTAAGGGTTCAAATTTGAAAATGCAACCCACAAACAAAACATCAAAGATAATAATGGGTCAATCTAACATCCTCGTTGTTGTAATCAAGGAGAAGGAAAGCTACATGTGTACACATGATGAACTAACATAAATACTGTAATTATAGCTAAGCTAACAGATTCTCCTGCTCCACCTATGTACCTGCAATGTTAATACATTTACACACACAGTTATATTCATATAAATGAAAGCAAAATGTATTCTATTAAGACAAAAGAGATAATGAATGAGTAGTATCAGTTTCACATTTGGGTCTCTATTATTTAAGCCACCTTTGGGAGTAGTTTAAGAGCAGAGGGTCTGATTCTTATTTACTCTAACAACATAGCAATGTAAAATAAACTTAAACAAGGGTGTAAATTACATTTAATCTGACCAGCTTGATACAAAAGGGACAGTAGTATAAATGAGAAACTGCCCCAGAAGCTCTTCCTCTGTAAATTGATTAATATATCAACGTTAGCTGCAATCTAGTTATCCTCTAAACAAAAATGACCTAGTGTTGTAATAGAACGGAAGTTTCTTTTAAACTGCTTGACTCGAATACAAGGAAAACAGTACATCTGTATTTCCTCTTCTCTGTTTTCTTCCACTTATAGCAGTTCGCCTAATGAGAGGCATTGCCTTTCTCAACATGACTTCCTTCTCTTCTGTGTCTTTACACCAGCACAGCAACAAGAACATTATTACCATAAAAGTATGTGTTACATTTCAAAAATGCAGCAGGAGAGAAAATTTTAAAATTCATTTTTCCTTCCGCTCTCTAACCGTGCTCATCAAACTCTTTTGTATTGCCGCTTTTTCCTGCCCTGCTTATAGTGAGGTTTATTTCTGCTCCAGCAATGCATTTTAGAGATGGGTGGATCACAGTTGTGTGTTAAATCATGAACAAAACCAATCTCTCTCCCTCTCCCTCTCTCCCCCTTCCTTGTTGTCTGTCCTTTTTACTTAAACGTAGCTTCTAGGTTAATGATTCATTCTTCTAAAACGCTGCTGTGCCTACCAGATTATACTGTAAAATCTGTCATTCTGTTTATGTTTAAAATACAAGATTAAAGCAGTGGTCATGCTGAGGGAAATGGTTCTCACACATAACAAGAAAGGATCAATCCATGTCTGCTGAATCCAGGCTGTTTTAGCAGAGGCTGCTGTTTTGGTGTGCTGCCAGACCCCAAAGAAATACATGTGAGCTTTGAAACTTGGTAGCCATTCTTGCACTGAGCACAGCAAGGACCTGAAATAGGGCTTATCACACACTAATGTACCTTTGAAAGTTACAGCAGCCTAGCTGTCTGTAAATTGCAGGGAAAGCACTTGAGAAATAAATTATTCAGTCCTAATGGAAAGTGAAAAGGTGAAAAATTTTATTATGAAGTAGCCTGCACAGTACCTTTAGAAGTATTTGGGGCTAGGAATTTGTAACTGGTACTGTAGCATCAATATCCAGGTCATATATAGCCAAATTATCTGTGGCACTAATGCTTTTTTTTTATAGTGTCATGCATTAGCATAAAGGCAAATCAGAGCCAACACTGGCATATTCTTTTTGTTGCTACAGTGTGACTGACTCACCAGACCAAATAGGTTGATCCATAAAAACTGGTTGGGTATGTAATGCCAGCCATCTATTAGATTTGAGACTTGTATACACTTGAAATTTTACAAAAATAGCTCATTTGAAATAATTGCTCTGGAAGAGCTATTTGGGCAGAAAGCTGTAGGGATATTTCTCAACCATTTTAGATTAGTTATCTTGGTAAATTTCTAAGTATAGACAAGCCCTCGTGATGTGTCCTGCCAAATGAAGATTGTTCTATTCAATTAGATCTCATTAAGGAAGGCAGAGAGGGGTAAAAGTAGATTCTCATTAAGTATAAATTTTCATATTTATTAAGCAGAAGTGAGAATACACAGATTCAATTTCACATGTATTTTTTTACTCATTGAGTGAAGCAGATCTTCTAAAGAAGCCACGAACCTACCCACTGGAGACTTCAACCTGTCTGAAAAAGGTTGTTTAGTGTTTGAGGGACCCAGGCTGATGGGACCCTGCCATTCTCGGGGAGGGTCTGAATCGTGGTTATGAATCATGATTACGAATTACGATTCTATCAAGGGAAGGTAGTTGTGGAAACACCTTATGTTTGGTGTTTTTTTCTCCCCAAAATTTCTAGCTCTGTTTTTAAGCAGGACAGGAAATAGTTTTAAATAAAAGGCAATACTTTCAGGGGCAGGGAGTGAAAACACTGTATGGCAGATGTCAGCTTTTCCACAAAAGTCAGAGTTGCCCACAAAAAGCTGACATGTTTTCTAGCTGCGTTGTTGCAAGCAGTAGGGCACTGAAGCACTGGGGAAGCAGTGTTTGAGTAGGAAATCCAGAATTTCACCTTTTATATCTGTGAGTAGAAAATGCTGCTATTTGGTACTCAGTGCAGTCCTGGGGAGTGCTGTGCTGAAGCCGCTCTCTGCGCTCGCACTGCTGCCCGTGACCTTCCCCTGTTCCAGCATACTGTGTCTTAGAGAAAAACTTTGTAATTCTTTCTAAAACCCCATGACTAAAGAAATTGCTACATGCATATAGATTAAAAGCTAGACTGTTTATTATACATATTTAGATCCTAATTGGACATAGATTACTATCCAGGCCAGACTAAACACTTTTAATTTACCAAACCAGTGCTGGCTATGAAGAGAGGGTGAAATAAATGTTTAATATATCCTATATCATCTTTTCCAAAATGGTTTCTATTTATCATCCAAGTACCTAATCAATGCAACTTCATATAAAATCCACAGATTTTATAGTCCAGTAATAAGTACATGCAAATTATGTTGTCATATAAGCATACTGGCTCAAAAAGATGTATAATACCTATCAGACTAGTTAGCCATTATCTTAATTATGAAAGGATTATCCTTGTAAAGGCAAGGCCATAAAATAATAGGAGTTCTGAAATATGAACAATCTCTAGCTATGTTTACCATTAATTCAGACTGCACTTATATTCCCATTTCCCCTTTTCTACTGTTTATTTTTGTTAATGTTTATGTGTCCCTTTGTAAGCAGCAATATGGTACAGCATCCCATCAAATGCACTATGAAAGCTCCAAAGAGCCATCCTAAGTATATTAATCCTCCATAAAAATAAATAAGCTATATGAGAGAGAGCATTTCTATAAGGCTTGAGTGTAAAGTACTGGCAGCTGGAGCACGAGGTGGTAAGAATCTGTGTGCCAACTTTGAGATTCATGCATGAAAAAGCTCTTCGTAGTATTTTTCCTGGGATGGGTTTTGTTGGTGGATTTTTTTTTCCTCTTATACTGACACTGTCTTTATCCCTCTTTCTGTGGAAGTCAAAAATGCCTTCTGAAGGGCGAGCAAAAGATAGGGGAGTCTCAAACAGATCAGGTCACACAAGAAAGATGTTTCACGGTTGGGATTTTGCAAATATAATATAGAAAAAACAACAAATATAAGAAGTAAAACCCCATCTCTTCCTAACATTACATTTGCTCTGATGTATTTTCTGAAAGCCGCCCAAGTATAACTATTTATTTTAACTAAAGTAATCAAGATTAATGTCAGCAGTTATGACACACGCTGTTTGCTAAAGAACACATAGAACAATTGCTCAAGGCAAGCTTCATTAAGAAATCAGATAAAATTAGTAAAACTGATTATATTTCAAAACTCAGCAGCGGCAGCAGCTCAAATTGCCATTCAGGAGTCTCCAATTAACACAATTGGTCTTGTTCACAATCAGCTTTGTAATCTCATTAGCCTATTATATTTTAATCATTGGGATAACTGCACAACAAAACTTATTTTATTTTTGCACTGACTGCTGATGGCATAAGTGAACGTGCAACATACTTTTCCTTTCTCTTTTTCTTTCTTTTCCTTCTTTTTTTTTTTCCTTCCCAGAGAACAATGCAGAATCCTTAGAGCATTATCCTGGCTACAGATTATTACCATACACTCCATCAGTGCTAGGGAACGCTGACAGCAGGCATCTAATTTGGCATTAATTGGCAGGGGACAAATTGCATAACTGACATTGCTAGTGAAACTTAGTGAGTATAAGGTAGGGATGGTGCAAAGTATCGGGAAAGAGAGAGGGGAGAAAGAGCAAACAAACGCCTCCAGACAGCTCTGTGGACACATGCGTATAACTCGTTTGCCTCTTTGGTGTGCTGCCTTGTTTCATAAATGTGTTCCAGAGATATTGGCCGTTGTAAAAACACAAAGTCTTTCTGTCCTTTAGGTACTGGCAGTCTGCAAATACCTACAGTACCAGTGTTTCATTGATATTGAGTATTGCCTGCTGCAATGAGATTATGTTCTATTGATGGGAACTGGGGTGTAACATAGCCATCTACAGAAAGCAATAGGTTGCCCTATTTTCAGGCTGAAAATGCTATGTATTTTATGAACTGCCTCTATCTTGCACACCAGGGATGTCTCTGTGGCTAAAGCCATAATAGGATTTTCCTAAATGATACAGAAATACAAATATTCTGACTGAGCACTTTTCTGGCCGCGTCTTATTTACCAGCAAGCTTTGATACAGTATTTTGCTTCCATCTTTTAAAGGACATTTTCAATTTCCCATTTCCCTTATGAGTGCTTCCTGTAAAGGTGTCAATAACCACTAATTGCGTTCTGCTTGGCCAGTCTGCAAATCAAAACAGCAGAGGCAGCAAGCCAATATGCATTCAAATCCCGTTACTTGGCTGCCTCATTCTCAACTGGAAAGATATGAGAAGGCAAATATTCATACAGTTGTATGCGGGGAAATTCAGAGTTGTTCCTGTGATCTCCAAAGATACCTATGTGGCTGCTGTTAATTCCCAGACTTTTATTTTAAGAGGGTTACTGCTGGGGGTATTTCAGTGTTGTTTCTTTTATCTTCAGTCCAGGAAATGGCATGTCTTAGATCAGAGCAAATGTAAAAGGAAATAGCTCTGCAATAAGGGCAGAGACTATGCAATAATTAAATTAGGAGCTTGCTTCCACAGGCAGACCAGTGACAGAACATGGCACTTTTACTCTATTGGTGGCCTAAGCAGGTGATGGGTGGGATTTAGCTGAGCTGAATATCACACAGTGAAAGAAGTAATTGATTTTATTAATTTTGCTCCTGTTTCATGACTTATATGTCAGCAGAGTGTAGATTTTCTTAAATCAATTGGTCATGATGAAGTGTTAGGTGCCTAATTTCTGCTTGCAATGTTCAGCCTGGAGTTCGGTTGAGAGAAGTTTGTTGTCAGCATTTGCTACTGCAGTTCAAACTGCTTTGATGTCACACTGTCTTGAGAACCATTTTCCTTTCGTGGTTTGAGGAACAAGCTTTCCAGGGTGGCTGTCCACCAACAGAGGTTCCAGAAACACTTTCCACAGATGTCTTTCCAATTTCACTTAAAATCTTCAGCTTGGGCAAAACCTTCCGCCAGAGAAACTCACGTAGAGAGAAAACCCTTACAGGAATACCTCCAGAGGTGCCAAGAAAGCCAGCTCAAATTGACTGAAAATGCTGAGTGACAGTGTGCAGGACAACACATTTCCAAGCCCATTTGGTTCTGTTCTGACATGGAGGGGAGCAGAGGTGGCATCCTGGCATCTCTCCCCACCACGGCCCATTTTGAAACAAACTTAGCTTGGCTACCAGGGGGCCACAGTTTTTATATTTCCGGTGACTGTAGGGATGACCCTTCCTGATGATGCTGGAGGATTGCCGAGTCACAGGCTTTTTCTCTTGTGCCCACGGATCCAAAAGCAGCAATTTGTCCCTCTTCCACAAAGCATGTGAGCAGGTGCATACTCAGGTGCAGGAAGATAAATTAGCATTGAAAGAGAGCACGGGAGGATGGGAGATCTTTCCTTACGTCTGCTAACTAGCATATCTGACCACATTTATAATAAGTAGACATTTAGAAAGGACAAAGAGGTTAATTCATCACCTTTTTGGGGGAAATAGTTTGAGTAGATGATGATTTCATTATCATTTCACCTAAATAACTTCCACTGTTAGTTGCTTTTAGTCTAGTAATCAGCTTATCACCTTCTACCCTATTCTGCTGGTCTTCTATGAAAGACATAAAATACACTTAAAGTTTGGACAAACAAGTGATATGATGCTTGTTCTCAAACAGATTATTGTAAGGAGAGGAGCATTAACATACCAACTCAAGCTCTTGCTTACGACTCCTGTAAATCACAGACATGATACAGTGGTACAAGTGGCTAAAGGTGAGGCAAATCTGGCACAGCTTTGCTGCTGTGAGATATTCAGTGATGGTTCTTTTCTTGTCATCCCAGGTATAAGCGTTGTTGACTCCGTTCTTCACTCTGTGTTTTGCCTAGCTCTTTGAATGAAAGCAGGCTCAGAAAGGCACTGATGTCTAGACTGACATGGCTAAACACATTGATGTACCCGGTGCCAGCCCCCCTCGCTGTACCCCGGGTGTTCTGCATTATCACTTCATGGCACAAGTTGGTTGGTGAGGATTTCTACTTTCCTGTAAAGGTTTGCTGGGATGGGAGCTAAGGCCAGCTCATTCTTAGTATCAAGTGATGCTGTGCTACGTGGATATTGCAGAGTGGCAGCCTAATCAAACTGATGCTGTTTATAAGTCATGGTTACTGACAGCTGCTGGCTTATTGATGTGTTTTGTTCACCACGCATATTTTGCATGAGCTGCAAAGGTGATGCTATCCATGGAAGTATGTGGAATCACGATGGTAGGCAGAAATGCACAGGCAGGCAGCAGAGCACTGGGGCAGCAGAAAGGGTTGTGGAGAGGGGAATGTTGTTGTGTTGTTTAAATGAAGTTGAATTCTGCTTCGGAATCAGTGACTGAGCATTTCTGATCTGCTGTCACTCGCACTGAGCATACCCTTATCTTTTCCTTTGCTCCTGAGGCATAACCCTGTTGACTTCAGTGCACCTTGCCAGCAGCTGCAGTCAGACTATGTGTGAAAATGCTCCCTCATTGCATCTGCAGGGTGTATTGGAAGGAAAGTCGATGAGGTTAAGCTGCCACCTCCTACAGCTGCCCATGAGACAAACAAGCTACTCCCAGGCAGTAGACTGAAGTATTCAAAGCCATGATAGTGCTTCCATACAAACACACGGACTGGGCCATCTGGGAGACAATTATATCATCTTGATGTGAAACACCACTATGATGTGATGTCACCAGTCACTGTGGGCTTAAGAGTTAAAGTGCATTCACCACTTAGGTATTTTCTTCAGAAAATATTTGTGGCAATTTTGACAGGCTAGCATAGCTTCATAAATACTCTTAAAAAACAATCATTTATGACACTATGAAAAGAAATGGCTTTTTACTTCATGATCGAGACTAACTTATTCATTAATTTATCTCTTTGCCCCCTACCAATGTGATTCATATTTCCTTTATATCAGGTTCTTTGCAGCACCAGCCAGCCATTTTAAGCCTAGGAGCACAGTACACTGCATATGGCCAAGCTGTCTTTTAAAAGGCTGCCCACACCTCAGCAGAATCATCAGGTTTCTCTCTTACAGAGCAGCTTCTCCCTTCACACCTGGGCTGGTGGGGTACCGTGCACCCTGCAGACACAAACAGCCATGTGTGCCTTCTACTGTGCATGCCCTGTTCTCCCACCGCTGTCGAGCAGCATGTGCTGTTCTTTGTTTCTGCCATTTTCCAGCCTCTCCCTACTGGTCTGGGCACACAATGACTCCAGAAGACCATAATCAAAGCAAATTAAAATGATGTGCCTTGGATTTTGCACCAGCAAGCCTCAGTTCAGCTTCAGAAGTTCATTGTTAGTCTTTTGGTATGATATCGGCTCCCTCAGCAGCTCAGGCAGCAGCAGCAGATGGGCCTAAGAGTTATGTTTCTGAGCATGCCTGCCCCTCCTTGCTCTTCCTGTCTGTCTGTGCGCTCACATTTTGTGTTGTAAAATCACACAGCATGTATCCCAATGCCACCCCCAGCAGCAACGACAGAAAAACCCTGGGACTAGCAGAAAATGTATCTGTGGGACTGAAAGATACCTCAGGATCCCAGGATCGTGCTTTCTGTAGTCCCAGGTTGCATTCCCTAGTTAAGCACCATCAATATCAATACTTAATGGTATTCTCTAAGCTCAGGCAGTGAAGAAAATAGGGTTGTTATCTATCAAAGCACATTTTAGTTTTTGACAAGTAAAAAGCAGCATGGGGAATGCAGTAAGTCTGAAATGAAAGCCTAAAAGAAAACTCATATAACATCTGGTGTCATTTATCCCCTGTTGGCCTTTCATAGTGTGATATGATGAGCTTGTTCTGATTTAAGATCAGATGATTTGGTTTGAAAGAGGGGAGTGGGGGATGCAGCCAGCCTGGCAGCAAATTGGGATACAAAATCTGCTCAAATAATTGGAAACACGACAGATTTTCCTTAACTGATGCCAGTGGCATCTTAGTTTATCCATCTCTCTCAGCTGAATTTGTTAAGTGCATTATCTTATTGGTTTTAAAGTTTTCATCTCACTTATTTGCAGGGGAAAATGTGAACAAATCAGTCATGATGGATTGCCTAATTTTCTGGGCTGAATAAACCGGTTTTATAAGACTGTTGATTCCTGGGTTATTAGTTAATAGAAACATTTATCAATTTCTTTATAGAGAAAGGGAAAAAAACTTTAACCAATGATTGCATTTTAAAACTTTCATTAATGTTTCCACATAATGCTTAGTGTTGGACATGAATATGGTAATCACAGATTTAGGGTTGGCTTGAAGCAGATTGGTTTTTTGCCCTTCCTCCCTTCTCTTCTGTAGAAATTTTTAAAAAGTCAAAGCAAAAGGATGTCATTAGATTGGTAATTATATTGAGTGTTCTTTGATCAGGAAAAGGGGCAGAGGAAGAGAAAGATCATTTCCTAGCTAGCAAATGTGGTGCCTGTTTCTATTACCAATTTTCTTTACACAAACAGGGCCTGATTCTGTGAGCTTCAACCCTAATGACTTAGCAGTCTCTGTCTTCTTCCCAGTATACTCAAGTGCCAGCTGGATGTTAACTCTGACTTCTGTGTGACTTAAGCACATCGTTAAAGTTACCTACTATTCCACGAATCCCCTGATGTTCTTTGGTCCTAAATAAATACACAGCTTTTTGTGTGGTTCACAATGGAACCTCTGAAAACGATGGTTTGTTGGTAGAGCTCCAAGTAATGTAGTCTACAAAGTGTCCCGATTCAAAACCAAAAATGTTTCACTTTTTAAAGGGAAGGATTCTCTTTCCAGTTTTACAAAGCATCAGGTCTGAATCTCATCAAAATTCATTTTTAAATGCAACGTCTCCAAGCAGATGAAGGCTCGATGTAAACAGAGGAGTGATGTAGCCAGCAGACTGCATTAGATATGGCACTACACACTGCCCCAGCTGATGCACACAGGGAATAAAAAAGGCCCTCTTGCCCTCACCCAGGGTGTAGCTGTGCCCGTTACCTACACATTATGAAGCCCTTTGCATAAAGGGCCTTAATATAACTAAGAATCTTTGCACATTGATCAAACCGAAGTATCATTTAAAAAGACATCAAGTTCAGAGCAAGAATACATCATGTGTGGACTGATGAATAATGAACTCATGTTCTAAATGAGATGCAGTATGTCCATTAAATTCTTTTAACACTTCTATTTCCATCTCCATCTCATTTTTAACATCTCAGATACCTGTGTTGAACCTTGTTTCCAGAAGTGCAAAAGACACTTCCTTCAGAATAAGAATGAAGGGAGTTAAAAAACTTTTATGCAAGTAGACTTTGCTGTGAAATGTTATCTTTTGTTAGTTCAAAGGTTTCTGAAGATATAAATTCTTCACAACTGCCCTGAGGTACTGAGAATGTAAATTGAATACTTTACAATTTGTAGACTGTTCCTCCAGTAATGTGTATCTCCTCTGTGAGTGAGTGTTTAGGGATTTTTCAATTACTGTAGTCTGAAAACTCTCTGAGATTCTTTAGGGCAGAAAAAGGCTTCCTTCTCAAAGTTGAGTCACTGATGTTCAAATTAGCTGCCAAAAGCATTCTAATGATCTGTGTTCCAGATTTTGCTAAACAGGGAAAAAATTGGCCCATTTCACCAGGGGAAAAGGAAAAAAAAGCCCAAGCCTTTCCTCCCCCACCATAAGTATTCAGGGGTTAGGCGTTTTGCCAGGGTCAAGAGTGAGATGAATTGTTGACAATAAGTACACCTTGTTCGATAGGTCAAGGTCATTATTAAGGGATTCAAATGAACTTCTTCAAGTTTCCAGGGCTGTAGCATATGTGTGGCCTCCAGGCTCACAGTGTTGTTTAATAGCTTTTGCGAAGCCATAAGTTAATGATAAATTGGTCGAATATGTCTTTAAACTCAGTACATTTCAAAATCGTATACAGTAGTCTCACATTTTTATGTACTGTGATCAAATGCATTTTACAGAGCATAGTGCAAGTGATCAGAAATACCCTCGTTGTGCCAGCTGATTATGATTTAGCAGTGTTTACTGTAGACTACTCTTGCTACAGTTTATTGCTGCTAAGGTCAATAACTAATACAATTTAATAGCTATTGCATTTCTAATAAGTAAAAGATCCTAGTGTATTTCTAAATGCAACGTGCACTCAAAATAGTGCAGTTAAAAACACCCAGATACTGGGTGAGATGGAACTCCATAATATTAGGTAACTCCTTAGGACATCAGGAAGACCTCGTGTGACAGCCAGCAGAGGTGACCATCCCAAACCATATGATTGCCCAGCATTGAGCTGCTTCCTGCCTTGAGGGTGTGTAGGTGGACTACAACACCATGCTGGCCCACTTACGGGATCTTTCCTAAACCTGTGCATTGGTCATATGCCTTCAGAAGCAACACTGATGTAATTAGTCCCCAGACGAGTTGATGTGATTTGTTTGCCAGGATTTGGGTTTCTTTGCTCATGTGGTTTCTGCACCACAGTTGGCCCTTTGGAGCCCCTTCTGACTCAAAAAGTGGGGAACGGTCTCTGAAATTAAAAGGCAGCAGATTAAAGTGTGAAGAGAGGAAGTATTTCTTGCTTGGCGCAAGAGGTAACCAGCGGAATTTATTGCCATGAGTTGACATGTTCTGAGAGCTGGGAAGTCACAAATGAGAGAGAAACTCAGTGGTATTGGAAAACAGTCGGGCAGCCTGGGTGTGTTCAGCCTGCTACCCTGACTTTGTTCGAAACATTTAGCAAGTGTTTCAGGTTTCCTTTTGAGGTTTTTTCTTGCCCCTGAGCCAGTTGCTCTCTGGCTAGCATTCTCCATTACCAAACCTTGTTTTCAATCAGATACCACCTATTACAATCCTTGTAGCCCTTGGAAAAGAAAATCTGCCAAAAATTCACCGTTTTCTATTCCATTACTCTCTAACCACCAGTGTTAGTTTGCTCCACTGCTTGCTTTACCATTTACCTGTGTGTGAGTTTCTAGTTAACCCAGAGACTTTGTAGCCATTTAAATTTTACAAAATGTGTATGCTTTTTAAAACAAGAAAAGTGCACAGATTCCTCTTCCCAGTCAATTTGTGAAATGGTGTTATTGTAAGTGAGACCCACATCTTTACAGTGTGTAAATTCAGTTCACGGTTACCAGTGAACAACTCTTCCCTGCATCCTGCTCTGCCAACCACCCCTTTCTGCACCCACAGTGGGCTGGTGTGTTTTTGGCCGTGCTGAACATGATACCTACCCTTCTCTGCAGATCTCCCAGGGGTCAAAAGTCCTGCCGTGTGCTCTTCATAGACCATCTGCACTCTGCCTGGCTTTCAAATGAGTGATCCAGCAGGGAGGAGATTTGTCTGCATAGGAATTCTTCGTGTGATATAAGAAATGAATAATTAAAGAGGATTTTAATGTAAGGAAGTATCAGAAACATAACTTTGACCATTAAGTCAGGGCTTAGGCATATGAGAAGCCCTTCTGTGACTTTGAAGAAAAAAAAGTCGCAACTGATGAGCTTTCCTTAGCTGATCACTTCTTAAATAAACACCTGTGATAATTCTCCATTGATAACGTGGCTTTAAAACAGGGAAATAAGGATGCTGACAATAGGTTATTTGCCACAGTTAAATCCTGTGAGACCCAGGAAATAGAGTCAAGAGTGGTTTGGTGAACACACAGTGGGCAGAGGGCATTTTCCACACAGGTTTCTCTGCAGCCCAACTTTTTAACCCTGGGTCTTTGAATTTTCTCCATCACTATTTAATTGCACAAATTATCCAGGATAAACTGAGTAACTGGGCCAGATTATGCAGTTTGATGTGTTTATTTCTGGGTGAGCAATTTCTGGGTTCTGTTAATGTTCCCCAGTCGGATTGTGGAAGAGCCGACTTTCCCCCTTTCCTGAACGTGTTGGTGTTTTTTCCCGCTGGTCCCTCACCAGCAAGGATGACATAATCTGCCATTGGGCCTGTTCCCTGGCAACCGTCCCACTTCTTGGCTTTTTCAGCTCCAGCTGAAAGCCAGTCCGAGTCACCCTGCACATTTCCAGTGTATCAAACAGACATAGGCTCAAGTTAATCTTGTTAGCACAATGAGGCAGTTTTCAAACATTGCAGCAAATCAAATCATCCCTAAGGACTGGGAGGGAGGGAGGAGAGGGTGAAGGGAGGGTGGAGGAGAAGGAGATGAAGGCTAATCATCAAAGGTGGAATTAGCACTGAGGGACCCTGGCTGCTACCTGGCTGCTGTCAGCAATCTCCTTCGGTGAGGCACCACCAGGTCCCACTCTTCCCAGTGCCACCTCCCTCCCTGCCGGTCCCTGCATCTGCGCCATGCTCTGAGTGAAGGCAGCAATGGGCAGCGACAGCAAGAGAGCTCATCTATCTGTGAGGAAAGAAGCAGCTTTGATGGTTCCCCAGTGGATGTAATTGTGCTCATTACTGCCCATTTACATTTCATCACTCGATTATCGCAAATGCCTCATTACTGTTGATAAGGATTTGCTGTTGAACTACTTGCTAACTATTCATTCCTGAGCTTTGCTGTCATCAGGAGGACCCGTGCAAGACAGGAGGGGACTGGGGAGGGCTGGGGAAGAGGCAGAAGCATGCAGAAGCCATGCAGGGCGGGGGGGAGGAGAGACAGGAGGTGAGAAAGGTCTTCTATCAGATTTGATTAAAGGCTGTGATTTAAATCGATATTTAATAAAGTGGCTGCTGCCACATAACGCGTGCAATTCCCCATGCAGGCAGAATCATGAATCCGAGGGCCTTGCTGCCTGCTACATAACTCAATTGGGTTTTGTGCACTGGTCTGGCACCTGTGTCCCTGAGCACAGCGCCTCCGAGGTAATGGGTTTATGAGCCGATGAACAGAGCTGATAGGTTCTAAATGGATTAACTAGGTGTCTGCAGCCTAGTGATGAATACATCAGGAAAAAATAAAGAGAGACAGAGAAAGGAAAAAGGAAAAAAAAAATTGTCTGCATAAGCAGAGATTGGTAGAATGTGTTGACAGACACTGTGGCTGTCACGAGCCCCACAGGGTGAAACACTTCTCAGCTCCTGTCAGTCAAGTGCTCTCCAAATAACGGGTGAAGATCTCAGGCAGTGAGGCTTCACAAGCCTGCAGGTGCCAGGTAGCATCACTATGTTGCTGCAAAAGGCTAAAGTGGGGCATGACTCATCTCACAGCTACGGCCAGCTTGCGAGTTCATCAAAGGCACTGCATATGCCTCTTCTGCTTGCGGGCCTGCCTTCCACAATGGCTTAAGTGCATGCTCAAACCAACCTACATGTGTATTTATATCTCTGGAAATAGGTTATTGTTGCTATTATTGTGGTCTCGCAGTGACTCCTCAAGCAGGGTTGGATTTCTGCAGCGCTGAGCCCTGCACACAGACATCCACTGTAGGGCAGTTCCTGCCCTTAAGTACTTTTTAAGTGAATAAACCATAAGAGTGACGAAAGAAGTATTATCGTCTTCCCAGTTGGGGGATAGGAACTGACAGATTAAATAATTTGCCCAAGATTCCATAGGAGAGCTGGAAATTGAACCCAAATCTCTTCAGCTCAAGTCTAATGCCCTAACTATGAAGTCACCCTTCCTCCTGTGGAAGGGGCCACGGAGTCTTATAGTCCATGATTGATGTACAGAATATGTGGTAAGTGGAAAATGAAATCAGATAGACTTTAATGCTGACCTCTGTTTACTACTATTAAGCTACCAACACTGCAGTAGTAGGTTGGAGACTTTAGTGGAGTTTTATGTCTTTCCTACCATGTTTCATATTGGCTAACAAGACACATGTTTTGTAAGTGCCATAATCTGCCACAGCACTGCAAAAAAAAAAAAAACATAAGTCATGTTAGTATATGCAGACATTACACAGAGAAATGAACTCCTGGCTGTATCTACTGTCGCAGTTACACAGGAGTTAACCAGACTGCATTGAAGCATGCAGCTGTTCTTTAGAATATTTTGCCTTTTCACCAAAAATTGAAAACTGAACTTTTTTATTTGAAAAATACTTCCACAGCACTCATGGGACTTATATTTTGGATCCTTATCCCACCATTGTTCTTGCTGTGTGATTCTCCCTAAACAGACTACATTGCATATAGTTTTCACCTCTTGCTGAGCTGCTGCAATGAATTATGGAATCCATTGGTTTCCCATGGGAAATGTAGTCTGAAATATCAGTACCCCAGATATTTCCAAACTGAAATCTCAGGGTTTTTTTTTTTTAAAAAAAAAAAGTGAAAAAAGAACCTTTTCCAAGAAATAGCAGATTTTCATTTTTTATTGAAAAATTGAGTAATTTTTAGCCCTAAATATGTGTAACATAGAACAGGGTAGGCACACCAGATAGCTGTTTACTATGTTGTTGCACATAAACCACAATTTAAAACCATTGTCTGATCATGTTAAGCCATGATTTCAAAAGTCTGCCCACACGGCATGCCTCCAGGAGAGCAGATTCTCTGAGGATGCTGAACACCACCTCTTTATCTAAGGTATTACTGTGCACCCACATTTACTCACTGCTTTTGAAATTATTGTCTTGATTTTTACTAAGTTTATTTTTGAAAGAAAAAAAAATGGTGGTACGAGTTACTATTTGTTTCCACAACAAATTTGTATGCAATTATAGTGGCTGGAATTATTCAGTATTATTCAGAGTGACTGAGTAAACCATATGACACCATCCTAGCTATAACAAACTGCATTCAAAAGTATCAGGAGAAGAAGCAGGTTTTTCTCTACAGATGCATTTTAGAAAAGGAAAAGAAAGTTATGGACATGAAGGCAAAAATATCCACCAGTGGATGATGAGAAAATGGTTGGCTCTGTGCAAGGTAATGCAAACAAGCTCCTTCCCTCCAATCATAATCCTTGTCTGACACACTGAATTTGGGAGGTATTAGCTTCTCATTTCAAGTTCCCTTTGTGTAATTCAGTCAGTAGATTTCAGGCACACAGGCAGCTGAAGACCATGGACACAAATGTTCTTTCCGAGTTCTGAAGTCCTTAAGTGATGTCTATGGCTATTAATGACACAATAGATGTCATGATTATACTTAATCTCATAGAAGTCTACATTATGTGGACAGCCCATTAGTAACAACTAAAATGCATCTCATTAAATCAATATCTGTGAAAAGTTTCTTCCTGTTGGTTAGTTCATTTTTATGAAAACAGATTAAATTATAGAATTTCCAGTTACTGCTTTGACATTTTCCCCCCGAAAGCTGAGAGAAATAAAAAGATTAACTGCTCACTGACAACAAAAGTTTGACCCATAAAAATGAAAAAGTTTATTCAATTTAGAAATACCAGTGTGACAAACATGCAATGCACCATGGTGGACTCACCATGGAGGGATGTGGTATGTAATGGCACATGGTCTGGCTGGGGAGCAAAGTCAGCAGGAGAGCATGAAAGGCTGAGGTTCACCTACAATTTACAGTTCTTATCAGGGAAAGAGGTGACTGTAAAAGAAAGAGTGACTGTGGCTGGCCACAAGGCTACCTTTTATTTAGATTTTCCTGAGCGGAAATGTCATGAAAATTGATAATTTTTTAAATGGAGATTTTAAATTCTGGTCAAATTCTGTTTGTTTTGCTAAAAATTCTACTTTCCTATTTGCTCTTGTACTCCTTCTTGCTAATGAAGATTCCTGTTTAATAATTATTCTCTTGAGATGTGATTTAATTGTTGTCTAGATGGGTCACTTTTACCAGCCTTAAAAATAAGACTGTTGCCAGCAGTCATGACATCAGTTCCTCAGTGTGAACTCCAGTGCAAACGCCACTGCAGATAGATTTAGAAAGATGTACACACTCAGGTCAGTATACTCAGCACGGGAAGAAAGGAAATGTAGCTGCTTCCACTTGACTAATCAGGAGATACTGAAGTAAAAACTTACACAGAAATGAAACATGTATCTTTTTATTTCCTGGTGTAATGTGGAAGATGTACAAAAATGTGTTCAGAATGAGTAATTTAATTAAAAATATGAAATTAAATATTCCTGCCCTTCCCTCCCCCACCCCCTTCTCTCCAGAATAAAAAGGCTGTTACAGAGGAAGAGTAGTTGCCTCCTGGCATCAAAACGTGGGCTCTGTGTACCCATCTGTTCAATGGAAATGATAGACCCTTGAGTCACACTAACCAGTGACTCAGAATTAGAGTGAGTTGACCTTGAGAAGTTGTCTGACAAGCCAACTCCAATGCTTTTTGTCATGGATTGTGATCCCTGATTGTACTTCATCTTGCCTCCTGAAAGGCCTAATATTTGTCCTCTGGAAAATGCAGATGCAGACAGCAACAATTGCTTTGGGCTCACTAGGAGGTACATGCCATAGGGTTCCCTTTGGTTCTCCTTATTAAAGTTTCCGCTCCTTCTGGTTGCTGCCCTCTGTAGAGCAGGGAGAGATTTTGGCCACCCTATGACTATGATCTGTCCAGCTCAGGCCTACAAAGTCCTCTCAGATGCCTTGCTCATCCATTCCTGCAAGGAGCATTAAACAATGACCCTTCTGGTTTCACCCCATGAATGACTGAGGGTACTTGTATGTGTCTATGTTTGCTGAGGAGAGGTCCATAAGCAATTTCTTCTGTAGAGAAATTTTGCAGCACTGAGGTATGCAAAACTGCATCTAAAATGGTTTAGGGTGCTGAGCACTCGCAACTTTTACTGCAGGAAGAACAGCTCGACTATTCAGCTCCTCTGGTTCTTGGCCAAGGGGTCAAATCATAGGGAGGATTTACTCATACCTCAGCTGAGAAACACTTTGCAGATGCAGGCCAATGAAGGCATCTGGACCAAGGAAGGTAATTAAACCAGGACAGAAACAAAGACAA
Source organism: Phalacrocorax aristotelis (assembly GCF_949628215.1). Lineage (NCBI taxonomy): Eukaryota > Metazoa > Chordata > Aves > Suliformes > Phalacrocoracidae > Phalacrocorax > Phalacrocorax aristotelis. The sequence goes on from NC_134277.1 coordinate 72,481,729, forward strand.
ACCTCTTTCACAACCTAAAGAAGATTTGACCAATTGAGTCCCTTTGTTTGCATCAGCTAAACATTCGTGCAAGGAAATCCAATGGTTAGAATAAATATTTGGTGCCTACTTGGTAATATTCATGAAATGCATTTACTTGTTTAGATTTTTCCAAATCTGCATACCTAAACCTTAAGCATATGTTCAATCAGCTTCAAATTTTCCAGACAAAAATAGATCGAGAAAGGGGGGAAAAATAGCATATGCTCCTCAGCTAATCAAACCACCCAGGGAGATTGTCCGTAAACACTGCAACGTCCAGGTCCTCATGATGCTGCTCCTTATTCCTTACATGTCACTTTGCATAATGGCTGTTAACTGAAAGCAGATCACTGGAGATCACTAAAAAGCGGTTTTCAACCCCACATGCCAATTCCACGTTTTGCTGTAGAGTATCATACAGCTTAGTTTTCCAATTAAGATGACTTGGATAGCAGCTGAAGTCCATGTCAATGAGTTTAGCCCCTTGGAAACTGTTAGAGTCATAGCCAGTTGCTGCAGGTGAGGTGAGAATGGTGCTTATTTTCACCAGCTGAGCACCTCCTCTCCCCAAAAACCCCACCATGGCTGCACAGAGGCAAGCACCTTAAGGTCTTCTTGTTCAATTGCTTCTAGATTTCTGTTGCTACAAATAGTCACGAGGGATGGGGCATGTGTGTTTTGGGGGCTGCAGGGTGGCCACTGTGAAAAGCAGCTAGGATTGCCCTGTGCCAAATGTAACTGGTTCCAGACAACTCCCCACTGGACCTACTGCAAGGCATGGCTGAGCCCCTCAACCACGGGTGGAGCACCTCTGGGGAAGCCTATTCAAGAAAAGGCAAAACAATTCAGGGGGGAGGAGGAGGAAGAGATGTGAGAAGTAGCTCTGTGAGTATTGAGGTGAGAGAAGGAGAAGAAAGAGGGGGAAGAGGTGTTCCAGACATGAGTGCAGAGTCCCTTGCAAGAGCCTGGAGAGATCTTGGTGGGGCAGTTAGAGCTGGGAACAAGGCAGCGAAGGTAAGAAGAAGAGTAGGAAGATGAAGGTGTTTTACTTTTTTGGGGTCTTTGTTTCTCACCATCCAACTCTTTTCATTGGCAATAAATAAAATTAGTTTTCCTTGAGTCAGGTCTGTTTTGCCCATGATGGTAACAGGTGAGTGATCTCCCCACCTTTACCCTGACCCATGAGCTTTTCCCCTCTGTCCTGTTGAGGAGGGAGAGTGAGAGAGCATCTGAGTGGGCATCTGGCCAAGGACAAACTGCCACAGAAGGAAAGACATGATAGCAGGAAATAAGAGGATTCTCTTGACAAACACAATTATAACACTTTCGAGTATCAGGAAGGAATCTATGGCTATCTGATATAGTTCATAATGAAATAACTGGAACAAACCATCCAGAGTGTGTGTGTGTGTAAGCTATTGCCTTGTGCTGAACAAAATTCCAGCTCTTGCTGGCATGCCTACATAGTCCTTAACAAGAATTACCTGCTATCTTGTTTAATGAGGGCTTGTACATTTGGGGGGGGGTGGGGCGGGGAAAGGTGATTTCTACCTGTGATGGTAGTATGACTTTTTGAGTGATTTCAGTGGATACCTAGAAATGAAAAATATTATAGTATACTATTTGCTTAATGTTACATACTACATAGAACAGTATCCCATATGGGACTAATGGGAAAATGGGATTAAGAAACATGCCAATACAGCGAAAGGTGAAGAAAAAGGGTGATATGAGGGCTAGCTGGTTTATCTATTACAATTTCTTACTACCAACAATCACTATAATCACTGTTGATTTTTGGTGGTTTGCTCCTTATTTTTACTTGAGATAGGGTTCTCTCTCATGGTCTCGTACAATGCATAATAGTCTGTCAGCTGCATGTTATGTTTTCCCTTGAGTGGTCTTTCTTGCAGACACGTTGTCAGGTTAAAACTGGTAGTGGGAAAGGAATAGCCCTATCTTACACTGGAAAGACTCAGCATAAGCAGGATGGAAAATAGTTGGGGTAGGGTTAATGTTATTTCGCCAGTATAATTGTCGCTGGAACTTCTAGTCAGAAAAAAAGCCTGTGCCAGTAAGGAAATGGTGACAGAGAGAGCCAAGAACTGCTGCCTGGGGAGGTGAGGAGTTGCTTTCATTTCTTGTACACAGGGTACGTGGTGCCAACCATGTTGCAACAGCTCTGGATCTGAGTATGTGACCAACGCCAAGTGCATGGGACTATCACTGTGTCTCTTCACAATCCCATTTCCACCAGATAGCGATGTGCCATCCTGTTCTTTTTAGTATATGGACTGCAAGGGGAGTTCATGCCTAAACAAGGTGTTTCAGAGTCGAACCATCAAGTCCCTCTTTCCTTGAGTTTCAGTATGTTGTAACACACTGAAGAAGTTGCTATAAGATCCCCTCCCCCGCCCCTGTTAATGCCATGCCACCTCCTGACTGTAAGCAGAGCTTAAAGCAGTAGCCAAGATGTATAGAGAAATTACTTCAGATTTATTTACAGAGACTCATTTGTGTTGAACTAGCAGTTTTCTATTGTGTCAGCAATTCTCTATTGCATTTATTTGTTACTGTGACATTAGGCAGGAGTACAATTCTATTAAACCTGTACATTACATTTCACAGAATTGTAAGCCTTTTCTATTTCACAGAATGAGAAGAAATACGAATTCTTAGTGCTGAAAATTCCTGATACAGCAGTCAAGAATAAAAATACAGTTACTGTCACAGTAGGAGTTGAATTTTTTTCTTTCCTTTTATTTTTAAACCTGTAAGTTTTATAACTTTATTCCTAAACGAAAAATTACTGTTTTGTTCCATTCATCTGGATGATGAGGAAGACACCGAGACTACTATTGGTGAAGAATTGGAGAGGAAAGTTATCACTCTGTTCTTTCAGCTGGTATAATATTTAGCAAGGGGTTTCTTTGTTTTGAGCTTATCTTCTGTTTTGCAGTTAGACAATTGATACAAGGTTTTCAAAATCATCTGTTAAAAACACGAGTTTGAAAACGCAATTCTTTCTAAACACATGGCATGCAAGACCATTTGAGCAAATAGATGGTTGCAGAAGGATGGTGGCCCTGGGATTACCCACATATTCTCAGGGCCAGCAGGGTGGCTTGCTCCCACAGATTTTGCGAAAAACCTGACCAGGGAGATTCCTCAGAGCATCCTCAGGTAGCAAAAAGGCTCCCAGGAATGGTTCAGGAATGGCTTGTTTTTCTTCATGGACGGCTAACCCATTCAGACCCTTTGAGAATTCCATGCAAGTGAACGACCACATAGCACAGGCTAACCAGCTTCTCTTACTTTTTGTGGATACCTTAGTGTACCTTAGTGTACAGTGTTTAGTGGAACAGGTATTTAGTCTTGTCACACTTTACCTCATTAAGAGTATAAACGGAGGAAAAATAGTATTATTTGTGCAAATTCCTTCCAAAAAGTGAGGGGATGTGGAACTAGCTATGAAAGTCTCTACCACTGTGGTGAGAGTGCATGAGATCAGGGCCTATATATGCAGCTTTTGCTCTGCTAACTCTAATTAATTATCTTAACACGACAGATTCACTGGAAATGATAAATGAGAACTTTCACTGGAGACAGAGGGCTGTGCTCCTGATTCAGACTTGGTGTGGGAACCCAACTAATTCTAGTTCACTACTTCTTTATGCCACAGCCTTTGGTGTAACTTTGTACAAATCCTTGTCTGTATATCTGTTTCATTTCCCATAAAAAGAAGATAATACCTCCTCCCCTCAGAGATGTTTTGTAAGGGTGTGGTTTGTGAGGGACTTCAGGATTGATGGGATCGATCCCATTTAATTTCTGGGGATGAAAAGCCTCTTTGCACAAGATTGTAAGGCCTGTTCAAATGCTTCTTTACTGACTATTTTATCTGCTATGATATGAATCTTACTGGGGGGCTTTAATATATATCTTAACATGATAAATGTTAATAATATCACTGTACCAACAATTTCTAGCCTATCTGTAATACATACCAGTCCAAAGTTGAGTTATGATGAATTTCACTTTTTAAAAAAGTGAATGTTCTAAATTTTTACTTGAACTTCTGAATGTGAGATTGTCTACAGCAATGTGAATTTTCTGAGGCAAATTCTCAGCTGCCATAGAACTACATACTTCTATGAGACTGCACCAATTTACACCAGCTGAAAATCTGGTCTGTTGTGTCTATGTTAATAACAATTTCACTTGAAGATACATTAATTTTAAATATTAACAGCAAGGTTATTTATTTTCTGCCATGCATTTATATCTAGCAATGCCTGAATATTTACATCTTTGTCTCAAGGGGTTTATTGTGGCAAAATAATGTTTTGTGCAGAAATGTTGACTCAATTTGGTTATCGTTTTCCTTTTTTATGGGTGAATCATTATGCAAACTGAAATGACTGAACACGCGTTTTCCCTATTATTACTTTTAATCCTTTTCAAATGCTTAGACAGTTTCAAATTTTAAATCCCATACAGAGTAAATAGTTATACCATCGAATAGGTTATTTGCAAGCATATATGCTGTGAATCATATATGCTAATATGATAATTGTTTCCATATATTTGAATGGTTGAGATATTAGATGACCTTTGAAATCTTACCTGGTGATGGTGTTGGAGGAATGTGGAATTCTGTAAGAGCTAAGCAAGGCTTATCAGAGCTCAACGTGAAAGACTAAGAGGACTTACATTTATTTTTGGTACTTCTTGAGGTAGTTCGTATTGTTTTTTATCTGGGCAACTATTAGCATAAAAACATACCTGTTTTTTCTGCTTTTAAGGGAAGCTTTTTATCCATCCTAACTCTTTAATGCAATGTAAAAAGGTCTAGGGTAATACCCGAGTCTAACTCCAGTGGATTTCCTTGGATAAAAGTTCACTTTTGAAGCATGAGTGTAGGGGCCATCAGAAAGGAGGGCTGGAGAGAGGATTGGGGTCCTCAGGGCAGGCCCACCAGCAGCAGGGCTGCCAACACCCCAGGCGATTCTGTAGCAGCCTGGTGAGGCTTCCACAGCTAGGACAGGATGAAGAGACTTGTCTAGGGCACAGGCAGGATTTTTCAAGCTTTTAAGCAATCCAGTATCACCAAGGTCAGAAGGCAAATTTTTGACTGTGTTCTCCAGGGTGAGTGACAAAAGACAAGGCAGGGTTCCCTGCTAGTATTCCAGAGTTCAGGCTGAGGTTGGAGAGAGCTTTCCATCCCAGCATGTTTATAAAGTGAGACACAGTTGCACATGCACAGAATGAGACACCCGAAAGATGCCACATTCACCAAGACTCTGAGTGTTTGATCTTTTCAGCTTCAGTCATCTCAAGTTGGACAAGAAATTTGGAGCTGGGAAAGTACTCAGAGTTTCTACTCATGTTTGAAAGGGCAAAATTCATAATCTACACTGGCTTGTTCTCTAACCCATGATACGCATATCATGGTATCCCCAGTTCCTTGTATAATAGCCCTATTTCTCATGCACAGGAATGTTGTACCTTGAAGGAGGATATATTTAACAGTAGGCACCATTGTATTATGTGTATATGTAATAAAACCACAAGTTTTATTAATTAAATATTATTAAATATTGCACATATTATTAAGACATGTTTTTAAGACTACTTTCTGTCATTTGCTTTCTTTGAAGTATATGTTTACCTATTTTGCATTTCAGTATTTTACCACAGATATCCTGGGTGTTAATGCAAGTTTCTTTAACTAGTTTTGTGTGTTTGTGTGTGAATACACATAGACTATTGATCTATGTTTAAAAATACGAGGCTATATCACAGCAGTGTATTTTCCCTTCAGAGTAGTAGCTTATATGAATATCTCCGTCAGTGTTGGACACCATCTGCATATGGCAGCTCACAAGAATGAGACACCCTAATATAGCTCTTAGTGAAATGGATCTTTAAACTTTTTTTTTTTTTTTTTTCATGATTTAGCATTATTAAGCACTTTCATTAGGACATGTATAGGGAAGGTTCATCTAATTCTGCTGATAGTGAATCAGGAAGATATGGTGAAAGTTAAATGCAGCATAAATCTATCAATGTTTAATATTTTATGTTTTAAATCACAAATTTACATCCAGAGTTAGAGACCAGACACAAATTTGTGTTTGCCTAATCTGTCATCTACCTCTCCCCACCAAATGTTGGGTTTATTTTTTTAATGTTTTGATTCTGAGCTGTTTTGAAGGGGTGGGCGTTTTTGGTAAATACTGTAAATTTAATTCTAAACATGATTCAGTGTATCTGAAAATATACCTGAGAAACTGTGTGTTACTTTTCAAGGAAAACCTTATGTTTTCTAGAAAGTCAAATCCATTAGCTAAATGCTGATGAATAGAGAAATATAATGCAATATGTAGGGGGCCTTTGGGAGACTGAGATGGCTGTACTCTAAGATTTTAATGTAATAACCAATGTAACATTGTTTTAAAATGTTTTGCAGAATTTCTTAGCTGGGAGATAAATAATACAGAGCTCAGGGAAGACAGAAAATATCTTGTGGTACAGCAGTGTAATAAAGCCAACTAATATATGTGAATGTTAGAAAGTTCTGTTAACAAGTATTTTGTTTCCACATCTTAAAAAGGAGTAGCAGATGAGTTTGAGATTTATAGAATAAAAATACATCCGCTATGTTTTTTAATACGGAATCAACTGTTTAGAAGAAAAGGTAGTATTTTAAAAAAGTCTCAGAAACTGTTTTCTGACCATTAGTATGTACTGGTCATCTGTAAAAGATCAGCATTTACTAATATTTTTTATGCAATAGCACTTGAGATCCAGCAATAATGCCACAGTTCAGAAACCACTTTGTGGTGACAGCTGGCAAACACCTTCTTTCTTAGTGTCAGCCCCAGTGATACACTTGGAACATATGCTGGAAGATGAAACAAATACTGTGTGGACAGCTCAGAAAACTCCCAGTTTGTAATTTATTTTTCAAGATGAATTCAATTTGTTTGCTACATCAAAAAAATCACCAAAATGAATAGCATGAAACACAAAAGAAGTGGACAGCAACTGCAATTTGGAAACAGTGTAATTCCCCTGTGAATTGCTCTCAAAACTGTTTTTAAGAATAACAGTGTTGTATCAGCAGTCTCTAAGACATCACTGTAACGTTTCTGTGATGAATGATTCTAAGTGACCATAGCTCAAAAGAGAGAATGAACTAGGTTAGTGTAATGATGAGGTGGCATCAGAAAGACCCAGAAGACTGCAAAGGTTAAAATGATCTGTCATGCAATCACAGATCAAGTCACCCTGAATTAACTCTCATAATGTAATGCCAGCATTCTTCAGCATTTTTTCTTTTTTTTTTTTTCTTTTCAGGTTATTAGCATTTTCTTTCTCCTAAAAAGCCAGGTGGAAGTTTTGTAAACATTGACACGTATTAGAGTTTTCCAAAATTATTCCTGTTACGTAACTATCATGTCACAAGGAAGAAATATAGCTGATAGCACATCTCTCACTCACATGTCCTGTGGGCCTGCACCAAGGACATCATAGGATTTCCTACGCTTACCACCTTTGTCCAGAGATATTTATTTTTGTGGTACTTTCGCCTGTCTTTCAAGATCTGCATTAACTGTTGTGTGATTCTAAGATATATTCTCCCTCCTTTATTTATTAGAATCTAAAATTCAGATGTGCATATATATGTGTATGTGTATGAAAAAATTAAATATTATTCATTATAAAATATTCTTTGTAGATGTATTTCAAAGTTTAGAATTCCCAAATAAAACAGCTTTTTCCTAGTTTAAAATTATTCATATGCATTCCCCAGAGTACTGGGAAAGCAGATAGCAGAGGCTTTTAATATACAGAGTATAATTGGCAAAATCAGGTTCCTGGCATACAGATGAAAAGGTGTCCCATTTCTGCTGGGTGCATTTTTTGGAAACTTGTGAGTCATTCTTTGATTCACTAAGGGCAATGCCTTGGGAAGAGCTGGGATAATTTGGGGGAGGGAAGAGACTGGTGTTTCAGGAAAAGTGATTACTTGGTATCCAGAGATCATCTGGGAACCAAGTGGAGGAGTATGTGTGTGGTCTGAGGTCAAGTGTCCCCATTGTTCAATTTAGTCTGTCTCTCAATAATGAACTAGTCATTCTGCAAACTTTGCCTTTGCAACAGAGCCAAGAATAGAGGAGGGTTTTAAACTAGCATCTCTCTGATGCTCACATTGGCCCCCACTGAATTTCATGGATGCTTAACTGTTGCTTCTGAAAATGCTGCCTACATTTTATTACATTTTCTTCCTTCTGAGGGAAAGGGAAACCAGGGGCTCCCCCTCACACGAGGCGGGACGAGTCCTTTGCTGTGGAAGTGTTGGCAGGTCCAGATCTTTAAACTGGAGGAAGGTTTAGACTGCGGAGCCTGACTTGCACGGTGCTGTAGCTATCAATTGCTAGTTTTGCCTCTGAGGCAACAGCCACTCTACCTGGGGCTGAATTAGGCTATGCTTAGGTTATTTTAAGTGTTTTACAGGGATATTCCTAAACTTTTAATCTTCTAATACCCTCTGTTGCTTTGGAGACACAGTGGACTGTGAGCAGAACTGTTTAACAGCTTCTGTCAAAAAATCTGGAACCACAATGGCTATTTGACTTAAGTAGTTGGGGGATTTGTTTGGTTTTATTTTTCTGGAAAATGCTGAGAGGCCAGAAGTTATTGCTACTTGATAAATGTTTTCCTTCCTTGAACAGCACTCTGAAGGGGCTAGGTTCAGTTTTGAGCATTAACTCAGATAGTTTTCTTAAACAAATTTTTCGGAGATGGTGGCTGGGCTGGTTTTATTGGAAAATACTGTTTTCTTATTGTGAGGCTTTATTCTAAATTATTATTTGAATATCTGTATTGAAACTTGTCACCCTAAGCTCCTTGGGTGGGAGAAGCCTCCTTCTCCTTGGGAAGGAGAAGCCTTCTAGAACTGGAGAAGATAGCACATCTTTGGGTTTAATAGTCCTAATAGGCTCTTTTTCTAGGTACACATCTTTTATCCCTTGTATTCTTTGTGGCTCCAAAATTTCCTGTAGCAATAAGCTCCCTATTTTAGTTACATATTAAATGAGAAACTATTTCCTTCTGTTAACTTTAAACAGGCCATAATAATTTCATGTTCTTACAGAATGAGAAATAATGATAATTGTTACCCATTTGTTGTCTCCGTGCCATGTGTGGTGCGCTTTACTTTTCTAACATCTGCATTTATTTCTTTCTGAAGCAGTAGAGTCCTAACCTGTTCTGACACAGGTCTACTACATTGCTGATTAGCTGCATCATCCCTCTCTTTCTTGGAGGAAGAACGCCATGGTGAAGCTTGTTAACAAGATCCTTGCATTGTCCTGGCCTGTGCTAAGCTTGGAGTGGGGAACAGAAGCAACTCATCTGATTTCAAGTGCTTTGATGCGACATAAGAATAGTCCTGTATGTGCTTCCTCCTTACCTTTTAAGTTTTAATGCATTAGCGGAGCAGAATATTTGCAGTTGTCCAAAAACAGCACAGGTCTGATTCATACACACCTGTCTGAACAGTGAGGGAGGAGCCACCTTTGCAACCACAACAGCTTTCCACCCAACTTCAAGGGAATCCTGATGATGTCCAGATTGAAATAATGTAGTCTGTGGTGAGTGTACGTAAGCAAGTGTAGGTTTGTATTGGATATTTTATGCCAGATTCTGCTTAATTTTAAAGTGACATTTGAGGAAAGGTGTGTGTGAAAGGAGAGGGAGATCAGCATCAAGGAATAGTGAGAACCTCAAGGAGATCTCCCTATGCCATGTTTCACTGTGCAAGGGTTTGGCTAGAGGTCTGTTTGGGTCAGGCTGGCTGCTGGGATACCCAGCCTCTAGTCACTAACCCCTGGTGCGCTGTACCCCAATAACACTTTGCATTAAGCAGACTGCAAGAGCAGGCGAGAGCTGACCGATGAGAAGTAGGCTTCAACAGTAAGAACAACTGCAAAAAAGGAAAGAGATGTAAGACCTGACAAACATGGATTTTGCTACTAGCACAGCCTGCTTCAAAGCAGAATTTCTGCTTGTTTTAAAGCAAAAAAATGGTGTCTTTTTATCATAGTTGTAAGTCTGAGACAGAAGGTAAAAATGCTTGGAAGCTAAGAAAGCTGGAGAAGTGTTTCTTTGTAGAGAGGTGTTTTTAAGAACTGTATTCATAGAGATGTTATTCTCTAGTTGTATGTTATTCAGTATCATCATAGCTAACATTGATATTATGATTCGTAGGTTCAACTGGTCAATAATTCACTGTATATTCTGCTATGCACTTTCAGTGAAATAGAAACTTCAGTTCAAAGATTTCTTTTGGAGAGTTAGGTATATTCTCTAATAAATAATACATTGTCATGGTTTAACCTGGCAGGCAGCTAAACACCACACAGCTGTTTGCTTACTCTCTCCCCACCCCCGTGGGATGTGAGAGAGAATCGGGGGAAAAAATAAAAAGTAAGACTTGTGGGTTGAGATAAAGACAGTTTAACAGGACAGAAAAGGAAGGGAAAAGAATGATAAAAATATACAAAATAAGCGATGTACAGTGCAATTGCTCACCACCTGCCGACCAATTCCCAGCCAGCTCCTGAGCAGCGGCCCCCTGGCCAGCTTTCCCCTAGTTTATATACTGAGCATGACATCATACGGTATTGGATATCCCTTTGGGTAGTTTGGGTCAGCTGTCCTGGCTGTGCCCCCTCCCAGCTTCTTGTGCACCTCCAGCCTTCTCAGTCGGTAGAGCATGAGAAGCTGAAAAGTCCTTGATTTAGTGTAAGCACCACTTAGGAACAACTAAAACATCAGTGTGTTATCAACATTATTCTCATATTAAATTCAAAACAGCACTGTACCAGCTACTAGGAAGAAAATTAACTCTACCCCAGCCAAACCCATGGCATACACAAGCCATCATGAATTCAGGTAGTCTTTTTCAATCACTTCGGGGAGGGAGTGGAAAGCAGAAAGAAAAGAAGAGGGAAAGTAGGGTGAAAAATAAAGAGAAGTTGAAAGTTGGATGGTTGTTTTCATTTTAATTAAGGGGAAAATTGAGAACTTTATTAAAATTAGCTTTTTCTGTCCTAAGGTTTAGTTTTTACTTGGGGCAGGCCTTTTGTCTTGATCTAGAGCAGTGAAATGGACCTAGTTCACATCATCTTACTTGACCACCGCTGATCATTAGGCGGAGAGAAAAATATACTTGCCTGAAAACTTTGATTAAAGAAGTTAAGGATTGAGCCCATGGACTAAGACAACTGCCTAAGTTTTTTTCTAGAGTTGGGGTTGTTTGTATTTTTGCATTGTATTTAATTTCTCCAGTCCACACAGCAGACTAGGCAGACAAAAGAGAAGTAGATCTGCAAGAATGCCACTGTCTAAGGAAAAATACTGTTGGTCTGCCCTCTTCTGGGCAATAAGGCTCCAGAGCCTGCCCCTGTCAGAAGGTTTTTGGTTTGCCTTGTATGCTTTTACAGGCAGCTGTGTAAGATTTGAGGACCTGTGAGCTGTTGGGTAATCATGGGTACCACCAACCAGACCCCATGAACACTGCCACCTCCTCCTAGCTGTCCTCCATTACCTCAAACTGTGAGGCTGTCCTTCCCAAATCTATTAGAAAATAACAGAAGTCAGGAATTGGAGATATGAGATCATCAGCTCTTAAGCTTGCTGGGAAAAGGTAAGTTCTGCCCTCCTTCATTGTGAGCTCCTGTGGTACTTGTAGTGTTCCTCAGGAAATGCTTTAGGACATGGCTAACACAAATCCCCGTCCCTCCATGTGTTGCATGTCCTGCACAGTAAATCTGATCTTGAATGTCATAATACAGGTGTCGCCTCACAGGTAACATAGATATCTGTGTTAGGCCTGGATCAGAATGAAAGAATCAGAATGAAAAAAAAAAAATCCAAAGGAAATCTCAAAGACTTAGCATAAGGAAATAATCTCTCTAATTATGATGTGCAGTTTCACCAGGCTATATGCAACCGCATCCTGAAACCCAGAATGTGCATTTGGTCAGAGCCAATAAAAGTTAACTCTTCCTGTCTCTTCCATGGGTAAGTGAACATGAAAGCATTTCACTGTCTTGTTATGTTGGGATCTCTTATTCAGTCACTTTACACACTCAGATTCTCAGTTGCAGCCATTTTGCAGCCATTGTAAATCCTCAGTGGTTTAATAAACATACAGGGTTTTTTTGTGAACCTTTCCTGCTTGAGACAACCAGGCACTGGGACCACCTAGACCCAGTCACATTTGCACAGCTCTGCAGTAGATTCAGGGTGCAGCCCATGCTGTGAAATGGCATGGTCAGCCTGCCTGGGTTTGCTCGGAGGGACATTGTTTGGGGCCTGATTGCTGGATTATCCCAGTGTCTGTGAGGGATGTTTGCCGTTCCAAATCATGGTCTCACATCTTGTTATAATCTACCTTACTTCTGCATGTGTTGTGAAGACTTGGCAGTTTTCTTCTCACTGAGACTGTGTTTGTGTATCAGACCTCTGACTATGGATGTGAATGTCTGGAACTAAGAACATTCCCACCCCTCATTTCGCTTTTGTGAAGCTTAGTTTTCATGGTTGCTTTCCAAAAGACAATTTGCATACATTTTTAGTAAACAGATTATAAGACACTCATTTGTGTGCTAAATCACAGCAAACTGTGTTTTGCGAATCTGATTCTCATCTCCCCTTCATTCTAACCTGGCTTAACTCCATTGATTTCAGTGGAATTACTGCTGATTTATGCTGTGAAAGTGAGAGGAGAATCCAATGAGCAAATTTCCCTTTTGCACATGAGCATGCCAAAAGAAGTCCTGATTTACCATTGTGACTCTCTTCCAATATTATGCTGGCTTAACTTCTTTTGAATTACTTCACTGGAATGCTACTGCAATGAATCAGTCCCAGGATCCATATAATTCTCTTTGTGTGCTTCTTTCTTCTCATTTTTTTTTCTCCATGTATATTTCCCCACATTAAGACTGAACTTTACTGTCTGCTTCGCAGGTGTCTTGATATGAATCTGTAAGAAAATGCATTTTTTTAAAAATCACAGGATCAACAGAAAATGGCTACTACAAATGAGAATTCCAACACAACAAATCTTGGTTTCTGGTTACGTCACTATTCTATCAAAATAACTACTGTAAAAAGAGAAATTACAGGTATGTCAGTGAGCACTATAATTACTGAACTCTTTTGCTGTAATGTAGCTTTGGTAATGATGTGAAAATGCTGCTCTGTCTGTCCCTTTACCTTAAGAAGATAGCACAATATAGTTAAATATGTGATAACTGCTTACTCACACATACCTGTATGTAGCCCTAACTACACGGCTTACACTTTTCAGCAGTTTCTTTCGGTTTTAGTATCTTCAGATACTTGTTGCACATCCAGTCTGAAAATGAATATACTTATTCATTTAAAAATAAAATAGAATAAAAATCAGTCCAACTTTTTAAAATCCAAGTGAAATATACACACAAACCGATTAATGCCAAATTGAAATCAATACAAGAAGCTGGCAAGAGAAACTGAAACATTATGAATCTTTGGCAGAACAGAGAATTTTCTGTTTGTATGAGCAAATTATACAGTTTTGTACCATGCTGTTTGCACTTACTCTATGCAACTTACAAAAATTATATCAATGAGGAAAATCTTTGCTATGATCTTAAGTTTAGTAGTGGGTTTTGCACACTTGGCAAATCAGAAGTGCTTACACTCCTAAATTACTGAGGTGCTTTGAGACATTTGTTCTCCATCTTGGTTTGCCATATACCCTATATATAAAACATAAGATTATAATCAGCTTGATGCTTGTGTTTCTGCAGCTGACTTAGGTGGAAAGCAGACTACCTCACATAAGAGGTTCCCTCACTTTGTCCTCTGCTAGGAGAGTCCTTGTGAAGAGGGCAGGAAAATGCCGGCTGACAAGCAGTGATGATGGGTGGTTTCAATGCAACTATAATTGTAGTCACCAGCACGTGGGGCAAAGTGTTGCTCCACACACATCTACCACAACCAGATGTGGCTGTGAGGCACAGTTACCTGGATTCATGATTTAAGCTTTCATAGAACAGCAGCTCTCCAGGTCCCTCCTTCCTGTGAAAAAGGACTAGCTGAAGCATAAGAAGTTAAAATGAGACCTCATTAACTTGGCCATTACAGCACATACACTAATGATTAGAAGAAAACCTGGAAGTAGAGGAAGACTAAGAGCACATTCACACACAAAAAGAAAAGACCTGAATCTTTTATAACTAAACCGTCAAGGCATCAGTTCCATGGAATGTCAATGTTAACGTTATTACAATGAAAAATAATTAAACTACAGCGATTTTAACACGTTAACATTCTGCCAGAACACAGCCTAGTGAGTAACTAATGACAACTATTGCCACTTCTTAGTCAAGCTCCACACAACAGAGCTACTGAAAAATAATTTTCATGCAGCCCACTGTAAGAACCACTATACTAAACCCCCCAAACACGTTTCATAGGAGATGGCAATGTGAACACCTTTAATTTAACTTTTGAATCTATAATTTCATATGCTAAGTAGGGAGAATAAAGATATATTTGAAATGTTAAATACTTTAAAACATTTCTTAATTTAACATGTCAACAGTATTTTAAATACTGCATCACATTTTCAAAGGAGCAGTAATGTGGTTTGTTGAGTTACACCCAACTTTGTACATTAATATTTTTTCTCTCATGCGCTCATAAACACATCTGATTTTGAACATGCAAACCATATTTGTACAGAAATGTGGAGGGATGGATGGATATCTGGCTCCGTTAATGGCTTGTATAATAGTATGTTTGTAAAAGGAGTGGAGGAACACAATTAAAATGATGACCAAATTGTTCCTAAAGAAAATAAACACTTTCTGGTAGACTTACAGTATCAGTTGCAACATGCTGTTAACTGTATGTGTCCAATGCCTGGAAAAAAAGAATACAAGATAAGAAAGAGCAGTAATATCTCAGCAACATTTGGAAAATCTGGGCTGTCTTATGGTTCATTCCTGGAAGGTGCAGGGCAATGCTGTTCAATTTTTGTCTGCTCCAGGACAGCATCTGTCACATTACAGACTGGGCCATCAGTGCATACAGAGGACAAGCAAGAAGCAGTCCAAGAGAAACAAAATTCGTTTAATGCCAGTTTTGCAATGTTTGAGAGGAATAAGCTGCAGTGCAAATACAAAATCAAATGCTGGGAACTGCCATGGGACAACATGGAAAGCTGGAGGGTCAACTTTTCTACTCCCTCTTTACTAGCAGAACTAAGGGTATAGATACAGAGCAGGCTGCTCGTTTAACATGGTCACTGTGCTGGTTTTGGTTGGGGTAGAGTTAATTTTCTTCATAGCAGCTAGCATGGGGCTGCGTTTTGGATTTCTGCTGGCAACAGTGCTGATAATACAGGGATGTTTTAGTTACTGCTGAGCAGTGCTGACACAGAGTCAAGGCCTTTGCTGCCTCTTACCCCACCCCACCAGCGAGCAGGCTGGGGGTGCACAAGAAGCTGGGAGGGGACACAGCCAGGACAGCGGACCCCAACTGGCCAAAGGGGTATCCCACACCGTATGACGTCAGGCTCAGCATATAAACCTGGGGGAAGAAGAAGGGAGGGGGGTACACATTTGGAGTGATGGCATTTGTCTTCCCAAGTAACCATTACACACGACGGAGCCCTGCTTTCCTGGAGATGGCTGAACACCTGCCTGCCCATGGGAAGGAGTGAATTAATTCCTTGTTTTGGTTTGCTTGTGTTTGTGGCTTTGGCTTTACTTATTAAAGGGTCTTTATCTCAACCCATGAGATTTCCTCACTTTTACTCTTTGGATTCTCTCCCCTGTCCCACTGGGGTAAGGGGAGTAAGCAAGTAGCTGTGTGGGGCTTAGTTTCTGGCTGGGGTTAAACCACAACAGTCACTTTCTGCTTGATATATTTACCAGCAGGAATATCAAATTATATTTTCCCCCAGAGTGCTCACTGTACTACCCCTTGTGCTCCCTCTGTTCCAAGACCAGTCGTAATCAACCAGGCCGATGAACGCAAGCATCTTTTCTCACAGTATCTAAGGTTTTACTGAGTTTTTTACAAAGGAGAACAAAGAATGTAACAATAAATATGAAACAAATGACAGACAGCACAGTAAATAGGCAGTGGGACAGCACAGTATTTATACCACCAACTTCAGTTACCTACTAAATGAGGTGATGAGGAGTCCCAGGCTCTTTATCTAGTCAGTGAGGAGGGAGAGCTCCATTGTAGGGCAATTCAGAGGAGCAAAGAAGGTTTCCTCATCTACTCTATCGCTTGTACTGGATAAATTGATTTGGGTATTATAAATACTCCCTATGAAGTAGTAAGAGAACAACTGCTGCGATGACTGGAATAGGCATCACAGCCCCATACCCAATTGTTTTCCTTCTAAATTGTGGGAGAAATACATTGTAATTCAAAGAGTGGTCCTAGTTAGAGGAGAAAATTCTGGGAAAAGCCTTCCTGCCAATGCTGTGGTGGATTCAAAAATACTGGGCGAGCACAAGAAAGCCTCAAAATGTTTGTGAACAGTATTTCTAGGTGGAAGAGAAGGTTCTTCTGCAGTAGGTCCACAGTGTTATAACCAGAGTTTTGTGATAGCTCTAAGAGCCCAGGCTTTACACTACAAAGCTCAAATATCTTTCTAACTTGGATCACCAGTTTATTTTAAATTGAAACAGAGGAGTAAATTCTATGTTGGACCAGGAGAAATGTTACGTTGTGCCTATTACATCCTGTCTTTATCAGACTAGCAATAACATTCTGAAATGATGCAAGGGAAAGGAAGGGATAAAAACCTTGGATTTGATAAGTGAAAAAGGGTAAGGCTATAAAAGTACAGGTGCTGGCTTTGCAACATGACTGAAGGAATTTTCTCCAGCACTCACACTTGGGATGTCAGCTAAGTGACAAAAAAGAGTGGAGAAACTGTGGAAAGTGTTTTGCGGAAAGGAGAGTAGTGTTTGAGGATGCAGCAAAAATTATGTAAGTAACAGTTTCAATTCTCATTGTTGATAACTAATATTGGTAATAATCTAGTGAAAATCTATGTGACTGCCTATTTATGCCAACCCCGCTTTCCATCCAGGCTACAATACTCGCCAGTACTTTAATGGCACAATCTGGCCCAAGATGGGCATTGATTCAAAACAGCCAACTCAGAAATGAAATACATGAAAAGGGAAAAAGCAAAACAAAACTCCATGTGAAAGGAAAGGATCCAAACAACTGATGGTCTTTCTGATCCCTGAATGGACGCCAGTTGTCCCGAGGCAGTGAAGTAGCCAACAGACAATTTTGAACTCTGAAAAGCGTCCATATCACCACTTGGTCGGGGAAGGGAAAAAGAAACAGCATATTAAAAAAAAAAAAAAAAAAAAAGAAGGTGAAAAAATATCCCAGCTTTCTGTCAAAAGCCTTTATAAAAATGTTTCTTAAAATAAAATGGACCTCAGGATAGATTTCCATTTGGTCTGCCAAAACCACGCTTACCCACCAGGTCTGTTCCCTGTTCAACCATCCCACAGCAATCCTCATGACTCAGGAGAGCCAACAACGATAACTAATGAAATAGCGCTTAGGTGAACTATGACAACGAGCATGTGGGGCACACTCCACAGAGGAAAAAGTGGGAAATTCATACTTGGCCACCTTCTGTTTGTGTGCTTGTGGGTGAAAGACACACAATCATCCACATTTGCAGAGGGAGTGAGCAAGCTTTCCAGATCAACTGGCTCCTTCATGACAGGAACAGGACATGAGCCAGACATGTCACTCTCACTTTCTGCCTCTTTTATCTCTCGCCACAACTAGGGACTGCAGAGAGGAGATTGTTCTGGCTGGAAGCTAAGGGACACAGGTGGTACCAGCAGCTGCAAGCTCTTTAGCTCTCGTTGGCTCCACTTATTAGAACATGCATTGTATGTTTAATACATTGCATCTCATTGTGTGGGAACAAGAGTTGGAGGCTGGTAGTGCTGCACTATGGTCTCTTGTATTGCTGGGGAGGGAAGGCAAGGTGGAGGCTGCTCCTAGTTAGAGGTAATTAGAAGCTGGGGCTCCTGAAGAGAATTTGGTAAGTCCACAAGAAAACCAGCTGTCGTTGATTACAGCAATATATTAGTCAATCTAAGGTAGCTGTGCCAGTCAGCATTTTGCAAACAGGAAACAACGCAGTGATATTTTCAAGGTAGAAGCATGTGGGGACCAAGCTTTATGCATGGATCTGCCCTGAAATGGGCTGGTTTGTTTGTTTTTAAATTGCTGGCCATGAAAACCAAAGGATTTCAGGAGGCTAAGGTCAGGTATCTTCCTTTTATTTGTTTTTTACGTGTAAGTATTGCCACATTTTCACTCTTGCCAAACTTACTCTGGGTGTGATAATGCTGTTCATCTATAACACGTATGAGGGAGGTTCTTCCAGGAATAGTATGTTTTAATTCAGTTTAAGTTATCACATGTTCTGAAAATTAAGAAAACTTTATGAACATCTATTGGCACCTGTGGGAAACTTTTCCATGCTGCTTATTTCTGGAACTATTAACTGGAAAATTTTGTTTACTCTAAACTATCTCCTTATAATCTTCATTTTAAAAACTAGCGGGTCATGATTTGTTAGTTTTGTTCAATAAAGGGTTTAAAACAGGAAACTGGGTAACTACAGGTCTAGTACTTTTACTTTGAGTGTGCAAGTATCTGGAATCTGTTGTTGGAGAAAAGCATAATGTGTAGACACAAATGGAAAAGGGAAGAAAAACACACCACAGGTTTATCAATGTAGTTTGTTATCACACTAAACTGATGTTATTTTTTGGTAAGATTTTCTTAGACAAACAAAGTGCAGGAGATCTTGTTTGTCTGGAATTTCGTGAAGTACTGATATCACACTAGTGGAAAATTACTGAGATATAAAGGGAGGATTTGGTCAAGAACTTTGAGGTGGGGCAGAACAGATTAAACAGAAAATGGCAGTACTTTGTACTGAAAGGACAAGTATTACACTTACAGGTTCTTGCAAGCTCAGTTTTAGGACAGGTTTTACTTAATACTTTCATGACTGACCATGTAATAAAAAGCAGTAGAGTGCTAATGAAATTTGTTGAGGTTTCCCTAACATTGGGAAACCTTGTCAAGGCTGTGGAGAAATAGCATACACACCAGAGAGGCAGAATGGGAGTCTTAAGCAATGGAGAGAGAATGCTACATGAGAGATGAGCAGGAGCACAATGTGCTTGGTCATTCACTCAGGAAGCAATAATTTCGGATGCCCTTTGCTACAGCTTATCATCTAGAAAAAACACAGAAGGGAAAGAATTATGTGTATAATTAGTCAATCACATTGATGGCTGAGACCCATCAGGCTGATCCTGTGGAAAAGGCAAATGCAGTCCTAGGATATATCGACAGCTGAATACAAACCAGCATTCTCAGTAGAAAATCCATACCTATGTCAAATATTTGAAAACCTTTCTGACCTATAGAAACATTTTAAGCTTCACTGACAACAAGATGAAATAACAGCCAAATTTCTGAAATACTTCAAAATGGGTACTCAAGCACTTGTCAAAATAATCTTTGACAATTTATTTGGATCGTTCTCCAGATAGAACAATGAAAGAATAGGTAAAATCTGGCTGTTAAGCCTAAGTATAGTCTTAAGCACTTCTTCATTTATCTTGCATAATGAGTATGAATTTCCCCCAAACTTCTTTCCCCCTTCCCCCCACGCACAAGCTCTTTGTGTGTTTAACTGACAGCAATGGGAAGCAGTTGGACAGTTGTAGGGAGGAAAGATATTCACAGAGCCCAAGAAGAAACTGGTATTTGATACCAAATTAAAATAAATCAGCCAAATGCAGTCAAACTATGGGCACTTGGGAGAGTTTGTGCAATACCACAGTACTTCCCTGTCACGTAAACAAGACAACCCACAACCCATGAGCTCCTTTAGTCTCCCCACACCTCCCGTTCCCAGTCACACTGCTTATACAGCTTATTTTATTTTTGAATGGGCTATACAGGTTATTTTATTCTTGAATGCTACGTGCAACTGTGTAATTCACTGTGGCATAGTTAACAGTCCTGAGATCTAATGTATGTCTTTCTCTAGATGTTGAGGAAACAGTCCTTGAAAACTTACAGTTCACCCTAAAGAGTCACCATCATGATCCACCCTCATTATTATAGTACTTCAACAACATTGTGTTATCTTCAGCAAGGAAAGTATTTTTCTAGTTCACTGAACTCTGAAGCACACTAAAATATATGCTGTCAGGTTAGTGTACTTTAAGTCCAATGCAAAAAAGACCTCCTGCATAAGTTACACCCAGCTTCTTTGACTCAGTATCGGGGGTGTGTTTGTGTGTGTGTGTTTGTTTGTTTAGTACTGTTACCATACTGACCTAGAAGATAAAAAATGCTCATTTACTGACCAGCTTTTCTATTATCTCTGGCAGCCCTCCCTGAATGTGAGACTACAAAACATAAAAAGAAAAGGAAGCATGAAGTACTTTCACATTTTACCCCATGTCAGTGGATCATACAGTCTCTAGAACCAAGATTTCCATGTGCAGATTAACATTTCCTGAGACATTAAGTCAAGTAATTCTGAACACAGCTTGATTACTAGATGTAATCAAAGCCAGGCTTGCTGTTTTGGACCAGTTTTTTCCAGCCAGGGTAAGCACTGTTATTACCAAGTCTTGCTTTTCCTGGTTTTCATCTCGTTTACAGGCTGGAAAAACAGAAATGTCATAAGCAACTGAGGGAAAACTAGGCTAAGTAGAAACTTGTCGTGGACTTGGCCTCATTTCACTCACACCCTTTCCCAATATTGCAAATAGACTCCTGAGAGCAAGCATCAATGCCATGCAAATCTAATTGGAAAACTAATAAACAGAAACCTACTTGGATGGTTTTCTTGTTGCTTATAACCCAGGAAGCCACCTAAAAATTGAACCCATTTCACTGGATCTGTTGACATGTTGAGAAATAGGAAACGAGGAAAAAGAAAAGTAAAATCATGCATTTTCTGATGCCCCTGATATTAATATTTCCTGTCATATACGGTTGTCATTAGAGAAACATTAGCTGGTATCTGTCTGCAACTTCTCTGCATTTCCCTGCATCCTATTCCTGTGCTATTTTATTCCTATGGAAGACAAAAACCGAGCAGTCTGTAGATCAAGTAATTATAATCATGAGGCCACAGGTTGATAGGGCCTATGGAGAAATGTCTGCCTTTAAAAATGTAAGTATAATTACTACATTATGCCTTGGAATAAATGGGAGAGAGGGGGAGCTGTGGACTTCTGTCATGGTTATTGAATCAAGACGAGACGAAAAGGAAACATCACCAATTAGGGCAGAAATTAAGCAAAAAAGAAGGTTTAAAATAACTGTGTGCCAGATCCTTGATCAGTTTTGGTTCATTACCTACCTCCTTTAATTATACTGCTAGCATTTTTATTTTGTAGAGTTCTGTAAGATGTGCAGGGCTAACTGATTTTGCATCTCCATGTTGTTCCCAGGTAAGAAGCATTATCTGTGCTGCAAGCATAATAGTGCAGCAGCTTGCCCACAGATACAAATAAGATAGCGTTGGGGTGAAAGCTTGTCTCCCCCCCACCCCGTTATCCCACAGCTAGCTGGAGCCACTCGAGGTGTGAGCAAGAGGCTTAAGGCCCAACTCATTTACATTTGATCCCCAAAATTCCAGTCTATAATGATAAGAGGGTTGGTTTTCTTTCTTCTGTAGATGTAGTTGTCCATCGTAATTTTCCTTATGTGTGTGAAGCACTATTTCTTTTGTTTTCTCTAGGAAGGGATTGATGAAATTGTGTGTGAAGTTGGTCTATTTGGAAGCCCACACTTGTCTCCTCTTGGGGGCGACTCCTCTGAATTTGGCTTGATCCCAAGAGGTGACTGTGTAGACTGAGCATGAGAAACGCATATAGAGGCTTCCTTGCTATAGATGCTCCTGCAGTTATGAACTTGCTAAAAGGCAGTTGACAATCTGTTGCCATATTTTCAGGCATTAAATGAACCCTTTGGAAACCTGCACCCCCACAAAGGTATCCTCACTTGAAAATTACTCCTCTGATACCTGCAGCCTTGGCTGCCCGCTCAGAATTGAGGAGGGTA
Organism: Phalacrocorax aristotelis; assembly: GCF_949628215.1. NCBI lineage: Eukaryota > Metazoa > Chordata > Aves > Suliformes > Phalacrocoracidae > Phalacrocorax > Phalacrocorax aristotelis. Next base: position 72,503,989 of record NC_134277.1, read on the forward strand.
CTGAGGAAGACAAAGCAGCATAGGGAGAAGGGAGTCAGTGAGGCAAACAAAGGAAAGGGAAACCTGGAATAAATGCCCTTAGACACAAGTGCAACCTGACCTTCTCCTAAATCATGGCAGAAAGATGTGTTACATGCATAAAAAAACCCATAATTTGGGAAATACAGTGATGCTAGCTGCTGGAAGTAGGGAAGAGAATTTGCATGATGTCATACTAGAAATATTTACTGCTGCTGTTAATTTCATTACTTCTCTTCCCTTTCTTCTCACTTGTTGGGTAACTTTAGACAAGGCTTGTGACATGCCAAGGCCTCTGTTTACTCATTAGTGAAGTGTGTATAGTAATATTACCTACCTCAGAGGTTAAATGATTGAAGCTTAATTAATGCTTTCTTCTACAATCTCTGTTGAAAGATACTACAAGACTGCAATACTCCTACTGTATTATTACAGTTTTTAAATTTTATTATGCCTTCCTAACCTTTTGACTTTGTTGTCATCATGCTCTCTTAGTATTCATTTTGCAAAAGCACCCTGAGAACTCTTTCAAAATGGGGGGGGAGGGGAAAGTCATGTAGTAATAAAGAGACAATAGCATTATCGTAGAAACACTCCCCTGTGGTGAACTCCATCCAGATTTGGAGCCTTTCAAGGTGGGGCTTTTGTGGGATGTGACCAATACATAGCTCTGAGATGAGGAAGAATTTGTTCCACTGTGCTGCTTCTTTGTGCAAACACAAGACCGCAAAGCATGTCATAAACTAAAATCTGGACGTAGGTGATCACAAGAAAGTTTGTCTTTGGATACCCCCAAAAAATCCCAAGCAATTGATGCTCCCAGTCAGCAGCTTAAGACCTGCGCTCATTTTTGCCTTCATTACTTGGAATAGAGAGCAGAGCAACAAAGAAATCTGTCAAGTATTTGGCAGAGAAAACAAAGAACATTGTAAGTGGCTGGACTCAGATGAAATTCTGGGCCAGTTTGAGTCTAAGGGGCAAAATACAGGGTGTTTGTTTTAAAATCTGAAAAAGGGAGAGGGTTTTACACCACAAGATCGTTTTCTTTCCCGATGGGACTGGAGGCTTACTAGTGTTGGATCAGCTCAACCTGGGCTTGACGAAGCATTTTGCTGCCAGAAGCCCTGCTCCTAGCAGTATCGCATCCCTTTGCCCCCTCCATTAGGGGAAAAGGCCTGTTGCTCTGGCAGGCATGGGACCACAGGCTGAGCGATGTGAATGCCGGTGGGTGCTAGGCAGAGAGAGCTATCTACTGCAACTGTGTTTGTGGAGAAAGGTGGCCACAAGCCTCACCCTTCACCCCAAATCCGTGCTTGAGCAGAGTTGCACTCTTGCCTGTCTGGCACCTGTAGGACAGCAGACTGCAAGTTAGTGAAAGTTTGTGATCAGGAGGATCCATCACATAAAGAGAATGTGAAATGGGCAAATGAAATCCTTCTTGCTCTATTGGGATTAATAAAATTAAATAATTACTTAAAACCAAGTGGGAAGGAACATTATTATTCTATTACCAGTATTAATATTTATGTATTATAGAAGGTAACTCCATCTCGGAAATTAGATAGCTTGGACTGAACTGCAAGAAATTAGGCCTCCAGATTTCGGACAGTGTTCTGCCACCAGCAGGAGCAGGTGAAAACAAAACAAATCTCACATTTTATGTCTTTTTTCCAGACCTTTGATTGCTGGAATATTTTTGAAAATGCTTTCTGGCTACTGATGATGCATTAGTCAAAGAATACAGTATGATTTTTCAGTCCTCGATTGAGTTTGCATTGTGGTGGCATTGAGCAAACACCTTCCTTTGAACTGTGAATTGAGCAAATTTCATATGAAAGTAACTGAGAGGGAATAAACAGAGAACCCCACAGTGTCATTTTTCCCAGCCGCTTCTCAGAATATAAATGAACTGAAAGACTTACAAGAACTAGAAATGCATTGCTGCCATTTCTCTTTATACACCGTAGCAAAAAACTTCTTACTCTCCTACAGTTAACCTAAGTATTCAACCTTCTGATGATTATCTCATGATTAAGGCACTGATCTGAGACATGGGAGATCTATGTCAAATTTCTAGCCCTGCCACAGACTTCCTGTGTGACCTGGGGCAAACCAATTAATACTTCTGTGATTTCATTCCATGAGTGTAAAATGGAGATGGTACTGCCTTTGCCTATCTACAGGGGTACATCGGCAAGTACTTTTTTTCAGCAGCAAGGTAAAATTTTGGATGGAAAATTACTCCCTCCTTCCTGCTCCTCATCTTCCAGCCCTTTAGCTGTGTTAGCACAAGTGTTTGCAGGATCTGGGGGAAAAAAAAGAGGTGGGGCGTTTAACCTGGATTAGATCACTAAATTGATGGATACTAAACTGAGGGGATAGTTCTGGGTCCTGGGGTGAAACAAGAAAGCTTCAGCTCATCACCTTTACTGAGAAAAAGCTGAAAGGAATGGTAACCCATCTCCTAGTTGCACACAAGCCCCACCAGCACAGTTGTTATTTACATCACAGTAGCTAGACAGCCAAATTGATATTGAACTCAAATTGTGATAGACTCTAGAAATGCAAGCATTTGTTGAACGACTATTGTCCTGAACCGCTACTGTTGAATTAGATACGTTGAACAAAGAAAATATCTCTGTTTTCCAGTTGGGACAGTATGTACAGGCTAACGAAGTAATTTGTTGACAGTCTAAATTGTGGCAAGACTGAGAGCTGAAATCAGTTCCCTGCAAACCCTGCTTAGTGTTTTTCTTGTAGGACTCTCTTTCCTCCCCACCAGCTTAAAGATTGTGCACATACTTAAATAGATTCAAACTATACCTTTGGTGAAATTAACGGGTGTTTCTGCCAGGAAAATATTCCTCTCCAGTGATTCTGTTTTGGACAGGGCCTCATAGTATCCCACAAATCCAAATAGTAATGATGCTAGTCCAAATATATGAGGTTATAAGTCAGAGGAAATAAATCTTCTCTGACCCATGAAACAGAAGCATTCCCATTCTGCAGCTTCCAAAAGAGTGCAATAGCCAGAGGTGGCTTTATCTGGTTGGAAGTTTATGGGTTAAGCAGTCAACAGCATCCCCCACCCAAGGGTCCCGCACTCCAAACCACGTGCCTGTGCCGCCACCTCTTCATCCACACCAGGGCTGTTTCAGTCCCTCTTGCTGCACTGCTTGAGGAAGCTCCAGGGTTTCTCCAGTGGCAGAGGTGCCACACCTTCTCACGGGCTCCCCTTGGTGCTCACCGCTGCACATTGGTCCAGGCCACTGTTGTATGGCCTTGCAGGTGCGCCGAGACGTGCCCTTCTCCCTTCTGAGAGTGGCCATCCCTTTTCTAAGGCATGTTGGCAGAGCCCTCCAGGGCCAAGCAGCTGGGGAGCCAAGGAGCGGTCAACAGGCACTCTGTCTCAGGAATGCACATGAAGTCAATAACTTTGCTCATCACAATCTGTAACTGAAGAAATAGCTTCGTCAGTTGATTTTGGACATAATTATAGAGTGAGTACATGGCACTTCTCCTCTGGTGGAGCACTGGAATATACTTGCAGCATTATTAGTATCTGTGTATAGTTGTTTGCTGTCTGCTGGGGCAATCATCTTGCTTTAATTTAGGACACTAATGATATAAGATAGTTTGATGGTGGTGTAATTTCTTTTGATATTTTTTACAGGATATATCAGCTGGTTTCGATAGCATAAAACACAACATTTCATGTCCTCCCAGAGAGGGGAAAGGGGAAGAAAGAGGGTGGTAGCAGGGAGGGATGCAGAGGAGGAGGGGAGAGGAGAAAAGGGAAGTCATTCCGTGCTCGCCTGATCTGCTATTTGGAGTGAATGATAATTTCTTAGTACAGCAAAGCTGGCAGCAGTGCTTTTGCTATCAGGGTTTTTACCATGCTTCTCTGCTTATCTCTCAGCATGACCACTGAAATCTGTGAGATCACACTACGAGCCGTGGTATCCTGTCAGGTTTGAAATTATTTCCGACAGGCTACAAAAACAATTGGGCCCTCACTTTGGCTGCTTTTACACTAGTTGAAGTCTAATTTATAAGATAGATCATTCGCTTCACTGGTTCTGTCCTTGATACTTTTCAAGCTATGGCTGGTGTTGGTGACTTTTGTTTTGTGATTCTTGCATCTTCTGCATTTTTTTTAGTTTTTTATTTTGTTTTTCCAGCTCATATCCCTATTTGACAGGCACAACTTTTTTATCCAAATGCATTCTTTCTATGCAAGTAGCTAGTTCATTGTTCATATCAGCTTTGACCTTCACAGTACATCACAGCCTGCCTGAGCTGAGATTTATTTAATACTCTCTAGAAAGCTCTTGAGTTAGATTTTAATAGTATTTGTTCTACCCTTGTGCACGAAAGAAGAGAAAGCTTGTTTTCCCTTCAGACCACAGAGCAACGTACAATTAATGCTAGGGACAGTCAAAGCATTAGACAGTAGTCATTTAAAGCTACAGTATTGCTGAGCCCTGTTAGACCTATTTAGTTTTAAGCCCACTCTTGATGATGTAAAATTGGGTATTCAACTGAAATCATACTTCATTTCTAGAGAAATACATAGTGAGACTGGGCTTAAAAAAAACTAACTGGGGTACTCTGTTCCCACCAAAATGCCTTTGAAAAATCTGACCACCGACTGTGGGATGGGGGTTAAGAATTAGGTATTCTTTGAGATCCTTCTCTCTCTAGCAAAGAAGACAATGATGCTTTCAGTAAAATATAAGAAGTTAAAACTTGCACCCCATTCATGTTCCTTTGTGAATTGAAAATGGGTTGTATTTTTATGACTACTGAAATACACCTATACTGAACATGTGGCATGTCTGATAGTTGGGGAGTGACATCTGTGTAGGAAAAATAACTTTATTGAAATTAATAGTCCATCCTCTACTTTCTAAAAATCCAGAGGCCCATCTAAAATCCACTGGGTTGAATTCTTTCTTACTTTACATCTTTCAAATATTATGCAGTTGTGGCATCTTGTTGGCTTCTGATTCTGCAATGCTGAACCCCAGATTTAAATGCAACATCCCAGCAGCCTTCATGCAGCTCCTGGTATGTGGAAAGAGCACTGTGGTCAAACACAGAAGATGGAGGTTTCACCCCTCTTCCTGTGTTTGCTTTATGGTTTTCCAGGACATAAGGCTCAGCTCCACAAAGTGACTTGTTATGTTTGATGTATTAACGGTTATAGCCTGATACTGTTCTAGAGTTTCTGTTTTCCCATCCATAAAAAAAGGACCATGTTACCTAGCGTTTTAGTAAAGTGCATAGACAATTCTTTTATTAAAAGCTTCACATAACATGTAGCTATTATTAAATGCTGGCCAGATCACTGTGTACTTTGTAAAGTGCTCTTGGCCAGGCTCTAAAATCAGTGAGAAGACACAGGAGCTTGAATTTATTCTGAGCTAAAGAACTTTACTATAACATGGCCATAGTTTTTAGTGCTCAATGGGAGGAAACCCAAAGTACAGAAGATGCCGTGAAGATGCTACTGTTTGTTATTTTTGCAAATACAATACAGATGTGCTGTGCCGAGATCATTCCTCTCACTAGCAAAATTGTTCAGCATGAGAGATGTGAAATTTTTGTTTCCAGGCTTCTCTGTCTATGATCTCTCTGACTGGTTCCAAGGTGACAGACGACTGGGTGGCAGAATGTATGATGGATAGCTTGATTATTTTAACAATTAAATATGTAATGAAGAGCTGGAAAGGTTCCATGTAAGTCTCATTTTCATCCTGGTTAAATATGGTGTGCATAATTAATTTTCAAATATGAAAGGGCTCCAGCAAGAAAAGAAATGAAAGAAAGTTGAAGAGATAGTGAATATTTTATTAAACGTCACTCATTCAAAACTTATTAATATACATAGTCCAGGAGTAATCATCTCCTATAAAGTTAAATGCAGTAGTGCTTATTTTCCTGGCAGATTACCTGGTTTAGTGTTGAACGTAATAGTTTAATATCATCTACGGACCAAACCCAAGCTTGTCTGCCTCTCAGAGAGGCCATCACAAGGTGAAACGTCATGTCTCTATGTGTGGAGGTCAAAAGTAGTGCAAATTTGAAAGAAAGGAGACACTGTTCCTTTGTTCCTTGTTTGGTCAATACAGGAGTTTCTTTAACAGCAAAGCAGTATTAGTCACTTTTCCTCAGCCACAAGGGATTAATCTTGTCTACCTAGAGCCACCTCAGAGCCCTGACCTAACAAAAAGAGCTTCTTCAGCACTCAGTGGAGTGAAACAGACAACCATGGGGAGACTTCAACCTCCCTGTGTTAGTCATGCATCTTGTGCACAGACCAGTAAACCTTCTCCCTCTCTGCCCTCTGGCAACGAAGGATGAGTGAATAGCCTCATGTTCCCACACAGGCAAGGTACTCGTATGCAGCTGAAGTCTGGGGACACACATCCCAGCACTGGCCTTTTCCTGTTCCAGAACACCATTTCCTGTGCTTGTTTTTCAGCTGGATGTATCTGGAGACAGTGATTTCCCCATCTGCTTTCTGAAACCATGGTTCACACAGCAACTTGTTAGAGAAGAGGGAAATGGCATAATGCTCTGTCATGGTTTTGGACTTAATAGAGCTAAAGAAAACTTGGACATTTATCTTGAAGGAAATTCCATTACTTCAAAATTTCCATGTATTAAATTACAATATTAAAAATGTCTCTCCATGCTATTCTCTTTTTTTTTCTGTTTTGTTTTTTTTTTGTTTTGTTTTGTGTTGTGTTTTTTTTTTTTATAAAATTGTCAATTTTGTTAAAATATTCCATTTCAATTTCTTGAACCAAATCTACATATTCCTTTTTGGCCTTGTTCAACATTCATCTGAGCTGTCTGAATGCCACAGATGGATGTGTTGTGGTCCTTGTCTTTTCCCAAAGGAACCAGGCTACTTTGTCAGACCAAATCTTCCAGATATTTAGATTCAAATATGAGCTAATAGGAAATATACCTCTCTACATCATAAAATTAGGACTTTAAAAAACTGTTTTCCTTTCAAAAAATTAGCAGGGAAATCCTGGCTAGTTCTATAACTTAACTTGTGAGCAATGTGATTCATAGTTAGAGAACGCTTTGAAGATGTAAAGTGTTATGTAAATGCAAAGAAATTATTGTTATTATAATTAGAATATTATTAACTACAGGAGGAGAGAAGATTAAACAACTGGGCTTCCTTACAAAATCCGTTCAAATGAACTACGGCTGAGGACATTTATTAAATGCAGTGCCATTCCACTGCAAAAGAAACATCCTTGCTCCTGCATGCAGCTTTCTGATCTTAGTGTGCATCTTTACTCTTTAAGCATGAATCAGATATAAGCAAGAAGCCTAGCATAAGGATTAAAAACGAGTGTAGTAGCAGAAGCACTATAGCATTCTTGCTGTCAAGAAGAGACTGCTTGTATTCTCAATTACCCAATCGTGACTGGCCACCAACTTTCTAGATACATAATCCAAAAGATTTTGAGCTTCTCAGTGTAGCTGAAAGCAACATCCTGGTTACGCTATAACTCTGCATGTTGAATTTTCCCTGTGTTATTTCTTATCATTTGACACTGTGGGCATCAACTTCAGTTTTTCAAGAATTCCCTCCTCCTTTGCTTTTCTGAATATTCAATCTTTTAAGAGGTACCACTGGTTGCTATGATTATTCTTTACTAATTTTATTTGCTGTAGTATCTAGAAGCTCTATCCAAGCTCAGAATGCTCCAGTGCTATGTGCTGGTCGGCTTTTATTTAGCACTTCCCCAAAGCCCAGATTAATAATTATCTTCCAGATTGCAAGAAAACTGATCTTTATTACCTTGCTAAAATAAGGCTTCAATTTCAAATAAGGGGAAGCAGCAATATCTAATTCCTTTGCAAGCACTGTCAGCCTACCTATTATGGACTCCATAACCTCAGCTGTTAACCACAGCTATACAAAGTTCCTTGCTGGAGTAGGGTTTTCTTCTCGATCTCTGGACACAGATGCCAGAAGAAGGCAACTCCACCAAAATGGGCGTGCTGGAAAATACTTCACTGGCTCCCGCTATTCCCAATTTACCCCAAAATGCACTGCTGTGCAAGACGGAAAGCAGGAGGGTGAAGAAGGCAGCCTAAAAAGCTATTCCATTTTGTGCAGACAACTGTGACTGCATGAAATATGGCCCCTGTGGTAGTCAATGGCAGCCTTGACGTTGACTTCAATGGGCTATGATTTCGCCACAGATGCTTATTGTGTCATATAGCCCAGACGCTCATTGTCTGTGGCTGATGGACAGAGATCCAGGCTGGGTGTGGTGGGCCCAAAGGAGACAAAACTGGAACACAGTGTGCCCGATGGCTGGCTTTTCCTTTAGTAAGTGTGCTTTTAGTTTATGACTATCTGTTGCTCCATACATCACAACAGTAACTACATCCAGGAAAGCAAACTGAGGTCTGGCGTTCTTTTGAAGCTATGTTATTTGTGTGGTAATTTAGATGGAGAGTTTCTCTACCATTTGTGGGACTGGGTAAGCTCCCATTTCATTTTTTCTCTGTCCTTACTGGCCTTTTTCTGCTCCTCTTGAAGTCAATGGTGAAGCTTGTGTTAACTTTACACACTGCACAGGCAAACTCCCATCTTCTAGACGAGCATCATACGTCAGCAATTTTGGTTCATGTCAGTCAAATAGTGTTATACAACAAATATTTGGTAGTGCCAGTAATTCCTGCTAGGGCATCTGGGTTACCACTTTGTACCTTCACATATTACTGAATCAGATCTAATGATCAAAGCATTTGTTGATCCTCCACATATTTATCTAGCATTTCTGGTGTGCTTCTCTGTAAAAAGAGGCTAACTTATTTTTGGCATACAGTAAATTTTATGTAAAATTATGGTTTTAGTATTTGGTACATTGGTCTTCTATAAAGAAAACAAATCTTCAGATGCATTATTTGTTGTCATTTGTCATTGATTGTTTGTTTCTCCAGTTCAGGAAAGTCTTCAGTTCTTTAGAATATCTTAACACATGCTAAACTCCACAGAGTCAATTGACCACAAACACTTATTTTTCTACTCTCCCAAATGGGAATGAATTTATATACAGGTTTGCTTTAAATTCAGGACTAATGAACCTTAAGTTTGGTCATCCCTTTTGCATCTTTGCCTCTCATGCAACTCTATTTCTAGTATACGTAACACCTAGGATCATCTTGGCTATATCTGAAATGATGACCCTTTGCAATAGGATGATTTCCCCCTCTCTGAAGTCAGTGTTTTTTCTCAAACATATAAGTTGATTTAAAAGATCTCTCTAGCTCGATTTACAGTGAGGATCCTGTACACACTACTATGAGCATAATGTATGATACGTTACATTAATTAGGGACAGAGAATAAAAAGCCTTCAACGACTTTTTATATATTGTAGGATGAGAACATCCTACAATTATGTGCATTCTAAAGTATATTCTATCTACAGACTTCAGAAGTTACTTATCCGCAATTGTTTTTGAAAAAAACCCCCACGATACTTGAAAAAAAAAAAATTCAGTGACACCACTGATCTCCAGGGAGCAGCTTTGAACAATTGCATTCAGTTTCCCCATATTTGTTATGTGACAGTGCCCATATCTCATCCATAATGAGAATTATCAGTTTGCACTTTCAATAATATTTTGTTAGTTGTCAGCGTAGCAGACTGTATTGGAAAGTCAGGCTAGGTCCCTTTTGCTTGAAATAGTCTCTGTATCTTTAATGACTGCCCTGCTCTAAAACCTGTGTAACTTTACTCAGATGATGCCAGTGGTTATAAGCATGCATGCCTTGGGCTTTTGACATAGTTGCTGAATTGCAGTGGAGGTATCACTGGAACATAATGAATGTGTGGAATTTCTCTAGAAATAACATTTAGTAAATGATTCTGTTGACTGGGAGTAGTGACCAAATCCAGCTTGCTCTCCTAGAGCTGTGTGGACTTTGTTGTAAAATCAATCTTAGTGTTGCCAGTAGATAAAACAGTCTGTAAAAGAAGCTAATTTCTCCAGCAAGACAATGCAATTTTTTAAGCAGTACCATGTGCAGCCATATCAGCAAGAGACTGTGCAGCCACTGGCTGTTGATAAAATGGAGAACAGTGACTCCCTTAGTCAAGGTCACAGATGATAAAGTGCCAAAGGCCCAGCAGCAGGGACAGAAGGCCTAAACATCAGATCAGGTTTTGTGTCTTTCAATAGCAAAATAATTTCAATATTTAACTTCCTTTTCTGCCAGAGCCTTCGAGGTCCACAGAGGGTAAGAAGTCACTCAAGTTGTCGTCTTCGTCAGTTTTAAATCATTCCAAGAGATGCAAATCGCTTCCTAACAGGGACCCCTCCTGAGCTTTGTTTGCATTTTGCAGAATAATAATAAGGGTTTTTTAAAGCTTTCCACTTGGCAAGGGGGCTAACGTCTTCTCTTTGTCAAGTGACTTTTGAAAGAACATGTGGTACCTTTGGAACATTAAAGTGAAAGAGATAATCACCTATTCCGCAGGGATTTTGAACCCAAGATATTGCAGAATAAAAAGAGCATCTTGAAGAGATTTGCTGATGTGAGACTATTATGAAACATCATTTTTACAGACCTTGGCTCATGTCAGGAACAGTTTCTTTACAATTACTGATCTATTCCAACAATGCTTCTGGTTTGTTTGGTAGTTTGCTGCCATTATTTTTAAACTATTCAGATTGTGCCTAGTCCTGACTGGATGTTCTTTTAGAATTCAGTTGGCATTTTTGACTAAATATGCATTTTAGGACTGTGCCAGATAAGGAGAGGCAAATATTTGTGCCATGGAAAGAAGAACACCTAATGGTATACTGAATGATATATCTGCTCTAGATTGCATTTAAATAACTGTGTGTTTAATCACAATGAGAAAATCCCAAGTGTGTACTGCTTATATTTCTTCTTAACTGAAACTGGCAGTGGAGGGAGAGGATACAATTAGCAAGAGTTTCCTTGTCTGATGGAATAACATAAAAATTCCAATAAAGAGTTTATTTTCCAGCAGCATTTATACTAATCATAATAGGCCGCTTCCAACTGCATCCCAAAGACAAGATGGTTTGCCAAGCAGATGGTGGAGAAAAGTTAGGCTGGCCAAAACCCAACAAATTCTATTTAATGGCAAATTTTGAGGTTTCAAGATCTGTTTTCATTCCAATGCAGAATGAAACCAAAACCTTCAGGAATTTTTCACACCCACGTCCACACCCACACACAAGCAATAACTCCATGGTAGTCTCTACCTTACCAATTGGGAGTCTCACCTAAGACGTGAGAAATAAAAGAAGTAGGGAGTGTTAAAGAAAAAAGGAGAAAACAATGCAAAAGCACCACAAAGAAGCAGACAGTAATGTCTCTCCCTATCCTACCCATCGTGCTGAGATTTGGTAGTATGTGATGACTTCTGCATGCGTTCTGGTCCCGTACTGTCATTTTGAGCCTGACAGTTAGTTTTCAATAACCTCGTCCAGAATTCAGTCTGTACAGATTCTAAGATATCTGGCTTCAGGACCTCGGTCTGTGATGGTATTTTACAGATATTTCAATTAAATTATAATTTTCTAAAAGTCTAAAAATTCAGTCTTTAGGGCTTGAGGACACTTCTCGGTGGCACCTTAGAGCATACTTTATGATCTGTGGTCTGCAGACTCATGGTAATCAGCAAGTCATATTTTCTAACGGTTCTGATGATGAGCATCCTTGGAGATTCAAACACAATTCTGAGAGTTGCTGGTCAATTTATGAACTATTGACTTAAAAATTTAAGTGTTAATAAGTATTTGTGCTTTCTTAACACCAGGTAAGAAAAGAATTTTCAACATAGTCTTAGAAGAATGCATCCTCTAACTAGGAAAAAAGTTTTCTTCCATTTTCCATCACCTTATCAACTCTTTCTATTTTGTGCTATGTAGGTTGTAAGTACTTTGGCATAGGGGTCATTTTTCCTTTAATCGCTATAAAATGATCAGCACAAGGTAATCCTCATTAGAGCCTAATGCCAAAACTGACACCGACTCTGTGCATATAGATTTCTTGCATGAATGAAAATAGTCAAGTGAACATCCTGATTCTCTGGGAAGTTGTATGTGTATATATATAAATATAGATATATGATTAAATATGTAGCTATTTGCATCTGCAAGCAAGTTGGACAGTTCCTGTATGTAACTGGAGATAGAGTTAGTTATACGAAAAGAAATGTAGGTACATGCATTTGTCCCTGGTGGGGAACCACACTGAGAATTTACAGAGGGAAAGGTAGGTGCTTGGGTATCTCACCTATCTCAGAAGAAAAGAGAAAAGTTTCAAAATAATCCACTGGCTCTGGGAGACTCAAAGGCCTGCTGCAAGTCAGAGGAAGAAACAGGATTTTAGAACACGCCTGTCTTCATTGAGTCAAAAGGCACCTTCTGCCTACCTATAATACAGACATCGCTGACTCTGGAGGAGGGTATCTTTCCATCTTGCTTAGGACACCAACCCTAAAATACAGTTTGCTGGCTCACCACTGTTGCCCTGTAAACTGGGAGAGCAGAGGGATGGGGGAAGGTGAACGAGAGAGCTTTGGCTGAGCAGAATCAAGGGGGCGAAAAATTAATTGAATCAAGTAGCTGACCAGCTGTCTTCACAGAATCTTGGCTTCTGATGGCCCTGGTAGAGTTAGGACGCTGCAGTGCTCTACAAAACACTCCCTCATCTCAGTTTTGAAAGGCTTCATTGCACCTTATCACATCAAAGCAAAGCATCTGCATGTTTCAGTTGTGGGGCATCATGTGTCTGGCTCCCCTCTGGCTCTCGCTAATCCCCTGGATTATCACAGCTCTCTAAGCGGCTCTTAAAAACCCTGTGAAAATAGGACTCCAAGTGGGTGTGTGAGAAGCAGGGACTGAAGCAATAACGCTGCCTGCACCTATGGAATTCATATAATCACAGCCTATGTTACCCAAAAAAGGTGTTGAAAAGTCTGATTTTGCACCAGCTGATCCCAAACAATATTGGTTCTCAGTGAGACAAAAAAAGATCGAGTCTGGTGCATTTATTTGCTGTGGCACATCCAAACGGCTGCTACAAGTTATAGCTCGTGCTGAGCACACCCATGCATTACTCCTGAATGATCTTCCATCACTCAATTTTTTTTCTCTCTTTTCCAAGGTTTCTGTCAGCACGTGAGGGAGTTCTGCAAGGTGATGCACCAGAGGCCTGCTGTGGTTCACTCAGGGTGGGCTTGGCACCATTGGGAGGGGAACCGGGAAGCCTTTGCCATGGAGGTGGCATCTGACTACTCTTTATTGTGGGTGGCTGTCCCTTCAGATCTCTAGGGACAAGATGGTCTCAGGGCTGCTATCCAAGAAGCTCCGTTGTGAAAATCAGGACTCCAGCCTGTACCGTCAGTCCAGCACCTTTCATAAGCCTCAAATCCACTTCAGAGGAAAGGAGTCAAGTAATGAACACAGAAGGCGAAGGTTTCAGTGTGTGAAGGAGACAAGAAGTTTATGCAGACAGCATGACTTTTCCCCTGTCTTAGCTCTGTTGGCTGCTCATTCCCAAAGGAAAATGTAATAATCCCCATGAAAGTCATGGTACAGAGAACTAAACAATAGTAAAACCTAAAATCTTCAGTAGTTCATGAGATTATTTTTCCCTTTTCTCTCATTTAAAAAAAAAAATTATGCATGTCTGACATTGACATAAAGTCTGGAGAACTGACCCGTAAAGTAATTAGAAGAGGAATTCACCCTCTTCTCTGCCCCCCTCCCCAACCTTTCCCATCTCAAAGCCAGATCAGATGAAAGGCAAGCTCTGTTTACTTCCTGATCTGTCTAATTTCAGTAACAAGGACCATCCCGACTTCATCTTCCTGCAGCTGCTAGAAGTGAAACTCAAGAGGCTGCCCCAGGCACTGCAGCACCTTCTCAGAACTGCTTGACCTTAATGGATTAGCTTTTCCCTGAGCAGGTGGCAATTTAACAAGAGGAGACAAACTTTTTACACTTAGGAGACCTCTGGTGAATGGCATCAAATATCAGAAGGTTGAAACAGAGCAGAGACTTATGATGCCTTCCCACCTTAACCCTGTGCCACCTTAACACCCTTGCTATGCACATAAGTTACAGCTTTCCAGTTAGGTTCCTAAGTCCATTTATTAAGGAATCAAAGTAAAAATGGCCTTATATTCTTAACATGCCATACCCTCACAAATCCTGTTGAATTAAAGGAGAGCAATTGGTGCTTTGATTTCAGTCTGCTTGCGTCTGAGTGTCTGAATAGGGCGTTAGGAGTATTACTTTAGACTCTTCATTTTGCAAGTATGTGCCACAGTAAATGCACCATAGTAAAAGCATCAGTAATATCTTTTTTGCTTATGAAGATTTAATTCTACCCAATAATTCACAATTTAAACTGGCAGTGCCAAATGCATTGTACTGTATGCTTTCAGTAGGTAGAACAGCAGAACAAATTGCTGGTTTATTAAAAGAAAAAGGTATTGTTTGTTGATTCCTCTTACACACATCAGCCCTAGCAACTGACCAGGTTCTACTTTGTTCTTGTGTGTTTTCCACTGTCTACTATGTTCTGTTTGTTTAAGGATTTATCATAATAATTACAAGTCATAACTGTCAAACAGATGTCCAAGATCTGATAGCCAGGTGTCAGATACCATATAAAAACCTCAAGATACCTCTATTTAGGCTTCTTTATGCTAGGTCTGCATCTCCAGAGGAGCTCAGCACCTGCAGTTCCCACCATGATGACTTACAAGATCAGATTGTGTATGTTTTCAAACAGAACAGTGCTGTGTATGACTTGGTTTTCCAATCAGCAGCTAAGAAATATGAGTTTGGTTTTTACCAAAATATGAAGGAACATTTCAAGGAGACAGGCAAGATGGTAAAAAAAGAGCAAGTGAAATACGGTGATAAAATATTTTATTGCTTATAAGTAGACCTGCTGCCTTCTCAATAGTTTGTTCTTGCGAAAAATCTGTAGGAATATTATGTAAATATGCATATAACTATGCATATATATTTATTTTTCTATATGCATTTGTGTATAATGTTACATATATATACACGTGTGTAGGTGTGTGTGTGTGCATATACATAATTCACATATAGTGCTACCAGATATTTATTTACCAGGTATTTATTTCTGGGCTTCAGTAGTTTATATATCTCTTTATCAATGGAATATGTTCTGTGTATTTTAATGTTGTCATGTCAAATTATTTCAGTGGAAAGTAATGACATAGTTACCCTGTATTCACTTAAAACCTGCAGTCATTCAAGATCAAGGATGTTATCCCTATAAGAAAATAATGTCCTGAGAAGCATTGCTTCTGGGAACACATTCATGTGTTTGTCCAGTGACATCCAACTTTTCTGAACATATCTGGCTCTGTATTGTCCTGTCCTTAAAGAGCTGTATAGCCATATACCATTCATGAATATTAAAAGCACAGTTATACTTTTCACCCCAGTGTAGTTCATCTGTCTTTCCAGATAAATATGTCAGCTATTTCAACTGAAACTGTCTCCCTGACTAGTACCTCACGTACTCATACAGTATTTGCATGGCTTTCTGAATAAATCAAAACTGTAAAGCTGCATGTCCTACATGCACATCTCTGAAGTTTTTTTAGCAAGGGTGAATTTCCCAGGGCCTGCACAAGGCACGAGTGGAAGCAAGTGGCAGAAAGAAAGATCAGCAAAGATGAGATCACTGGATTTCTCCCCCAGTTCGGTGGGGGCACCTTAGTCAGCACTTGCTGATACTGTGGCTGCCCTGGTTTTGTGGGCACATTAAAAAATCTGCCATCCTCTACTGGAGGAAAGCTACTGTGGAGCTTAGTAATAGAGGCCAGTGGGTTTCAGCAAATGGCTTGTTTTCCCTCTCTGCACAGTGGATAGATGCTTGAGGGCTCCATGCCCTCAGAGACTTCCTTTGTGGACAACCCAATTAGTGCATCTGCTGCCCAATGTACTCTGATTCTTCTCCAGCAATAGATAGTAAAGCTACTACATAGCACAGAATACCACAGCTACTGCATGTTGGAAGGGAGGGTAACAAAGGAAAAAACAACTCCTCACACACATGCTCAAACAGCAAAGAAACAACATGTTTTCTCTTTCAAAATAAAGAGAAATTCAAAATATTGCTTTCCCTGAGACCAGCCAAATTTGCAACCAAGCAGTGGTTTTCTATAAAATGGGCAAGTTTCAAAATTATGCACGGTGTAACAAAGTAGCAAACACCAAGGTGGTTTGTCTTGAGTCACCCTGAATAGTAACCAAAAATAATCCTTTGAAATTACCCTGGAATAAAATAGTCTTTCAGGAAAATAAGGAAATATACATAATATAGATGCGGTTTCAGAATAATTTTACCCATAACTTTCATCTGCACCTGTGAAACTGGACAAATCTCAGTTATGCCAGACGAAGAAGCAACATGAGTGTTTAACTTCTAATCAGTCTGTTTCCTTCTATCTTCCAAAATGTAAAATCAGTCAAATCCTCATGCCTTGAGGATTTTCAAGGGCTGATCCCCAAGACATATATGATGTGAACAAGTAATTTATTTTTATTAATTTTAAACATCCAGCGATTAGAAAGAGGGAGAGATTACATGAGTGTAGCAAAGGCAAAAGCGTTCAATCTAATAGGCAGCACATATCTTTTGACTGCATCAGAAATCTCATTTCTGTTCTTGCAAGATGGACTTAGGGAAATCCTGGAGATTTTTGATACTCCCTTAGGTTTCAGGGTCTACAAACTAATTAATGGATGGCATCATCTCTACAATACAATAGGTAGATTTTTTATTTGTGGTGGCAGATATAATAATGATAGTTTCTTTCATTAACTTTTAGTAATAATCTTTATTTAATAATTAATACAAGTATAATTTAATACAGTACAAATTAAAAGTATTCTTCATTCCTCTGTAATGTTTCAGAAGGCCTTGTCAGAGGACAAACAGTAGTAACTGCTTACAAAACACATACATTAGTCAGATTATTTGTAGATATTTGCTTTGCAATACCGAAGGGCCTGAGCCTGCCACAGTTTACAACACAGTTTACTATTCTGAGTAATAAACTTTTGATTTGTCAAAAGAAACGAGTCAGATTTAGCCTGTACCCTTGCATAGTACAGCCTAAAACATGTGCAATTATTTTTATTTGAACACTGAACCTCATGCTAACTGTTGTTCAGATTTCACCTAGCAATCCTTCAACAGTCACCATTTAAATTATGGTATCAGTCTAACAGAATAAAATAATATCTCAATCTTCCATAGTTAGATAAACAGTAAGACTTTTCCTACGAAGAGCTACACAGACACTTCCCACCAGCAAAATCTCCGTCGACTAACACGTCACTTTATTAACTGTGGCAGATGTATCCCCCGAGTATCTCCACCGTGATACTACATTGACACGTCACAGTCTTGTGGTATTTACATTAGCACTGCAGATAACTCATTCTTCTGCTGTGAGACTGCTGCATCTTTCAGAGGTCATCCCTGGGCCAAAATGAGGCTTCCACCTTCAACCAAAGCCTCCAGTTAAGCCAAAAGCCTGTGACAATAAACAGCAAAGCTGTTCTGACGTGATCCGTTAATAAGGCCTATATACCTTTCCTTAAACTATGGTTTGGTACTTAACTCATCTCCCAAAATCTTCATGTAATAGCAGTTGTGCTTTCCCAGTTTTTTATGATTTTGGTAGAGGAAGGATAGAATAATTTAATATCACCAGATCTTAGCACAAAGGAAATTAAACATTGTTGTACATTCATTCCAGAAGTTAAAAGGGAAGATATTAGTACTTTTGCAGTCTTAATTTAAAATTCTCATTGTTCTGTCTTATAAAGTAGTCTCAAGAATATGGTGTATGACTACATGTATAATATTAGGATAGGTCTTCCACTGCAAGTGAGTACTTGCTGTCTTTAAAAGGGCTAATTATTAGGGTGCGTGTATACCAGAATATTTGTTTTTCCACGTAACCATTGGAGACCATGGCATTTTCAGTTCAGATGCTTCCTACCCACAGATAGTATCTTAGTTTTGGCTGTCTTTTCAGTTTAAAAACAGGAAAGGAGTGGCAAAGAACACTGAATTTTTACTAAAACAGTAACAGCTTTTCGTCTTCCTTACTCAACGGTTGCAAAAGACTGAAATATTAAAGAAATATAGGAAAAAGATGAAGAATGTCTAGCAGGAAAAGAAAAAAATAAAAGAAAAAGCTTCTAGCTGTCCCCTTAACAGGTGTTCTGTTTCCTAGCTTCAGACCCAAATCTGCAAGTGGTCACCGAGATGCAGATTTGGTATGAGAATACAGGACCATTAGCTGTAAGACCATTTATCGATGGGTGTAACTCCTCAGGCCCTTTGGATTCCAGCCCACAGGTCTTCCACAGTTCTTACCCTTCTGTAACTCTTGCTGTTTGGAGCAAAGCAGAAAATGTCAGAAAAGACCGGGAGCCCATTTTAAAGAAGTATCAATTCTGAAATGGAAAAGAGATTCGTTATTACGGGGAATTTTTTTCAGGACGCTTGACTGCATTGTGTAAACTTAAATGCTGCAAAATCAGCTGCTAAAATAACTGTCTGTGGGGAAAAGGCCTGACTCGGGGGAAAAATTAGAGAGTGGGTAAAAGCTTTGTGAAAGAAACCTTTTTCCTCACCTTGGGAAAGATGCTTATTGTGACATGAGCTGGTGTTTGGAGCTCCTGCATGTTGCAGTGTATTTGCACACCTGCCCTGTTGAAGAAAAAAAAAAAGTCATTGGTCCCAGGCCTAATGAAGTTAGGAAAATACCTCCTTTGACTACTGTGGATGCAATTGCAGGGCTTCTATGACTTATGGACCATGATGAACAAACTTGTGAATGCAATTCTGTGAGCTTAACACCAAAAAATTTAATCCTAGAGATCTTTACTTACGTCTGCAAGAATCTGACTGTTTTTCTAAGGGACTAGCTCTTCAGATGTTGCAAAAGACACCTAGTTGAATTTCAGAACTAGAGATTTTACAAAACTTGATTATTTGATATTTCTCCAAAGTAAACGCAAACATGAAAGGACTTGTTATTGGTGTGTGTATGAGACCTTAAAATATGACATCTAAAAATACTGTCTTCTATAAACCCTGGAACATTTTTGGTTGCCTGACATGTTTAGAGATACAATACTCACCTGTGGGGTTTTTTTTATTGTTATTTTATTCTGCTGTTTATGGAAAACATTGAAATAACTTTGTGACTCCCAAAATTCCCTTCAAACTTCCAATTGACTGTAATATGCTGCTTTACTTCCTAACCTAAACTACCATATAATGGCATGCCATGCTCTGTTGAACAGCTGCTGAACTTGTCCTTGTCTCTGTGTACTGATAGATGTCGGTGTTCTGTACTAGATCTGTCCAGCAGGGTACTGATCACATCCTCACATGAAGACATAGGGATCACATTTCTCATTGCCAGAACTTCAGCTGGGAAGTTTATACTGCCTAAAGATCTGGTTTTATTTATGGCATCTTGCATTTTATTTGGAAAGCTTTTGGGGGAAAAAAAAATCACAGAGAACCCGTCACTGTGCCAATGGACCGAAACACCTTTAAGACTCTTTTTCCCCCTCTTTTTAAAATAATTTCTCTGTTGATTTAAATTCAACCTGTCTAAGGCTTCTGAGCACACAGTGAAACTTCTTTTAAAGAGATTTTTCTTGCCTTGGGTTTCTCAAACTCT
Source organism: Phalacrocorax aristotelis (assembly GCF_949628215.1). Classification (NCBI taxonomy): domain Eukaryota; kingdom Metazoa; phylum Chordata; class Aves; order Suliformes; family Phalacrocoracidae; genus Phalacrocorax; species Phalacrocorax aristotelis. Next base: position 72,523,802 of record NC_134277.1, read on the forward strand.
CCGCTCCATCTCTGACTCATTCCACGTGGGAGTATTTGCAAAATTCTTTGGCTCACCCAGTCTTTGATTGACATCACCATTGTTTCCTTGCTATTTTTATCCACCTTGTCAGGGCTAGTAAGTACAGTGCAGAGTGTCGATTCCGAGTCAATTCTTCATCGATGTTATGCAGCTTGAAGGTTTTAGTGATGTCTTTAAAGCTGCTTAGTTGATATTTATGTAGAAGCTTATATAAATGCTGTTTGCATTAGGACTGGTAAATCTGAAAGATTTCTGTTCCTCATTCTTTGCCACCTCACAAGCAGTAAGGTGCTTTGCAGAATTTCAGCCAGTGCCTACATGTCATTTATACTTATTTTTGTATTGGTATTCTCATGATTCGTAATAGAAGAGGGAGGGTGGCAGGGAATTTGTGAGAAAAGAAAAAGATGAAATAATAAAACTGTACCTTGCCACAGTTTTCATATACAACCTTCGGCAAATCACTCGGTCTTTCCATCCCTGCAATCCATGTCTGTAGCTGGAGATTCAGCACGCATTTCTCTGACTTGCAGAGCTCGGTTCCTGACTGATGTAGAGGTGGAACAAGAGCAAAGTTCAAACAAATCCTGAGGGAGAACCTGAAAAGTGGGGTTAACCTCTATTCTGTTGCTGTCATCAAAAAGGGACCTGTAAATATATAGGTTACTATTATGTTTAATTAACTCTTGAAGGCTCCAGGCACTATGGCCCAAATCCAGCTTCCACCTCTGCAGGCTTTGAAGTGCTGGAGGAAGCGTGTCCTATGGCAGCATAATCAATTTATTCTCATAAGGTGAGAGGACTTTAATGAAGGAAGGGATGATCAATGGATGTCTGCCAGCATGCTTGGCTTTGTTTCACAAATGTTCTCATTGCTGGCATTAAACCAAGCCAAAGGATCCACTTATCCACCCAAATGCTCCTTACTCATGGTGGGAGGTAGAAGATGGTAGAATGAGCAGCAAAGATCGCATTTCCTCAGTTTTCTATTCCACCAAGTTATCTCACATTCCATTTCCTAGTGTACAGGAAACATACACCTTGTTTTGTTGGGACACTGAATTCTCTTTGTTGTCTGTTCTACCTCCAAACCTACTTGCATTCTGGTCCCTGTACAGCCTTGAAAGTAGTTTCAGGATTTTGCCCAAAGAACAGAGCTACTATCAGAGCCTGTGGGATCTTATGCATGGACTAGCCTAAAACAGCTCAGCAACCGCTTGCTGAAATTCCTGCTTGGACAGCTGGTCAGTGTGGTCAGATAGCCTCAATCAGCTGCTGATTGCTACTTCAGCTCTATTCCCTGCTCATATGTGGAGGACTTCCTATTAGACAGTTTTATGTTCTTGGCACGAGAACCAAATGCTGGAGCAAATCTCTTCCAACCGATCATACTACACATAACAACTTCCGCTCCCTGATTACTGAGGAAATTATTAGAAGAAGAAAGTGTGTAGATCTTTCATCGTGCCTGCCTTAACTTAAGGGAGGTCAAGAATGGTAAGGGGAAGAGAGGTTTGAGCAGTCATTTACCTTTCTTAAAAGCTCTTATTCCACTGTTTTCTCTATCTCGCTTATTGTCTGCTACCTAATTACTTCCATATCAAGTCCTTTAACTCAGCATGCAACCTCCCGCAGGCTTTTAAAACTTCGTACAAGTCTGCATCTGGAAGCTGCAGTCGTGAGACCTTGTTTTCTCCTTTCACGAACATGGAGTATGTCACTTTCAAAAACAGACGCATTACTGCTAAGACTTTCATCCAACTGGATATATTCTACCCTTGCCCCCCTGATGTTAATGAAACTGCACAGCGAGCTCAGGTTCACCATAAACACGAGTCTCTTCTGAAGCTGGTCCCTAATGTGTTTGTTTGTGATCCTCATTAAAACATTTGAAACTACAATAACCAGAAAGGGTTTAGCTAATTTCAGGTGCTTATTATTGTGACTTTGGCATTTGTAATGTATGAGGTGGTAATCAGGTTAAAAAATATTGTTTGAAAGTAGAATGGTTAGAATGAAGAAACCCCTCAACAAAAGCATTGAAAATGCCTTACTCATACCTGCAGTACAACATGGTGATTCTGTTCTTTGGAACAGATTTCTGCAGCAGAGAAATATAAGTTTCAGTTACTCTATTTTAATTCATACAGAAGAATTAATTAGTTAGAAAAATGTATGGACAGTGGGACTTTCTGTTACTGTGGAAATTAGAAAGGCCCTTAACCTGCACATAATGGGAAAAAAATATCTCTGACGAGGACTCAGTCTCTTACGTGGTGCTGAATTTAGACATCCTAATAGTGAAATAAGCAAATATGGAAACAGTTATAATCAGTGCTTAGTTCTAATAGAGTTAATAAGACCATTTACTGGGCCAAACAAATAGGGCTTAGAACCATACTGGAAAATATATTTCTCTTCAGCTTCCAGTGCCTTTGACTTCAACTTGGAGGCAAAGGCTGTTTCCTGAGGGCTCTTTAATGTATCAGAGCCTAATCTTGTATGTGCAGTTTTGAGCTCAGTATTCAATTTGGGCAACACCAGGAGATCTAATATTTGGAGGTAAAAACAATCTTTATACGTGCCAATCAAGTAGTTTGATAGCTAAATGCCAACAACTGTACTTGTAACTGATGACACCTACATTCCTTCAGGCTAAGACTGACAGATCAAGCCTTTAGGCTACGATTTGCAAAAGCTTAGGGATTTATACGCATAATTCCCAGTAACAGAAAAGTAAACTAGGCACCCAGATTTATCCTATAGTAAACTTCAAAGACACTAGGTCTTCCCAAAGTCCACCCAATCTCTTCCTCACTCTACCAGTGCAGAGAATGAGTGGACACCTTTAGGAAACAATTCCTCTGAGAAAATGAGCATTTTAACTAGACAGTGTGCTTAGATGAATGAACTGGGCTGGCCAGTGAAAGATGTAAAAGTTGTTCTCTGATCTTTAAGTAAGGAAAAAGCCTAATCCTGAGGAAGAAGTGAGTGGATAAGGCTGATGGAGCTCGTTCCAACTCCCACATACAAGTTAAGTACGATGATCTGCCTCACGGCCCTAGAGGACTTCCAGTAGTTTCAGGGAGAATGTATCTTCTGTTCCTTTTCTCCACAGCAAAGTTTTCCAATAGCATGGATAATGCTCTATCAATGAGGGTTTTTTTCTGACTATTTGCTATTGCAATATTCCATTTTATTTCATATTTTCTCTGCCATGTAATTTGGGCCTTGTACACAGTGTTAATACATGCAATAATTATAATTCTCCTTGACTGCATCATATTTAAAGGTGTAAGCTTCTCAATCCATCTCCTTGAGGCAGATTACCCAGGAGACAACCCGCACATTACAGATGGAGCTGCTCTGATCCCATTAACTGAACAGTGAGGAGAGCATTTGAATCACAGACTCCAGAGCCTAGTGAAACCCTGATCTCATTAAAAGCAAAGCTGGCAAGACTGTACCATTGGGGTGCCACTTTGGGTGTACCTGTGAACTTAGGACTACATCCAAGGGGTAAGTGTTGAGTGGAGATGGGACTGAGACATTGGGATGAGGTCCCTCACACCATATCCACCTGTGTCTGTGAACTTCTGATCGTTCCTACCAGACACCTCTCAGCAATTCCTGAAGGCGCCAGGGGGCTCAAACCACCAAAGTGAGGCACAGAAGGAAAATAAAAGAGCAGACATCTTAAAACCAAGTGGATTAATTAAATAATCTATATATTTACCAGTGATAATTCTACAGCAAAAAGCCTCTGGGGTTAGACATTTTATAGGGATTTTAATTCCTTAATTTGGAAGGTTTGGAGCCCTGAGGATTGTTACTCTTTTTGTTTTTTAAGTGATTTTGTGGAATTGTCATGGTGCAGGCTTTGTCTTTTGGGCTATTTGCTGTCAATACAAACATCTGTCAAGGACAAGCTGTAAGACAGTCCCACTGCCGTATTACATTATGTAGTTCATTGAATTTTGTAGTGCTTAATGGTCTAGAGGTACACACACTGATCTGGAGAATTAGGAAATCTGGATTATACTTGCTGCTTTACCAACAACTAAGATAAGAGACTTGTTTGCTAAACTTCGCAATTTGTTGTGCGATCTACTGCTATGCGGAAAAACACTGTGTGCAAGAATTAAGTACCGAGTATTAGGAGGGTCATGTATTAAGTCTGGATATGGGTCAATACGTTTCACTTATACATTGAGTTACACTAATTCTGAAGATAAACAGAAAAATAAAACCAATATAGATCTCTCTTACCCTTCCCCTCCCTTCTTCTTTGTCCCAAATCATCTCTTAAAAAAAAAAAACTCCTGCCCCAAATTTTACACCCTTACCATTGGGAAACACAAGCTCAAATATATTTTCCTTTTCCCTTTCCATTTCTTTTCCCATTTACAACCCCCCTTCTCCCCCCTTTTTTTACTCTACATGTGAGAAATGAGGGTCTAATATCCTACTTGACTGGCAGACTCTTCCAAGCATAGCTTACTGGAATTGAAACATAATGAGAACAGATGCAGAGGCATAAATGTCCTCATTCTCTTGCAAGGAACACTGAAAGGTTCAAGATGAAAATATCAGTGAATTAGCTGTTTCAGTAGATGTCTAAGCTGTGTTCAAAGACCAGATTGACATTTTTGTATGGAAAAAAATGGCAGCAAGGTTAAAGACTGTCCTATTGCAAGTGTATCTATCTTGAGCCTGAGGAAGTTCAGGTTTTCCTTATTATGATATCCCTGCTAGTTGTCCTCTCAAATGGGGTTTGAGGCTCCCAGCACAACAGAGAGAAATCACAAATCCTACAGAAAAAAACCCACCCAGTTTTCTATTCCTTTTCTTTTTTTTGGATAAAAATGCAGAGATCTTTCAATACCAAAAGGGAGCAGGGACACAGCATTATCTTTTGCTTTTGGGCACCTTTAGGGAAGGAAGAAAACAAATGCAAACTAAATGCCTAAACTAAATGAGAGTTAAACTTACCTTAGGGAAAAAGGGATTCAGAAGCTAGAAACAGTATTTGCTCTAAGCAGTCACGTGCTACCAATAAGATTGTTTTGTCCTAGCCTCCCATAAGTCCTCTGTCCTTGAGTGCTCTCACAGGAGGGAAGGAGAAGAAATCAGACAAATAAGTAATATCTCCTGCCATTTAAGTCAGAAAACTTTTGCACAACCAAGGTGAGGTGAAAGCACTGTTTAGAAAGCTTGCAATGTCATGTTGCTGTGAAGGGGAGTATCTGTTTGATTTATCTGTACTAAGTTATCATATATTCATGTAAGAATAGGTCAGATGGGCTCTGGGTGGGTGGCTCCTTTCTGGAGCGAGCTGTTGAGCCTGCTCAGCACAGCAGGACAGCCACGGGGCAGATGGGAGCTGGCTGCCTCAGAGGTGTTGGGAAGGCTTTCCCAGGAGATTGGGCAGGTTTAGCTGCTGGACAGTGAGTCACTGCAACCCAAACACAGAAACTGCAAGGACAGAGTGGGCAAGACAAGAGTTGGAGTTAAACCATTTCTGCGGGTTTTTTTGTTTCCTTGCTTGTTTTTTGTTTTTGTTTTCAGTCTTGTTTTTGTTTTTCAATCTGTTATCTGTTTAGCATATGTGTTTTTAAAAGCTGCTAGTTTTTATTCAAATGAAGTTCTGATTTTTTTTTCTGTCTTTTTCAAGTATCTCATTCAAAGAATAGGCAGAGCAACCTCAGCTGCAGCTAAATGGTATTCCTCTCACAGTAGCACTTTCCTGGAAATAGGTAGTTACTTTTTCCTTAAAAATATACTCTCCTTTGGCAGGAACAACAGAGTATTAGTGTACAATGAAGGTGAGAGCTAACAAACACTGCAGAACATGTAAGTATGCCTGCATACTTTAAAAATACCTGCTATTCGCTTAAATCCAGTTCATTGCAGGGGGGGAAATTATTCTTATGGAGGAGTATTTTGAAAAAGACAGGGATAAGTCATTGCTCACAGCAATGTTTCAGCCTTTATCCAGAGAGTCAATGTGTGTGGGAGAGATCTGAGGCAAAGAAAACATCTCAAATTTCCCTCTACTTTGGTTGCAAAATTTTAGAAAGAGGCTGCCTAGATCCACCCTTAGCACGTCAGGAGCCCTGGGATGTCTGTATCTGCATAATGGGTTGTTTTATTAATTTTTCTCAGGGAAGTACTACAGAGCTGGATGAGGACGATATATTACACTGCTCCTTCTCATATGCCGGGCAGCCTCTCAGTTTAGAGACAGTCCCAGCGTCTTCCCTGAGGTCTTCAGAGGCCACAGAGCAGAGCTGCTGCAGAGCTGACACCTTCTGTGCGTGGCAGGGTTGAGTTTTGTGGAAAGAGGCTACTTCCCTTTATGCAGCAGAATGGACAATGCAGGCCAATAATAACATGCATCCATTGTACAGCATGAAAGAGGCTTCTCTGCAAAGAGTATTGTTTGTTTTCCTTTGTGTCTTCTCAGCTGCCAAAGGCAGACTTCTTCTGCCCCTGCTCTCTCATCACCAGCTCCCACTCAGTATGCCTTCTTAGCACGCTCTGTGATGGTGACACACACTCCATTGAACCCTGCTGGAGTCTGAAATTCCCCAGCGTGAGACAAATAAACAGCCTTTTTTTTTCCTTTTTTGTCTAACTTCCCAAACTGACATGCTGTAAAATAAAATAAACAAGAATTTTGAAACCTACGTTGATCAACACTGGTGTGGTATGCAGAAAATATGTTGTGAAACAAATGCTTTGAATTAGGACAAATGCAAAGGCTTAGGGCTGATTAATAGCTACTGCAGTCAAAGACTTCTGAGATTTTTTTTTTTAGTGCTGTGGGCCAGGATAGAATTTCAAACATATTAATTGGCAATAGTGTGTGCATGTTTGTTGCTGAACCACTAAGCAAAGGAAAGTAAGTGCTAGAACAAGCCAAGAAATACTTTTGGATACTCTGTCACAAAGAAATCAAAGCAAGAGTACTACTGTCAGCCTCTGGATTAATTGGTCTGTAGGAGTGGGTAAGTTTGAAGATAGGGAGGAATGAAAGACTGATAGGCTAATGATAGATTTCACTTGCTAGTCATGCACCAATATTTGATTGATGGATTGATTCAGTCTGACTGATGAAAAGCTCTATCAGTCTTATGCTGCATCAAGATACAAACTTGTCCAATCAGGTAAAAATGTTCATCTGCACAAAATAATCAACCTAGAGGTGTATGGATACTATCTCTACAACAGCTGGGAGAATCCCTCACTGTACAAATAGTAATTTCCTCTTTGAGGCAGAGAATTTTTGTATATATATTTGAGAAACACAGATTTTTTTAAATCAAACTATCCATTAGGAATGGGCTGGACAGCTACCCTTTCTACCTCCTTCTTGGACTGGAAAACCACATGATGAAGACAGAGACAACAATAGAAAGTTTTTGAGCCTCTATTATCATCTCTTCACACAAAGCTACTTGTAGGTGAGGAATTGGCTGCCACCCAGAAAAATAACCTGCCCTAATGAGCTGGTAACTAAGTAACTGACTATCTGACAAAGAAATCTGCCGATTACGAAGGAAAAGGTCTCCTGTCACCTCACTTATTGAGAAGTACTCAGCTACCACAATGGCTGCAGGAGTAAGATGGGATGCCAGGTGGTTAAGGAAAATCCATACAGGTCTATATGTAAGGGGAAAGGCAAGATCCTAAAAGCTTTAAAAGATCCAGATGAATGTTCAAGAATGGGGAGAAAACTCAGGTAAGTGCATATGCTTATTTCAGTATTTCCTTTGGCTCCATTTGTTTTCTCCTGAAGTATGGGCTAATAGCATAAAAGTTCTTTGAGAAGCTGTTTTGTTACACACGTCACAGTATCTATGAAGACATGAACTCTAAACCAGAGCCATTACAAAGCTGGTGAAAAATTATAAGATTAAGCAACTGGGTTACAGTGAGGGAGCAGCACTGATCCCACTTCCTCACTTTACTTTGTATGTGCCAAAAGACTGGGGCCAAACAGCCCAAATTGAAAGAGTACTGAAACATGTTCCAGTCAAGAGAAGAGCATGATTGTCCAATATGGTGAGACCCACCACTATGGACTTAGAAGTGTTTGCCAAGGGACAGTTATTAGGCCCCTTGTTTCCCTAATGTTGACACCACCAGGGAGTCTCTCCATCTGATTTTTCTCCAGTGTGGAGCAGAAGCAGATATTTAGATGTCCTCTGGAATTTCCTGACCTCTAATTCAGGGCAAGAGATCCATGCTGGGGAGGGAAAAATATGCCTGTGAAACTGCTCTGCAAGGCTGTCATGGCTGGAGAAATATCTTCAGTTCTGCCCACATGGTGCTGCTCGGTCTGGGAAGCTCTCTAACTGTCCACAGCTGTAAAAATCGTATCTTTTGTCTCCCCCGGTAGAAGAGAGTCCAGGAACAAAGCTACTGCCTGTTTCAAACCAAGGGTAGTGAGAGAGGCAGAAGTTAGTAAAGATACATCCAGAAATTGTATTGTTAAAGCTCCATCTCCTGGAGTCATGCGATTATGCAAAACATTCATGGTTTATTCTTTTAACACATCTACTTACCATGGTTGAAGAGACAAGTTGGAAGTGGGAACAGAAGGCTGTAAAGCACAAGGCAAGCAAAGGGAACCCTGGATTCATTGGCTCGTTGTTTTTCAGTCATGTGATTTGGGTAAGAGGGTAGATAGTTCAGGAATGCTTTTCTTCTGCAGTAGTGAGAGTTTCCTCTAGAGACTTCTGTAGCAAGCACTAGCAGCAACTGTGATGATGTCTACAGTTCCCTTGCTACTGTGATACCATTTTGCTTCATACCAACACTGTGTGAATGATTAGGATGTTCGGAGATGTTCCAAAGCCAGCAGAGTGCTATGGCACAAGACCAAATTGTACCACATGAAACTGTTTCAAGTGCTGAGCAACTACTGCCTGAGAATCCTCCTCGTCACTTCTGGTCCCTTCTGAAAACCAGAAGTCAAGGCCTTGTAAACCAAAACATGCTCCTGGAAAACCTCAGCCATGCAGCATACAAGTCCAACCCCACCAGTATGACCTTCTAACACGGGCCAGACCTTCTGGTTCTAAGTCCCAAGTGCCGCGGGTGCGTTTTGCATCAGTTAACACCACACCTGTCAGGGAAGTGGAAGACAACCTGCGATTACTCCAGAGCTTAAAAGACCACGTTGGGGCTCTGTAAGTAAGGACATCAAAGTGGTAATGAAATCATAAGCGGCACTTGAGGAAGGTACAATTTTATCATAACACCAGAGGTTTCTCGTATTCTCTGTTTTAACTGGTATGCACCACACAGCTGGCTCATGGCTGTTAGTTTCTTAAAGCTTTCCTTTATAAACAAATGACATGCTGCATTTTTTTTGTTGTGGAAACTGATTTTACTAGTTCTAATATTTTCTTTCAGGAACCTTTGGGCTGGTGCTGCAATTCCTAACTGGACTGATTTTTCCAGTAACAATTTGTAATCAAGATGCAAGAAATTTGAATCCTAATCAGTTCCACACACACACCTTTTCTCCACTGTTTTTGAAGTGTGATTGCAAATAAAATGTTTTGCTTTCTAAGCTATAAAAGCAGTTTTTAAAGTTCAAATATACTTAATCCATAAAACTAATTTATAGCTGTGCAAGTAGGAGAAACAAAGGTTACCAATTAATGGCCTGAGTTATTTAAAAATGACTGAGGTAGGCACTTTTCCTCCTGATTTTTGATGACTTTTCACATGCAAATGTTGGCCTACATTGTACATAAGCTTACAAAAAATAGACTCATGCAGATATGGAAATCCTTGCCCAGTACTGTAAAGAGAAATATAATGTTTACTCTGACTAAACTGTAATGCTGTGGTAGCATAAAGTACATCTGTATGCATGCGCTTTACTCTAAGCACGTGAATGGCTGAGAAAGTCTTGAGAAAAATTCTGGGTCTAGTTAAGTAAATGCCAAAACTTCCCATTGACTTTGGATGAGGAACAGGTTTCCACTGCCTTATAATGTTTAATGACTGGCACTACCAACACTGAATAGACCACGAGCAGTTTTATTAAATCAGTAGTGTTATTTCAGCCACTTGAAGTGGTAGTTTGTTTCTTCTTATTTCTTTATACAGTTACTTTTCCCCTGTGATACCTATTAAATATATTGTTCGTTTAGGGGACCCAATTTAGTATGACACTTACATGCATGTCTAATACCAAAGCTCACTGAAGCCTATTTACTGAATAGCAGCCAACTGCATTTTTTTTTTTAAATTAGGCACATACCTAAAATTTGGTTGGATAATGACCTTAACTATCATAACAGTGGTGGGGCATAGCAATGTGTTTATTTGATTATGTTTTCTTGATAGTTACTGAAATTTGTCTGAAAAGTCTGATTCTACTGACATGTTACAAAAGAATCATCTTGGGGAGCACACATTTTGTAAAAAGACTGTAAGGGAGGGCAGTGGTGGGAACTTTGCATCACCCACGCCCTTCCGCAGGTTATTTTATTTATAGAAGCAGGATAGTTACACTGAAGAGTAGCTGATAATAACGCACACCATGAAATGGGAAAATTAATGCCTTCTAACAGGTTTTCCTAGATGTACTCAGGAACATCTGTGGCCCCAGAGAGTGGGTTAAGTCCTTCCTAAGCATGACATTTTATGTGTTTAATATTGAAGACTTTCGCCTCAATCTGGTTGATTTTATTCATACAAATTCTATTGGTTTATTAGGTACACTTAGCTCTAGATCACAGCCCAGAAAAGGGAGTGGGATAATGGGGTGAAGAACTACTGCTTATTCTCAGCTTTAAAGGAAGTCTTTAAGCCATTATTTTCAGGAAGGTGAAATTATCTGTTCTCCAAAAGGTTCAAGACAGAATAACTGAGCTTTTTTAATTGGTTGAAAATATATTTTTCTTTTTTTTTCATTTCCTTCCTTCCTTCCTTCCTTCCTTCCTTCCTTCCTTCCTTCCTTCCTTCCTTCCTTCCTTCCTTCCTTCCTTCCTTCCTTCCTTCCTTCCTTCCTTCCTTCCTTCCTTCCTTCCTTCCTTGTCTTTTTCTTCTTTCTCTTTCTTTCTCTTTCTTTCTTTCTTTCTTTCTTTCTTTCTTTCTTTCTTTCTTTCTTTCTTTCTTTCTTTCTTTCTTTCTTTCTTTCTTTCTTTCTTTCTTTCTTTCTTTCTTTCTTTCTTTCTTTCTTTCTTTCTTTCTTCTTTCTTTTCTTTCTTTTCTTTCTTTCTTTTCTTTCTTTCCTCTTCTATTTCTTTCTTTCCTTCTTTCTTTCTTTCACAGGGTTTTCTTTTCTTCTACACCCTACTAAAAAAATCTCAAAATATTCTGGATGGACTGAAGCTGCACAAGGAGAATAATAGGCATAATAACTATCATACAGTTAGAGAGGAAAAGAGGCATGCTGGGTATATCTGTCTCCCTATAGATGCTGTTCCATTTTTATTCAAGTGGAAATTGCAAGAGCTGTGTAGATGGGTCCTCTGAAGATCTCTGAATCAAGCCAATTTTAATTAATCTTATCAATCATTTCAGAATAATCAAATTAATGAAAAAAATGTGGTTGACACTTTGATTCCAGCAGCAGCTACATTTTATCATATGAAAAAATGGCTTTTCCCTTTGTATTTTAAATGACTGAAATTTGAAAAATAGATTTGTTAACTTCATAAAGGGCAGTAAATGTTATTACAAAAGTGGTTGGTTAACTTGTCACTGTTCTGTTCTGAGGCTTGGAGTAACACTCGCAATGGGATTATTGATATAAATAGTGTCTTTTTAGGAGGAAGAAGGCAACATGTTCCTTTGCAGCGGTTCATTTGTTAAAACCTCAAGTAATCTTCACACTTTCAAAAGATGGGATCTCCCTGAAAATAAAGGGTATATTAATGAGGGGCATATAACTCATCAAGCTTGGAGATATCACTCTTTAGTATATAACTATGGATTTTTGATGGAGTCAGGTATATGACGAAGAGCCCGGGTAGCTGCGTGGTACTCTGCAAAAGCAATGGGAGTACCTAGCCCATCTGCTAACTGCAATTTAATAGCTTGACTTCTGGCACATTGCTGGCAGAAAAAGTGACAAGCACTGCTTTATACACTGAGCAATGTGCACTCTACACTAGTTCCATTTTATTTAGATAGTAAACTCCTTGGGGCAAGGTATCTTTCTGTGCTGTGTTTGTCAAGTACTTTGCACAGTGGGGTTCTAGTTTGTGACTAGATGTTTTTACACTGCGCAGAAATACTCAGGCCAGCAGCACCTGAGCTCCTGCTGGGAGCGGAGGCAGACCAGCTACAGCAGCATAGTGCTGTGCCTGCATCACTGAAAAAGCACCAGCCTCTTGCGTGTTTCTGACAAGCTCGGTGCTGTGCCATGCCAGTGTCATCATGCTGCTTTTGGGATCAACATTTTTAGAGCCTTGTGGCATGGAGCTGTGCCCCACAGATGTGCCAGCTTGGATCTCCACTAGCTCAGGCACCTTTGCACCATGTCTCATAGTCCAGGACAGAATGGCATTTAACCTCCAAGGCACTACAGTAACACTGCTAATAAATATAGACTTGCAGACACTTTTCTGTGTCTTGGACTCCAAGCAAGGCTGCACAAGTGGGTGCTTCTGCCAGACTCATCCAAACCATCCCAGATCTCCTGCCTGTTTGGGTCTTGGTTCCACCCTGTGCCTGATCCTGCTTCTGTGCACCAGAATTTCACCACACTAGCTCACCTACCTGATTTTTTTTAACTAGATTATGGTGCTCTCTTGACTGTAGGCCTGAGCATTCTGTGTTTTACATGGTGTTGTTCAAATTGGTTTCAGTGGGCTTGAAGGGCTTTTAGAATTTGTTTCTATAGCAATTTGCTCCATTTTTTTTTTGGTGCTTTAAGATCTACAGTGGCCGTAGGAATTCAGTGATGTCCTGCAGGTCCATCAAGTGCTGACTCTCCTCTCTGACCTTGTGTTTCAGAGTTGACCTGCATGTTTTCAGTGGCACATCCTGGATTTCAATTCTCTGTCTCCACAGTGAGGGTGCTTCCATCTGAGCATTTCACCAGAGAGCAATGTATCATGATGCCATAAAGTATCACTCCGCTCTGAGCCCTTGGGCAGCGAGATTGCGGTGCACTGTGTGGGGAAAGGATCTTCCTCCTCTGCTTCATCCCCTACCCATCCGCTCCTGCTGGAGTCAGGACCTATCCCTGGGGTAAATCACCATATGCACTATTGCACACACTGCAGTAGTACAAGTTTCCACAGAGCTTTCAGCACATTCTCCCCTTCTCTTAGTTGTATAATTCAGATTTCTTCCACAGAGTGAAATGTTGCACATAGTCAATACAGGGGAAGAATTTCAAAGGGATACTCAGAGGGTTAAACACCACTGACTTTTATCGTAACAGGGTACATCACAGGCCTGATCTTTAAAAGCACTGAAGTCATCCAAGATATTAGCGCATAGAGCTGTAATATGTCATCATGGATCACCTGTTTCTCTGCTGAGCTTTTTTGTCTGGACCTTGCAACTTGCCCTTGGTTTGGGAACATCTGGCAGCTTGGGCAATGCAGTAGTGACAGGTGACAGTGCAGTGTCTTTCTTGATTCTAAGTGCTGATGCCAATATTATCATGTTCTAATACTACAGCAACACTCTCAGCATTAGTCTTGTGTCCCACTCTTTTTCTGGACTTAATGTGTTGCCATCTCTGGTTCTGACCATTCACATTATCTTTATATGTCTTCCCTTAGAGCTGGGAGGCTGCTACCTGCACTTCTCCCCAGTAAGAAAAGGAGAAGGGAGAGGCTGGAGAAAGGCACGTGCCCCTTCTCTCTGCATGGCTCTGCAGACATGCCAATTATGAGCTGTCAATAGGCTGAAGAAAGAGAGTGGGAGATGGAAAAGGGCCATGCTAGGGAGAGAAGTCCTGTGTCACAAGTGACTTGTGTGGACAGGAGGGTCCAAGTACCTCTGGTAACACCTTGCTAACATCCTTTACAGTGATAGATGCATGAACTCAGTATCTAAGTTGAACTCCTTTTTTTCTAAAGACCTCTAATATAGCTTAGAAACACAGTGTCCACACAAATATCAAGTAAAAGTAAAATAAATATTTTTACCATTTCCAGTCAACCTAATTGAATGTGAAGGCTGTGTATAGAACTGCAATTCTGTCCAGAGGCTGCTTGTCAAGTCATGTTTTTATTGTAATTACCTGATTTGTTCAGCTTTAATCGTATTTACTTTTGAAGGTCAGCTGTCCTGCTCTGAAATGGTTAGTGAAGGCTGTGAGAATACGCAACACCCATAGGGAGAAAAGCAAAGAGCACATAAGCTCTTTTCATTTGGACTTCACAGTAGAAAAGGTAGTATTTTCCTTCACTTCTTAGTAGCCCATATTTCTTCATCAATACTATTTATTATTTGTTCCATAATAACTCTTAGAAGTGATGCTTGTGACTGGGCTCCAGTGCACACTGTGATGTGTATGTCCGAGATCAGCATCAACCCATACCTCAGAGACCTTGTAAAGAAGCAAAACAAAGCACAAAAAAACCAGTGTCATTCTCTTCATACCACTGATGTATCAGCAAAGGCACATAATTTTTAGCCTTGCAACTCCATTTAACATGAAAATCACAGAGTTGTCAATTCTCCCCACATCACAGGAGTGTGTAGGTGAACAAATCATGTTCAGTCCTCCTGTCCTAGTGAGACATGTACAGAAAAATGCTGAGTCTCTCTGCCCCAAAATCATTTCTATAGGCTGGAAGATCAGAAAGCCTTAAAAGCACACTTAGAACCAAGTAAATATACAGGATCGGTTTCCAAAGTTGCTCCAAGATTTATTTCATTTATTTACAGTTTGATAATGTCATGAAGTTACCTGTCTGAAAAAACACATTTGTTTTTTGACGAAGAAAATAAACCTGTTTCCCTGGGAAGATGAGAGGTATTAGTATTATGTCTCCACCGCAAAAATAGTTTCAGGTTTAGAGCCAAACTTTGAGGCTCAAACCATTGGCATTTGGATGACCTGCAAGGCAGACCTTTATGATTCAACTTCCACATGTTAGGAAGGAAAAAGAGCAGCTTCAATCTTTCTTTTTAAAACAAAACTTTTAAAAAAAAAAAAGCCCAGCTCATTATTTTCTTTGTTCAGCAGTCCTCAGTTCAGTGTCTCAGTTTAGTCCTCAGTTTAGTTTCTAAACTTTGGGCATGCCATGGAAGACCACAACGGCAAGGAGAGCTCAGTGGCACCCAACTCATGGGTTTTCCCATGCAACAGCCATTTTGTGTGCAGACTGCTGATTAACTGTGCTACAGTGTAAATCCATCAGGGGAAAATCCCCAAATAACAAAATAACCTAACATATAAAAAAAGAACTAGACTTTTAAATACACTTAATTATTTTTAACGTTCTTGTGTTCCTTACAGTTTGAAAGGAACGTTAATATATTCATAAGCACTAACCTTAAGTCAGTGCTGCGTGCTCAAGCATAAATGCTTTTATCAGTGGATCTACTGCAATTCTCAGAAAAGGGAAAGTTGCTGAGTACTAACGTTGCTGGCAGCTTCTTGTTGAATATGAGCACTTTGCTGGAGCTCACCTAAAGGGAAAGGCTTTTGTAACTCTTTTCTCAACTTCATCTTCTGGACTACCCTTTCCTATATCCTAACCACATTGAAGAGCTGCTTTTAAGTTAAAATGCCTAAAAAAGTTAGATTTCTATATTAAATTTATCTTTAAGGTCTGAGCACAATAATTTTCCCAAGCAAATAATCTCTACCACTTTGGTTTTGTAGTGGGCTTTTTTTGCTTCCAAAGTATGTTGGATTAGAATAAAATTTCTAGCTGGCCATTCAGCTCATGTAGCTGGACACTGCTACTCAGTAGTATAGTGGGAAACAAGGAAATGGAATAACTCACCCATTTGTTCTTCCAAAGTGGGCAACAGCAGAATAACTCTTCTACCCATCTTAGAAAGAGCTGAATTAAATTTCTGTGTGTTTACCTATGACTGCACTACTCAGGTAAGCGGTCATTTCTGGAAACTTAAATGATACTCCAGTATCTCAATTTCTGGGCTTGCATCAGCCTTGTGGACCCTCCGTTGAAGGAGATAAGTTTCCAGTTACTTTTCTAATAAGGTTCTTAGAGGACTGAAATAAGGATTTTGTACGTTATCAATTTGCATTAGCAAAGCTGGGCAGAGGAAACGACACTGCACCCACCTACGCAAAGCATATTATATATCCATAGGCACGCCTTGACGGCATCAAAGCATAATCTAAAGAAACGAAAGGAAGTGTGGAAGAGGAAGAATTAGATCCATCACAGGGCTTATCATGGTTCCCCCAGGTCCTGATAGTAACTCCCTGGAGCAGCTTGAGGTGTATCAGCAAAGTGGTTCCTCCAGCACATGCCTCCCCACCTCCCCACCTACTGGTGGCTCAAAATCTGACTAAAACAACATTAAAGGAGGGAGTAACAAGGGAAACCATGTAAATATGGACACAGCTGTGGTCTCTTCCTGCACATGCAAAATGTACCCTGCCAAACCACTGGACTCTTTCACCTTCCATTAAGTGTTATACTCATCAAAGGACTCTCACAAAATGGAGACCAAGCCTGGGTTATTCTGCTAACTGGACTATCGAGCTGCTTACAGAGCCCCCTCGCTTACTGGCATTTTATCATCAGCCCAAGGTATACAGGAGGATAGTATCAGTAGGTGATTCCATAATAAAGAGAGCTAACCTCTAGGAATAAGGGCTTTTTTCTTTCACCACTATGAGATAGTAAAGCTGGAACTACACTTAAAGAAAAAGGTTTTCTAATTACAACTGAGGTAATTATTTTTTCAGTAAAATCCCTTTCCTACATTTGACCTGTATCCAGTAATATTGCAAACAGTGAAAGCGCTGCCAACACTCCACTTTCTGACAGATGTAATTTCATCCCAAAATCTGACCTGCTTCTACACTTTTACATGTGAATAAAGAGGGGTTTTCTTCATGTTAACTGCTCCACAGTTCATCTGTCTTCAGCAATAACTACTTTTTTTGAAAAGATACTGTGCAATGATAGGCTCACATATGAGATTATGGGGTTAAATTAGGCAAGCTCTTAAACAAAATAATTCTACTGTAGAGAGTTCCACACTTTGTTATCTTCCTTTCAAATTGTGATCTTATATTCTTTTTTCAAACCTGGAACTCTTACTCTTTGTTATATTGTATGGTTAATAATTTCAGATTGTACCATATCTCCTCCCTCACCGAGAAAGCTTTTGTTCACTGCTTCATCACTATCTGCATGTAGAGACAGGCAGCTGTAGTCTGTAGGATACAGTAATAATATCACATTAGATAATATCACCAAATCAGCTACATGCCACAAACACATCTGAAATTTTCCATGCTTCAGTACTATTAGGAGGCTAGGTAATAGTATTAAGAAACCCTTTGTCGTTATAATGGGATCTAGTTATGCCAAGAAAAAAATGCCTTGCACGGAGAACTTAACAAATGAAATATAAAACAAGGGACCAGAAGGGATTAAAAAAGTGGGAGCAGAAATGGCAACATGAAATTAGGCCAAAAAAAATAAAAAGCTAATTAAGTACATAGTCATACTGTTGATCACTTCAGAAGGCAGGATTTCGCCAAACCCTGACTTTGATAGGTCCAGGATTTCTGCCAGAAACTTCCCTGACTTGACTTTTGAGACGGTTGTTTTCCTTAGCATTTGTGTGGCATATGGGATGGGGAGAGGTGGAGCGTCTTTTAAAAGCAAGGGGTAAGCAGTGGCTAATGATCCAGCCATTTCACTTCCCAGCTTATAAAGAGGCTCTTACCAATCATGGCCGTATTTTTTAAAAGTGTGAGCTAACTGCTTTGCATAAAATAAGAACAGAATGAATCAGAATGCAAATTCATAGGAAGTTCACAAGAGCAGAAATTTTGGGGACCTTAAGTCATCTATTTACTGAGTGCAAAGTCAGACAGGCCACTAGAAATCTGGGCTTCGTTTCTTACACATCCTAGACACTTGCCATCCACATGCATCATGCTGCATCAAGTTCAGTTACTTGTGCTTGATGAAAGTACATCTTCAAAAAGACATAAGGTCTTGATTTGAAGATCCCTCAACACGGTGCTTTGTTGTGGCAATTTATCCCTCCCCACCATTACTGTTAAAGGTGTGCACCTTCTTTTCTACCTGATTGTGTCTAGTTTCAGCCTTTGACCATGGTTATGCTTTCCTTCCCTCTTAATTAGAACTTTAGTATGAAACATTTCTCTACCACCTGTGATCAAATCACATCCCATCATTCTGATCAGCTAAAGAGATTGTTCTCACTAAATCCCTCACTTCTGCTCTCAGGTAATTTTTGTGGTTCTTTCTGCACTTTTTCCAATATTTCAGCATCCTTTTTTTAATAAAAAAGCATGGCCATGAGAGCTCTAGGTGTCTCTACACCCATTTGCCAAGGCCATATGCATATGTGAGATCACTTTCCCATTCTCGTTCACCGTTCCCATCACTTACACAAGGATGGCAGGAGTTCCTTCAGCCTTTCAGTTGTTCTGGAAGTTTTCTGAGTGCTACTTGTCTCATGTGCTCGGTTTCAGTTGCATTGTTTCCAGGATATGGGCTTCCCCTACTCTCACCCTTGTCTCATCATGGGCTATATTTTTAGTCTTAGATAAGACATATTAGCTGTGTTCAAAACAGTTCATTTGAATAAGCCCAGCTACAAGTGATCCAGATCACTTTGTGTGCTTGCCTCCACGATGTGTCGGTCACCTAGAACCTTCCACAGCTGCAATTCATTATTTCCCAATCCCTGGTTCCCAGAAGTGAAAATGCTGAACAATACTGGCCCGGCATTGATCCTTATGGTAACCTCCCACCACTAGGACACAACTGCTCAACTGCAGCTCAGCATTGACCGTTGACCACTGATGACTGCAATTTTGAGAGCTGTCATTTGGCCGATTTTTAATCCATTTAACATGTTCTTTATTGATGTTGTGTAGCATCGACTCTGTAATCAGGATATTATGCACCACTGATTCAAAGGTCTTGCAAAAGTCCACTACATTTACAGAACATCCTGTCAATCAAACCTTAAAACTGAGCAGTGAAATAATTATTTCTCCCCCAAATTTAAAAGACGCTTATTTTCTAGGAGCTGGTTTTGCTATTCCATTAGCAATGAAGAAGGCTGGTAATATCATCTTAATCAAACAGAAGGATATCATTCCTCTTAACTCCAAATGCAGGGACGCAAGCATTTACTGAACATTTATGTCCTTTTTGCATCCTGGTGGATATACTGCCACCTCCCATCTACTATGTTTTGTTGTCTGCTTGATGGGAGAAACCCTCTCAACATTGCCAGACATGCTTTTTTTTCTGATGTTTTTAGCCATCAAGCTTCTATTTTTGTGACTTCTATTTTAGATCATCAAATATCTATTTGTCCTTTATTCTAACATATGTTTGCCTTATTTGTAATGACAAATTTAGATGAATACAGTTTTTCTTCCTTCTCTTGCATCAAATCATGATTTCTGGCTATGGATTTTTTTCAGAGAATGCCAAATTTTCATTCATATGTTTCTTTCTAGATTTTGTTTAGGATTTTAACAGCTTTTTTCTCCTTTGGATCACAGTGTATTTGAACACATAATTATTATCAATCAATATGAGAGTTAGTGGCATGATAAACCAAATCTCTTCCAGTCATCTCTTACTACTCTTGTTACCTGATGGCCTGAATATTGATAAAATTGGTACATCAGGAGACCCTAAAAAGATGGAGCATGTAGTTAAAATGACAGTCCCACAGAAGACAGTCACTGAGGATGTATAAAAGGAAAAAGAGCAAATATGTGTGAACTGGGCAAGGGACACAGAGGAATTAACAGAACTGCAGGCCATTGTGGCCGTCGCTTGCTGCTCTGAAAAGGGAACTTCTAAGGTTTGTAGGCTCATTCCCAGATTCTGCTCTTACCTTTGTAAATGGCTATTCTCGACACAATTTCCTTCAGAAAAGTGATTTTTTTTTTCCTTATTTGCATTAAAGCTGAGCCTTCAGATCATAATGAGCCTCAATTCACAATGAATTTCCTAGATCTGACTTTGTCATGTCTAGTTTTTTTCTGAAAATCCCATTCATGTGACTTATCTCAACTAAGACTATACACATAAATGAGCTCTTCTTGAAGCCTTCATTCCTGCTAGAACCATTTGTGTCATTCTGCCCATCAGAGATGCAGTCCCCTGCCCCAAGCTTGTAATTCCTCTGCAAATGGGACAATCATTACTTTTCCTTAAATTATTAATAAACCTAATGTCTGTTTTGATTTCATTTTCTAGTACTCTTTGTGGTCATCTGTGTTAGCGTACTAAAGAGAAAAAGCAAAAGCAAACATGCTACCTTATCCCCTTCTGGAGTACAAATCACTTTTAGAATATTTTTTTCACATTTACATGTCCAGTAAGCATATGTGTCAATTAAACACAGTGGATGTCCCATCAAGTCAAAACTTTTTTTCCTCCTAATCAAATGCTTTAAAATCAGCTAAGCAAACATACAGTTGGCACTAGTCTCACGTCTTGATTTCTCGTGCCCCTTCTAGGTCTGACCAGTATATGTCTGGCAGATGTTTGTAGTTCTATTAATCTTTTGACTTCACTAACTTTTCTTTTGTCTGTGACAACTGAAGGAATTCTTGTGCACTCCTCCTAGCTGACTTCCTGTGGTACCAGAAGGTGGAATGATCCTATGTAATAATCCCATTTCATCACATATAATATAACTATGCTTTGTACTGAGGCTACCCTATACTCCATGTAATCAAATCGGGTTCAATGATCCTTAGACAATCTCTGGTAGTTCCAGTCAGAAAAGAATTAACTTTTATGTAATAATGAATTCTATTAGGTCTATATATTTGAATTATAGTTAAAAACAAAATCATTTGGAAATATTTGTAATGAACATCCCTTGACTACAGTGGGACCAAGATTTTTTTCTCTGACCAACTTTTTTGTTTCCATTTGGAAATGCTGAAGAATGGATAATCCATCAGTACTGTCTACACAGTTCAAGAACTATTGTCAGGACATATAAAAAATGTCTGAAATGTGAAGGCCTGACACAATGCACATTCATGTCAATAACAGCGCATTTTTCTACAGAAGTCATGGACTTTGGATCAGATTTCATCACAAAGGAAATGATAAAATGCTTGAGAACTCATCTCCTGTTCTGTTAAATTAAATGAAATTGCTCTAGATCAAAGGAAAGCCCAAATAGTTAGTATGGAGAAACAATAGGATCGTGCATTCTTAAAGAAAATGGAAAATAGTAATCATATTCAGAAGAAAAATGCAATAAAGAAAACAATTTGACGTAATATTCTGTTGGCAAAAAAAGATATCTCATTTTCAATTTAATATTAAAAAATTGCTCACATTAATTCTCCTCAGTTTTTCAATATACATGTATGAGCTGCAGATTGAGCTGTGCAATTCATCATAAGTGTTATTTGCCAATATAATGTCCAGACTACTGACTCTGACAAGAGGGAACAACTTACTTGATACTTTACATCCTTCATATTCTCAGTTCCTTACTCCCCATTTATGTCACAGTGTAGTAGTGTTATTTAGTTAATTTAAAAAAAGAAAAAATTAAAAGGTATGTAAAACTGTTCATAGTGCCTGCCAGTGTCTTTTATAAGTAGCGGCAAGAGTATCTGATGTCCAAAGTGAGGGATTAGCATAGACTTGAAGTAATGTAAATAAGTGTTACACTGTGGATAAATGTCAGTCCATGAAATATTTATGCTCTTTGTTTTTCAACAGTTAATTTCATTTCTTTATTCAAGCAGTTCAGTTCTTAGTATTGTGTAGATTGAGAGGTCAGAAAAATTGAAATATCCCTTTAAAACAGATTAAACAAAAGTCAGCAGTGATTCAGGTAGACCTGGTCCTCTGCCCAAATGGAAAAACACGGACAAAATGATCTCTTCATCAACTACAGCTGTCCAGGATGTCTTTTATCCTCAGTTTTTCATGTAGGAACCAGATTCCCATAATCCTATCTCAAGTCCTGACTCTGCTGTCTGTATACTTGTAGATTTTGGGGAAAACTTGAACAGAACATGTATATTAAAAGCCCACTCTGCAGAGTGCGAAGACACAGTTTCACTGAGGCTCCTGCACGTTGCCATAACACAAACATGTTATTATCTTTCATAATAGTAATAGAAGACTCAACAGACCACAATGGAAGAAAGAACTGCTTGTTTTCTTTTGGAGTTTCACTGTGTATTTGCTCTTCCACGGCATGGCTGCCTTATACATGTCCTCCCTGTGTGTCGTTTAGGTTATCACAATCACTCATGTTGATGGAAATTTGGCTGTGATGCTGTAGGTGAACACAAGAAATACTTTTTCTTAACTACTTTAATTAAATGGGAAAGATATTCAGGGTTAAGGTTTTGTTGTGGAATAACGTACATTGAGATTTGAGGCTCCACAGAATGCAAGATAAGTTTAGGGTTGGGTTTGAGGTTGTTTTTTCCCACTTTAGTGCAGTGTCTGGTTGGTAGAACCACAATGTGAACTTAGCCCTCCCATATCACAGGCAATACTGTAGCAACCCAAATATTGGCCTGTTGCAGTAAGTAACACAAATGTAGCATGTAACTGGGCTACAAAAATCTGTTCAGTCAAGAAGGAAGACACATTCTAGACAGAGGCGAAAAAGGCAGTTTCATAGGGCACCAGGCTGCAACAGCCATAGCGAAATGCCACAGGCCCCACTGCCTATTTTCACCTGTGCCTTGTGAAGACACAACTGTCACTGAGAAGCATCAGACAAATTTATAGATGGGGACCGTGATCTGATCCATCCACCTGCTTCTCTCACCCAGGTCCAGGTTTTCCTTTCTTACAGACCCAGTGATTGTTCCTACCCCTCACTTCTGGATCAATAAAACTAATTTTCTGCCTACTCTACTGAGAAGCCTTGAGCTGGCTCTGCCACCAGCTTAGCTCTTGCCACTTCAAAACCATTATGAATAGATAGGCATACAACCCAGGCTACAGCCTGAATAGCAATTTGCCTCGTTTATTCTTTTTTTAGAAATAAATATTGAAGAGATTTTTTTTCTGTCCCTGTTCATACCATATACTAGTCTCTCATACACAAAGCAATTCACTGGAAATAGAATTTGTCTCTTTTTTTTTTTTTAACTACTTTCATTCTTTGCATTAATCTGAAGTTAATCAGAATAAATGGGAGTGTTCCAAGTTCCCAGAATAGCCCCAGAAAGCATTCAGTAAGCAGGAGCTACGCTTGCACTCTTCCCTGAAAGGTCGCCACTACACGGGAGCTTTTCCTTCTGCTAACTTTTTTTTTTTTAAACCAGCTTGCTTCTGAGGTCATCTTAGGCAGCCAACACTATGTGAAAGAAGAATGAGAAGCTCAAAATCACCATAATACCAAAATAGGCCAATTTTCACATTACGTAACTAAGTGGGAAAGGAAGGAAAGGAAGATAGCATTGGATGAAATTAATGTAGTTGCAGCCCAGTGTAGTCAGAGTAATTTGCCTGCCCTCATCTTGAGTATGATCTAAAAGGGAGAGGGTGTTTTATTTTTCTAATGGCTCCAGCTGCAAGTAATTGTGAAGGAGCTAAGTAGAATCAGCAATGATGGTCTAGGAAAGAAGTAAATGTTGTTTGTTTCTTTCTGGGAGGAAATGAAATAGCCAAATGTTTCAGAATTTAAGATGGTCAGACTCCATAAACACAGTACTTTTACCACAGATTTGCTAGGATGCCGTAAACCAAAGGGCCAGTTCTCCATGTGACTACTGAAGGGGCGTATACAGAAAGATTAACTTAAGCCTCAGCATAACCGACCACCTCCAGCATCCCCCAGTTCAGTGGGAAAAGACATCTTCTTCAGAGGGTGATTCAAAACAGGGGTTTTATCTGCCTGCTGTGATCACATCCTTGGGCACCCCATGTCTCTTCTCTTCTGGCATTTCCCCCACTAGGTTATCCCTGGTGACTATCGCTCCCTCTTCAACTTCAACTGCTGCAGAAATGAATCGTGATGAACCTCATATAAACCTTACAGTTTATGAATAAAACAACTCCTCATTTTTAAAAAGGACGAATAATAAAACCAAGAAGGAACTAAACACAACAGCCATCAGGGCCCCAGCTGAGAAACAAAACCATCTCCTAGTCAAAGGTGCAAGCCTGTAAAGGGCTGAAATATCCTGCTTTTCTAACAGAGATCCCTGGCTATTCAGGCAACGGGTCTTTTGTATGTCATTTCCTCATACCTACCTTCTGATCCACAAACTAGGCAATTATCTCCCACATTGCCTGCAGTGTACAAGTACACTTACCCAGCCCTCCACAACACAAAAGCAGGGGGTTAGGTGAGAGGGGAAAGGGGAGGAGTTGATTAACTCTCTCCAGTAGCTGTAGGACACTGCTCCTTTTACCCCTCCAACTTAAATAATTTCAGCCTGTATGGAGTGATTTACTGCACCAACCAATCCTTAAGGACCACAGCAATCACATTGCTCTTTAGCAACATGGAACTGTCACCATTCCTCCACTGTCTTGAAGTACAGGACTAGCTAAAGCCATGAATGCCAGAGAGCGTTTAAGGCTGTGAAACTCCTCATGGTGCAATATTAGGTGCCTAACTCTCAGTTAAGTACATAAATGTCTCTTTTCCTCCCTCAGCACACCAGTCACCTTGAACATTTCTTGTCGATTGTCCCTTGTTGCAAGGCAATGATGTGACTTTCAGAACAAGTAATCCCACTGACTGCAACAGGACCGTTCAACTACTCATATTCATTTTGCAGATACGGGCTTCTTGGCTTGGCCAAACCCCAATATGATAGAGCTGTCAAATGATGTAGAGCCACGACTTACTTTCTAAAGTGCAAAACAAGAGACAGAATGGGAGAGAAAGGAATGATAATGACAGATTAATTTCCTATCAAAGAAGAGAGATTATAAAGGGTAATGTTTCTTGGACCTTTGCAAATGCACCACTTTGTAGAAGTCTGAATGTAAACTAATATGAGGAAACACAAACTATTACAGAAAGTTAGGCTGTTTGGCCTGCTCATTCAGTGGGCTCACATTTTGTCCTTTAAGGGGAGAAATTTGGTGGTTTGCCTTGGAGATTAATCATTTTACTCTACAGTTTGAAAACTACAAATAATGTCACAAAATACTCTTATCTGTGTTTTGTAAATATTAGACTGCTTGTCCTCGGAGCACGTGTGATTTCTCCCAACTATTCTGCACATGTTAACACTTCTTAGAAGGAAGTACAGTTTGTTGACTTTCAGCACTGCTGACAATTTAAATATCATCCTGCAATAGCACTCATCAGTATGGTTATCTTCTCTCTTTGCCCATTTTAATCAATAATAATTCAGGTAAATAAGTCATGCATCACTTGGGTATAACCACATTGAAACTAAATGTGGAGAAAAATGTAAGTTATTCAACTGGAATATGTTATGGGTAACTCTAGTTTTTATAATCATGTTCTATCCAGTGGGTAAATCAACTTTTCTCCAAATTATACCTTATTGACAACAGTGCATTGTCAACAGGTTGTTCTGCAGTGTTGCTGAGATAAACAGCATTAATTTTGTTGTACCAAATTCAATATCCAAATATGACAAATGCAATAAATGGCCAAACAATTTGCAGATGTTTTATTCTATGAATTGCAACTCTGTGTGTGAATTGTCAACTACTGGAACATTTTTTTTCTTTCCTATACTACCTGTTGGAAATATTCTGATGTTTTAAAAATTGTTCTTAGTCTGCTGTTTTCTCAAGATTAGTTCATTGTAAATGAACTAAATTAGAACAGATTTGGTTGGATTTTGACTCATATTTTGACTCATATTTCATGGTTCTGTGCAGTAACAGGCTGATCTTGAATTTAGTTATGGTTTATGATTTTTATTATCAGAAATGCAGATTTCACTTTTTTTGCAAATTACCTGAACCTTAAAATCTTTCAGTTGGGCAAACATTCCTGCCAATAAATCATTCACTAGAATAATCAGATAAAGTGTACATGAAATATGTATGAACAGAGTTGAAATTAGTTTATTTAAGAGCTGGAATGAGTATTTGAAGACAGCTTTCTGAAGCATTCATCCAGCACTACCGAAAAAGGCATAATTATTGAAGAAAAAGAAATTACACCTGATAAGTGTAGGGCTGACAGCACACTGAAAGAAAACTATAGAAGATATTACTGGGATGGCAAAACTCTTCATGGAAAAAACCCCCACCAAACAATTAATTCATTGCATATCCCATGCTGAGAATGTTCCTACTTGTCTGGGCAGACACAAACTTGTGCTTTTAAAAGTGGAGTTAAAATCGGAAGGAAAATCGCATGGTAGAATCGTCATAAATGCCAGTAATTCAAAATGGGGAGATGGAAGATTGTTTGATAGAATTGTGAATTACCAGGGAGTGTTCCAAAGCAGATTTATTCAGTCATTGGTTCTTTATACTCTACAGCAGCGCTGATTTCACATTCAACTTGTTTGCTCTTGTTTCTGGAAGAAAAAAAAAGAAGACTGTTTTATATATTTATATTATTTATATATTTCCACCCTGGATTTGTCATATTCCTTCTTAAAAAAAAAAAACAACTGGTGAGTTTGTGAGGCTTCAAAGCATTTTACAGACATTAACAAAACTAGTTAAATTTCACAACACTCCTTTCAGGCAGAAAATTAAGTATTAAAATTCCCGTTTGTTGGACAAGGAAAATTAGGGACAAAGGTTAAGTGATTTACTGAGGCCACAGGAAACAGCAGAAGCAGTGGAGTAAGGAGTTCTTCCAACCCGTTCCTGTGGCTGGTGACATACTGGGGTGCAGGACAAAGTTGTAGAATTTCACACTTTTCATCCATAAGTCTAGCTTTTTACTCCTTCCCCTTTTCACCCAGATAAAAAACATTTTAATTGAGGCATTATTCCATATAAAGTACCGGGATTTCTATTTCCATCATCACTTTACTTCAAACAAACTGATTTATTACTCTCTTGTTTAAAAGGCTACGCTATCTTATAGGCAAGCTAGTCTTCCTCTCAGGAATATAAAGTGCCAGTGGATACTGGAAACATGGCAACTACTGAAGTGTCCAAGAGCCACACTAACACAGACCACAAACGATGGCTCCACAGCTCCTTTGGAGCCTTTGGAATAACGCAGGCCAAGGCATAAGTCAAACCAAATGGCATTTTTCACATGTAAAATGTCATTCCATTGAAAACAGCTTCTGAAACAAAATTAGTTTGAGATTTTTTTTCCAAGTATTTTAGACTGAAAATTTGTATATCAGATTAAATCTCCTTTTTCTGACTGAAATGTTTACTTATGGATTTAAAAGAACAATCTTAATAATATATTAAATCAGATTCCCCCCCACCCCCTTCCTTCCTCTTATCTTTGCCAGGTTAGCAATAAAATGGATAAGGCCTGGATATATTTCTGTTACTATTATCTTCACCTGACTTCCTTCTCTTCCTTTTATGTGTTCCTCCATTCAATTTTCAAATCTTCCTTGACTTTGAAAGACAGAAAGGAAAAGTTAAATAGTGTGAATATGCTACCATATATCCTGAAACACTGAGAAAATGGTGAAAAAATGACGAAGGTGGAGGGAAGAAAAAAAGCTGACATTTCATAAATTAGAGAATGTTTTGAGTTAAAGTGACTTGGAACAAAAATTTCTCTTCCAAGTACATTTGAAATGATTTTTTTTTTCTTGTATTGAAAATTCCCCTTGAAACTTCTTTGAATGGGAGAAGGTGAAGGATATTTTGGGCAGCCTTTTCCATAGAGAAATCTGAGATTTTAGGTGAATGGGAGAAGCTTCACAACACCTTTTAGGGCACTTTTAGTATGTCCACTAACGATCATTTTCATTTCTCTGCATTCAGCTAGTTTAGTTTGTTTATGTACGGCACATCCAGAAAAAGCAGTTGTCAAGAAGTTAATTGTCCTGTAGTCTTTATATAAACTTGCTCTAACAGGCCAAGCTTACTTGAAAAATTTCCCTTCCGTTTCTGCAAGCATCTTTAAAATACACAGTTTGTGTAAGCAGCGTGCTGTTAGATGGTTAAGGCTGCGTATAAGAAGTCTTTTCTTAACAGGAGCTGGAGACAGACCATAACGTCTTAACTGGACGCGACTTGCACCAAGACACCTGAACCATTCTGTGAGGCAGTGCTACGTGACAAAGCACAGCAAACGTGGGACTATACTGAGAGGACCTTGTAACAGACACCCTGGCAATCCCCAGAACCTCAGCTGGGCTTGCGCACCTTTCAGTAGTGGTCAGGGTTGCCCTAATGCAGGTGGGGACTTGTCGGGGCCTGATTCTCTGAGACTGCCTCATAGGGTGCATAGCCCCTCAGTTGCTTCTCCCATAGCTTCTAAGAGGTCCTGAATGCCACTCACAATGTATCTTTGGTTTGTACTAGATATATGCAGATCTATTAAAAATTATGCAAATTTAAAATATTGACCAGGAGAAATGTTTTTGTTTCACAGGAAATTCCATTTTATTTCAGTTGATTTGAAAAGCGTATTTCTTTAATATGTTGTCACAGCAAACTGGACATAAAGCTTTCTGTACTTGATGAAGCTTCCCTGCCATGTGATTCACAACAATGTATTTTAAATAACAGCAAATTCCCTGAAAAAGCTGATTAATTTAAATTATACCACCAACAGCAGAACTACCTGAAGCTTACATGAAGCACTTGCTAACGCATGTGTTGGTTTAATCCAAAGATGTAGGTTAGTTTTAAATGGCAATTGGAACAACTTGCAATATGTGCCAGAAAAATGCAGCAGGCTTCCATCTGTACTTTGCTTCAATCTGACACTATCAAACGGACATTTGTGTGACCACCCGGACCCATCCAGAACTCCCACTGGCTTTCAAGATTGACAGTAATTCCAGGGAGAAGCTTATGAATCAGGGCAAATCCTCTAAGGCATGTAAACTCCTTTTTCAATAGTGCCTCAAGCATTTAGGCACAGATCTTGGAAAGGATCTTAGCAGTAACAAATTTTCTAAAGAACACGACCCCAGTGCCTAAGTTGCCCAATCTTTGAAATAACCTACCCTGCCAGGGGTGTTAAGAGTCTACATGATACTCAGGCTTAAAGTGCTTTGAGATCCACAGGCAGAGTGTGTCATATGAGTATAAACCACAAAGATATATTTCCTTGACAGATGCCAAAGCATGCTAAAATCCTGACTCAGGACTCTACTAAGAAGAGCTTATAACTTATAGAAAATGGACAGCGATTGCAACAGTAAGGCTGTGTTTTGTTTTGTTGTTTGTTTTCTTCTTTTTTGTAAGTAGAATGTTATAGATGATGGCCTTCCCTTGAGCTGCTTTGTGTCTTTATAGTTAAAAATCCAGCCTAACTCAGGATGGGGAAATTATTATTCCCAGGGCACCACAGGGTTAGTGTGGTCAGTCAAGAGCAGTGGCTGTGCTGCCCAAGCTTTAAAGCAGTCTCTCGGTTGTTCACACTCGCACTAGACCACTTACTAGCGAGTCCTATAATTGAAGGTCTCTAAAAAAAGTCTTATATGGTTTTGACCTGCCCCAAATGCATCTCAAGGGCAGAGTTGCTATGCTTTAACTAAACATTTCACTTATGAATGCCTCTGCTGTTATCTAAGTTGTTGAGATCATGTTGAGGAGGGAACCCAGGGGAACGAAGTGAGAAGAGAACAAGAATGTGGAAATAATGGTGAGAGATAAAAAGAGTATTAAAACAGAACTGAGAAATCGAATGGCAAGAGATGAAGAGGGATAAAGCATGCCTCAAAAGGGGAAAGTCACACAAGGCATGAAGAGGGAGGTTATTTTGGAAAACGCATTGAACCCACCTCCATTTCTATTTACAAGCTGATTCAGCAGCGCATGTCATTCAGATCATGTCTCAACAGCAAAGGAATTGTTGTGAAAAGCAAATCATAAAACCAACAGGTGCAGAGAACATGCTGCTGCTGCTACGTTGGGGAAAAAAAAATTACGGGTCTCACATTTAACGTCAACTACAGAAAGTTGAGGTGGAAGAATTGCTGTAAGAATAAAAGTGAACGAGCAAGCACCTATCCCTACAGTGGTTTGTTGTTTGGGTTTCTCTGTGTGTGTGTGTGTGTGCATGCTTACATGTATGTGTGCATTTGCCTTTTGGGTTTTTTTAATCTACCTCTCTCCACCCTATTGCTCACTTGTTTCTCTAATGAAAGGTCTACCACTGAAAGATAGAATCTACCTTCTTTCTCTCATTATTTTAAATTATATTTTGTGAGCTGCCTAGGGACTTCCTGGCCACAACTGTCCTATTCATTAAAATAATAATAATTATTATTATTATTTTACATTAATAAAACTGTGAATGCTGTGACTGGAAATGCAGAATGCCTCAGCCCACATGCTCGGGGCAACAGAGCGTGTCTGCATGCAAGGGAGTGCAGCTAACCTTGCTAAATAGCACATCTTTAGCCTATTCTACCGCAAACCGGTACAGATTTTATGTGAGCTGTGCTTCTCCAGCAGCAATAACAACAGTCACCAGGTGCCAAAACAATGCCACCCTGCAATTCCCCGCCCTTTCGCCGCACTCCCCGGCAAGCACCCACACACCCACACGCCTGCACACCCCTCAGGCAGCAGGCAGAGGACCCTCGGCCGAGCCCGCCAGCCAACTCCAGAGGTAACGTGGCGAGAGGAAACCTCGCAAGAGCTGCAGTTAGCCAACTGCCATATGCCCTGACAAAGCTACTGACAGCAGTGGTGAGCCCAGGGAGTGCTTTTATCATTAGCCCCTCACCCAGCAGTGGAGGAAACTCATTTAGCCCCATGCTGGACTTTCATTAGTAGCGACTTGCATCAGATGGTCGCAGCGTTCTGGCACTGGTGTCGCCTGGTCCGTTGCTGGAGACGTGGCCATATCTCACCCCGGCAGGGATCCCCAGATTGGAGCGGCTCTTCATCGACAGATGCCAAGACAGCAGCAGTAGTGGCGACAAAGGCAGCTTGGCTTGGTGCTATCTTTTATGCTGGCATGTTACAGCCCCAAACTTTTCAGAGGCGGGTTTTTACAAACTGCTTATTCCTGTTAAATATAAGACAGAAAGACAGGGAGCCTGTATGGATAAAGCAAAATAAAATATGCCTGAAATCATCACTCGAAGCTAAAGCAAGCAGCAAAGAAGCTGTCACAATCATTATTTCTAACCTCCGGACTGTAATAAAAAATCAATGAAGCAGGAGATGTCAATATTCTAGTAACAAAGATGTGAGACCACCACCCTCCCCTCCCAATGTCCCAGCTACTTATGTTAAAAACATACAAAAATGGAAGCGTGGCTGTCAGAACAGAAACATTTTTCTCTTTCCAGTAATATCCGACCATTTCAGGATCACTGTAATGCTTGCAGGAGAGGATCTTTGAGAAGAGGTGAACCGAAACAGTGGGTTTTGACACTGAGCTTTCAGTTCTTTAAAGTCCACAGTGACTCTGTCCAATGTGACTGAAAAAAAAATGCAAACAAAAAGAAACCCCACCAAGAAACAAGAAAGGCAGCAAAGCACCCTGGCTGTTTCACTGCCTTCTTGCCTGCTTCCCAAACACAGATATTCAGTATGTAAATCTCTCACAATTTTTGCAGTAGACTACCTCACCGTGCAGATACATTCTAAACTGATATGGGCTAACAAAGAAACCCCTAAATAAAACTCCTGATTTTATCAGCTTGTTTTAATGAACTTCTGTGTTTAATAAAAAACAAACACACCCAAAGCAGAAAATGAGAATTTTTTCAATCTATCATTTCCCTCCCTTACTTTTCTCATCACCATTGTAGAAGGCTGTCACACACTGTTTATTTAATGGGTTTGCTTCTGGGGAAGGCAAAATATCAGTAGCTCCCTTTTACACCTAGGGAACAAAACAGTAAAAGAGAGATGAGGTACTGGCTTCTTGAATAGAAACTACAGACCCAACTTACATGCACAGGGGTGGATATAGCATGTGTGAAAATTAGGTGCTGCAGAGCACGGGACGAGGCAGTTGGGAAGCTGAGATGGGCGCTCGGGAGACACAGCTAGCCTCATGTGAAGGAAAGCTGGTGCCTAACTCTTTCCCACTTCAGGTGGGGATCCGTAGCCCAGCAACCTCTTCTCTGGCATTGCAGCTTTTCATCCTCAAAATGGACCTGTTCACCTTTCCATTAAATCAGTTTTATGCCAGTATAGCTCAACTGGCATGTAAACCCAACTGATGTGGGAGCACACCCTCATTGCACAGGCACCCCTAATGCCCACACACCAACTGCAGCAGTGACCAGTGCCTGAAGCCAGGTGGACTCTGTCAGGCCACACTGACTGAAAAATAAGGTCTTTTTAATTCACATTTTTAGAGTTTTTCTGTAAACCAGACACCATTAAGGCAGACCCCAGGGCAGGCCAGCTCCAGTGACTTAGCATCGGCCTTTCACAGGCCGTCCTGCCGCTCCTCTCTTTAGAAGCTGTCACCCTTAAAGAAGCAACCAGCAGCTTGGCTCATCCCTTTTATTTTTATTTTTTATTAAGCAGACCCGGGGCAGAGGGCCCGCGGAAGGCCGGCACAACGCGACAGCCACGCCAACCGGGCTTCTGTGTGACCCAGCCGGCGGTCTCCTCTCCCCTCCCCCGCCAGCGGGGTACACGGGCAGAAAGAACAACCACTGAGCAAGCCCCAGAGCTAGAAAACGTAAAGCGCAGGGCTCTGGCCGCCGCTTGCGCTTCTTCGCGCCGGCCCTGCCCGCCGCCAGCCGTGCCTGGCCGGGCTGGGCCTTGCCGGGCCGGGCCTGGCCGGGCCGCGCCGCCTCCGCCGCCGGCCCCGCACAGGTGGGCGGTGTTGAGGCGCCACCTACCGGGAGGCGGCGGCAGCGCCCCCCCGGCGCTGTGTGTGACGGGGGGAGGGGGTGATAGAGAACTGTGAATACATGTATGTCCCCTTACGGACACGTACATATGCATATACACAAATTTAAAAAGAAATAATAATGCCTTTATTTCAGCATAAAGACCCCGAGCCCTCCTGTGAGTGGCGGGCGAGCCCTGCCCAAGCTTCGGACAGACGCGGCGCTGCTGGCGGCCTGCGCTGGGCCTGCCTGCGGGGCCAGGCCAGGAGTGGCACTGGCGTGAGAAATGGCAAAAGGTCGGGGGTTTTTTGGGTTTCTTTTTTGTTTTGTTTTGTTTTGTTTTTTAACAAAAGCGCCGCCGCGTTAGGGGCTGGGCAGCAGGGGTGGGTAGTGGTGGGGCAACGTGGTTCCTGGTTTTAATTGCTTCCATTTGGCCTCTGCCTGGGTTGGGAGCGACGTGGATGTAAGCGAATGTGTCCTGACCACAGGAAGGAACAATGTTAAACATTTTAATTATATGGGGAGTGAAACAAAGTAAAAACAGAACAATGAAGACCAAATATAAAGAAAGGAAAGCTAATTAATGGAACATTAACATAAGAATTTCATGCAACCAGGCTGAATCTGGTTTGCAGCTTGAAAAGAAGGAAAACAGCTCTATTGTCCCAAAAAGAAGTGAGCGCAACACAGCGTTTTGTACGCGGCATGGCCGCCATGGCCTTGAGTGGGTTACTTCCAATGGAAAGATGCTTTAAAGATCTTTAGGAAGCTGTAAACCAATGTACCTAGGCTTGAAATGCATAGAAATGCCAAGCATGCAGTCATTCAACTTAATCATTAAACCTCTGTAAGCAAAGCGTAGCTGTGGTTATCTTCAAAACTACTCTTTAAGTAAAAACACTTGCCACGGACCTAGCTGTGCAATAAGCCATGTTTTGAAAGGGGCCATCCGGTTGCCAGGATGCAGTTTTTGTACATATTGTACTTGGTTATTCCTACACCCCAAATGTGGGCATTTCACGCGCCCAGCACCCTCTGTGGTCAGTGGACAGGTGAAAAAGAGGATGCAATGCCAACACCAAAATTTGCCTTCTGCTCTTCTGTGGAGAAGAGCTACCCTCTGCCACTGACCCACGGACCACAGAGGGAGCCCAGGGAGCCCACCCAGCAGGTTTAGCTGGCCAGCATTGTGCTGCAGATCTGCCATGAACAATTATTTTCCCTTCAAGCACCTTTGCTAATATCTATCCATGATGACAGTCATGTTCAAGTATGCGTCCCTCTCACTGCAACTCCAGTTGATAGCAGACTGAAGTACAGTCTGGGGGGAGATTTTTCCTATTGAAAGAATAATGCCTTTTTGACTTTCCCACACTAGCATAAGGCATTACAACGTATGTGCATGAGCAGGAGAGATGGAGGTCAGGTTAAGAATCCTTTGATTATGTGGCCCAAATGCCGTCTCAGCTTGTGTGACAGTTGGTGCTACAATGAAGTTTTCATTACATTCCCTGAACTTTAGCCAACTTTGCAGACCTGTTGGTGACACTTAAGTGAATGCGAGCAAATCAAAGCATTTTCAGGGGAAAGCATTCAGACATCATGAGATACACATTTTAATCAGGAACTTGCAGTTCTTAGAAGACTGTGAGTGGTTTAGTTAAGTTTCCATAAATCAAAGCAAAATGCAGAGAGTATGAACATCAAAAATGTATGCCAGGTATTCCAGTGCCTGGCAGCGCTGGCCAAAATTTGCAAAAATGGGTTGAAGATCCTCACTTGGCATTTAGAACTTAATGTGAATCGTAATTATCCTATTGGGGGTTCTGCTATTGCCTTGACTAGGAGACAAAGTCATCCTTTCTCTGGGGAGGCAGGAAACTGGAAAAGTCACCCTTACTATGACAGGGAATACAGGGTTTCCTAATAGATACTGCAGTCCCTTGAACAAGTAGTTGTTTTGTGTGTTGTTTTTGAAAGCAGCTAACTGGCTTCATTAAGTACGTACGCAAACAAGTCAATAAAGCAAGGAATATGTTATTGCGCAGTGTTTTTTAATCATCTTAGTGTGATTTATGCTATGTATGTACATAGCAAATGTACTGGAGATTTGAGAAGGTGCTGCTAGTGAACAGTGGGATAGTAAATCACAAGAAAGTGTATCTGTTTAAAGTTATTTCTTACCTTTCCAAATTCCATTGTGATGTTTAAACCTAAACATTTTCCACTGAATAGTAAGACATTTTCCTAATGCCACTTCAGGAATAATGTTAGGTTGTTTCTGCAATGGATGGCCCAAAACTTGAAGTTGTAAATGCTTTGGATGAATCTAAGACATATATGACTTTTGTCTGATACTAGCTCTAGGCCAGGGTCAAGCTAACCTTCCCCCAGACCTACAAAACTTGTAATTTAAAAGCTGAATATCACCAAACTTTATAAAATTTTAAATCCAGAAACACATGTAGTTCTGATTCTTTCAATGTTACCATCCTAATGCACTGTGTCTCGATATGGGAGGAATCTTTAAGCAGTGGAGACCAATTTCATTAACTTTTTTGTGTCTCCCATCTTGTAGTTTATTGCATCATAAATATCTGCATTATATAACATTCTCTGTAAAACTCAATAAAGCTTAATTAAAATGAGCCATTGATCAGGGAAACCAGAGTGATTACAGATGGCCAGATTTTTTCTGTTTCTACTGGAAATACTAATCCGCCAAAATTAATGCGCTATCACAGAAGGCCTGCATTTGCTCTGCTGCTCCACATCTTCCAACCGTATCTAAAGGCCATTTCAGAAATTAGACTCATTGACACAGGCCTTGGCTTTTTCTTTCCGTCATCTGAATGAATGAAGGAGGGTGTGCAAATCTATTTGGAATTATGGCCTTGTCAGGAACATTTCTTATGACTCAGCATCAGATGCTAGTGAAAACAGCTTTCAGATGAGCAGAGCTTGGAAACCCATTCTTCAGAGGTTTGCCAGCTCCACCTTCCACTCTCTCAGTATTCATAAACTCTCCCCTCAAACTACCCAGTGGGAGATTGCTTTGAGCATTCCTCCCTTCCAAGTGCACTTGAGAAGGCTGCAGAAGGCCAGACCAATTGTCCTGATGGCAGCAGGATTAAAACCTCTCTGCTTCTCAGAGGAGCTGGGTCTACCGCATGTGAGCAAATGGCTGATATAAGACACGCTGCTTCTGGGCACCACCACTACAGTTTGATGACAGCAGAGGCCAACTGCAGGTAGCATTTTGATCTTTTTTCTTACCTATTAGAGCAAAAATATCTGTCTGGTATAGAAGATCAGACCAAGAAACACATCATGCCAGGATGGCTAGATGACACAACAGTTCAATGTGGCAAGCATAAAGGTGATATTCACTGAAGTCCAAATGGGAACACATCTGAAATCTGGAGTGTATTGCATCAGTGGTCTCTTCTGGTGCTGGATTAAAGCTTTTGGTCCCAGATGGTCTCTCACATGTAAATATAAAAGTGCTAGCAAAAGTCAAAAGGCACCAAACTTTCTTTCTGGAACTGTTCACGTGTGTAAGCAGTAACTCCAGTCACTCCTGGAGACCCCATGGTATTAAAACCTTCCTTCTGGACCGCATCAGACCCTCACTTTATTCTCCACTGAGGATTATAACAATATTCAGGTATAAGTACATCTGGTAGGACAGAGGGCCTGGCATCATGCCACTGCAGGCAGCCCAGCTCTAATGAGAGGCTGTTCCAGGCCCCATTGGAAGCAAACTGTTTTGGTGGTTGTTTTGCATTTTCCTTGGCACGTGCTCTGTACCATAATGTTGTCACAACCTCAAGGTATGAAAATGCAGCAAAAATGGAGGCTCTGCAGCAGCTCTGTAGAGGGTAATGAAATGTCAGCAGTAAGAAAGGGGAGATATTCATGGTTTATTCCTCTCTGGCCAATTGTGTTGACACCCAGTAGGACTGATGCATAAGCACAGAAGATGAGGGACATACGCAGGCAGGCGACTAGCCAGTATATCTTTAATAGCTGATGTATGTGGTATCTTCTCTTAGAAGGCAGATGAGCAGAAGAAATGGACTCAGAAATAGTTATCAATATCAGGGATGCAAGTAACAGCAGGTAAATTATAGAAAACTAAATACGCAAACGGTAGAGGTTAAGCTTGGTTCAAGTCCAGAAAAGGCAGAAAGACTATAGGGAATGTTATATGCTGGGAAGGATGTCTGTGGCAGCTAACATCACCCAAACTTGCTTGTCATTCATTCAGAGGAGACAGATGGATGAACCCTAGGATTCTTCCCATCCCCTTCCTGTCTTCTCTTCATCCTCCATCTTTCCTTTTCCCTCCCAAAAGCCAGCCTTTGTCAGCTTGGAGATGGAGGTGTGGTTATGGAAGTATGAACTTTCCATGGTCTACAGCTTGAGCCAAGCATGCAGTCTCAGGACTGCACAGATTTACTGTGAGGCTGAAAGATCTTTAGCTCGCCACACATTAATATCAGCTGGTGGGATACATGTTTGCATAGAGGTGCGCTTTTAAATGGGAACTGTGTCTGCCCCTACAAGAGTCAGCAACCAGCTTAGGGTAGGGGAACACTTTAATCTCAGCGTACAAAGAAAGCCAGGGAGGGACAGTCTCTGCTGATTTGGACGCTAGTGTCGTACAGGCTGTGGACTAATAGTGAACTGTGAGATACCTGAGTGAACTTCTGCTTTTCTAGAAAGTATGAGAAACCAGAAGTTCCCATGTGTAATTCCTCCAGGACTCCCCATGACATCTCAATGGGAATGACCAATCATTTTCAAAATGCAAAAAATCTTGTCTGCCAATGCCAAGTACTCAGTATCTTAGCAAGGTTTCATGCAGAACTGAAGCCTACTTCTGAAAAAAAGAGGAGAGGAGAGGGAAAGGAGAGGAGAGGGAAAGGAGAGGAGAGGAGAGGAGAGGAGAGGAGAGGAGAGGAGAGGAGAGGAGAGGAGAGGAGAGGAGAGGAGAGGAGAGGAGAGGAGAGGAGAGGAGAGGAGAGGAGAGGAGAGGAGAGGAGAGGGGAGGAGAGGGGAGGGGAGGAGAGGAGAGGAGAGGGGAGGGGAGGGGAGGGGAGGGAGAGGAGAGGGGAGGCGAGGCGAGGTGAGGCGAGGGAAGGCGAGGGAAGGCGAGGCGAGGCAAGGGAAGGGAAGGGAAGGGAAGGGAAGGGAAGGGAAGGGAAGGGAAGGGAAGGGAAGGGAAGGGAAGGGAAGGGAAGGGAAGGGAAGGGAAGGGAAGGGAAGGGAAGGGAAGGCGAGGCAAGGCGAGGCAAGGGAAGGCAAAGGAAGGGAAGGGAAGGGAAGGCAAAGGAAGGGAAGGGAAGGGAAAGGGAAAGGGAAAGGGAAAGGGAAGGGAAGGGAAGGGAAGGGAAGGGAAGGGAAGGGAAGGGAAGGGAAGGGAAGGGAAGGGAAGGGAAGGGAAGGGAAGGGAAGGGAAGGGAAGGGAAGGGAAGGGAAGGGAAGGGAAGGGAAGGGAAGGGAAGGGAAGGGAAGGGAAGGGAAGGGAAGGGGACAAAGCCTACAAAATTTGGGGCATAGCTGGAGTTTTTCCTTTAGTGTAAAAGTGGTAGCAGTTGGAGAAATAGCCTGAGGAAAAAAAAAGATGTATAGATAGCATGCAAATTCAGGACATAGTGATGAAAGCATCTCTGCATGTTTTTATACATTTCTAATGAAAAACAATTGCTAATAAGAAGTGACTGGTTAAATTGTGTCAATGACCAGTCCTATTTTGCATGTTCTGCTGAAGACAGACACGCTCTGAGGACAGCTGGAGCTCAGCCAGAATGTCATGACTGTGGTCAAGGTCATAGGTCCTCATGTGCCAAGCAATACAGTCTGGTTCCTAATCTTTACAAACTCTGTTTTTCCATGGAGAAGCAAGCTGGAATATAGTCAGTTGGACACATTAGTATTTTTAATCCTTATCTCCTTTTGATATAAAAATAAAGCTACCAGTTATTTTTTGTTTCATTATTAAGCCCTTGGTTTTTACAAGGATTTCAGAACTTGGCCTAGATTAGAAACAAAAATAGTAAGAGCTCCTTTTCACAAGAAATAAGATTTAAAGGTATTAGGGGGTATATGCCCTCCTTTTTAGCAATCAGCATGGGGTGTTCTTTTTTTCTGACCCTGAAAAAAATCAAATACAGTAGCTAAAGACATGGGTTTTTCTTTCATTTTTGTAAATGCTGTTTGTAGTAATATTCCACTAACCCACAGAGAAGAGAGTCTTTTCACCGCTTTTTTCTGGCTAAAATTGGATTTGCCATGAATAGTTGGTATGCAGCCCAGTGCAGGGGGATTGGACTGAATGTTGAGACAGGTGTATTTTTGGCTCAGCCACTGCCCCAGTATGTAATTGTGGTCTCTGCATCAGTTTTCCCTCCTACCCTAGACTGTCTGTTCTACTTAAGGAAAAAATTTTGAGTTTTAAGACATGATGTCTTACTATTTATTTGTAAGTAACCATACCCAAAACAATGGTTTGTACTTGAATCCTTATGCTCCATTAGCTTTGAAATAACAGCAGCCTTTCAATGGTTGCCTCTTCAGAGGAGTTAGGCAGCATCGACATCATGCTTTAATCTTAAATTGGGCTTTGTTTGGAGCTGTAGCAGTCAGGAACAAACTATTATGTGTGGGCATGTGAATGCAGGAACAAATGGTAATGGCTGCATCCAGGAGTCTGGAAATCATTATGTTCCTGCCATCACAGGCAGCCACATTGTACAGTTCTTTCCAGAATCAGAGTCTCAGCTTGAAAGGCCACTAGACTCTCCAGATTTTGCAGAAAACAAAACCTGGCTGATTTTTTTGGAGGTTCCTGATGGTTGTGATTCCGCATCCTGAGCTGGTGCCACTGCTGACTGTTCGGTGGCCTCATCAGTCTCCGACACTGCTGCCAGCCACTTTCCCTTCCATTACTTTGTGCTGGCAAACACACTCTGACGCAAGACTAAATCTCTCTCCTCAGTGACAGTGTTTTTTGGAAACAGATGGAGTGCCAGACAACATCAGACCCAAGGTTCAACTACTGTGGCACCTGCTCTCTGGCACTCTGGCATGGAAGTAGTTCTCATCTTGGTCTCTAAGTTAGAAGAAGTAAATGTTCATGCCCAGCTGTGTGTGGTTTCATCTGTCTTTCAGAAGAAAAGCGCAATAGTTTTGCATATTCTTATTACTGTTCAGAGAAATTTCCTCTTCAAATTCCATGTCTTCTGGGCCTCATTGCTTAGGCACATTTCAATCCAAGGTGCATTTGTTATCTTGCAGTTCAACCAGGGCTCCCTTCTCCTTGCACTATGAGACACTCAGTCTAACTCCTCCCAACCTTTCTCTAGTCTCATGAATATACACTGTTCCCTCGTCTAATTTTAAAGGGAAAAATTTATTTCCTTGTTAGATGTTTGAGTTACCTGAGACCTGTTATCATAATCCTCTTTCTTTAAATATTCTTTAATCCTGCAATATCTTTTTGAAGTGTATGATCATATACAGTGGTTGAGATCAGACACTGCAAGTGATTTATGTAATAGCATTCCATTATTTCCCATATTACTGTCCAGTCCATCTCTAATTCACCCAGACTGCCTTTTATGCACAGGTAATACAAAATGGCAATACTGAAAATTGCTTTTCTAGCAATTGTCTGAGTCTGTTTTGTGTCTCATACAGTCATTATTAAAGACAATAAATGAAGCCTAGTGAGTTTCAGAAAGCCCAGTTTAGTACTTGTATTTGCTTCCACAGACATGAAGAGTCAGCTTGTCCACAGACTCAGTTTTGCTGCGCAAGGGTGGATCATTGCACAGGGAACACCTCTCTCCTGCTATTCCTGTGCCTTCTGTGAGCAGGGAACAAAGGTAACCAAAGGACCCCCCATCCAAGGGAGCACAGAGTCCACTTGCCCACAAAAGGCCCTGGAGTTATCAAACACCTTGTTTCTGTAAAAGATGCCAGGCAAGCCAGTGATACAGGAAATAACCTGCCACATCAGGTCAAGCAACACACCCTCCACAAATGCTTGAGGTGGACTTTCTGACCTGGTCCATACTATAGTTGCAACATGTGTTTGCAAAAAAAAAATTTGTATCTGATGAGCTGGCCAAGTGACCCGTGCCAATACTTGTCATGACCAAATTCCCTGGATCTAAACCACTTAGTATTTTTTCTATCCCTCCCCCATTGGTATCCCTTAGAAAATTTCTTTGTTTAATGAACTCAGCCAATCATGGCAAATAAGTTCTCCCTTCTCTTCATCCACTCCCATCTCGTAACGCAGCTGATTCACAAGTAAGTAAAGTAATCCTAGCTACAATTGCTACTGCTGCCTGCTCATTCATGCCAAGATTTTTACTTAAAGGGCCATTTGCTCACCTTACCTGGACATGAAGAAAGCCATGGAAATTGCCTCCACTTGACAAAATGCAGTGAAAAGTGAAAGACCAACAGAACAACTGGTTTATCAGTAGGTCTTTTCTCAGAAGAGAAAAGACAGATACTTTACTTTTATACTGAAAAAACATATGTGCTGTATAAATGGACAATTTAACCTGCTCTTGAACTTCCCAAAAATCTTCACACACCCTGCATCCACATGTACAAGATTCTGGTTGCTTCATATTTGAATTCCTGAGCTTAAACTTTGGTCTTCCAGGACAACTGGGCTCAAGCCCAGGAGCCAGGCGTTCTCTTCCTACATCCACATAAAGAGCAACTGGGACTCCAGTCTTGCACTAGAGACTCTTAACAGTTCTGAATGCATGGAAGAGTGAGTCCCAGAAGCCAAGCTGATGGAAATAAACAATTCTGCCAACTGTGCACAAGAGTTTAGTGCACAGTCAGCTGTGTGGCATGGGTGCATGCCTGCAATACACAAGATGAGCTTGAGAGCTGTAGACCTAGCCAGCAAAAAGGAAAAGAGTCAAACAAGAAAAGCTCTTCAGGCCTCACTTCTTTTCATAATCATAATTAATTGGTTTCTCTAGAGAAACAGTATAAGGAGCAGCTAAACTTACTTGGTTTATTCAGCCTGGAGAAGGGGAGACTGAGGGCAGACCTCATCATGGTCTACAGCTTCCTCACAAGGAGAGGAGGGGGGGCAGGTGCTGATCTCTTCTCTCTGGTGACCAACGACAGGACCCGAGGGAATGGCAGGAAGATGTGCCAGAGGAGGTTTAGGTTGGATATTAGGAAAAGGTTCTTCCCCCAGAGGGTGGTGGAGCACTGGAACAGGCTGCCCTGGGAGGCAGTCACGGCACCAAGCCTGACGGTATTCAAGAAGCACTTGGACAATGCCCCCAGAGATGTGGTGTGAATTTTGGGGTTTTCCTATGCAGGGACAGGAGTGGGACTCGATGATCCTTGTGGGTCCCTTCCAACTCGGGGCATTCTATGATTCTATGATTTGCCTCTTTCTCCTCAATGGTTAAAACTACATTTCTTGGGAAAGCCTAATAAACTGAACAATAGAACCCTGGAGCCTGCAGAGACTGGGTCCAGTTCGTACAAAGAGGAAACAAAAAACAAAAAACAACCCCAAAAAAGGCCCTCTTCTTAAATTTGCCACAACAACCTCATGCCTAGAACCGCAGGAGGAGGCCCACACATAGTTTGGCCATTAATTACGATTTTTGCATCCTTTTGGTGGTACTTTTGATGACAGGAGCAACCGGAGGAAATCAGAAAACAGAGTTGGGGACCATTCTGAGTCACTTCTTGCTTTCCCTGTCTCCTCTCAGGGGCTGGCAGCCCCTGGACTTATTTCTGCAATTTTCTGAGCATTTTCCATGAAGTGCTGACTTGCAGTCAGCAGTCTGTATCACTTAGAGCAGTATTCAGCATCACAAAGGATCAGATCCCACAGCTGAATCCAGCCAAACTGGACTTACAACTTGTCAGCAGTAATCCACTGTGAGCAAGGTGACAGAGTACCAAAGATCAGCATGGCTGGATGGTTGGCACATGCGTCCCACATTTTTGGGGCACATGTATGACCGTGTGTTACATTAATACACTCTGACTTAGTCTTACGGTAAAGAACTATCAGCCTCATTCAATCTATTCATAGTGGTTGCATGCTCACCGATTATCTGTAGGAGTGCAAATACAGCTGTTTGTTAGACATGAGACATTCATTTAGCTCTCTGTATTGTCAAATACATTATTAGCTAATTTATAGTAGGAGAATCTTTACCTCCAGTATGTGTGACGAACCTCATTTGAACCTATTTTTCACCTATTCCATGCCTCAGCTTGCTCTGGGTAAGGGGTAGCGATGTGTGCGAGCCAGAAAGAACTGCTCTTGACTTTCATAAACATACTGAGCTTCCAAGAGTGGCAATTAAAAAAAGAAATATGCATTAATGAATTTTTAATTTCTTACTGGTAAATGCAATGTATTTCGTGTTGATTAACAAATACACAATGTCCATGAAATCCCACAAAACCATTTTTCCCCATCATGTTTCAGAAAATAAATTTGCTTTAATACTTAGTGTTAGAAACAGCTCAAAATCAGCCATGACAGTCTTAGAAATCCTGAAGCGCTAAATATGAACTTCTCTGAAGGGATTTAGTCTCATATTCAGCATTATTTCTCACTGGTTTATTTGGTGAACATAAAAGTATTAATTCATTGCAATGCTTAATATGGGGAGTGGTGAGTAGCTGGATTTTGAATCAGCTTGTCATTGCTGAAAATGTCAGGGCCACTTCTTCAATAGCCATTGAAATCCTTAGTTAAACAATGACAGATATATAGCAAACA
The DNA here is from genome assembly GCF_949628215.1 of Phalacrocorax aristotelis. Lineage (NCBI taxonomy): Eukaryota > Metazoa > Chordata > Aves > Suliformes > Phalacrocoracidae > Phalacrocorax > Phalacrocorax aristotelis. The sequence continues at coordinate 72,567,685 of NC_134277.1, forward strand.
AGCAGTCAAAGAAAAGCATGCCTTATGTCGATGAAGTAGTACCTAACATCACCTCCCTGTGAGGACAGTACTTATTGCCTTTAAAGAAATCACTCAGATTTTTCAGGTTTAAATAGATGTGCGAAAGGCCATATCTTTCCTTTTCCATCTAGGTGCCACAGGGTATGGGAACCTACTCAAGCCTCACAGTTAGGGAAAGATTCAGATCAGCTGGAGAGAGGCCAGGAGAAAGCAACGAGGATGACAGGAAACCCAGAGTGCATGGGCTGTAAGGAAAGACTGGAAGTCTGGTGGTGGTCGAAATCAACAGCTAAAGAAAACTAAGTGAGGAACATGATAACAGTCTGGCTATTTACAAAGAAGTGAAAAACATCTTTTCATGCCCACTGAAGGTAAAGGAAGAAGTCATTTCAAGTAAGAGAGACTTACGTTTAGACTTCAGGGAGAAAATTTCTTGTGATAAAAGTAATGAAACACTGGGATACATTCCCAAGAGAATCTGTTGAACTTCACCATCAGTGAGGATTTTTAAGGATGCATTGGGAAGATGCATTAACGTAGGTGTAGTTGTTCCCATCAGAAAGGTGGAAGGACAAACCAGGTGTTCTTCAGAAATGCAGGATCCTGAGATGCAGTCTATGTTCTGTGCTTCTGTTATAGCCATTGTTTTAATGGTCTGGGAGTAAATTAGGCAGCTTTAGACCTCAAGATTTTGGAAGAAAAAAAATCTTACTTTTAAAATATTTTTTCCCTCTTCACTTTCAAATTTTTATCTTCTCCTCTGTTCTTTTCTTTTGGATCCCTTGAAAAGGGAATGCTTTTTCTCTCACCACTAGATTAACCCTCCATAATCCTTTTCTTGTATCTGTACAAAGCTACGCTCATTTTTTCTTGTGTTTCCAGAGTGTGTCTCTGCAAAGTTATATTAAACCCTTGCTTGATGGTGCATTAGAGTTACCCAGTTTGCAATGACATAAGCAATTTTGATCCTGCAGATGTCAAGATTTGTTCCGAGCTTCCAATCCCTAAATCAGCAAGAGCAAAACTTTTAATATATGCAGCCTTGTCCACCTTCACCTTGGCAGTTAAAGAAGATTCTCTCTTACTGAATTGCTGTGGATTCTTTTAAAAACCAATGTGCTGGTTTTGGCTGGGATAGAATTAATTTTCTTCCTAGTAGCTGGAATAGTGCTGTCATTTGGATTTAGGATGAGAGTAATGTTGATAACACAGGGGTGTTTTCGTTGTTGCTGAGCAGTGCTTACACAGTCAAGGCCTTTTGTGCTTCTCACCCCACCCCACCAGCGAGCAGGCTGGGGGTATACAAGAAGTTTGGAGAGGACACGCCCGGGACAGCTGACCCCAACTGACCAAAGGGATGTCCCACACCATATGCCGTCATGCTCAGTGTATAAAGCTGGGGGAAGAAGAAGGAAAGGGGGACATTCGGAGTGATGGTGTTTGTCTTCCAAAGTAACTCTTAGGCGTGATGGAGCCCTGCTTTCCTGGAGATGGCTGAATACCTGCCTGCCCATGGGAAGGAGTGAATGAATTCCTTGGTTTGCTTTGCTTGCGTGTGTGGCTTTCACTTTACCTATTAAACTGTCTTTATCTCAACCAACAAGTTCTCTCACTTTTACTCTTCAGATTCTCTCCCCCATCCCACCAGTGGGGAAGTGAGCAAGCGCTGCGTGGTGCTTGGTTGCTGGCTGGGGTTAAACCACAACAATCAGGCATAATCAAAAACTTGAAGTTATCTGTTGCTCTTCCAAAAGACCCCAGAAGTTTTGTTATACATTCAATAGCAGTAGGACTATTTCATTGTACTGGGAAGAGATTATCTACCCTCCTTATTTTTCCTTTGCACAACAGTTCTCATAGAATACTAAATAATGCCAGCAGGATTTAAAAATTGAATTCAGAATTATTTTAATTACCTTAAATGTTTTACTTTTTTTCAAACTAAATGCATAAATAGGATCCGCTCAAACATGCCTAGCAGGATGCATTTAAACATTTCATGCAGATAGGCTGTTCCCTGCTTCCTTGTTTGGTTTGGTTTTCCCTTTCTTGTTTTAAAAAAATCTAGTAGTGAATGAATGAAACATAATTATGCAAATATGCTAAATCCAGTTGACAGGCAGGATGCAGGCAATGCTAAAGCAAAGCTGGTAAGCTGAGGGCAAAATCTACATTTCATTATTTATTAGGGGCCAGATACGAAAAGGCATTTGAGCACCCAGAGAGACAGTCAGTCAGTAATACTTGCAAAAACACCTAAGCGAATTAGGTGCATTATTCCTGTACAACTTTACTGATGGCAATGTGGGTAAATTAGTGAGTGAAATTAGTAAGCGGTGGCTCTCCAAACAAATCTACTCTATGATTCAGCAATCATATGCGTTTCTCTGAATGCAAATGCCAAATGCAAAACAAGTGTCACACTTATGTATACATCCATACTCTCATTTTGCAAAATTACTGCATGCTCTATGTAAGGAAAGAACATTTTGTACAGTATATACAAACTCTACTAGTGACAGTTTTACCTATTCTTATTGAAATGCTATAGAAAATTGTGGATCATGAGCTATAATTTCAGTGGTAAAACCGAAAGTTTTTTCCAAGCCTCTCTGCAAAGGTGTGTCATAAATCAGGGCAAAAAGAACATGACAAAGGACTGATGTTGTTAGCATTTCTCTCCTGGAAGGGGCTGAATAAAAAGTAGAAAGAAAAAGAAATTATATTATTGTTTCTATATGCAATTTATGAAAGACGTGCTGGTTTTGACACAGCTACTTACGGATGCTGACATTTGTAAACGGGTTTAATCATAAGAATTACATCATAAGGATGTAAGCCTTCATATGTTGAGCTAGGTTGGTAATTATGAATGAATGGAGTGAAGGATTCCAATCAAAATAAACCCTAAACTTCGTAATTTTTAGCAGCTTGCTATAAAACTCACACAACAAATTTGTGCTGGGTCCAGTCTACTGGATAGTCACATTACTGACTTGGACAATGGATTAAGGAGTGCACATAAAACTGGCAGATGGCATCTTTCTAGGAGGGATTCCAAGCACTTGGGAGGACAAGATTAGCACTCACAGCAATCCTAAAATGTTACTGAAATAATCCAAAACTAACAACATGAAATTCTAAGGAGGGCTATGCTTGGGAATGAAGAAAACCAACTGAAAATATAAGACGGCCAAGCAGAAAAAAATCTGGCAGTAATGGTGAATTTAAAAATCTAATATGTTTGAACACTATGCTGAGTAAAAGGTCAGTGTCATTCTGGAGTATGTTAAGTGGTGTGCCATAAGTAATAGATGGAGGTCTTTATTCGGGCCTGTGCAGCTTCAGCTAAATTGGGCTTCAGTTAAAATACACAGCCTGGCTTTGAGCACGGCACTTTAAGAAAAGATGCAAACTAGAGTGCAAGCAAGAGCAGAAACACTGCTAAGACGTTTAAAAATGTGACAGAAGGTTGAAAGAAATGGATTTGTTTAGTTTGGAAAAGAGAAGACTGAGGAGCAATTCAGTAACCATCTTCTAATATGTAAAAACATAGTCATCAGTTACTCTCCATGTTCACCCAACATAGGAAAGAAATCACTGGTTTAATTTTTCAAAAGAGAGAAAGAGGTTAGATGAGATTAAGTAAGATTAGATTAGATTAGACATTAAAGAAAAACTTTCCAGCTGCAAAGGTTGTTAAGGACTGGAAGAGGCTGCCTAGGGAGCTTCTTTAACCTCATAACTGAAGGCTTCTGTGAACAGATTAGACAAGGATCAGATAGATGGTCTGAGTATATTTGACCTTCTCTCAAAGCAGGGAGATTGACTAGCTGACTTTTAAAGGTCTCTTTCATTCCTACATTTCTATGATGCTGTTGGTGAATCACTTAGAAAATAATATTCTTAAATTATCCTGAATTCATGGATATTTTTTTACATAACTCACTTAAAAAAGATTCAATGCATTCAGCATGTCTTATTGATCATGTTAATGTCAGATAGCTCATTTAGTATTTGCGTTCCAGTTTGGAAGGCTCCATTTAAGAAAAAAACCAACACACTAAACCCCACCCCCTGGATGAACTCTTTTTACCTTTCTCAGAAAATGAAGGGACAGTTCATCTCCCTTTGAAATAAAAGGCATGATTTGTATTGATTACAAGAGGAGATTCCATGTTGTTCAGGATTGAGATCAAAGAGAAGTGCACTTGGATTGTCATTGGATTTGTAAAAAGTGCAAGTCAAAGTTAGTGGGACTGGCTCAGGAATTACCTAATAAATACATACACCATTTGTGTCCATCAATTATATGTTAATTTTAAATATTATTATACGTATGTGGGATGCTGTTAAATTAATGTTTGCGTGTAGAATTTTCAGAGGTATTTCTAAAAGGACTATATAGAACCTTGTCACTGAAGCATTGTGTCCTCTCAAACCTGCGCAGTGGAATAGCATTTTCAGCTAAACAAGTTCTTTAACTTGCACTGTTTGTGATTGCTGATGCCAAAAATCCTGCTAAGGAAGTAGCCTTATCTGAACCTTCATGTCATGACAGATGCTTTGCAAAGATTAACATGTTTGTAATCTACATGCAAGCCATTCAGTTTGACAACAGTAGGACTTTGAAGAAGAAAACTTTTCCCAGGTGACAATGTGCTTTAAATAGACATTAGTAGGTAACATGTAAATATTACAATTACACACATTTCAAAGAGAGTTAAATAGCCTTTCCTTTTAACACTCAGCCAAGTTAATTCTTCCTAAAATTAAAGACAAATCTTCTGGCTGTTCTTCAGACATCAAAACGTCCTGCCGTTTAGATACCGATAGGCAGTTACAAATGGGTAACAATAGCATCATGTAGATCCATGGCAAGCGATACAGCAGCCTGCTAAAAATTAGCTTTTACATCTGTGGCCTTTTCACATCAAGAGCTGCCTCTCCCTCCTTTCTCCCTGTCTTCTCCATCTCATAGCTGCCGATTTCAGATCACTTTTACAATAACAATATTCTTATTGTGAGCATGTGTTTGAGACCTTACTTATACCTTATAGGTTAATGATTGGCTTTGCCCTCCCAAACGTGGAGGTGTCAGTAGGTATTAATAATACTGTGAAAGAGATAACAGTATTTCCATAAATTGACCTTCTCTGATGATGACTTCACCCCATTTTCTTCAGTTCAGTTTAATGACTTGAAGAGTGCTCGGTGATGAAACCATTCCCAAGCATAAATTATTCACCACAGGAAAAAAAGAAGTTCCATTTTGCAATTTTCCATCAGTGACTGAGCCTCTGTAGGTGAATTGTCTTCAGAGGCAGAACAATCCTTCTGACCCTTGTAAACTTATTCACACCCTTTTTTAAAATGAGATAACAAAAAAAAGAGTAAATAGTAAGTAGAATAAATATTTTCTTCAAAATAAATGTTGACCCATCCATTTCTGCTCTTAAAAAATGTACACATGTATAAAATGTAGAAGAAAAGCCATCTTTTCAAACACTTTTACTGTAGCTCATTAACAAGGAATTTCATTTAAAAGATAAAATAGGAAAGATCAAAGGGCTGGACTAGAACCAACATGACCATAAATATTTCAAATGCTTGACATTACATACCAGACACAAATAAACATAGAAGCAAATTATAGCTTGTATTTCTAAAGATAAAAATATATCCCATTTGCATGTTAATATTTACATATTCAGTACTAGCTTTTAAGCTATGTTTCTGAAAGGATGATTTTTCTAGTATCTTCCCATTGCTGTTGTATCACACCACCACATTCAACTGGAATTTGATGTAGAGAAAAAGAATCTCAGCCTTGTTGCAGGAAGAATTTTTCCAGGCAGGATGTGCAGGTACCTGCTGCCCTTCCCCAGTGTTGTTTCCTGAGCCTCTTCCTTGACTTCTTAGACCTACTGGAAGTGGTGGGGTGGAGCCAGCCAACTGCTGAACTGCACTGTCTGCTGCTGTCAGTGAGAGATGTGCTCATTGATGAGCCATAAATTCTCAGTCAGCTAATGAGAACGGGCACCATCCAGGGGAGCCTGTTTGCAGCTCTGAAAAATGTTTGGTATCAATACAATGCCTATTTTCTGAATCTTTTCTTTAAATATACATCACAGACGTAGCAGATTAAAAGTGTGCACCTTTGGGGTAGAGCAAGGTCTGTTAAAGCATATATACTGTCATGAATGAAGACTAGGCTTGAATTTATGCTGTGTATTGGGTCAAAGAGCAGAGTTTTTGTTCTCTCAGCACAAGTTGTTCTTATAATAATCCAGTACAAGATGGAAATTTTGCAGAGATTTTTGTAAATTACTTTCCCATTTAGGCACATTAGAACACCAAAACGTTTTGTTTCCTTTTAAGATGTATCCTTTCAAAGATATTCCTTTCCGTAATGCTGTTGGGACACTCACTGTTAATCCACAAGACAGAAGGTATGATGTGAGGAAATAAAAGGAAAGCTGTTGTATATATGTACCATAATCTTCTGATATTTAAGGGAATGCAGTCTTATATTAGGAACTACCTGACTGCTCCAAGAGGTCCCAAATTATGAAGATCTAAATCAAACCTGCTAGACCATCATATTTTAGCAATTTGATGGATTTCCTCTTGCCTTTTAGCCTTATTACTGTGTAACTGCACAGAAGTTGTAATTCCTGAAGAGTCCCAGAATGGTAAATGCAGTTCAGGTCTGGGCACTTGCTGGTTTCTGCACTTTGAAAGGTAATTGAATAGGAACAAGTACAAGTGCAATTGAATATGTAGGCTAGAGGCACTAAGTTGCAGCCTCAAAGAGGTCATGCTGAAATGAATTTTTAAAAAGGACTATAAAATTGCATCTAAGATAGATGGGGTGCAAAAGCAATATTTAAATGAAATTGTTATGGATATAAGTCACTTGCCAGGCATTCTAACTATTTCCAACATAAAATATGTTTTCACTTCATATATAAAACATTGTTATTATTCACATCCTGTGTCATGTTAACATATTAAAACTTAAATGTTTAATGCATATATTAAAATTTTGTGTCATCATTAACACCGCTGATGAATACCCTTTAACAAAAATAATGGAAAAGATATGTCAAGGCAGATAATTTTTACAATTAGAATAAAAATATGTAACTTAAAGTGTGATAAGATAAAACCGTTTAATTCAAAGTTTCACAGTTCTCTCTCCTTGCTCATGGGAATCCAACTGCCATTTGTTTTCCTGTTAAATGACATTTCAAATACTTTATTATAAACATAAATCACATCTCCTTTTGAGAAGGCAAATGACAAACTAAATTTGAGGTCTGACTTGCATTTCTATGCCCTACCCAAGACTGAATAGATGAGCAGTTGCTTTATAGATTGTATTTGATGGATAAACAAAGAGAGGCAGTAGGTTATGGAAAACATGTCACTTGGAACTGACATCTGCCCTCATAATTCGTGAGCGTCTTACCCTGCTGTGTCACCTCCGCAGACATCAGCTCCCCATCCTAGTTCATAACAACCAGGGGAAGAGATCTGATCTTTTTTAAAGTAAAGCTGCCTTTTGTAAAGTGCATACCTTTCCTTAATGGGGGATGTTCTGTTTTGTGTAGTCAGGCAGGCAGTGAGAAACGCCCGTGGTACCGGGATGAGGTGTGCAGAATGATGTATAGCTGCATGGGAGCAGGAAGGTGTTGGCACAGAGATGTGATCAGAGAAAGCATGCCATAGTATGGGCGAGACTACTCCAGTGAGAGAGATGCCTCTTGGTATGAGATCATGCTGCAGGCCAGACCTTGGAGAGCTGGTGCATGCTGGATTTGTGATCCCTTTGACCTGCCGCTGGTTGTGCTAGGCAGTTTCCTAACCAGGAGTGATCGGGCACAGGTGAAACACCACCAGCCACACAGCAGTCATACCAGATGGTCCCAGCTTTGTGGCTGTTGGGCACGTTCAAATTGAACAGAGTTCAATTTCTCTTCCAGAGAAATTCTTCTCCACAAGCAATCATTTTCTTCCCAGCCAAAGCACGCCCCCCTGACATGCAGGAGGTGTGGGTGCTTGCAGTCCATCAACACGTCTCCCATAAACCCGCACAGAGCAAATGTACACATGGGTGCCACCAATGCAAAAAAATTATCATCACCAGCAGGGTGATAAATCTGGGCTAGATATTTTAAGCTTGTGACATAGTTAGGTTTGTTTGTATCACTTCTACAGATGCTTTTGGACCCCACTGAATTTACCTGAATTAATGAAACAGGGGTTCACTAATTAAGGCTTTACAAGTGGAGAAAGGAAATAAATTATCTTAATAAAACAGTTGAAACTTGCAAGGTGCAGAATATTCACTCAGAAATCCCTACCATTTACACTGCAGCATTTCCAGGTCTTACATTTTTGTTACCAGTTTTATAAAGATCAGGGTGTTTAGGTATTTTTTTCCTAAAAAACAAATTCTTACAGTCAAGTGGTTAAACACTAACCTCTGCTTTGATTTAAATACGGTGCATTTCTTGGCCATGCAACTGCAGACAAAAAGTTAATGCTGTGGCTTCTAAGGGTCCACAGTCCACAATCAAAAAGATAAGAAAATAAAACCTTAAATGGCTATTTTTTTAAAAAAAATCTTCTTGGGTTTTAATCACTTTTAGTATTTTGTGACCCGACTCAGATTATCGAAAGCCTCGCATTGTCAATATCAGTGCTTTTGTGGTGTAGAGATGTTGCCAGCACATATTTGGAATACCTGCATAATTCATTCATAAGTAATACATTCAGCCCAAACACATACTGAAAAAAAAACTTTACCACATCATTAATTTTTATTTAGGTCATGTGTTTTTCTAAAGCATAATGAAGAAATACTAGCCTCACTCCATCTTGCAAGACTGTAGCATCCTTTTGTGTTTCACCTGTAACTGTGAGTGAGGAAATTAGTTTAGCCTGATTATTTTCCAAATTAATTGTAATGGGGAAAAGAGTGTCCTGCTAGAACAGTGAGAACAAACTTAATCTCACTCTTTTTGTGATGCAAATCAATAAATGGTTTTAAATATTTGCTTTTTGCTTAGTATTTGTCTGTCTTCCACTAGCAGAAAATTACTTAGGAACAGCTGTTGAATGACATTTATTTTAGATAGATAGATTAACCATATTTGTTTCAGAGAGAAAGAGCAAGAGAGCTTTGTAGGGCTTTAAAAATTTCTGTGCATAACTCCCATTTTAGGAGTTCACTTTTAAAAAGGTGTCCCTTAATACCTTTGATTCTTTCCTCTGTCACTTAAAGACCTTTTCCAGTTGGAGCATTCTTAGAAAAGTCAAGTCTTGGAATATTTTTGTTATTGTTTTAGCTTTTAAGAACATCAGGAATATTAAACTTGTGCTAGTGAAGTTTGGCTTAAAAAATATCTTAAGTCAGCTAATGTGATGCTGAAGTTCATGATACCTTAAAAAAGTGTACAGCAACAACCAAAGAAGAAATATGTAGGCTTTCCCTCATCTTTTCTGGGATCAGCGGGCTTAATGTTAGTCAGTCTGAATTTATATAAAAAAGAGAATTTTTTTAAGGATCAGAGGATGGTAGCAATTTTGAAAGAAGGTTGTTTCTAAATTAATTCCATGACATAGAAGACAATCTACCAGTAGGTAAGAAAAGAGGAATATCTTGTTCTAATAACTTATGATGAAAATGCCAGGAAACTTTTTAAATACCCTGACACAGATTCACAGATTGGTAGAGATAGGAAGGGACCTCTGGAGATCATCTTGTCCAACCCTCCTGCTTGAGCAGGTACACCTAGAGCAGGGCACAGAGGACTGCGTCCAGGTGGGTTTTGAATATTTCCAGAGTAGGTGACACCACACCCTCTCTGGGCAGCTTGATCCAGTGCTCTGTCACCCTCAAAGGAAAGATGTTTTTTCCTCATATTCAGGTGGAACTTCTTGTGTTCCAGTTTGTGCCCATTGCCCCTTGTGCTGTCATTGGGCACCACTGAAATAGTCCGGCACCATCCTCTTGACACCCACCCTTTAGATAGTTATGAGTATTGATAAGATCCCCCCCAGTCTTCTCTTCTCCAGGCTAGGCAAACCCAGGTCTCTGAGCCTTTCTGTATAAGAGAGATGTTCCAGTCCCCTGATCGTCTTTGTAGCTCTCTGCTGGACTCTCTCCAGTAGCTCCCTGTCTGTCTTGAACTGTGGAGCCCAGAACTGGACACAGTACCCGAGATGTAGTCTCACTAGGGTGGAGTAGAGGGGGAGGGTAACCTCCCTGGACCTGCTGGCCACACTGCTTTTAATGCACCCCAGGATAGCATTGGCCTTCTTGGCCACAAGGGCACAGTGCTGGGTCATGGTCAGCCTGCTGTCCACCAGCACCCCCAGGTCCTTCTCAGCAGAGCTGCTTTCCAGCAGGTCAACCCCCAACCTGTACTGGTGCATGGGGTTGTTCCTCCCCAGGTGCAGGACCTTGTACTTGCTCTTGTTGAATTTCATGTGGTTCCCCTTGGCCCAGCTCGCCAGCCTGTCCAGGTCTCGCTGAATGGTAGCACAGCCTTCTGGTGTATCAGCCACTCCTCCCAGCTTGGTATCATCAGTGAATTTGCTGAGGGTACACTCTCACTTTGTCCAGGTCATTGATGAATATTTTGATCACCACTAGTTACAGGCCTCCAACCAGACTCTGCACTGTTGATCACAACCCTCTGAGCTCTGCCATTCAGCCAGCTCTCAATCCACCTCACGATCCACTCATCTAACCTGCACTTCCTAAGATTACCTTTGAGGATGTAATGGGAGACAGTGCCAAAAGCCTTGCTGAAGTCAAGGTAAACAACATCCACTGCTGTCCCTTCATCTACCCAGCCAGTCTTGCCATCAGAGAAGGCTACCAGGCTGGCCAAGCATGATCTCCCATTGGTGAATCCATGTTGAGTACTTCTAATATCCTTCCTTTCCTCTACATGCCTGAAAATGAACTCCAGAATGAACTGTTCCATCAACTTTCTGGGGATGGAGGTGAGGCTAACTGGCCTATAGTTTCCTGGGTCCTCCTTCTTGCCCTTTTTGAAGACTGGAGTGACACTGGCTACCCTCCTGTCCCATCAGGCACATCTCCTGTCCTCCATGACCTTTCAAAGATGATGGAGAGTGACTTAGCAACAGTGTCCACCAGCTCCCTCAGCACTCATGGGTGCATCCCATTGGGGCCTATGGATGTATGAGGATCCAGTTTGCCTAAATGATCTCTAACTCAATCCTCCTCAACCAAGGGGAAGTCTTCCTTTCTCCAGATTTTCTCTCTCACCTCTGGGGGCTGGGAGGCCTGAAGGCCAGCCTTAGAAGTAAAGACTGAAGCAAAAAAGGCATTCAGTAACTCTGCCTCCTCTGCATCCTGCATCACCAGGGCACCCACCTCATTCAGCAGCAGGCCCACAGTTTCCCCAGTCTTTCTTTTACTATGGATGTATTTGAAGAAGCCCTTCATGTTATTTTTGACATCCCTTGCCAGATTTAGTTCCAAGTGGGCCTTGGCCTTCCCCATTGCATCTCTGCATACCCTGACAACATTCCTATAGTCCTCCCAAGCGGCCGGTCCCTTTTTCCACATACTGTAAACCTCCTTCCATTTGAGTTTTTCTAGAAGCTCCTTGCTCATCCATGTGGTTCTCCTGGTTCCTCTGCTTGTCTTCTTCCTCGTAGGGATGGACCGATCTTGAGCTTGGAGGAAGTGGTACTTGAATATTGACCAGCTCTCTTGGAACCCTCTGCATTCTAGAGCCCTAACCCATGGGATTCCTCCTAGCAGGTGTTTGAAGAGGCCAAAGTTAGCTCTCCTGAATTCCAGGGTTGTAATCCTACCTGTTGCCCTGCTTCTACCACACGAGATCCTGAACTCCAGTATCTCATGGTCACTGCAGCCAAGGCTATCCCCAACCCTCACATCCACAACTAGACCTTCTTTGTTTGTTAGTATAAGGTCCAGCAGCACATCACACCTCATTGGTTCTTCCCAGGCTCTGGCTTGCAGCTTTATTTGTGCCCACATGGAGAGTAACAGCAGATAGTAATCTGTGCTCTTAACAAGTTGTGGCACCATCTTAGTGATGTCTTGGACCGTAGCTCCCGGAAGGGAGCAAACCCCTCGTGACTCCCTGTCAGGTTGGCAGATGGGCGCCTCAGTGCCTTTTAAGAGAGTGTCACCCACTACGAGCTCTCGTCTCTTCTTTTGACAGTATCCACGTAGCAGAAAACATCAAGTTCAGGTGAATCTGATGAATTCAAGGAATAAAAGTCCTAATTACATTTACTGTTTAATATATAATTTTCTAACACTGAAATCATTCAAGGAAACAAAGACTACTTTCTATAAAACCCCCTCCATCTTGTAAATATCCATTTTAAAATCAATTATTCACAAATTAATAATTTTGTAAAAATAAATCTTCAGAAAATATACCCTTAGGCTTTGCAATACAAGTGTAACTCCTGTAACAATTTCTCTGGAAGTAAGTTAAATAGCAATTGTATTTTACCCTGTAATATATCTAAAAGGACATGTCTAAAATGTAATGTAAATGTCTAAAAAAAAAAGGGAAAATAATACCAGAAGAAGTTATGGCAGTTTAAATAAAGTCATGCTCATAGAAAAGAAAATGCAGAAAATATGACTAGTTTCTGCCTAAGTCTTAGAATATGTATTTTAGAAACAAAAAGCCTTGCATTAAAATGCTGAATTAAAAAAAAAAAAGCAAAAAACAAACAAACCATGATAGAGCTTATAATGATAATATCATCATGAAAGTGGGATGAATATATCAGGAAAAAAGGTAACTGATACACAATTTCACATATTCATGCCTATTTAGGAAAAAGATAACTGCTATTTCAAATATAGTAGGTGGACATCATTAATGACTGAACAATCATGCATATGCATGAAGGTATAGTGCAATTTCAAATCCATGATGTTTTATCCTGAAATGCTAATAGCGTAGCTTTAAAAAGAAATCAGGCAGCCTTTGAGTATAAATATTTTTCTGGAACATTTATATACTAAAGCAAAGAATATTCTAAAAGTAGATTTCAAAGCACCACAAGGGAGGTACAATCACTGTATCTTATTGAATTGGGTTATGTATTCCTTTAGATTGTCTTGGAAAAGCCCAGTATACATGACAATACAAATTAAAACAAAATCTGTTTTACCCATTGCACTACAAAAAGATACCTACTGCAGTCAGTGCTGACTACTGACGTTGTCAGTTTAACACACCGGGGCGACTGAGCTAGGGTGGTGATTTCCTCTTCTCAGTGTGCAGCTCAGTAGCGTTTCACAAATCACTGCTCCATAACTGTTTTCTACTGCTGAATTTCAAAACTGCCTTCTGTATTCATCTCTATATATCTTTATGGAACTAGATACACATAAATCAACATTTTACAGATCTCAGCTTCTTAAATACAGTCGTGCGCGTCTGGCCTGATGACAACAGCCCTGAGCGCCTGGCAGCTCCCACTGCTGCCAGTGACAGTGGCTGAATCATCAACACAGCTTTGGAGTCAGCTCAGGTACCAACATGGGCAGCCTCTGCACAGGCAATTTGGGCAGACTGGGGACCATGCTCTGGCCATGACACCAAGTAGCACAAAATGCCCCGTATTAGCTGAAGTGATACCTAAGCTCTCTTACCCTCCAAAACAGGACAGCTGCATACAGACAGCCCACTAGAAACGGTCTGTGCACCCCAAAATCTCATGAAGACTGCCTAGGGGTTGCTTAGGGTGGTATTGGCTTGTGGTGCTAGCAAGTCCGAAGACATGGAGGAGCCCATGCTAACAATTCAATAGCACAGAGGATCAAGGTCAGTGCTAAGGAATATTCCCTGGCAGGTTTTAGTTCAACAGTATGAATCTGGCTGCAGAAACCACCTTTACTTTCCTATTATTAAAGTATTAAAGGCATAGCTTTTCTTCAGCAGCCACGGGAAAACAAAACCAGAGAAAGAGCATTCAGGTAAGACAAAAAGCTGTGTTTCAAGTCCATAAGGGTAATAGACAGTCAGTGAATCTCAAAGATTTTCTTTCCAGACACTATGTATTTTACTCACACTTTAGGCAGGCCAGTGTGGTAAAGCTCTAACTAAACATCACAGTTTAGCTTCAGAATAAATTATTGTTTAATTAAAAACTGTCACTTATAGCCATGTTTGGTTTTATTTGTATATGAATGTTTACTCATCTAATGCACTACAAATTAGCATTTAACGATGGAAGGGTGACACAGAGTCCTGAATGCCATCAAAACAGAAAATAAAGGAAGGAAACTCACAAAACACTGTTTCTAATGAGATGAAAAGCAAGATGCATAGTGATTTCAACTAGTCACCAGTTATCAAGGCCAGCAGGCTGAGCTGCTCTAAACACCTACAAACAGGGGTGGGACAAGTGCCTTCATGTGGCCTTTTCACACACCTGAAGCTTCCTTTACCAGTCATCTCATGAGCTTGGCATGAGTGTTGTTTTAAAAAGCTGAGCTCAAATAATCAGTTTCAAAGTTTAGGTTGTTTTCCTCTTTCCAGAAGAGCAGTCACTGCCCATTATTTCCTCTGGGGCAGGTGCCAAACCCATCTCAGCGGGGCTGGCTGTCCTCTCCAGAAGGTGTTCCCAGTGAAAGGTAGGCTGACCACCCTAATGACAATAGCTGCCACTTCCACTGCTTGCAGTGAGGAAATTCAGCTTGACTCAGGGTAGGGGGCCCTCTCCTGATTTCCATAGAGAGCGATTGCAGTAGTAAGCAATAAACAAAGGGGGGAAACAGAAGACATCCTGGAGCGCCACGGGGAAAGTATTTGAGAGTGGTTGAAGAGTGTTGAAGGGATGGGTCTGAAGGGGCTGTGAGAAAGGGTGCATGAACATGAGGCATGGGGGAAGGGTGTCAGAAAACAGACAGCATGTCTGTAAGTGTAGGGTAAAAGGGAGTGTGAGGTGTCCAGGCAGAATGTAGGGGGCAATCTGTAGACTAAAAAATAATTGCATTGCTAAGCCTCTAAGAATAATTGCACTGCAAAGCCTCTGGTGATCGTGAGGTGCTAATGTATATTAATTGCTAATATGTTTAGATATATGTAGGCATTCATGTAAAATTTCCTTGTCACTGCTATATTAGAAGGTAATACATATACACTACATAATACATAATTACTTATTAATATTTCATTATTTTCAGGGTTTTGGCAGTACAGGAGGCTAGGGCAGTAGAGGTGATGCACTCTTCCTCCATTGCCCACTCAACAGGCAGAAAAGAAAGCTCTGCCTTCTGTTTAACTGTCAGAACAAAAAACCAAAGGAGCAACAATGGGGTTAAGAAAGTATGTCTGTCACTAAGCCAAATGGAAATAAAAGGCTGTCCTGAGGACCTGCTGAGGATCTTGCAGGCTGACAGTAAAAGGTAGAAGACACCTGTGACTTAAAAAAGCTGCCCAGCTTTGGGAGAGTGCACTCATTTCACCCCCAGTACACCTGAGTATGGCATTAGCAGCTTTTTCACACACAGTAGTGTGAGTAGTCCAGAGGCCCCCAAATGTAAAATGCAGTGTGAGGTTTTAGCCATTTACCTTGTGTCTGCAGGCATTTTATCCAGTTGTCTACCTGTGTATGGGGTTATAACTACATACAGCATACAAACACATATAGCTAGTATATACGAAGTATTTATTGAAGGAGCTATTGTCTCTTCATCTCTTTTTGCATTTTAATAAAAGCATCCCATCTCACTGAAGTAGCTGATTACATAGAACATATTAGTAAGTCTCACCCATCTTGCTCTAAATTAACAAACCAGAATACAGCTTGCTGTTAGATTGCTGTGACCAGGAAGACCTTAAGAGTGTTCCCCCACCAAACATCATTTCAATTCATCTTTATTTTACTTTGCTAGAAAGTGTGTCTTTGTAACTCATGGTGCTGGGCGACGTGCCCTGCTGTGACATGAGATGTCGGGTTCTGTCAGTCACATCAACTGATCTGATGTGACAGAGCCTAATGTGATGGGACCAGTGCCCTGCCGAATGCATACTGTGTCACTGTGGTATTCAGAGGCTAGTTTCTCTGAGAAGAAATACAGCGAATGAAGCCAGGATTCCCATGGCAAATAAGGCTAAATGATTTTGTAAATGGAAATGCAATCAGGTGTTTGCTGCATACACATGTACAAGTAACATATTGGGTTTATTTTGCTTTTGTGTTTGTCTGCAATGGCATTTTGATGATATCCAGTCATGAATTTCACACAAGTCACCTGTCCATTCTATTAAACCCTGCCTAGGGTCTATCTGAGAGTGGGACTAGAGCGCTGCCTCTTGGAGTGCTGGTCTTCTTGGGACAAATGCTGTTTCTGGAAGGCCTGTGCACTACTCCCTAGTGGATGCCACAGTGCAAATTTGAAGGTCTCATCCTGCAGTCCCGTCACATTCAGAGCCAACAGCCATTGCTTTTGCTATCAGCTTTTCACACCAAGCCTACCCTATGCCCCCAAGCCTCAGCAACAAAACATCTTGAGGTAGGTTGTCCTAGTGGTAGTTCCTTTCAGAAGGCAAACTAGTCTATGCAAAAGCACGATGAAGTTTATTCACATCTTAAAAATGTTTTAAGAAGACTTCCAAGAATATAAACCTAGTAATCACCCATTAAACCATCAAATTTACCAGAAATATTGGCCTTCTCTATTCTTTTGGCAGTGCCAGCTCTCAGATCTCTGTGCCTTGTTTCCACTAGCAGTCCTCCCTCATGAGGTAGCCACATGAGCTGGTGAAGCCCAAAGAAGAAATCAAGTCAATCCTATCCTCATAATCTGCCAGTAGTACAGCTCCCAGTGAAACTGGATGGGTAGTGAGAGTAAATTATCTCTTTCTCAAACCAGCTCCAGGTGATACCTCAGGCTAGCATTATTTATATCTTCTAGCTAAGTGCTCCACTGTGTGAAATGTTGACCATTCCAAAACCGCATTATCACTAGTTTCACAGTAGCAATCTTAAAGAATTGCTCTGGCACTATGCAGATATTTCGGTTTAAGATAAAGCCAGTTTTATGACAACTTTAAAAACAGTTTTGTTTACATGGGTCACCTAAATCATAGTGCAATTGCTAATTAGCTTTTCACTCCAAAAAACCCCCACAGTTTCTGTACATATTGGTTATGGTAACATGCACCACTGTTTATTACTCTCGGAGCAGAGTACTCCAGTAAATAGCATGCAGCAATGTTGCAGGAACAGGGAAGGCCCTTTGGGTTACATATAGATATGGGTGAAACATCTTGTCTTAGAACCCACAGAAATGTATAAGATGGTATATGTCTTCTGGCACAATTCCCCAGGAACACGTCAAGCTTGCTGCTGTTATACAAAGACTTATTTAAAAAAAAAAATCAATTTTTGTGTAGCTAAACAATCAATTTATGCTCCCACTCACAGTTAAGAATCTCACAGGTACTGTGTGTTCCATCATTATAAAAATATCTTTGTTTTTATTTTAATTTGGAAACTACCAGCTTAGAGCAAGGTGGACCAAGAACTTAGAAAAGTAACCCAAAAAAGCTTGCTTTTAAAGAAAACAGCATCAGGGTTGTTTGTTGCTAATACAAAAACTGTTATCTTGGTAGAAAACAGAAAGCAAGCTAGGTGGAGGAGCAGGGAGAGAGAGACAGAGAGCAAATGTAAGAACTGGAGTTTAAAAGGGGCTTGGAAGATACCCATTTCCACGAGCAAAATTCACAAAGCCAAGTCAAATTCTATCTACAACAAACAAGAGAAGTTTTGTGTCCAGGAAAGCCTGTCACAACAGTTCCAACACTGAGCTGAATGGCAGAGAGGTTATCAAAAATGAACTAAGAACAAATGCCACATACAGCGTATGCGTGAAATCTTCCTTCACTGCCATATGTAGCTGCCAACCTGCAGCCTTGAGTCAAGCAGCTTTTTAAAACTCTTAAGTAAGAGCCAAGAAACACTTTCTTGTACTTAGGACCATAAATTGGTCTTCTGAATGTAGATGACCATCTCATTCCTCCTGTGGGAAGATGAGCCCGCGGGAATGGCATTCCTCCTGGGAAGTAAGTTCAAACACTTTCAAACTGGGGGCAAGGCTCAGGTTTCCCAGCCATGTGCAAGAACTTCAACCTACTAACCAAATCCTACTTTTCAGCAGGCAGACTTTCCTTTTTGACTCCACCACACCCCTTCCCCCTCAGGCCTTCACACCATGTTTCTGAATGACAGTGACTGTGCACTGGGGTAATGACAGTGCTGCTGGGTGCAAACCTGCCTCCCTGGGCCCATCACCAGGTTCAGATGTCGGTAGGTAAGGCTGCAAAGCCCTAGAGGCCTTTGGCTCCATGATGCTTCATCCAACTAAGGCAAGAGCAACTCTGCACGCATGTGGTAACATCACTTTAAGGCTATAAATAAGCATTGTGGTGTAAATATAGGTTCCTGGATAGTCTCTCCTACACTTAATAGTTAGGCAAGGTAATTGTTATTTATTTTTTAATCATTCTTTTTGGTTTAATTGCCTATATGCTCCCTAGGGTGCGTTTTAATTACAAAACTGCTACTTTGGAACCTGGCTAAGTACTTAAGCATAAAAATGAGTCTTGAAATTCAGGAGAAGGTGAGTTATTTCTTGCTGGACAACAGCTGGCAATGGCCCATAATTTACAACCCAGGATTTACAGGCAAAATCCTCTCATTTGCAGCATGAGTGGAGACAGGTGCTGATTTACATGGAGTGGGAGGTTAGGAGGGCTGCCAACATCTACCTATTTCCTCCTCCTTCCCCATCAACATGCACAGATGGATGTGGTGGCCATGCTCCAGCATGTGAGACAGTCATGGTGCATCAGAAGAGAAAAAGAGGGAGGAAGAAGAACCGTGTCCCACCTGCTTTTCTACACCGGTTGCTGGAAAGAGGCCAGCTTGCAGTCAGGGATTTCCAGGAAAGGGCTGTCACTGCCAGTGTGGCTCCATGGGGCACTGGGAGCAGGGCTGAGAGGTGCCAGCACCACACCCACTTGCTCTGGTGCTCCAGCACTGGAAGGGGAGATGGCAGTCCTGTAGGCAGGGCACCACCAGAGCGTCATCAGGCTGACTCCAGAGAATGAGGAAATACTTCTGCTGTGGATGTGGTCTCTGACAGGGTGCAATGAAATCACTGTCATCTGAGATGGCTGAAATAGCTTTGGGAGATGTCTAGGAGGAGGGAACGGCTGTGCCTTGGCAAGGAGATGAATTGCATGATCTAATAGGTGTTTTCCACCTCCACTATTTATGACTCCCTGATTATTGGTAAGGAATGAAGTAGAGGAAGAGGCAGCAGTTGATGGATTAGGATGCCACTTAATTTTCATTATACGTCTCTTGAGCTGGAAAATGAGACCTTTTAACCGTTCCCATGCAAGCTCCCTTATAGAACATCCATTGCGGTTTTTCATTAAATATTATGTTGTTTAGACACTTAAGCATCCTTCCTCACACTTTGTGCAAGTGGCAGTTAAATGGTGCTATTACATTTATATCTGGCAGTTAGGCACTTGCATTCTCTTTATGTGAAGAGATCAGTAGCCCCAACATGACAGACAGTACTGCAGGGAGCAGTAAAGACCCTTCTCTTGGGGTACTTTGACTGGTCTTTGTTCACAGCAGGATAGCAATTATAATGATAGGTTTAAGGGATAAATATAAAAAATAACAGGTCAGTTACATTTTTGCAAAGAAAAAGAAGATTCCATAGCTTGGTTAGATTTGAGGCCTTCACAAATAAAATTATTTTTTTCTTTCTACTATTATTTCTAAGACACTTGACTTCTTGTTACAAGTGATAGGACAACTTCAGGTCTTGCTATGATATCCATTCATTCTGAATAGCTTTTCCCTGTCTCTTACTATATGCAACTCCTTCATCAGTTTCAGTCTTGAAGCAGTATCATGTAATAACAGAATAAAACTTACTTTCATCTTTCTGTGTGCATATAGGCCCCAAATGCTTTGAGGAGGAGGGGAAAATATTATTGTCTAGGACTTTTAATAGGCAAAAGAAAAAGTGTAAACAATTATATTTTAAGTGTGGACATTGTACATAAAATAATTACATTTCATGGCCTTTCCTTTTGGGGAAAAAAATTGCCGTTATAAAAGTAGTTTCCATGGGGTGAAATTTTCAAAAGAGCCAAGCATCCACA
The DNA here is from genome assembly GCF_949628215.1 of Phalacrocorax aristotelis. NCBI lineage: Eukaryota > Metazoa > Chordata > Aves > Suliformes > Phalacrocoracidae > Phalacrocorax > Phalacrocorax aristotelis. The sequence continues at coordinate 72,587,946 of NC_134277.1, forward strand.
ATTGGGACCAGATTTCTAGAAGGCTTTAGCTCTGGCATAGAAATAAGTGGCCAGATGTCCAAAGAGCTCTAAACATTAGATTGTGAGCATTTATAAAAATCTGGCCTGTATTTAAGAGCATAAATGGGAGCTGAGCTCTTTGGAAAAATCTAGCCCACATGCTGGGTGTTGAGCTGGCTTGAAAAAAAAGTCTGGGTCTGAGGCTGTTTTGGTGGGGGGATTGGTTTTTGTTTCAGGGTTTTCTTTTGGTTTTGTGTTATTTAGAGGGTTTTTTTCTGTTGTTTTTAAAAGAAAACTGATCTTGCATGTCATTAAGTTGTTTATTGGTTTTGTGGAGCTTTTCACTTCTAAGCACATATTTCAGTTTTGCCATCCAAATAGTCCTGTTGCCTTTAAGCAATATTGATGTGCTTAAAATTAAGCATGTGCTTTGCTGGGCTGAAGACTCAATTTGCCATTTGAAATCCCACCCTATTTAGCTGTGAAATGTATACTGTGTTTACCAACAGGCCACACGCGTGGAGGAGGTGTGATTGAATGGTGGCCAGTCACAGTAAAGCAAAACTTACCTCAATGGCTGTGGCTGTGTAACTCTGACAGTGTCCTCACAATAAGCTCTCCTGATCACTTCTAAATATTGCAGCTGAGCCACAAAAAAATGAGAAGGTTCTTTTAGATAAAGTATTGACAACATTTCTCCTGGATCTGGACAAAAGTCAAGGTCAGGAATGGAAATTCAGTTTTACTGAAGTCATTATTTTCCAAACTTTTAGGGAGCATTTCATGGGGGTGGAGTTAGACAGGGGCTCCAGGCAGTCCTTCAGTTTTCTGAACAAGACTCAGCATTACCTGAGATTAGAGTTCAGTGCCAAGCTAGGCTGCATACTGTACAGCCTGTATTTTGAGGCTTAGAGGTTTCCAAATTGTTTCATCCCAAAACAGATTTTCAGCATTTTGCCCCGCACCTCCTTAGAATAGCTATGTGGCTCTGACCGTTATTGCTTGTCTGAAAAGTACGGTATTTTTCACAATCTGAGGAAGCAATTCATATATACAGCTGTAGCACAGCACTGCTTCAAAAGCCATTGGGATAAGAGAGTATTAGAATGCTGTATAATATAGAGGAAACCCCTTTTAAAGGTGGGGAGATTAATGCAATCCTTTCAGTAACCATATGTGATAAACATGTATTCTGATGATTTGGTCTTTTCAACACAGAAAATTTTACCCATAGGAGAACTTCATTATACATAAAGAGGAGCTTTAGAGGATGTAACTTTTACACTTTTACTACTTTTCCCTAATCCTTTGATATATTATTCTGAAAACAATCATAAAACAGTTGTAATAGAATATAATATGATGTGAGTTATAGACTTTCTTCTGTTTAACCTGTAGAGGCCAGTTAATATCAGTGGTGGCTCCAATTCAGGGCTTCAAGAAGGCTTCTGTGTCAACCCAGCTGTGGACCTCTGTCACGAGACACTCTATCCCAGTGAATCCAAATGCCTCCAGATCATAGGAATGGCCAGGATTGGATCCATTCCTGGATGCACACTTTTCAAAGCAGGCATTTCTCTTCCACAGCTCCACTGAAGTCACAGGAATGGATGGACAGTTGGTCCACCCATGATTTCTAGTTAAGAGAAACTGAGGTCCAATATTTGTCCATGTGTTCTCCCTTGTCACATTACTATGCTTCCTGTCCTCTCTCTCCCCACTTGAAATGGACCTATACCAAAAGAAACAGGATACTTGTATCTGAAAAAATCATTATTCAGGCTGTGAAGTCTTTTCAGAGAGTTGTTCTAATGAACACTAAAAACGGGCAGCCTCCAGTCCCTCTGTTGGTTAGAGCATTGAAGTGTAAGGTAGTATATCTTCTATTTCTTTTTGAGGAATATCTATCTATTTCAGGTATCAGTTCAGCTTCAGAGAATAGTTTAGACACAGAATCATAGAGTGGCTGGGGTTTGAAGGGACCTCTGGAGATCATCTCGTCCAACCCTCCTGCTTGAGTAGGTACACCTAGAGCAGGGCACAGAGGACTGCGTCCAGGTGGGTTTTGAATATTTCCAGAGTAGGTGACACCACACCCTCTCTGGGCAGCTTGATCCAGTGCTCTGTCACCCTCAAAGGAAAGATGTTTTTTCCTCATATTCAGGTGGAACTTCTTGTGTTCCAGTTTGTGCCCATTGCCCCTTGTGCTGTCATTGGGCACCACTGAAATAGTCCGGCACCATCCTCTTGACACCCACCCTTTAGATAGTTATGAGTATTGATAAGATCCCCCTCAGTCTTCTCTTCTCCAGGCTAAGCAAACCCAGGTCTCTGAGCCTTTCTGTATAAGAGAGATGTTCCAGTCCCCTGATCATCTTTGTAGCTCTCTGCTGGACTCTCTCCAGTAGCTCCCTGTCTGTCTTGAACTGTGGAGCCCAGAACTGGACACAGTACCCGAGATGTAGTCTCACTAGGGTGGAGTAGAGGGGGAGGGTAACCTCCCTGGACCTGCTGGCCACACTGCTTTTAATGCACCCCAGGATAGCATTGGCCTTCTTGGCCACAAGGGCACAGTGCTGGGTCATGGTCAGCCTGCTGTCCACCAGCACCCCCAGGTCCTTCTCAGCAGAGCTGCTTTCCAGCAGGTCAACCCCCAACCTGTACTGGTGCATGGGGTTGTTCCTCCCCAGGTGCAGGACCTTGTACTTGCTCTTGTTGAATTTCATGTGGTTCCCCTTGGCCCAGCTCGCCAGCCTGTCCAGGTCTCGCTGAATGGTAGCACAGCCTTCTGGTGTAGTCATACTTGCAAATGGCATTCCAACAAAAACGGTCATCAGATCTGGCAACATGGTATATGACTTACAGAAAAGTAAGGCTGATTTGCTGGTGTTAACCCTTTTCCAGGAACTATTGATGCCAGGTGTCTGCTCTAAGTTGCCTTGAAGGTGAGGGGAGATAGGGGCATATAACTGCCTACACGATAGGCAGTTCTGTCAGAAAAACACAGCAAAGATTGCTTTGAATATTAAATCCTATGTAGAAGCCTAAAACTGTTATTAGATATTGTAAAGCCATGGACAACTGCTAGTGTACAAGACTGAATGGATTTCAGGTCAGGCGATCTCAAGGTTAGCTGATGGATGAGATAAACACCTCTCATCACTATGCTGGATCAATCCTTAGTTAAGTGCTAGATTTATGACTGCTTCACCCATCCATTTTCAGATTCTGTCATTGTTTCTGCTTTGGCTCAGGGCCAAATTAAGTTGTTCTACTATAAGTCAATGTTTAGAGCCCCAGGTCGTGGAGCAGAAAGCGATTTTGCAACCTCTGCTCTCAATTAACAGAAAATAACTGATTTTGTGAATTCAGAGTTTGTCAGTGTATAGCACATGCTCAACCCCTGTTCTCACAGCTTTCAAACAACAGATCACTGCAACATATAACCTTGACTGGAATATTTTCTGGAGCTGACATGACCTGATTCTGAATTCCTAATTCCCCTGATCCCAGCTTGTGAGAACAGAAAGTAAGAAAGGGAGGAGAAGCATGGTTCTGCCACAGATGCCCTATTCTGCTCCACAGCTGAAGCCACCACATCTCACTGCCCCCACAATGTTTTGAAAGCATTGCAGTGTTTTCCTTCCACAGAAAACCTGAACTTTCATGGGGTGCTGAGAATCTGAGCCAATAGGCAGCTACTGTGTTTAAATGCCACCCAGCTGTGGGTGTGACCAAAATGTGACCAAGAGGTCAGCACCTTCCAGCATCTCCAGGCCTGCCAACCTCAGAGCTAGAGAAACCCACAGGGAGCAATTTTTCATCTTCTGCATAGTCTTCTGTTGGGAGCAGATTTTTCCAACAGGAAGTTGTCAAGCATACCCATACAGCTTCATTTTCTGTCCATCAGGGGCACTGTGCAGACTGCTGTGTCAGGCAGCTACCATGAACGCATGTCCTGGAGCTCCACCAAGGCTTTTTCCCATAGAGAGATTGTTCAGTTCCGCTGCAGGTCTTGAAGAGCACAGTAGCTCTTGCCAAACATTTCCTCGTACGTTTATTTAGCAGTGTATAAAATGGCTATTCCTCTAGCATTTATCCACACCTACTCAGAAATTGCCTTTTTTATTTTTTTAGAAATATATTTTCAGCTGTGAATTAAAAAGGGTAAAAGTGTTGTCCAGTGTAGCTGTGGATAGAACAGCATGAAACAAAGCATATGCAAAACTAATCCAGCCCAGTATTGACAGCTGGACTAATCATCATAAAGGTATTGAGCATGCAAGTCTTTCAATAGATGGGTCAATAAAACATCTAGGCACACTTTTTTAACCCTGTGTACCACAGAAGTTATGTCCATGCTGACATAACTGGTAAGAAAACTGGTAAGAAAAAACCGGGGTTGTACAGCAAGACTCTCTATTTGTATATCCAAATCCACCGACCCCCTCAAAAACTCCCTCTAGTTAGCAGGGCAACCATTACTGTAAACTCTCAGACAGACGCAGAACCTTTTCAAGCAATGTTTGCATGCCTTTAAATAGGAGGAACAGCCTTCTCTGCTCTCTTTCTTAATTCCTTGCACAAAACAATTACTGTGGGCAAAGTGAACTGCAATCGCGAGTTCTGAGTTCAATAGGATTTCCAAATCCAGTGCAAAGTAGTTCTGCTCTCAGGCTAAGAGCCTGCTAATCTTCACTAAAGAAAAATCTTGATCCCTCAAAGGCCTGTGAATAGTACCAGGGCTGAAAATTTTCCAGGGTTATTAGTTTCCCATCTGAAACCATAGATTCACTGATGTAAAAATATCCTGAAGGGCAACAATATAATATATCAAGGCAGTAATGCAAAAAAGTGTACTTAGGTCTCGTCAACATAAAGCAATTTGATAAAGTCAAATAAATTTCCAAAATTACATTTATTGGAGATTTCAAACTGGGATTTTAATTTATTTGAAATTTATCGAGGATATCAATCAGTGTCCCAATCAAGCTGAAAGAAAAGTTCAGAAGATCACTCTCTTGGATGGAGTTTGCAGACTAAATTCTCAATACTAAGAATTACTGATGGAAATATAGTTATTCCTATGTGTAGCTGTGCAGCACTGGGGCCTGCTAGAAGTCGACAGAAATGAAGCTGCTAAATACTGCCGTAGAATAGTCTCTTTAGAGGGGGGGAACTCACCTGCTTCTCCTGTGCTTTAATCTGCCATTGTCTTTAAAGGCATCTTTAAAGGACTGAGTATACAAATAATGATCATGATATGCGCTGAATAAGCAGTCACTTACTTGGTCACTTCTAGCTGGGATGCCGGTCCTGAGTATTTGAATTCCCTCCTTTGCCTTTCACCCCTTTCTTTGCCAAGCTTTAATTTTCATACTGGGTTGTATCAACAGTGGTGGGAATAATGCATCTCCACTTCTATTAAAAACAAACATTTCCACATAAATCTGCTAATGTAAGGCATGGTATTCCTTACATTTTTTTCCCTGTTAATGATGAAAACAAATGAGTAAGATTTATCTCTTTGACAAGTCATGTGGGTGTGAATCTTTAATTAGCATATAACAGGTTTAGACTTCAAGTCCCTATAGGCGTGGGAATCACTTAAAGAAGAAAATCCCACTTGGTAAATCTCTGGCTCAGGAAGCCAAGAATGTTATTTTAAGAGATACCTGTAAAGATGAAGATTGCAATCTTCATGCATGTCAAGGTAAAAAAGCAAGCTATTTCATCTCCCAGAAACTCGGTGACCATACTTTGATGACAAGCCAGATGGCAGCTGTTCCCCAAGCCCAGTGCCAAGAAAGATGATTGGAGCTGCAATTTACCTTCCGTGGTGAAGCTCAATGCTGGAGCATACCACAGCTGCGAATTTGGCTGCTGCCAGTAGGTGTGTGCACAGTTGGTTTCCTCCCAATTTGGATTCATCAGGTAAGAGGCTGTATCAGTACCCAGCAATTATGAAATTGGCATGCATTGGATTGTTTACTCACAGTAATATTCCTACTGGACTTTATTAAAACACCATCTGTTGTCAGTGCAGACAAAGAATCAAACCAGAAATATCCATGGGGGGAGAGAGAGAGTGTGCATGCGCGTGTGCACGTGTGTGTATGTTCAGCTGTGTTGCAGGATCAGGTCATATTTCATATTCTCTTTTCTTCCTTCCTCTGCCTTTACAGGTAGCTTTTCATAATATGCCTACATTCCTAATCAATACTTCCTGTCTCTTAATTCCACCAAGAAAATAAAATTACATGGGGGCAAAAATAATTCATGGTCAAAGTGAGGTTGTATCTCCGTGAGTCATGCTGGAATGGAAATAAATGAGTCTTTGCATATGGGTGGAACTCAACAACATTAGCTTTACTACAAATTAAAGCTGAAATGGTTGAAGAAAAAGTCATCTGACTGAATGATGTTCAGTTAGAACAAACTTCTGAGTTAATGTGTAGTATATAGGGTGAGTAATAAAGGATATCTGCCAATAATAATATCTTTAGGGCTTGAGAAAAAAAAGGGACTGGCTTTTACAATCAGCTGTTTTCTCTTACTTTCATTTTTTTTTTAATCTTTCAGATGGGGATCAGATATTCCTAATACACAGCTGGTCTCCACAAATGGCCAAGTATAATTTTTCATATACCAGCATATAATTCCAGGTGAAATTAATTAGTTGGAATTCTTCATCAGGTAACACACTAATAAAATATGATGCAAGTAATTAAAAATGCAAATACAGGGAAGAGTGCAGTAAAACTTAGATATGTCATTTCAGTCCTACAAAAAGGCATCTGTCAATTTAGATCTTTAGTGCATGCACTCACACACACACACACAAAAAAATCCTTTAAAAATAAAAATGTAAACAAGTCCCAGTTCACATCGTAAGATTAAAGCTGTAATAAAGGGAGAGAACACAAGCCAAGAACACCCCCTGGGAGAAGGAGGAAAGTGTGTTAAAATGCTTGGGTTGTTTATGAACTAAGTGTTTGGAGATCTCTCAGTGTCGAATGAAGGAGTTGGGTATTTTACAGGACCCACAGGGAGGTTGTTTGCTACTATAGGGAGTCACTAAAGCCTGTTTTGCTCAGTATACCCAGCCATCAGAAAGAAAACATTAGTCCTGATATAACTGAGTGCAATCTACCACCTGCAGTGGGATTGTGTGTAGTCAAAAGGGAAGGGATTTGCCCCATATATGAGCCCATCTTTGTTGCATTATTTAATTTTATCTACACATGGGCCTAAGTTCTTCTCTAAGTTAAAGCCACAAAACCTGACATTGCAAAGGTTTGACTCTGGGCAGAGTAGAGCATAATTTCCGTGACTAAGGTATAATTCCCTTTCCTCTATTTTCCTCCTCATTGTCACTGCTCCTCTACCAAATGACTTAAACCCTAGGCCACCCATGTGCACTCTTGTAATCTACTCTGCCAAGCCTAGGATGGACTCAGTGCTTTAAAGCAGCAACTTTTCCAACCATATGTGCCCCCCGGATCTATACCCTTTTTTTCTGCAGCCCACAGAGGACTAATCTTCTCAAGTTTATACCAATGTTCCTCTAATTAGGAGGTTACAGTACTTTGCTTTTATGCTTTAGTTTTATTCGTTTATTCTCTTTATTGGAGGACCATAACATTTTGTCTTGATTTATGTTGTGTGAAGAACTATTTTTTTTTTTAATCATTTTGTCCGTTGCATACTTCAGCACATTGAAGAAGCAGGTTCATCTTTTTAACCACGCACGTTTCTGCTGGTGCAACTAAGAAGTGAGCTTTTTCTTTCTTTCCTCTTGCTGGTAATTTTGGCCAAAGTAGGGTGCTACTCACCACTCTCAAAACCCATTCAGTCCAATGGCCTGGAGCTGTGGAGTTCAGTCTCACATAAAGTCAAGGGCAGCTCCACCGACGGCAGGACCGGGTGGGTTAGAAGATAACACAGACATGAAACATGAACTGTCTCCTAGGGACCAGCCCTTGTAAAATTGAAGCTCATTTCCCATGGTGAAGGCCTTCCAGAGAGGCAGAGACCAGAATGATTTTGCACATGTTCAAGCTGAACCACGAAACAGAGCTCTGATTTAGGTTTCACAGCCGTGGGAAATGCTTGAAAGGAATACCAAGTAGTGACTTGCATCAGACTTTCTTATACAGACCAGGTGAAATGAGGAAAAGTAGCAGGATTCATGCTGTCCCCAGCACCTAGCCCTTTTCAGCCTCAGATATTCAAGATTTATGAAATGGCAATACTTGGAAAAAGGAGATATTTGGATCAGTACCGCACCAGTTAGACCAGGTGGACTCCCACCCTTCACTATATCAGGAAACATGAAATATCTTTAAGCTACTTAAGTTGAATTTCTTAGAGGGAATACAGCACTCACAAGCTGACCTTCCAATGGCTTTTTATTCCAGAATGCTAACATTTGAAATATGGATTTAAATGACTTGGACATCTGCAATTGCTCTGATAATACTTAAAAGCAAAAGGCAAACTTCCCAATGCCAACCTCTCTGAAGAAGGAGAAAGACCGTTCCCATCACAAAGTATGTTTTTATTCTGTGTATCCGTTCAGCCTCCAAGTGTCCTCTATGGGCAGGGTAGAGGGGAAGAAAAACAAGTAAATACATAAAATGAAGCTGCCAACTCTTCCACAAAGGAAAGGTTTTTATGATCCACAAGTCCGTCAGGAATTCAACAGAAGCAACTAATTACAAGAACCAAAGAATCCTCCTCCCCCAAGTGCAGCATGCAGAAATGACCTGTTAGAAAGACGGATGCCAAACGTGTTTTCCAGCAGCAGGGCCAGGGTCTGTCCCGTGCTGGAGCTGGAAGGGCACTGCTGGCACACACGCTACCTCCTGCCCTACCTGTGCATCAACGTCTCCAGAACAGTCTGCCATGCTGTGCAGTGCAAACATGCTGAGGCTGTATAACATCTGTGCCAGCACTTCTGCATCCTTATAAATCATTTTGCAGCTCTTGCTGGGGCAACAAGGAAGAAAATGTTGGCATATAAATGTAAATCACTGTATGTCCTCTGGAATAGAATAATAATTGTGTTGATTTACCAGCCATGCACTGTTCCCAGGGACGGGTGGGAAGTATTGGCAAAGAAAGGTCTCTACTTCCAGCAAAAGAACAGATTTGCTGAACTACACAAAAGGGGCTGGAATAATCAGAGATGCTTCTGTCTATGAAATTTGTTTCCTGTTAGGCTGCAGGTTGAAATGTAATTACTTCACCTCTGGTCATGTCCAGAATAAAAGTGTACAGGGACATTATTGAATCGGTTACATGGTGAGCACATAAGGACAAATTTTTTCCCTTGTATGTGGGGTTGTGGATACCACTAAAGTCACTGGCTGCGTGGGTTCCCAGGCAGAACGGAGGCATTCTGAGATACTGAACAAAATATGTGAATAGTCCAAAATTTCAAAAGCATTGTCCCAAATAAGAAATTTGCCAAACTGAATAAATTACAGCTTACTTACTTTCCCTACCTTAAAACCCAAATAGGAAAACTTAGCTCAATTGAGGTCAATGATAAAACTCTCACTGGGACCAAGGTTTCACCCGTCAAATCTAATGTCACTTTGTAACTACAACTGTGAAGCCTATGACCTACTTCACAGGGGTTTCTGCTTTCTTTTTCTCTCAAATTTTTATTTAAAACAAGCTCACTATCATGTTTAATCTCTCACCACCTACAAATTTATTACCAAAGAACACAATTATTCTAGCAAACAATACAAGCATAAACCTAAAGCCACACCGATGGAATGAAACACACACCAGTCAATTCATACTTTCTCATTACCTTCCACAAGACTGCTTTGTTTAATTTTCCATACCGTATTGACCACCGTAAAATATGTAAAGCAATTTTACAAATGTTTCAGCATTTTGTGGGAGATTGCCAGATGCTTTTCTTATACGAGAGTTACATGATGCTAATAATTACTCACAAGACATACATGGTATTTCATAACAACACTATTCTCTCAACATTTTCTGTCTGTATTCTGCACCCGTACTTTATGAACACACAATCACTCAAACACAGAGTTTGGTATGTTTTATAGTATTATCTGCTCCAGTTGTATTGCTGAAGCTGAAAACCTTTTGTGAGTCAGCGTAGATGGGGGGCTGAATTCACAGCCCGTACATTCCAGAGCACAAGCAGAACTCTACAAAAAATCATGCAATACAAAAGTTTTGTTGTATGGCATCTAAGCTGCAGTTTAAGAAAATATGTGTAAGTACCACCTGTAAAATAACATGTTGTATTTCAAAGCAATACTGTAGCATTAGCCTGAATACTTTAAAAGTATTTTTATGGGTATGTCAGATATTTTTGTGGACTTTTCTTAGGTCCCAGTATATTTTTTCCATTTATATAACCCTTTCATTGTGAAAGACCCAGACGTTTCATAATTTTTGAGCGTATGCATGGCAGAAGGTAGTAATGTCCCAGATCAAAATTCCAAATGACACAAAAATCATAAGATTCTTGTCAAACATATGTCAAACAAAACCTGAGATAGCAGGTATTATGTTTGGTAACAAAATATCCAGAATTATATACATAGAATAGTGGCTATTATATAGTACTTCATTACTATATACGTCATTCTTCTACTTTATACATTATTCTTATATTGCATTATTAAATACTACTCCATTATTATATACTAGATCATGACCAGCCAGTACCTTACTGTGAGGAAGATCACTAAAGACCAAACAAAGCAAGGCAAAAAGCAGACAAAGCCAAACATAGGAATCTGTTTAGGAGTGGGGAAAAAAATGCCAGAGAAACTCTAATATTTAGCATCCTTATTTTTAATGCCTCAGGTGAACAACGCCACACAGTAAATTGCACAGCAATCGGTATCCAGAATGATAAAAATGCTGCCTAATATTTCAAGAAGTTAAACCTTAGGCTTTCCAACACATCAGACCTAAAAATATTATTCTTACTTAACATGAGTTACTTCAATGGCCATCAACTAACCTAAGCAAGTTACACAAGATGCGTTTCAGGATGGGACGAGTCATCATCTGGCAGTGCCAGCTTTCTCTTCAGAAGAACTGAGCAACTTGTTTAAGCTAGAAAGTAGTACAACCAACTTTACTTCAGACAAGTAGCTAGGATGCAGGCAGAATTTGTTTGGGGACAAAAGTCAAGAGTTCTACAAGAGTTACCTTGCTGTTCACTGGAGACCCAGCTGAGCATGAAAAAAAGTATTTTCAGAAAGCCTACTCAGCGGTGACAAACTATACAGCTTGGGGCTTGCAGATTCACATTCCCAAATTAAACATAATTTAAAAAAAATGCCTGCCATGTACATGTGTCCATGACCTCAGAGTCCATGTCCAAGAATTAAGTAAGCAGAGCTGGAAAAATGGGAGCTAAATGTATGAGTCTTCACTCTCACTACGTCCCGGAAACCTGACTGACTAGCATCAGTCTCAACCCACCTTTTCCCAAAGGAAAATGTGTTTCCTGCTTTTCCTGAAGTGCTCCTGCTGGTGATAACAAGTATGTCCACCTATCCACCACTGGATAAAAAGGTATTCAGTACTAACAGCTCCACAGCTATATTCCAGACTTCAAACTCTGTTTTCTAATAAGAAATAAAAATAAGAAAACAAGACCAACAGTGCCATTTAGCAGATGTCCGAAAGCTCTGGCAAGCAGGTTTGGGACCAATGCTCAGGGATTTTAGGTTCTTACGTGGTCATATGGCTCCTTCATAAGACACAGCTCTACACATTCTATGCAATGTGTTTAATGCTGCCTATCTTCGAATATTATTCTTCTACCTCCAAAAGAAAACAGAGGTGAACAGAAATGAACTTAACAGCCTCAGGTCTTTCCTACCAAATCAAACTCACCAGTATACCGAAGTCAGATAGGTCTCCATTGCGAAGTCAGCCATCAACAAATTTCCACTTGAGTCTTTCCTCAATACCCTATTACTATTTCATGTCTGACTTGAAATCGTTAAATGAGTTGGTGAGGTAACGTACACAGAAGTTCTAACATTACACTGTCTTTGTTTTGGAAGCAAATAACATCACCTCCCAGCACTGACTTAAAACCAAAGCAAAACAATGCCTAGATGAAGGCCAGCTGGTTGAAGCAATTCTCATATCCACACAAATAAACCAAATTCTATAAATACTCGTTAAGATACTTCTCCCAAACTCCATTTAAAAAAATAAGAGATTGGTATTTATTGTTGTTATTCTATCTATTTAAAAAATCTTGGGATACACTCAGACAAAAAGGTGCTAGAAGGACGGAAGGAAGGAAGGAAGGAAGGAAGGAAGGAAGGAAGGAAGGAAGGAAGGAAGGAAGGAAGGAAGGAAGGAAGGAAGGAAGGAAGGAAGGAAGGAAGGAAGGACAGACAGACAAGGTGGGCAGTCAGGCAGCTAGGAATTGTAAAAATAAATCTTTTTCTGTATTTAAAAGAAAAAACAAAAACCCCAACATTCTAAGGCAATCTCACAACAAGCCCACCCATTACCTTCGCTAGATTCTCAGCTGTTATAAATGGATTTGGTTCTGTTGGTGAAGCAGTGCTTTCTGCTGGGGTGTCTCAGGAGAAGACCTAACTCTGAAGTTCGATATTCAGATTTGCTACAATATGCCATGGCATTCTGATATGTGTGCCTGGTTCTTATGCCTTCCACCTCTATAGGCATAATGCCAGTAGATACTACTAATTAACAATAAACCAAAGCACTATACCAAAATCAAAATGCATTTAGGTTCATAATTTTTGGGGTGTTCATATTTTTGTATTTATTTTAAATACAGAGAAATGACAATAAATTTAGACCACTTTGGGCTTTTAAAAATTATTTTGCAGAACCCTCTTTCTTTCTATTGATTGCTTCTTTTGCTAATTTATATCTTGCCTGATGCACTGAGTCTTGGCAATGGAGGTATTCTAGTTTGTCTGGACAGTCCACAGAAAAATGGGACCCCAAGCCCTGTTTTGATTTTCTAACTTATAAATATTTAGACAATTATTGTAACAAATGTGGATATATGATATAGCTTAATGGGTGTTGGAAATATGGTAGAGGTGTGTGGGTACTGCACGTTCATTCATTGAATATTTGCCAAAATCTAAAAACTTCTGGATGAAAATACAATAAAAAGATGGTTACATGACTTAATGCTTTCTCTTCTTCAGCATTTCCAATTTTCGTGAAAAGTCTTTTAATGTGGAGTAAATCCAGGTTGGCAATTGAAAAATGCTGCTTCAACAATTATTTATTCTGCTTCTGCTACCCCCAACCACCAATTTTAATTCTGAAGTACAACTGAGTTTAGCAGTCATACAAGGATTCATTTTCTTTGAGGATAACAAAACATCCTGAAGAGAAACAAATAGCTGTGCTATATTGCTGCTTTGTACCAAGCAGGCACCTAAGTTCACCAATTCTGGTGTATAAGTAGCATTTATCTGTGCCATGTGGATGTAGCACAATGATCAGGAAGCAGATTTTCACCAGTATATAGGCGAGCAATTACACTGACATGAGTTAATGGTCATTGGTCAGAGAGATGGCAAGGCTGCAGAGATCCTCGTATTTAACGATAGGCCCTTTGCCTTGAATAATTACAAATGGCTGACATGGCTGACATGTCTTAATTCATGAGATCCTGGTGTGTATGATTGGATAGAAGTATGAACTTGATTACACTAGTGAACTTGCTTTCCAGAGGAAAAAAAAAAAGTGATAACAGACTTCTTTGTCATCAAAGGGTAAAGAAATGTGACAATCTGGGAACCAGTTTTAGGACCCCATCTGCTAAACCAGAGAGAAATCAAGATTTTACAGTTCTATAAATATTTTAGTGTATGCCATCATTTATGAACTCTGGCAGCTATCATAAAATCTCTCTGACTTTTGTTACAACTGCATATAAGGCCAGAAAATTGCATCTCATGGTAAACCATAAAAACCTAAGTAAAAGCACCATTCCTTTCAGTATATTCTAAAAATATACAACCTCCCTGTCAGTACATGGCAGGGTAGTTACCATCCCAAGATGCCTGTTTCTCTCTCATTTTTTTTTATCTGATCTTACCCTGGTCTTTTCAAACCCTTTTGTATTTCAGTATCCTTTTATGTCCCATAAATAACAGCCATCACAATATAACAGCTGAAATAGCTTTTACTTTGTCACAACGTACTGTAAGCAAGAGACACTTGGGTGATGCTAATGCTGTGGATACAGGAAGAATTTATGCTGACCTTTTCTCTAATTGTTTCTGAAATGATTTTCATTCAGTGGTGAGTTTCTTTAGAGCCCTGAAAGGGAGCTAGCCTCAGAGCAGGTTCTGATGCTTTAATCACCCTGCAGGAAAACCTCTGTAAAAAAAAGAGATATAAATAAAGAGTTATCCTGAGATTAACAATGCTCCTTTTAAACTTAAACCTGCAGTCCTGCCCTATGTTGCAAAGTGTCTCTAAAAGACAGAGAACACTTATCATGAAGTTTGTGATTGCAGAGGATATTCTGACATCCCAGGTAGGATCTGCACAGCTTGAATTGACAATACTGGCTGAAATCACCTGGCAGCCTGACTAATAATAATTCATAGTTTATCTCAGCAGAGTTTCTAGAATACATTTCCTTGAACAATTTTTGGGGGGTCAAGGGGCAAACAAGAAGAGAGACAATCACTCTATTAAACATGAGCACGGAGGTCAACAGGTTATCAAAGACCCTAAATTCAGGAAAGAAATTGACCGAATTTAAGACTAAATTTCAGAAGGTGTCTAGACAGCACAACATGTAAAATCTCTGTCATGTCATTTGCACAGGGAAAATAGAAAGCTGAACATTGAAGTGGCTGCACATGCAACTATTTGCAAACTAAAAGCACAAGTCAGGTTTCTGATGTACTCGTTACACACTTAAGCTGGGCATATGCCTTTGCAAGGGCAATTGGCTAAACACTGGACATGTTGCTTGTCCATTTTCCTCCAGCTTAAAACTTCCTGTAGCTCCTAGTATTACTATGTCT
Organism: Phalacrocorax aristotelis; assembly: GCF_949628215.1. Taxonomy (NCBI): domain Eukaryota; kingdom Metazoa; phylum Chordata; class Aves; order Suliformes; family Phalacrocoracidae; genus Phalacrocorax; species Phalacrocorax aristotelis. Next base: position 72,603,008 of record NC_134277.1, read on the forward strand.
TAGGACCTGCATTTGTTTTTATCAAACATACAGTGTGATCTTTCATTAAAAATAAAGAGTTGTCTCACATACGTATATATGCATATATATGTATGTATATGTATATATGTACAATATGTACTAGATAAATCAATATATATGAGGTATGGAGAGTAAAAGAATAAATACTCAATGATTTTTTGTTTCTATTTTTCTTTTTTTTCTAGTGTATTCAAATTGTTCCTAAATAATTTCTTGTGTCCTCTTTTAAAAACATTGAATACTTGGTCAATACCTGGAAAAATTATTATGGAAATTTATCCTTGAGATATCAATGCCATTGACATCATCTTAGTTACCAGAGAAGTTAATTTAGTGACTGGTGTCTGAGTAAATGTAAGAGGGATTTCAGTCGTTTTTGAAAGGTCATGCTCCATTCAATAGCAGTCGTGCTTCTTTCTCAAGAAGAATTATTCTGCCATGATGAGCACACTGATTCCTATACACAGCACAGTCATTTAGGACAAATTTTAAGCATTTTGGAGTCTGAATAAAAATGATCTCCTATTGATTGTAGGAATGGTTTTGCTCTGTGCACTACCTCTTCTCTAACCTCAGCTCTGCTAGCTCATCTAGGTGACAGACACCAAGAAAATGTATCCCACTCAGAGAAATCTCCATCACTGTATTCTCTTTCAAGCACATTTAAGTTGTTTTGTTTTCCAGCCTTTAGGTGTTCTAATACAAACTGAAAGAAGGATAGAGGTGGGTCCTGTTTTGCACTATGAAACAAATTCCATCCTTTGGTTATTTTCATCTGTTCAAGCTACTTGAAAATTCCTTAATTTCATTTTAGGCGAGATTTCCCTCAGAACCCATGTGCTGGTCCAAATCTAGAAAAGATGTGGTTTACAAAATTCTGAGGCCAGTACACAACGTCATCATCGGGAAAATAATTTTTCTTCTTTTATTGTCCATGACGTTTCATAGCCTGAGAAGCAAGCAAAATGTCTGCTACAATAAAATAGTTAGGCAATAGATGTAGTCCACATGGGGTGTGTAACTAAAGTCTTACTATGCTATGGTCTTCCAGATGTTCTGTCTTCAGAGAAACATACTGTCTTTCTTACTTTTGTGACTTCCAGGTTGCTACTCCCTCAAAACATTGTTTTCTTATATTCTATAAAGCTGGCTTTTCTATCAGTTTAACATAATGTTTTTTCCCTGTGTCACATCCTAAGAATAAAAAAACCTCTATGACCTAATCCACCTTCCATTTACACCAGTGCAAGTTCACTGATGACAACAGTGGTCTGTCTAATTTATGACAGGAGGAGGACGAAGCCCAGCATCTCTCAACCTTTTCAGAAGCAGGCTTTGAGCCAAAACCTGTGAAGTCACTGGGATTTTTTCTATGGATTTCGGTGATCTCTGCATCAGGGTCCTAATGAGGATTCTGATGGCCTTGACACCAGAGGCAGCTGATTTCAGGAGGGCTACCCAGCAGTGGGAAACAACGAGCTCAGTGACGCACAAGGATTTTCTGCTGGATTTTCTCCCTTGAAATTCAGTGAATGAAATCCCATCTCCAGAATATGGAGACAGGACAACTCTTAACATCAACACAACTGGAATTTCACCCACCCTCTGAGTAAAAATACATAGCTTGAGTTTCATTTATTATAAGCATCTGTACCAGCAAAATGCAGTGGCTTTGGGACACACAGGAAGGAAGCACGGGAACTACCAGGCTGCGTACTTTTTGAGGCGTATTTTTTAAAACAGCACAAAACTCCAATCCACTGAAAGAGGTAAAACTTAAATGAAACGTTAAGAGGAACAACTAAAGGGTAAAGAGGTAAACACTTTACCTGTAAACCAGGAAGCTGTAACATATTCCATCTTGTGGGATCACAGCATCTGCTCTCCCGTTAGTAAATTGGGCTGGAACAGGTCCCTTTTCAGGGCAAATTGTACAGAGTACATAAGCAATACCAGTAATAAATCCTAATGGTGATCAGAATGAAAATAACAAAAATTAGCTTCACTTAATACTTTCAAGATGTCTATAAGCTGTTAAAGATACAAAACTAATTTCTTTAAACAGATTTTTTTAAAATAAATAAATAAATAAATAGATAAATAAATAGATCTACCTTTCTGTTGCTTACCACTCCAACCTTTATAATTAGGATCCCTTTTCCCCTGCTCATACAGGCTTTAACTCAAGCAAGCGTGTGTTCTTCATGGCCTGTGGCTGGTGTTATACCACAAGTGCCTCCTCATTACACTCTATGCAGAAAGCCTAGGTAGTGTGCTCAGATTGCTCTCATCTTGTGAAAAAGATGGAAAGGTCTCATAATACCTTTTCTTGTCCCTTCTAGTTTTCTGTTTCAACTTCTGCCACCACCATCAGCTCCTGCACTACCTTGTAACAGGTAGCATCATCAGTTGCCTATGAGAGAGATACTGTAATTGACAGTCAACAAACAAATACAATAAGAGCACAAACAAGCTCTCAAATGTACCTTAATTGGGGGGGGGGGGGGGGGGGGGGAAGTAAGTACCAAGTTTTCAGGTGGAAATGGCATTTGCAGTTTCCCAGACTCTCCATATATCACTTGGATTCTGTAGAGTGCTTTTAGGGGAGAAAGTGAATGGTTTAGTCCTCCAGGCTTCTGGTTTTTGCTTAATTTGTTTAAAGGGTTTTCAGGGTTTTTTATTTAATGATATGGATTAGTCACACTTATTTCTACACACATTCTGAAAAAGAAACAAGAGTGTTTTTGAATGTGTAGAATTTTGTTCAGTCCTTCCTTAGCAAGATTCCCACCCACAACTCTCTTCCCTGCTGCAATGTCACATCTCTGTAGAAACAACATGGAAACATCTTGGGAGAACGTAAGAAAGAGCAGGCCATGTCCCAGCTCACAGCAATCACTTTACACTGACACACAGTAGTGAGCTTGGGTGAAAATATTACACTTGGGAACCGATGTTGAGGCCTGAGAACGCCTCTGCCAGGCGGACAGCAGCCTCAGGCTGGAAAGCAAGCAGTCATCTCAGCCAGCAACTGTGTATTGGATGGTGTGAGCCCAAGCCCTCACTCTGTGCAAATAGGTCAGTGCTGATTTACAGCCAGCAAGGTGCTGTCTTTGATTTTCATCCCTGTTTCTGACAGTACTCCTACAAGTGTTTCATTGCAGCCCATGATTAAGTTCTACAGAGCTCACTCAAGCAATTGTTTAAAATTAAACAGATATTTCAGGGCTTTCCACAATTTCATCCTTTACCTTGCATTTCACTGGAAAGCAGGCTGGTCTGTTAGGATGAAAATGTCTCCAAATTAATAGGTCAGCTGCCAGTCCAGAGATAATCATCACATGAAGGGTGTCTTGTGCTTTCAGGTTCCCAACAGAGTAGCTACATGCACACTTATCACACCACAAACTCCCTTCTCTGTATAGCCAGGCAGGATTGTGACTGTAAAAGGGCAGAAGCCTGATACAAAGATAATTCCCAAGCAGGAAGCACAGCTGGGCAGAAATGCGCTAAAGCCAAGTGTGCTGTCCCTCGTGAGCACACAGCTGTGCTAAATCAAAGGGCTCTGGTGAGTCATAACCCCTGAGAGCACAGCTCATGGCACCAGGAATCAGTAGCCAAGTTCTACATCAAAATGTCATGTAAGTGCTTGACTTCCTGTGGTGCACTGTTTTGTAGACATTCATAAATAACAGATACAATTAATCTAGTTGCTTTCTTGCCCCACTATTGGACTTAAAGTCTGAAGGTAAGATCTGAATATTCCCGAGAGGGAACATAGTTTTCAGTAAAGGCAATGGATGGAGGCTTAGGACAGCTGGGTCCTATGCTCAGGTGCACTGTGGGTTCCCTGAGAAACACCTGGCAAGCAGATCATCAAAAATATCTTAGGTCTATGGTTGACAACCCCACCGCTGGTCAGCATATTAGCTGGCCACATGTATATGTGTAGCCCATACTGGGCACAATTAATTAGCTTAAGCTTCTTTCCATGCCTTCCGCTATGTCATGGCTTGGCCATCCAAGTCCTTGCATATCATCAGTAGAGTCAACTTATTTGGCAACTGATACCTGGATGTGTTCATGTGTTTATATCATGCTGAGAGTACACAGCCAGAGTGGTCAAGATTGTAAGGTGTCACGTGTCATCTCTAAAGGTGATTAAAAATATCTCAAACAGAAATAAGTAAAAATATGGCAGTTTCACCAGCTGGGGATAGATTACATCAAAGAGGTCCTTCCATATTCACATCAGAGACAAAAGTGGGAGGACCTTTCCAAACTGACTGACTGCTCAATCCCTTGTGCTCATACAACGACATGTAGGAAACGGGCCAAGAGCATTTGGCATCTGGTATTGGTACCACCAGCAGGTGAACTGGAAGTCAGCAGAGAGTCAGCTAGAGTCTTTAATGACAGGCCAAACAATATGTGTCCAATTGTAGATGCTAATACCATGCTGGCTAAGTACAGCACTCTGTAGCCTGGACACTCTGGGTGCTGTGTTAAGGCATCTTATTCTTGAGGTTTTGTCAGAGAATGAGAAGTGACTTCATTGTGTTTCTCTGTTTTCTTTGGGTGACAACCACTCAGTGCTACTGTGCTTGATGACCTTGTGCCGGAATGGATGCTTGTACTGAAATCTCAAAAAGATGTGCATCACTGTAAGCTGTATTTCAAACTCACAGGCTTTCAAGAGGTTTGGCCTATTCAGACCTGCTTAATTAAAATGCCTCTTTTCAGTCATCATCTCCAAGGCTGTTGACACCAATATATTTTTTAAAAGCTCAATGAAATTTCCCAGTTTTGCTTTGCATGAGTTTTGATTCATTGTTAGTTTATTTCTGCAATTCTAGGGACAGATCCCCACTGGCTTTAACTTGGTATGCAGAAAAGCTAGTGCCTTACTGTACAAATTAATTCAGTTTTATGTTTTTCGGAATTCAGTCGGTTGAGGGCAAAATTCAGTATAAAACTCCCAGATGTTTTGATCTCACTATAGAGACTAGGTTTAATGGAAATGAAGAGCAATCAGCTGATTGCTGTAACAAGCTCTGTCACATGAAAAGACTGAGATTACAAAACTCAAGCCAGAAGAATTTGCCCCTTTTTATTGCTAAATCAGTAACAGAACTTTTTTTTAACAGATTCTGTTTAGCCATAAATGTTACATATACTTTTAGCAAATTTTCATGCTACCATTTTTTTTTAGCAGAAATTGTTCCAGGAAGTAATCTTTTAAACTAAATATTTATCAAAACATTACAGTAAGAATATAAACATTTCAGCCAGTGTAACTAAATCATTCAACCAGGACAAAGAAAATGTACTTCTAATATTTAAGGTAGAGAAAATTAATATAGCATGTCATCCCATTAATTACAGCTGTTCACATTTCCTTATAAAGCCATCAAGAATGTCAGCAATCCACATTTCATAATTTCAAAGTATAGATCTAAAAGGAAAAGTTTTACCCTGAATTTCAAGAAGACCTTCTAATAAAGCAACAAGAACGCTTACGTATCAAAGACACATTCCCTTTTACAGAATTACTCACAATGAACTGCCTGAAATCAACAAAAAATTTCCCTAGATGACTATTCTTCAAGTAAAGCAGAAATTTCCAAGCCTGACCCCTATTGACTCAAAACAGTGGGAGCTTGGTATATGTGAGCAGAGGATCAAATCCTCACATAATCAAGTCTGTTCTCCAAACCAACCCAGGAGTCCAACCATGGCATAGATAGAATAAACTAAATTATAACTATCTGCTTGATACTGGGAATATATGCATCCATTAATACATACTGGCAGTCTCAAACTACTGGGGAGTGTGTGAATGAAAAACAGTTTGGAAAAAAGTGCACAGAAAATTTTCAGAGTTCACAAAAAAGAAGACATTTCTTCACTTTATAAAACCACAAATGGCCTTGAAGCAATAACAAAAATAAAAAAAAGATATCTGACATGTCATAGTAAACCATCACATTTGGAAGGTACGAAAATACAGCAATGAAACTTCACTCAGATGGCAAACACAGGCTTTCCTGCTCCCGGCAGGAAAAAATCACTGTACGAGTATGATAATGGAGCAGGACCTGGCTGAAACAGGGCAGCTGGGTTTCTTGTTGGTGTTTAAATCCCTTTCATCCACTCCCCACCTCTATTTTACCCATGGAGCTTGGGGGTTTTTTGTGTTTTGTTTGTATTGTTTTGTTTTTCTTAAATACCTGAGCAGAGTGGATCTCTAGCCAAGCCTTCAGCCTGCACAGCTAGACAGCCCCATCATGTGCCCTCAATGCTCCAGCGACCTGTAGCCATACTACTCCCACCTCAGCTGTTAGTTCCCATCTGAGTTTTGTTTCTTTTGGTTTTGGTTTTTGCTCCAGAAGAAGTAGTGTACTGTGCCATATAAGTGCTGCCAAGTGGCAAGCTGCATGTTTCAGTGCTGTAGATCCCTTTCACTTCAGTGTTCCAGTGGTCCTTACACTACTCATTTCCTCTTTACACTGGTAATAGTTGAAGTATTGTTATTATTGGATCTTCTCCACCTACGATCTTTCCCAAATTGTATTCACATATAATCTATTCCATCTTCTAGATTGTTAGAAAAGATGCTGTAGAAAACTAGACCATATGCCAATTCCCGCAAAAGCTCAGTTTCAAACTCCCCACATCGGAAACCTGATGTCATTCATCCCAGCTTCCCCTTTAGAAACACTTAGCCATTTTCAGCCAATGTAACAATGTTCCCATCCCTGCCAACTGGCATTGTTTTCCAAAGGTGGTTTTGTGGAGCACACAACCTAATGTTTTCTTAATGTCCAGAAATATCACCTCCGTCCTCTTCCCTTCATCTACCCTGTCATTCAGCTGAGAATAGCCGCAGTACAGAAGTTGCTGTGGCAGTATGGAATAGGTACTTGCTGCTTCTGTAGTACCCTTCTTTGCTACAGGTTTCTAGATTTTCTGTCCTAATAGCTCAATGATTTTACTGGACAGGCAGATTACACTTGCTAGATGCTCAGTGATCAGATTTCTCTTCCCCCCTGCTCACTTCGCCTGCACTGATTCAGTATGTTCACAAATTTCTCTAAGATGAAGGAACTCACATCAATCTGTTCTGCTGACTTCTGCATTTAATTTTCTCAGGTATTTACTTACCTGCATTTATCAATAACCGTACCAGCTATGATCTTCATTGCTTCTTAATTGCCCATACTCTTTTATTTCCCTTTAAATGATAGATTCAAAAAAAGCAGCTTAGTGGTTCAGTCATATTAAAATCATAATTGATTTTGCCTCACTCCTCATTTATTAATGGACTTACACTACCTTCTCGCTAATAAACCTCCCAGTAATGAGTTTAGTCCACAGAGAATACATTTACACCTTAACAAACCACCAAGCAATTTAGGACAGTTGGTAGTCTCTGCTTAAGGGAGTCCGAAAACTGGAATAGAAATTTATGCAGGCCATAATTAAAGTACTTTTAGAGATCCGTGTGGGGAGTTTACCGACATTCTTTGCACCGTGCCCATCTGTGGTCAGTGTAATTAATCCTTCAGCTGCAATCCAGTAAGAACTAATCTTCACTGACAATTTTTGATAAAGAGGCAGCTTCAAATACTTATGCAGCGATCAGACTGTGATCGTTTTCTTCCTTTGAACAGGAAAGGTTTGTGAAGGTGATGCGGGCATATCTTTTTGGAGCTGCTTAGCTCTCGGGAAGGTATGCAGACAGCAGAAACGCTATTCGCTGGAATAACAGCTGTTCCAGATGTGTGGAAAGCCCAGCACACCCAGAAAAATGAGAAGCAGGACTTTGCCAGTTCACAGTTACTAGTGGGAGGAGTTTACCTCATGGATGTAAAATATAACCAGTAGTTTCTACTGGAATTGCTTAAATGAAAGCACAGTTACACACTTGAGGGTGGGAAGGTCATGGGCTCAGAGATGATACGCTGTGAGACAAGCTGGAACTTTTAGCTTGCAAAGGTTTGATTATGTCCCTTTCTGCATTTAAAGACAAATCCCTGTGACCTTTCCTTCCAGGACTGTGAGATTTCAGGGGCAAGAAACTTATTTTTTCAGTACCTAAAACACTGGGGTCATGGTACAGGAGGAAGGTTCTCATAAATCTAAGGCTGTAGTACTGCCTAACAGGGAGTGCCTGTAATAGTGCTATTTCCTCCTGTCCTCACACATGAATACTTAAAGACAAGAGAAAGAGGACAGCGAGAGGAGTTTTCCTCCATGATGGTCTGTGGGAGCTCCGTAGCAGATCCTTTGGTGACTGATAGGATGCTGAGGGGAAGAAAATGGGCTAACCGGGGGAAGAGGAGAGTACTGCTGGGCTCAGCCCTCCAGATGATGCAGTGACCTCATCAGAGTGACTGTTGACTGGGAGTTAGATGCTCCCTGTTTTGCACCTCACAGAGAGGATGGCGCCAAAGTCTTGCCTTTTTGATTTGCTGATCCTTAATGCTACCTTGCAAAGGCATAAACACCTCCTAACGCATAAGGGTGAATCAGGTCTAGAAAGATTAGCTTTTGCATAGAAATCACTTACTTTCTTCTGGATCTCTCCTTTTGGGATCTTTGGACTCTAGAGGTATAATGATTAATATTTTTGGTGAGCTCTGGGATGGACAGTGCATGATTCTCTTCTTGCAGTTTCCCCCTTTTTCACACACATAAATACAAATGCTAAAGGGAGATAAGTCCAAGAATTTACATTCCTCTACGTGCAAGCAACCCACATAGAGTTTTATCCATGGTAATTCATCACTAATAAATAATTAACACACACACATATGTGCACACAAAAATGCAAGTGCCAACCAATCAGAATAACAGCAAACTAAACTCCCGTTGTATTGAGATAAACAATTCTAAGTGAAGAGGAATGTAAAATCTGAGAGGGAATGCAGGGAGAGAACACAGGAGAGTCCAGCTTTTCTAATAGCATTTTTAGTTGTCATTAAACACAGTCAGGGTTTCCAAAGCTAAAATACATGTTAACACATTCCAAAACACTTCTATTAAAATATTTTTTCAGTACTTCAGTACAGCAAATGATGCAAAGCCAAAATTCCCCAGACAACGCACAGAACATTAGAGAATTAGTTTAACATTCTGACAACCCTGCAATTTTATTTAAACAATTTCTTCCCTACCCAATTCCCTGCAGAGAAGTATTGTACCCTTTTGTTGATTGTAGTGGACATATTGCAGATCTCCGATTACCTTCCCAAAGGACCACCCACTACAAGAAGTTTTTTGTGTTGCAAGCACAGCTTAGCTCATTCCTCTCCCCCTCCTATTCACCTCTTTTTTCCTTTTTTTTTTCCTTCTTCCTTTAATTTTCTTAGCATTCTCATAAGCTGCAGATGAGCTGACAGACTAGCCTGCCATCTGTTCTTTCATGACATGGTGCAACCTAATCAATTATCCCCAAACCACTTTGGAGTAAATAAAATGTCTAAAATAATAATAATTAGTCAGTTAAAAAGAAAACAGCAACACGCAACTCCTGATGGGAATTAGGTAGATTTCAGAACACAGCATTTTATTAACTGAAATTATTAGACCAGGAAAAGACAACTTTGGGAGGAAAAAAAGTCACCTTCAGTAATTTATCCTGAGACATGAGTATGAGGTAGCATCCCTAGCCTTTGGACATCTTTGGCCCTTTGTAATCAATGATGCCAGGTTCAAGTAAATTTGCCACTCATGGGTTTCTGAGATTTTGCTATTAATAGACATGCTAGCACAAATATGAGAATTTGTATTAGTATTAGGACTGTATTAAAACAACAATATTTTAAAAAAGCAATGACCAGCAGATGACATGTATATAGTGTGAACAGGCGTATACATTTCTTTAAACATATGTGTAAGGCCTGACATGTCTTCAGGGAGAGATTTGTCTACACCAACCACCATAAGTAAAGATCTCCTGAGTAAGAAGTGTACATTGCACAAACGCGCACTTCAAGAACAGGCAAAAAGCAGAAACGCAAACTGCTGCAAACAGAAATCAGGTTTGCAATATAATATTAGGAATTAAGGAAATCAGGAAGATTGCAATTAGTATCAGTCGACTCCCAAGACCACACAAAACAGATCCTCATGAAGTTAATCTGAACGTCGTTCTTCACAATGCAAGAAACTGCTTGCTATTTTAACTCTATGACATTGATTTAGTCAGAATACAGTAGCAATTTTTTTACTTCATCAATTGATGGTCATTTAAGATATATCTTAGCACTCAAGTGTTTAGCACATTTTCAGCACTTTTACTTTTGCAGTGTGAAGGAAGTGAAAGATAAATCAGAAACTTCAGTGTTCCAGTGAGATCATGAGCAAGTTGTCAACCAAAATTTTGGCCAGGAATCAATACAATGTCAGTGCATAGATCACACTGATATATCAGAGGGAAGAATTTCCTCATTACCATCTTTATTTTGAATACAAATGTATGTCACGTACTTTCTATATTTTGTACCCTGAAAGAAATCAGCATGTTTAGATGTGCTACCAAATGCCATTTTTGATCAGTATGTTGTAAAAACAAAGGGGTTTTTTTCTGCCATGTTTCTATTAAGGACAGGGCAATAAGTAAAATAACTTCATGTGTATAGGTGATGTCCCCCGTCTTCTCTAAACTGTAAGCACTTCACATCCTTTAACTATCATCCTCTGGAAAACCCACTTTACCTCTAAGTTAGTTAGAAAAAAGAATAAAAATGTGAGTATGAACTTTCCACCCAAAACTACCTGATCAGCCTGAGACAATGTAGACTATCTTGGGTGAAGTTAGGAGCAAGAAAAATTTTATTAACTATTTTAGAGGCTACAGCATTGACATATATAAATATCAGACCACCTACTGTAGTATTTATTCTAAAGCCTAGGTAGTTCTAAATGAGAATACTAAGTACACTGAATATGTGTGTTTGCTCTTGTGCTGCCCCATGTTGACTGGTGGGAGACTGAGGCAATTACCCATAAAACATAATGCACAGCAGCAAGGAATCTCATACTTTATGATGCTGTTCTTTAGAAGTTTCATTGTCTCTGTTACACATTGATGGTGAGGTTTGGGGCAGACTCAAGCTTACATTCTTGTGGCCTTGTTGCAACTTCTGACAAGAACATAAACAATCAGGTGGGAACATGTAGAGAGAGGGTGGAGGAAAATCTTTGCTATGATGCAGGCCAGTGAAGATAAACCAGTGAACCACAGATCTTCATCAGTCCCTCCTTGACTGCCCCACTGTGATTTCTATGACATGTACGTATTGCCATATTTACCCATTTAGGTTCTCATAACCACTCGTCCTCCTGCAGCAGCCAAATGCTTCTGGCATCCTGACAATATGCTTAATTTCCAGTTTTCTAGGTACTTCAGGGAAGCATTCACCTTTCTGCACAGCCACTAACCTCTTGCTTCTGCATGTTTCTCCATGTTTTACCATCCACTTTAGAAAAGGGCTGGCAATTATTTGCCTGATGTTTCCCTAACTTTGACCACCTTGAAGTATGATTTTGTGATTTTTTTGTTGAAATGTAGGACATGGATCCCTTGCAGGCTTTTACAAACATCAGAGTTCCCATGTGTCGTTGACACTGATGAATTGCTAGATCACTACAGAAGAACTTGCAAATGGCAATGGAGCTGGCTCCACCAGAGCTAACTTGAGCTCCTGAGAGGGACCAGAGGGGTTTTTGATTCTTTTTATTACATGATATCAATTAAGCGTTTAACAAGTTACAATAAAAAGCAACTTTCCAATGGAATTTTTAACACAGTGGTAGCAAATTATCTTCGAGATGGCTATCACTTGGAACCTTGAGTAGAGTGAAAATAAGGCAAACGCCAACACATATTCATCCAGATTGCCCATAAGGATGTGCCAGGCATCCCTGTTTCAAATCAAGTAAATCTGTGCAGCTTCTCTTTGACAGCAACACAAAATCCCATGTGAAACACACTGAATGGCACAGCTGATGCAGAATGCTAGCAGAAGATACTGCATCAAGCAGCTTTTGTTCTGAAGTGGGTACCTCTGTTATGCAATTGCCTAAGAATTTGCTTCTTTCAAAGGATGAAAGAAAAAAAAAGCCTCAGCAAACAAAACCCACAATTCCCATACATTTCTCAACTCAGATGATATTTTCACACTTGGGCACAGCCTATTCACAGCAATTCTAAAATTCTGGCATTGGCACGGAGACTGTATTTGTAGCACTCAGCTGGAGCAAAGGACCAAGTGGTGCTTGATGGGTGGGATGAAGGTGTTTAGTGGAAGAGACAGGCTTCAACTCACTAAACAAGAAGGATGCCAATAAACAAAAAATAGCAGTGAAATTCACTAATATCAGCAATGTGCGGTTTAGGCATATGAGCAGCTTTTACAGCTCCCTTCTATTTTGAGCCTTTTTAAGACTTTCTGTACTCACAAGGAAGATGAGACAACTATTGTGGACAACACTCTTAATTTAAGACTATGGACAAGACTTAGCTTTATTGACATGCAAATATTAATTTACAAGCTTAAGATCTTGTCCATGTAATTTTGCATATATCTGAGAAAAGCTAAACTTAATATTAAAAACTTCTGAACAGTTCACCAAAGACTCATTTGAGTGACAGGTGTGAGGGAGAGTGCAAGTGGTCACCTCCTCATTACACTTCTCACACAAAAGCCAGCCACAAATGTGCTGTCAGGCTATGGGGATGAGTAACATACTTTGCCCTCTCTCTGCTTCTTTGCCCTTGGGAGAAGCAGGGCCAGAGGAACACAGTGGCTAGAAGATGAGGTGATGACTGTTTCCTGTCCATGGAGGCACACAAAGCAGACCAGAGTAAGTGTGAAGGCATGCACAGCATTGCTTTTAAGACTGGTATAGGCTCTGCAGGCCACCTGTTCAGAAGGGAGAAATTGTCCCTTACTGAGGGCTCCCACATTTGTACAACATCTGACACTATTCCTTTGCAACCTCATGCTACATATGTTTTCTCACCAGTGTACACAATGTTACAGGCACCATTCCTCCTCCCCCAAGCAAGAGAGTCTTTTCATTTCACTAAGGCACACTGTCATATCTGCAGATTCCTGCTGCTTATTTCTGGTGTGATTTCCATATGCACAACACTTCTAGAGATGTGTGCCTGTGTCTGCAGTACAGACAGAGAGAATATCATCTTTGCTTCCTCCCATGGTTAAAGCTCCCTCAACACCGCACGTTTGTTTGAGCTTACTTATTTTCTTGTTTGTTCCCTCTGTTCCCTACAGTGCTTGCAGAGTGTATCCAACATGACACAGAGCAAGTATACACTTGGTGCTTCCCCAGACACATCAGCCACTTTAATATCTTTCACCTTCTCTGACCTCTTCCATGACCTCTTCCATGACGTTCTCAACACCTTAGAAACTCTCATGAGAATATGAAAAAACCCTCCAGTACTCCAGGTACGCGCATGGACCTTCCCTTGCACTGTACACAAGTTTAGTTAGATGCTCTTCAGCCTTTAATCTTCTTTAATCGGACGAAGGAAGTCGGCTGAGGAAGGAGGATATGAGCTTGCTTTCATGCTTGTTCTATTTCTTAGGTCCAATAAAGAGGATAGCTTGGAGAATTAAATGCAAGATAATCAAAGAAACGACTGAGAGGGGTCTGCACCCTGCCAGCTATCCTGAGCTTTGTCTCTCACTCATGTGGCTAAGCTTTGGGGAAGGAGGGCTTCTCTGTTAACAAGGGTTAGTGTCTTTTCTCCCCTTGCCCCCTTCTCTACCACCTCATGCTCATCTTTATTAGCTTTTTCACACTACACAGTCCTCTCATCGATTACAAGGGCCATCACAAAGCAGCCTAATGATGGGTCAGTCTTAATGAGAAAAGCGGCTGCTCTTGAAGTGGTGTGGCTTCGTCCTGCACCCTGCCGCGCCCTGGCATGTAGAGCTTTGCCTCCTTTTAGAGAGCAGAGCCATGGAAAATCAACAGTGAACAGCCTGGTGCCTCTGAACAGAAAGGGCCATGTGCATGGCTATTTAGTGCTGTAAAAGAGAGAGCATTTGCACAAATGGGAGTGAACATAAGGAGGCCTTCAGAGAAGAATGGGGCCTTGGCAAATTTATAGACTCCCCTGAAAGAAAGTGATTACAGATCATTATCCAATTGAGGCAGATTGATGGGTTAGGGTCAAAGTAATACTGCAGAGCTCACTGGAGGGACAATGCCTGCTTGTCAGTTCTGTCCGGGAAAAGAAAGAGAAGGGAAACTACCACACAGAGAGGAAAGACTTAAGCTTTTCCAGCCTCTATCTGAAAAATCGTTACTTATCTTGAGCGTGCGTTCTTTAAAAAAAAAAAACCTCTGAAACTGCAGGAGCAGTATAGCTGAGTTAAAACTGGGCATTCGGAATTGTAAATAATTGTGCAAATGCTGTGCAAACAGCACGTGCGCAAAGCCTTGTGCCCCTTACTCTCAGAGATGACAAAGAGTATTAGCACTAGTAACAGATAAATCGCATCTGTATTTCATTTATTTAAAAAAATCCCAAAGACATCTTCTAAAATAAATGTGTATATTTTTTTTAATTTTGGTGAAAGAAGGACGGTTTTGTTAACAGCTATGGTTGAACAGATTTGAAACTCTGCAACATCTGGTCAGGCAAAACTCAGCAACAGTGACATTGAATAAAACAAGAATAAATGTGCTTCTATTGTTTCTTCTGTATTGATTTTTAGAGTGTTTAAAAGTGCTTTGCATTCATGTACTTTTCAAATAGCCATAGAAATGGAAACAGCATGGCCCAAAAAGGAGCTCACAGCATTTATTGTGCGTTTGCCTCCCATTTTCCAATATGATTTTGGAATGTAAAGAATTTGAGCAAAGAGACAAGACAATGCGTTCATGAGAGACCTGATTTGTTTTTTAATTGTGTTTATTTATTAACTTCTCTGTTGTTCCCCATGTCTCAGAAGCAGAGCACCACACACACTTTAATGGATGCGTCCCCATGACCCAGCAGATAGCAGAGTAGCACTGGCCCTGTTTCAAATAAAGGCTCAGTAGGGCAGCTTGCCTTGGGGACACTGTCTTGAGAGTGTAGCAAGGGTTCCCTCAAGTTCCATTACAAAACCTCCACAGACATGGAAGTTACAGCCTTTCCTGGCGCCGCGTGTGCTCTTGCAGAGGGCGTTCAGACACAACAGGACCTATCCTGACTCAGAGCCCATTGAAAAGAACACAGCAATTTGCTTCTGTGGACTTTGGCTCAGGCATGAAGAATTCCTGATAAAGTCACCTGGAAAATTTGTAGAAATACCAGGTACAGGTACTGGTACTGTAATTCCCATCTGTTGCAGTGATAGAAATTATGAACTCTGGCTCAGCCTTGCAAATGACTGGGTACACCCAGACATGCTTGTTCTCACTTAAAGCAGTAAGGATAACAAAGGAAATATAAACATTGCGGGCTTCACACTCATATGCAAATTCTAAAAGTGTTAAAAACATCAGGAAAGCTCCCAGACTCTCACTTCGTGCAGTACCTCTCTTGTACAGCCCATGTGTTTCTTTATGTTCGTTTGGTTGCATCCCAGCTGAAGGATGATCATGTTCCTTCTACAGAGTGCTTCTAAAAAGGGATCTTTAATACCTTTGCTGGAAGGAAAGAGATCACTCACCAAATTCCTGTTTCTTTTTGTGCCGGGTCCCTTGGACTCTTAGCACTGCCATTTTTATCTCCTTTCTTATGATTCTCAAAACAACTAAACTTTCAGTGTAACTGACGGCCCTTCTCCACTGCCCCAAGAAGGCTTGTCATTTCATCTTCTATCTGTAAATCAGGAAGGATCCTAAATGACATTACTCCCAGAAAAATTACTAGAAAGAGCTGGGGTGGGGGGGCGGTGTCTGTGCAATACCATTCCACGCAAGGCATCTTCCCCCAACTAGGCACCTGGTAAAACCTGGGATATGTTGCCTGGTAGAAAAAAAAAATATCTGTGTTTTTTGCCTACCTTGTCCTGTCTGCTAGGCTGGGGTTTTAACTTACACATGTATTGCCTGAACTAAGCTTAACACTTCAAATCTTTTCACATTTTCCTGATTCATCATTTCGTTATTGGGTGTGACATAGGCCCCTCCATGTCGCACATTCTTGAATCTTTCAGTATATAATGGAGTTGTAACTGAGACAGGATGCCAAGTATGAGCCAACATACACTATGATAAGACATCTTCTCTTGCCTTTCCTTCCAACTTTTCTCTGCTTTGGTCTATCAGTATTCTTTCTTGCTATGCACAGTTTAGAAACAACTTGTAGCTACTCTTTTCCTGAAGTTCTCTTTGCATTTGTTTCCACTTGCCTCCCCCAGTTCAGCAGGAGAGTGGGTATGTGCAGGACTCCATATGTTTTCAGAGATAATCTGCTTTTTACTACCAGTAAGAATAACCTTGAGAACATATTGCACTGTCACAACCTATTTTCTATATGAATCAGAAAGTAAAACTGGTTCATTGGAAAAGCAGACCATATTTTTAACAGGCAAATTCATAAACCATGCTTTTATGAACAGAGCAGGCTGGGTGGTGAGTGCAGGGGATATCACAGGAAAACAGATGTGTTCATATGATCCAAACTCTGTCCTACCAACTTCATGTTACATTGGGGTCGATCCATGGAGAAGTCTCCCTCTAAATGGAGGCTGGGTGCTGAACTGTCCATACCATTTCAGTGAAATCAGTGTGAGCACACCGAGTGGAAATCAGCACAAAACAAGGTCAAGGGAGCAAAAATGGTTGTTCCTTTCCACTCCATTCAAGAAAAAATATCAGCTATTCGGGGGCAGGAGGCAGGGAGGAGTGGGCAACCAAGAAAAAACAAACCACAAATCCTAGAAGCAGTCAGCTGGGAATAAGGGAGGGAAAAAGGACACTTTCTGCTCTATTTATAGCTATAGTTTGTATGGCACTTAATGCTTGACCCACAGTGTTCATAGGTAAGTAAGAAATGCACAGACGTGTATTCTAAGAGTTGTATTTCATCCATATGTGCAAAACAGTCACAGGAGAGCTGCAGAGAACTACACACTTGGGGTAGCAACCTTCCTAGTGCAGGAACAACCTCTGAATCATGCAGTCTGTCCTCCGGCAAATCTTGAGCTTCTGTGACAATTTTGCTTGAGTAAAAACTCAGAGTAAAGTCTTGAGGCTCTCAGTGTTGGTGGAAGTTTTGTCACTGACTTCATAGGACCCAGGAGTTTACCGTGAGTAAGCCTTGCTCTCTAATTGGTTTCATTGTATAATGCTTACAATGCTATAGTAGCAAAGAAGATGCAATCTTCCCTCAAAAAGAATGTACATGTAGCTTCCCAGTCAGGCCAGTGTAAAAAGGGTGAGAGGAGAAATTGAGCTATTTAAAGTTTCCAATATCCTGGAAGAGTTCCTTTATTTTTAAAATCTTGAGGCAAAGGAAAATAAAACTTTCCACCTAATAAAGCTTCCTTTTTTTCCCCCTATTTTTAAAGTATTTTTAGTGGGGTTTTTTTGTGTTTTTTTTTTTTTAAAGAAGGGAAGCATTTTGACTGTGTGGGTGAATTGGGCTCACTAAAGCATGTTTCTGCCTGCTGAGTCTTATTGTAACAGTATGCAGTGTTCTTTGTGTTGATACAGCATTTCAGATAAATAATTTAAGAAAAAATGCCAAAAATGGTCTGTAAGTATTACCAGTTTCTCAGCTCTGCCTACAAAAAGCCTGAATTACAAAGCAACTTTTATGGTTTAGTGCCTTTTTTCACAGGGAAGAACATCTTCCCTGTGCCCCAGTTGGGTGACTCTAAAAGACGTTGGCATAGCAGGTGCCTACACTCATTGTGTAGATGGGGATTCCTACACAGTGCGAGGCCTCCTAAAGATTTGCTGAAGCCTCCTCATTACTAACAGAGTCAGCTCTGTTACTTCAGCTGTAGCAGGCTACTGCCCTTGAGTTATCAGAAGGTGTATCCTGGTAGTGCGTTACATATGGATATGGATAGCAGTACTATTGTAGCTGTAAACCCTGAGAACATGAGCAACATCAGGTTTATATGGTTTATATATAATTTCTGTTTAGAAAAATGTAAGCAAGTTGAATATCTTAGGAGACACTGATCAAAGGAAATGTATTACTCTTCTATATAAACTTTTATTTGTACATAAAACCATGAGTAAAAGGGTGTTTAATTTTACCAGTGAAGGAAACATGACGACCCTCTTCCATCTCAAAATGCCTTCACATTCTCTATTATTTTTTCTGTCCCTAAAGACATCTGTGGCCACTGAGATCATGACTTTATGTACAACAAAAAGCTGAAGAACCTCTCCACCCCAGGTCTTTCCCTCCTGTCAAACCCAGGACTATAATGGGGCTGAAAGTCGTTACCGCATGCCCGCTCTTTACATGCCTGTGTAAAGGACAAGGTGGACAAACTGTAGCAGGTAGACAGGCTGTAACACACTAAGAAAAATACCAAGGAAGAAGATTTGGCAAAAGAGGATTGAACATGAAGGATTAATTATATCCTGTACCCTTCCAAGTGGTCCTGCCCTACTGAAACTGAGGTACCTGAGTGATGAAGGTACTGAAGCCTGTACTTTTGAGCATGTGAAAACTATTCTGTGACTAGAACATGGATCACATATTTTCAAAGTCAGTTCAATAAAGCAATATCCCAGTCCCAATTCCTTGAACCCACCAATTAAACTGCAGCCAAAAATGTCACCCGTTTGCCCCACAGAAGACCTAGTGTATTTGTAGTCCCCAAATGCATATGGTCTAATCAAAACTGCCATATAACGAGAAGCCAGCCAAGAAACCCAGACAGTTTGGTTAATGAGACAAAGAGCAGCTTCCTATTCATTCCCTCCTAAACAAAGATCTGAGGAAGGGGTATGGGCTGGGGGGAGAGCTGGGTGGGAGAGAGAGTACAAGAAGTACAGCGGGCCCAAAGAGAAGGGCACAGGCAGACAGTCAATTAGGTAATGCATCCAAGCCTGATCTGAAGACCCATTGCAAACAGAGCAGCCATTCATGCACTATGACATGCAGGTCAATAGAAGTAATCACATGCTTGCCTGGTACTTATGGCTGCATTTGTGAAACATCACATGGCAACTTATGATGAAACTCAACCCCTGATCACAAACTACAGTGGCAAAATGAAAAATGTCTTTGAATTTTTACCTTTTTTTAAAAAAAATCCCCAACATTATTTTTTAAGTTTGAAACACATCTTTTTTCCCCCACTGAATTCTCACCAGTCATTGAAGTGAGTTTTAAAGAACTCATCATATTTCATGCTCCATTTCTAAAAGGTTTCTCTTTCTGATTATCTGACAGTTTTCTTCCAGGAAAACATACCAAGCTCCTCCACAAAAACCATAGATCTAACTATTGTTAAACACAAGACAATTGCATTGTTTGTTTCAAGGCACACATTGATCAAAACACATGTCAGAAAATAATTTTCCTTCCTATTGGGTGCTACTTCCTGTTTGGCCAGATGCATTATGTTGTTTGCCTTTTCTGTTTCTGGAGCATCTGTTAGCAGTTACAGCCAAAAATGTGATAATGACCATGATCGACCAGTAGCTTGAGCTGGTGGATCCTGTGTTCTGAGCCTTAGACTAAGCAAATTGCAGATATTGCTTTCACTAATGCAAGCAACACATGCCAGCAAGCACAGTGGAAGAGTTTGGCTTCTGTTTTCCACAAGGACAGGACCGAGCCCATGTACGGCACATTGGAAAGCCACAAAATGGAAAGAATCCAGGCTGAAGGTTTCCCAATAAATAATCATGCTATGGGGTCCTACAAGGTCTTGTATCTCTTTCTTTGAGAGCTGAGTTAAGCTGTTCAGCTCACTAGCAAGTTTGGGCAAGGTGGTTGCTCACAGGCCAAGCCCTAAGAGCTTACAAACAATTCTCCAACCTTTGAGCTTGTCTGGAAAGCTGCATTTAAAAAAAAGAAAAAAAAACAAAGAGAAAAAAAAAGAAAAAGGAAAGATCAGTTAGCATTTTCCTGGCAAGGTTTTCGAAGTATTTGTAATGCTGGCACAGCAAGGAGCTGTTGAGTTGTACCATTCTCTTTAGAAGATGGGTCTAATGTACAGATTTTCCATGTAGAATGGGATTTCTCCTCTTTCTTTCATCCTCTCTCTTCCTTCTGGTGTGTGGTATGTGTTTGACATCAAGAGACAAAACAGAAAAAAAAAAAAAAAGAGGAAAAATGACAGCATGAAGCATCAATTTTAAGCGGGGAAGATTTTCTCATACGTTTGTTTTTCCTAGTGATACCTTGGAGAAAAGGCAATCAAAACTCCAAAGGATCCCAAGAACCATATTTTCTACCAATAGGTTATGAAGGCAAGTAGAATTAACATGAGGAGCATAAATGTGCTGGTTGCAAAATTGTGGTCACAAAATAGTGTGTTAACAGGAAGGGGAGAAAAGAGGGCAACGATACAGTGGCACCAGATTTGTTAAAGCTGTGAAAACCTCACATCAGAAACAATTCTGTTACATCTCCCTGGTATTCTCTAAAGAATAAAAGGGCCAACACAGAAAAATTTAGTATTGCTGGTACAAAAAGTTCCCCAAACATGGAATGCCATCAACTGTGCCTTTCATTCTGGTCTGGAGGAGCCCTCAAAAGCTACAGAAGCATTTGTGCAAGCCTCTCACCATCCTGAAATACACGTGATTAGAAATCTGCTAGAATTAGGCTGCCAGAGGCAGCAAGTCCGTTACATACTGTTGGCCTGTATGTCTTATATGTGACATTTTCCTAAATCCTGTCAGGCGTAATCTATCACATAACCATCTTTTGGATTATACTTTGAGACTATGGTCTTCCAGTACAAATATAAATATGTTTCAAATTATGATGTTCCCTATTAGGAAGATGATTACTGTTCTTGTACAGAGGTAAATATTACCAGATAACCAAATACATACTAAAGACCAGTGCAAAGTGTCAGGAGTGTACAGAAGCACAAACCAGTCCTAAGGCTGAGACATAGTAGCGGCTATGGTCTAAAAAGATTTTGGGTCCTCTGCTTGTGCTCAAGAAATGCAGGTTTGCATTTCCACCTATTCTGAGATCCATAGGTCTGGTGGAAGGGCAGTATCCTCAACCAGCTGTGCCACAAACTGGTCTCCAGGAAATATCCAGATGGTGTATTATTTCTTCTTCTGGAGTCATAGGGTACTCCAGAATGCTGTTATTTCCTTTAATATTAAATGGGAAGGTCTTTCGATGTGTTCCTTCCCAACACCTCCACCACCTTCTCCCACAAATCAACAATTCTTCATTCAGTTTTGCATAGTGCCACGTGTAGGTGGAGTTTATCTTGCTTTAGTCTGAAGCCTAAAGTCTTCTGATTCTGATTTTTTCCTGTGAGAATAAAATAGCAGACAATAAACATATGGTAGATCAACACAGGGGCTTGGCATGGAAGAAACCAGCCACCAGGAATATTGCCTAGTATGAATAGATTAGGAAAATATACTAAGTGGTATTGTACCACCCAATCCATCTGTGAATTGAGGAGAGTTGCTCTGGAAGAACCAGATGGATAGTAGTCATCAAACCTACTATGAGGAGTCAAAAGATGTGGACTGTGGAAAGGGATGAGCTCAGACACAACACAGGATGAATAAATGTAAAATATTTAGCAGAATAGTTCAAAGGCTAGCAACTTGCAGATTAGACCATTATGACAATGATGAGCAATTCACACATTCTATAGTAAAATATTTGATTTTGTTTACCCATATAGAAAATGCATTGGATTTCAGTAATATGAACACATTATGTGAGACAAGCATGAGTGGGACACATCAGGATCCTATTCTGGAACATCTGTTGTTCAACCTAATCATGAATGATTTGGAAGACAGGGTCAACAATGAGGTGACTAAGTTTGGTGTTGATACAAAATGATCTGCAGTCATCAAACTGACTGTGAACAGCTGCAGAAGGATATAATGGTATTAAATGACTGGATAAAAATATGGCAGATGGAATACCTTGGTGATAAATCCAAAATAATGCATATGGGAAAACCATATGTCACTGTATGTGACTGTGCCATGTCCAATATTGCATCTGCTTCTAGATACCCGACATCTCAGAAAGGATGTAGGAGAGTTGGAGTGGTAGGAAGCAGAGCAGTGGAGATGATCAGAAGTATGAAATTGCTTCCTTATGTGGAGAGACTAAATAATCTGGGACAATTTCCCTGTGAAAGGGACACCTAAAATGCTAGAATGTGATTGAAGCTCATAAAATCATGAATGGCATGAAGAAAATTAGTATGGATTATTTTCCTTTTATGTTAAGTTATATGTATAATATGCATGTGCATGTTATTTTCCATAACCTAAAAAGTAGGGACCACAACTGAAAGCAACAGACAGCAGGTTTAGAACAAATGAAAGAAAGTGCTTGCTCTCAAGAGACATATTTTTATCAATGGGATGCTTGGGATGTCAGAACTATAAATGAGTTCAAAACATCCTTAGACATACTCGTGAAGGAAAGGCCCATTGGGACATCTTAAACACAAAGACAGAAATACAACACCCAACTCAGGAAGGGCAGGTTTTCAGGCCTGGAAGGCTACACCAGACGCAGCATCACTCTGTGCTTGCCCCGCTGTCACCTCTCTCCCCTGGCTCCTGTTATCGACCACAGTCGGAGACACTTGCGCTTATATTGCACCAGAGAGGGAAGCCTGGGCTGCATTAATATGCCTCTGAGGAATTTGTAATAATTCTACAACAGTGAATCTAAAAAGCTGGATTATTACTTATATTTTTAGGTGATCACCTCAGGATTTCTCATTGCAATGACAACTATTTGTTGCATCTACCACTTTTAATAATTATATTTGTAGTTTAATCCTCTGCTTTAGTAAATACCCTCCCAAGCACTCCAGGTCTTTGAATGCAAAACAAGTTATACACAAGTAAGCCAGGAGTGGACACGCTTGGTTGCCTGGTTGTTTAATTAGAAACTGAAGCAAAAGGCATCCTGCCGCAGGGAGACAACCAGGCTGCAGACTGTGACACTGCCTTAGCCTTGCTCTGTCTCTCTTTAGCCTTAAGCAAATCTGATCTTGGGCATCCTGACCCTGACTAATTGCATACTGTTTTCTGTGATGCTGAGAAGCTCCTTCCACCCATTACTGGTCTATTAAGCTTCTCTGCTCTGGCTGATAATTAAACAGCAGAATGAGAACTTTTTTTGTTGCTGTTGCTGGTTTGGGGTTTTTTTTGCATCCTTCTTCCCTCCTCCTCCCCAATCCTCTGATATACAAAGGCCAGCTGGATGCTTCATTTGTCATTTTGTCACACTGTTGAGAGGCAAAGATGTCATACCACCTTTCAGAAGACAAGGAAGGTGATAAATGCACTAACTTGAGAGACACAGAGTCAGGACACTAATGAAAATCTACAGTGACCAGACAGCAAGGAGGACCTCATTTTAAGAGACTCTGTAGAGGAAAGGCAACTTTATCAGCCTATGCAAATGTCAAGCCTAACGTACACTGATTTAATGCAGCAGCGTATTTTAATGCCAAGAACAAAAGTATATGCATTATAGAGAATTATTTGCAAGTAACTACATAAGCAAGTTTAAATGTCGTGTAAAATAAGTGAGATGCCAGTCTCTTCTAGCTGTTATCTTGATATCTAGATTTACAAAACTATAATATGGCCTAGGCTGGAGAACTTGTTTTCCAAA
Source organism: Phalacrocorax aristotelis (assembly GCF_949628215.1). Classification (NCBI taxonomy): domain Eukaryota; kingdom Metazoa; phylum Chordata; class Aves; order Suliformes; family Phalacrocoracidae; genus Phalacrocorax; species Phalacrocorax aristotelis. The sequence continues at coordinate 72,626,835 of NC_134277.1, forward strand.
ATATCTTTTTTTTTTCCCCAATTGAATAGGAATTGTGTGGCATAATGACATGTATTTTTTGATATCCTAATGAAAATGGCGACTAAAATAATTCATCAAAATTTTACCAGCCATAAAGGCTTCACTGGGCCATTATATTAGTTTATTAGGTAAAATTAAATAAAAAGAGACTTTAAATGAATTATTACCAGCTTGCAAAATAACAAATATATTGTGTATGAGAAAATTAGCTCCATCTGATGTGCACCAACCACCATATGTAAAATGCCCATTATTTGTCCTGTCCCTTTGAAAATCATTTTATTGGAATGTATCAGTTAAACTAAAACACATGACCCTACTTCTTGTGACATGAAAGAAACCACTGAAGAGAAGTCTCTTTTTTTTCCTTCCCTCTACTCATGTGAACTTTCTGGGAAAAAAGCAGCTTCAAGGATTTTTATCGACGTCTGCGTAATGACAAGTGCATCACATGCATCCTGAACCATTAGCTGTTACATCTGAAAGAATTTGGTCAACATTTAGGAATTCATTTAATGAAAGGCTGGCCTATTAAAGCTCTGCTAGCTTTGGAAGTTGATTGAGCCTTTCTTTTCAACTTCCTGCATCATTGTAAATGATGCTATGCAGTGCCCTCATGTGATACAGTCTAGACAACAAGCTTGCATTGTAACACTAAAAAGATCCAAGTACCAGGTGATAATTTTCTACTCAGGGATGCAACTATGCAGTGCAAGGCTCTTTACAAATCTCTGTGTGAAATCATGAATTTAAAAAGCAAAAGCTCCAAAGAGCATCTATCTATATTCTGGAGAGATAAAGGAACAACACTTCCCTCATGCATCCACATGACACTTGGCTGAACAATTAAAAAAACAAAAAGAAAATCAGTAAAGAACTAAGAGTCAATAGACAACTTTTCTTCTTCTCTCAGACCACTAAAACCAACCGAGACCAGAATCAGGTTCCCTGATTCCTGGCTTTTAATTTTTGGCTGAAAGATGAATTTGCTTTTTTAATGACTTGACACTCCTGATATTTCTAGACCAGCGTGAAGTGGGAAGTGAGAGCAGCGGGGTCTGCATTGGGTAGGTAGGCATTGCTGCCTTATGACACCTGTTGATTAACATAAATGCCTGATGTAGGGGAACATGTAAGACAATGGCATTAAAGGAAGAAGCAGTTAGCATGGGGAGAACATACCAGAAGGGGAGCCCGCTGGTTACATTGTTGAATTTATGGGATGAGCAAAACATATTTTCACAAAATTGCAGAGAAACAGTTTACCTTTATATGACCTCATTCTCTCTTCATGGCTTTTTTGAGTGTAAGCACTACAAAACCGTGTCAGATGGGCAGCACTGGAGACTGGAATAAGTAACAAAAAAAGTATAATCTTGTTGTTTTGGGATTTGCAGGTACAGTGGCTGTGAATGAGGATGGGACTGGGCTCCATTTCCATGGGATAGGTAAAGCTCAGGGAACAAAATATAAGCGTTATTCCCCTTCCAAGGCTTGGGAAGAGTTGTGTCACATGTACTTGGCACAGGGTCCCTCAAGGAGACATCTGATGAACAGCTTATGAAATTACATTTATGAAATTAAATTTAATTTTAGAACAAAACTACAGACAGCATGCATTCCAGCTCATTTTTCTTCAGGCCTCAAGGACTGAGGGGTTTTTTTTGTTTTCTTTTTTTTGTTTCCCAAACTGATTACCTACTTAACTCCTCAAATAATTAGCCCTCTTGTCTTTGATCTGTAGTTACTAGTGGAATAACACCTTCTTCTAGAAGGGCAGGTTGCCAGCTTCCTTCAAATGAAAGGCCTGGGCTTATGAAGTCATTTCTTGATGATCTCACCAATTATCTTCTTGTCTCTGATCTTCCCTTTTGGGTAAGGTTATTGAGAAAGCTGAGTAAGGTAACTGTAGTCTCAGGACAAATTTATCCTCTTCTATTGTAACTTGCCTTTAAGACTAGATGCAGCGCAGAGACTTTATTACTCCCTGTGGGGAAGAGCTCAACATAATGACACACAGGAGACCGGGCAAACATAGATGTATAAGCACAGGCACATGACAGCTTTTATACCAATGATCAGGATAATTTCTTTCAATTTGTGTGTGATTTTTGTGTGGAGGTAAGATCATACTGCTCTTGATTTCTTCAGCACCTCTAATTCAGAAGAAGTCAATAAAGTAGCCATTGGCATCTGTTGCCACATCACCAGAAGAAGGGCTTCTCCAAAATAAACTCCATTCAATGTACACAAGACCAATGACAAGGGAAATAAAAATGTATATCACATTCATAGTATTGTGCCTATATTACCAGAGCCTGGCTGATAGTGAAAAGTAGAAGTTGCTTCTCATAAAATCCATTTTTCAAGACTTCCTCCTTGGCCAGATGTAAGCAAACACCCAGCCAACAGAAAAATAAGTGGCTAAAAATAGCACAAACTTTAATAATGGCTGGAATTGGGCACTGGAGGGAGACACAGTTGCACACACTAAGCCAAGGACACTCTTTCTTGTCCCTTCTTGCATGAGCATTGAGTGCATGGCCTAAGAACGAAGCATTGAAGCCCCACTTGATCTGCCTCTATTCCTCATCCTCCACATCAGCAAGGAAAGAAAGAGAAAAAGAAAGCCTGGGCCAGTTAATGAATCATAACGCCCTACACTTCGTTGTTGGGGGAGGAGAAGCGCACAATTCCTGAATAAAGCCTGCAGAAATTCAGTAGCAATGGTGTGGAACTGTTTTTCGAATCAAGCCCTGAGAACCCATCATGATTTGCATTCATGTAAACACCTACATTTTTTCGTTAACTGAACTGATTTAACTGCTAATTAAAACTAGTCAGTAAGCACAATGCAAAATTAATTAAACCATTTAGTCAGTAGATGCAAATGAGGCAAAGTTACAGCTTGGACACAACCAAAATAAGTACAAGTACTACTCATCATCTGGCAAAATAGTTCTTGAGGTAAATACTTTCCCTAGAGATGATGTAAAGCAATAAAAAAAAAAATCATACTGCTGACTACATATGATCTTTTATTGATAAAATGTGCTGGAACCCAGCTTCTTCTCTTTGAAACAGTGACAGATTGGACTCAGTGGATTTTAAAAATGCTCTCCCATACAAGAAATCTTTCAAAGTAAGGTCTGGATCCCAACTCACTCTGCTCAGGCATGCAAAGTTGCTCCTGTCTGTCACTGGCAAGTGTTTTGCCTCAATCTGGACCTTATATTTTTTGATGGCTATTTTTATAGCTTTACATTTTCTCAGGGGGAAAGTATCTGCTTGGCAAACTATATTGTCTGATGTTAAGTGGAAGTAGTATTTTCTGAGAGAAAGAACCAGAAACGTGTCTCTGGTATCTCTGCGCTCTATCTCCTCTTTCCACAGGACCCATGTGCCTTGCAACCTAATTGTACTTACTCTCCTAGACTTCTCTGGGACAGGGACACAGACACTCACACAGTTACCCATGTTGTATAAACTATGAACTGAAATGGGTAAAAAAAGTATTAGATCCAAAAAAAGAACCAAGGTGCCCAAAGGTGTGGTCCAGCAGCAGCTCACGTGTGGAAGCCTGATCTCAGGGACAAGTCCTCATCAGTGACCTCACCTTCCTGCATGGTGCTTGGTAGTGGTCTGGAGAGTTTCCTTAGGCAGGTTCAGATATCTAACAAGCATCTCACAGAGGTGCAGTTCAGAGCTAAGTGAGATGCTGCAATTAGACAGTGCAAACTGTCCTTCCACCTTTCCCCTTATTTCAGGTGCCACAGGATGGCACTGAAAACAAAAGCACGTGGAAAGGGAGATTCTGCACTTGAGAGACTCAGCCCAGCAAGAAGTGCTGGGGACAGAAGTGGGATTTAAATCTCGCTTTCTCCTCTGGCTCTCCATGGCAGCGTCTCCTCTCCTCTGGCTCCCATCCCCCAGCACATGGCTCTTTGCTGAGCATGTGCAGCTCGTGACTCAGAAATAGAGCTTCAAGCTCTGTTCAAGCTTTCCTTTTTACAACACACAGTTGTCATCACGGAGGCTGTACACATTCATGCAGTTATCAAACTACTCACCCAGGATGCAGAAGACCTTGTTTGATTTCCACCCACCACCGGAGGGGACGCAAGCTCACATGCCCTGCTCCTGGGAGCCCGAGCCAGCAGCCTGATGGTGATGCTGGCAGGCACAGAAGAGCAAGGGGACTTGCCTCCCTACTTTAAAACACATGTTATTCCACCTAAACATGCTCAAGGACCCTTGGGCTAAATACAACACCCCAGGGCACTAGCTGGGGAAGGACAGATCTCAGCTGCTGACCCTGCTCACAGGACCACATCCTTTACCTGTTTCACAGACAGCTACTAGGCTGGCCTCTGGGAGGACTTCACTAGCAAAATGTGTAACTTCTGACTTGCTGGTAGGGTTAGGTGTGGGCTTGCCAGGAAGGCTGAGGCATTTCTAACAAGCAAAGTGTGATCTGTCAACATCTGGAGACAGTTAAGATGAAGTAAAGCACCCATGGAGTTTAGAGACTGTACAAGCAGACAGCTTGGACTTCAGTTGGGTCTAAAGCAATGTGCCTGAGGCCCCCAGCAAAGCAGACAAGGGCCCCCAGGCCTTTCTCCTCTCCCACAACCTTCAAACCCCTCTGCTGTCACTCCAGCCTTCCCTGGTCTCTCCTGAACTGTGAGGCCCAGCTGAGTGTAGGGAGGGCTGCATGTGCTAGTGGGATACAGGGCTGTGCATGCTCCCTACAGCAGCTGGGAAGGTACTCTGCTTTGCTGGGACCTCCATAGGCAGACAAGCAGCCTGGCAGCCAGCAGGCATCCCAACTGCCAGCACACAAGTGCCATGAGGAGCATTGTCCATTTTGCCAGTACAATGCTTCGTCTTTCTATCTATGATACCAAACTGTTTGATTCTGGTAGGAAAAACTAAAAGCAACGGCTAGCTTATTTTTAGCTAAGCAAAGAAGTCTGCCAGCCCCACACCTGATTGCTGGTTGGTTTACTTTTAATAAGTCTTCTGTTTGAGAGGTTACCACATCCTTTCTCATTACTGTTACTGTTATGACACTCTAAGAAGTATTTGTTTCCTTAACATTTTTCTCAGCCACCTTTGAATGTATTTCTGCCTTTAGCTGCTTCCATTCTAACATGGAAAACGTGTGTTATGGGGAAAAAAAAAACACAAAACAAAAAAGGACAATCTCCCTTGCCTCAGACTATCCTGGAGGGGGAATAGGGCAAGATCAAGTCCCTGTTTCAATACTCCCCTCATGACTTCTGTTAACGGTAACTATACCCCACTCCTCAAGTGTTACAGTCAGTGTGATGCTCATCATGCTCCATCTCTCCTACTTTCACCATGGACCATTAAGAGCCATAAGGAGCTGATACACTGAAAAGTGTGTGGAGCTCCTGCTTAGAATAACATCTCTTACGCAAACACACCTGTTATGGCTGTTGTGCACTAGGTTTGCTGACTGTTAACTTTGTGGCAAATCTAATGTAGTTACACTGTCAAAGGTATGGTACTTATCTGCATACTGCAAAGACGGAACTAATGCAAGCCAAAATAATTTTTCTTTTCTTTCTATAAGTACCATTGCTAATATATTTCACATGGTTAAAAATGCATTATATCTAGGGCTCCTTCTTTAAATATGTGTGCATAAATTTAGCTTGGATACTGTTAAATAAAATTTCAAGCAGTAGAAACAAAATAGTATTTTGCAAAAAAGCTTTTAAGCAGAAACAAATGCATTACAGTTAAAGTTTCATGAACACTGATAAGCTTGCTGCGTAAAGCAGCTTAATAAATACAAAACAGAAACAAAGGACTGTATAACTCAGGGCTGTGGGAGGCAGCTTCAGCTTGCAAAATCCTCACTGTAGGGAATACTTAACCAAGAACTGTCCCTTTGAATGAAGAGGGCCACAAAGCAGATTTTACTGAGCGGATCTTTGAGCTAAACAGGTGAAAAGAGTTGTGTTAGGGATGCTGAGGTACAGATGATACTCAGTTGTGGCATGATGCACTGCTCTGCAGAGTTACTTGGAGAGCAAGTGCTGAAGAACCCAAATCAAGCATGAAACAACAGCTCTCTGCTTGGATTGCTTCCTCCTCACCCTGCTGCAACAGTGAAGTATGTAGCTGCCTAAGGCAGCAGACTGCTGCAGCCAGCACAGTAGCTCCCTATTTAGCCTGTTTTCCCAGTCTCTGGAAACCCGGACAGCTGCTGCTGCCACCAGTGAGGGCAGAGACAGGATGCGTGGGATTTCCAGGACACCAAGACCACCGCCCCAGTAGCAACTGTCATTTTCTTCACTCTTTCCAACCTATCCCACATCCCGCAGGCTGATATAGAAGCAGGAAGCCTGGTTCACTAGGGTTGTCCATACTGGCTCTGCTACTTTTCCCGTCCCATCCCTGCGGCTTCCTGATGACCCCTGCTCAGTTTTGCCTACACAGCTGAGCTGGATCTAGGAAGCTGATGATATTAACTCTGGCTAAGTACCTTGATAGTGTGGTTGTTCTGGAGTTCAAGTTAGCCCAACAGAGCTGCACATCACTGTACTGTACTGTGCAGATATTTGCACTGAATTAGTCATCTCATTGTCCGCACAGCACAGGGCTGTGACAGTTATTTGAGCAACTGCCTTTCTACCAACCCAGAATATGTATTATTTAGTTCAAAGGTCCTTTGGAGCAAGGATTGTCCTCTGTCGTATGCCTGCATGGTGCTCTGTTGAATAGAGACTGGCTTTTGGTCAGTGCCTCAAGGTAGTTCTATAACACAAATTACTATTCATAACAAAATATATACAATGGTTCATATCAAATGTCTAATGATACTGTTCAAGGGATCCTGAGGGTGTTTCTAAAATGTGTTCTTATCATATTAAAAATGTAGTATCTGGGTATAATTTCATTCCTTTTCACGGTGTTTTAGATGACCAAGAGGCTATTTTCTCCTTGTTTCATCCACTTATAATCCTACGAGTATTGCAGAGGGAACAAGTAGAGACTAGAAACCATACATATGATTATAAGAATCTACATTTTATTACAAACAGCCCTATCTCCCTCCCTCTCACTGTACCAGAATAGTATTACTCAGGTTGCAAAATCAAGCATTCAAAAATTAGAAAATTCAGATTTTCTCCACAGATCTAATTCAGCCACACTGTTGGTATGTGTTACAACAGCATGTGAGTAATTAAAGACTATTATTGTCAAGTGAATTTCACCTTATCCAGAGCAGACTGGATGGTGTGCATTTAATGAGTGACTTTGCAATACTCTTTCTCCTTATTACTAGGTGTGTGGTCCTCAACTCTATTTTAAATAATTTTTTCGCAGTCTTTCATGTGCCTTCATCATTATCGTGCCCCAGTGCTTTACGGGTGTCAATGCGTTTCCCCCCCCCCCCCCCCCAATATCCTCATGAGATAGCAATTGACTATCTCTATTTTACAAATGAGGAAGCAGGACAGAGAAAGATTGAGACCTAAAGTGCAACCTCATTCTGGGTGCCCAATCTGAGATGCCACTGCTTTTTATAGATCTTTTCAAGTGCAGAGCACTTCCATTTACATATCTAAGCATGACATGTTTCTTCTGACCTTATTCTAACCTCTCATCTTGGGTAGACAAAAGAAGCAAGATACCACAATCAGAAATCATCCCTGAAAACGACTTGCCTGAAGTCATATGAGAATCTGATGGTAAGTGCAGAGAAGGAGTCTTACTGATCCAAGCAAAGTTTAAGTGCCTTTACTATGAAAGTAACCTCTTCCACGTGCAATTCCCTGCCCTATGCACCTACATCTTTCAGATCTATCAGACAATCGAGCGAGGGTACTTCAGACAACTGTCTCCTTCATTGCACAACCCTGGTTCAGGCCCATAATAGGCCCATCCCTTGCACTGAGTAACCTAAATAAGGAGCCCTACAGCCACACCTATAATTATGAAGTGAGCTTCCAAATATAATATCAAATACAGAGGCTTGAGGAATGTTAACTGTGGTGTATAAAACAAGCTCAAGTGAAAATACTGACAGATTTATTTGCTCCAGCAGAAAAAACAAATAATATTCACTAAATTTAGCGCAGGATAGTAGCAAACAGAAACACTGCTATGAAGCACATAAAACATCACTGTGTGAGGTTTTCTTGATGGCCATCTTCTGTGGAGAACAGAAGATCTGCACCAGAGAGAGCAGAACATAGAATGTCACCAGTTTTCTCATTGTATGGAGCAGTAAAACATTCATGTCAAAATCATTTACCATTGAGTTTGCAGTGAAGCCACAACGAGTTTTTGCTATAATATGTCTCTACAGTTCCTATTTCTTAGACAGCAGAATATCTCATCTGATAGCTGGTACAGGGTCCCCACAGTGTCAGAGGTGCCTGGAGCCACAGCAAGGCAGGGGCAAGAAGGATCCCCAGGAGGGTGCTAAATATGCCTGGACTGTGCCATCCGCTGCCAGCTCTGCCACCCAGGTCTGTTGTGGAAGCCTGTCTTCACTATCAGTGTGATAAAATACCCTAGCAACTTTTAATTACCTGCAGATGGGGTGAGAGTGTTTGGAGAAATGGCTATCTTGTAGAATTAATCGTCCCCTCCCTTCCTTTTTTCCCATATGCAACAGAGGACACCAAGTCTGGCTACGGACAACAATAGGACCAGGATTTCCTAAACATAATATTGGGGGTCCAGTCCGGAAAATGATGCAGATTTTGCCAATATTTTGAACACAGTTCTTCCAGCTGGAAACCTTCAACTTTGATCAAATGTTCTGTATGCACTGGCTCAATGGAAGGCATTAAACTGATGTAGGGTCAGACGTGTCACTGAGAGCAGGCAATGGCTTTCTTCTTTTGCCCACTCAACAACATATTTTTGTTTAGTCTAATACCATCAGGCTTTCTGAAAAGAGCCTGATCTCCTACTCAAGTCAGTGAAAGGAGAGTAATGCAGAAATGCACTAGGAAAATTTTGGAAAAAAATTCAGCCTGTTCAATATTCTAATTTTTAAATACTTTTAATCATGGATCAGTTGTAACACTTGATACTGAACACTGAAACACTATTTTAGAAGGAACTGAGGTCAATACCTCAGCTTTCTCACATGGGCGCTCAATATTTTTTAAAAATTGTGATCCCTCCAAGATATGCATTCATATGCATCTCTCATTTCTGAAAGTTTGAACAGCTAATTGTTACAAACATATTGCTAGCTTTCACAATAGCAAGGAACCTTGAGTTCAGTCCTTTTAACATTATTCTAGTACCTTTAAATTCTATTTTGTACCCACAATTTCTCTTTATGAAGAAGGAGTTTATTCTACAAGCATTGAAATTAATGAAACCTGGTTTCTCAAGGCTATCTCCCCTTCATGCCAGCAGATAAAAGCCCGGCTTTGCCTCTTACCTTTATTCCACTGCCACAACATGCATGCCTAACTCTATTAAGGAACAGAGTTCCATGCCCATCTTCAGGATATTTTTCTTTCTCTTTTTCTGTATCTTCAGTCAGCTTTACCAGCTAAGGATGTGGACTGTCCTCTGTGTAAAGTGCCCAGATACCTACGTGCATGCTGGCTGGCCAGCCAGTCTCTACTTCTCAGCTGCTGGGCCAGTCAAATGCTTTGGGAAAGGGCTAAACTTGCCATGGCTTTTTTCTGGGTAGAGGAGTTGACGGGGTTCTTTTTTGATACCCAGCCTAAGTTTTCATAAGGCATCTGCTCCTGTCTGCAGTTTGGCTGACATCCTGACTCCCAGGTTCAAAAATTTCTAGAAGAGGAGTGACTGATGGGCACAGAGGACTTGCAACTCCTCCAAAAACCAAGCCACCAACAAAATCTACCAGGAAAACTATGTGTTGATGAAGAGTTTTATGATGAAAAACTCACAAATATCTGAAACTGGGGGAAATATGTATCAAAAAGCAGAGCAGAGCCAGCATACAGAAACGACATATGCAATTGCTTAAGTATATACCAAGAGGAGAGAATTTTTGTATACCATTTAGGGCACACCATAATGGTATTTAAAAAAAAAAACAACAACTTTTAGTTTCCATCACACTGAAAATTTGCCATCTGTTATATGGAAGTTTGTTTTTCCCTTTCATTGTAATTAACTTTTTATTGAATTAATTACTCCAGGTGAGCTGGAAGCGGCTGTTCTACCTCACCTGGTGTGGCTGAGTGTACCCACGCCCAGCCTTGCCATTCACCATTCAGATGCAAATCGTCCCGCTCCCCACACGAAATCATTGGCGCACACCCAAAAAGCCTGCTAGCGACAAAAAACAATAACATGGCAGGCAGCTGCTGCTGCTGCACAGAAGGGAAAAAAGTTTTAGGAAAAAGGACATATATTCCCTGCTTGGTCATTTAAAAATATGTATTCTACCAAATAAAGCAGGTGAGAAAACATTTGAGATAAACACAGAGTGAATTTTAAGTAACTTACACAGGGCACCTACAGGTCACTGACCCTTTTCTACATGAGAATGAATATTTTTCCTAACTTGATCCATTATGTATACATGCATGTGTCTGTACAGATGTATACACACATGCACAAACAGAGAAGCAAGCCTGTCAAGAAATTAGAATAAAGCAGTGAGCTGAATTGGATTATGAATGAGTTCTATTAACTGCAATAACATTGTAATCAAACATACAGAAAAGGTAGGAGTCCTCGTTTGAGGATCCGCTGTCTGGAGATGATGAATTAATTCCATGCACATTTATAAAATAAGGATATAAAAAAATAAATGAGAGCTTCTAAAATAAAATTACATATTGCATACACTATTCTCTCCCTATGAGATAGCAAAAAAAGACTAATCTGTTGTTACGTTTTAATTAATTCAGCTATTTATTTAATGTTCAAATGGTGAAAAAGAAGAAGAAAAAGAAGAAGAAAAAGAAGAAGAAAAGTGAAGGGGGAAGGGAAGGGAAGGGAAGGGAAGGGAAGGGAAGGGAAGGGAAGGGAAGGGAAGGGAAGGTGATGGCAGAAGCCAGACCCTTATGGACAGATGAATACTAAGCGGCGTGGCACAATCCATGTGCACAATCTGTATCAAGAGTGTACTGAGATACTGTGGCAGTTTTTCACAGCAAAGATGGCTCCACCTTGCAATGGTCTCCATGCATGTGCAGAGCCCACAACAGTAATGGGGCCTTTATTATCCTTGACGCAGCACATGCTGTTCTTTTTTCTGCAGTAGCTACCAAGTCAGTACCTGTTCATGTATTTTACCTTTTTGTTGCTTTGATGTATTTTTCCCCTTTCTCTTTAAAACCTGCTCAAAGCCTAGGTTAAAACTCACCCTGCTGAGAGACAGATGCAGGGATGAGGTTCCTATTATCTGAATTACTGAGTTGTTCATAGCCAACCACAGAAGCAACAAAATAGGATCATGCAGAACAGGCATACATGTCATCACTGTTAGTGAAGTAATTACAGATTTGGCACTAGTGCAGGCTTTCTGCTTGCCAAAGCGTTGGATGGAAGTTTAAGAAGCAAATGATTATCCTTATTCAGGGCAAAGCTGGTCAATCAATCCTATATCAATTCCCCTGACACTGCAGCACAAGACTGTGGTTGACTTTGGAGAGAACACATAGGATGTGTCCACTTAGCTGAAACCCACTTCTGAGGGTATCTATCCTGAAACCGCATGATCCTTGCAGGCTCTGAGCTCCAGTGACTCGCTGGAAACAGTAATTCCATAATAAGATTCTTTTCTGGTCTGAATGCAATATTGCAAAAAATGCAAAAATGCAGTCAGGAGAACCTCTAACTCAAACAGTCTACTTAACAGTATTAAGACTGCCAACCACACTTCTGGTTAACTTTTGTGCTCTTCTGAGTACTAGTGTGGAGCTCAGGTTTTGCTAGCAATTGTCTCAGTCACTATTTCCTTTATTTGGTACCTTGACATTGACAGTAGAGTAACAGCTGTCCTGGATTTGCCTTTGGGAGAAGAATTGGATATTGATACCATTGTATTTCAGAACACCAGTAAGTCCACACACAGTAATAACCTGTTGTTTTTATCATTGCTGTTATTTGTTCTACAGTTGGACTGGAGAGAGCCATGGGCCAGGAGTCAGCCGTGCTCAGTAGTTTATGAGCAAGAAAATATGTTCTTGTATCTAAAAACTTGCAATCACTCTTACTTCCTGCATGTGGCACAAGTACCAAAGTGTATTTCAAAAGTTCTAATCATCTTATTTCTGATTGGGACTCCTTAAAATTTTTGAGTCTCTTAGCATGTCCCATCAAGGTCTAATTGTGACACAACTAAAATGGAGTTATGTGCTGAAATGATAAAAAATTAGAAACATATGTGAATAACAAAGACCAAATGTATCAGAGAAAATATAGGGAAGAGATCTCAGGGCTGATGGAGAACTGTGGACAACTTGGTTGCGCAATAACACTGTTGCAATATACTGTTGATGGGACTCAAGCCAGTATCTCCACACAGCACTGCAATGCACCACGTGGATGTAAAAGCTCAGGGCAGGTTTAATCCCCACACCTCTGCACCACATCATTGCACAGTGCAGACATGCCAAAGAGTCAATGTGAGGCCAGTCAGCACAGCACTGAATGAAAAGATGCTCTTACCTGGCTGAGAAGCCCTCAGCAGCAGTGCAAGGGAAAGGATGCCACGGGGGACAGTGGCCCCCACCATGAGCACAAACCACTTATCAAAGCTCATTAAAACTCTTGCATGCCTCGTATTTGTCCTTTGCTGCCCAAGCCTACCTATACCAGCTACTTGTGACTCTCTTAAGAACATTCATCCTCTGAAGAAATTGCTAAAGATGATCAAGCAACTGCTCTGGTGGAGAACAGGATCAACAGGATTACAGATCTTGTTGAAGTGAGCTATCAGAGACTACAATAATTAGGTTGCCTGGGGACCCAGCTTCATGCCCAGCCTGGCATCATCATACAGGGAAATGGTAACTCTGCTGGAAATTTTTGTCGCCTCTTGCTTATAAACCACATCAGGAGATTCCTCTCCTCTCAGATACATTTCTTGTGATCCTAGCCACAGAAAAGTTTTTAAATACCATTGGGTTGAGAAAGTAAGCTACCCTGAACTAAATCTGCCTTTATTTTGTACAGGAACAAACACATGAAAGGTAAACTACAATTTTTAACATCTTTAAAAGCTATTTGCATTTACAGATCATATTTACATGCTATTAAACACACTGTTAATGTGCAATGAGGAAAGTGAGAATAAAATTACACCCTTATCACACAAATGTGTGAAAGGACAGCTAGGACGTTCATCACATAAAAATTAGATAAGTTATATATATTCTGTGTAAATGTTTTTTATAACTATATAAATGGATACACAGATGACTCTCTATATATGTTATATATTTAAAGTATATGTCTTGGTATATCCATTATATCTATCTCTGTAGACAGTCTATATTTCTTCACAAAGGATTTAAACATCCGACTTCTCTGATTTTTGCTTAGTCTCTCTAGGTCTTAACAAATGTGACTTGAAGTACTACAACTCACCATTTGCTTGTGAGACAAACACAAATTTGTTTTTCTTCTCATCCTTAATAAACAAAAAATATTTAGTGCGAACCTGACTCCATGAAAGCAACACAAAGCCTTCAGTGACTTTGAAAGACGCTTTTTTTTCCAGCTGTTTATTAGCATTAATAGACGAGATTTTTGCTTGCCACTAATAGGCTTAACTCCATCAGCTTTATTAGAAGTAAGGAGGTCCACAGCCATTGAGCTCCTATTCCTGAAAGCATACTGCATACCCTAAATAACAGTACCAGAATACATTCAGTGTCTAAACAGCACCAATAAAACACAGATGCAGGAGCAGCTGAACAGAAGCCCTTCAGCTGGATTCAGTGAAGATTTTCATATGTGCTACATGAGCTACTGGACCAGACCCACATACTCCTGACTGCAGTGGAAATTTTGAGCCTGATTTGAATCTTGAAAACTCTGTCTCAAGCAAAGGACCCTTACTCCCTGCTGCAGCTAGTTTCCACTACTCTCATGCGTAAAAACTACTCACCTGAGACATCCCTTGCCTACTGCTTGTTAACATATGCAATTTAGCAAAGTACAGGGCTGTTTGATAAGGTTCAAATGGCTCATAGATTATATCACAATGATAAATCTAAGGCACGCATCCTGTAAGGCTAACTGAAATGTGAAGATTTCTCTTTTTAAAGAGGAAAATGCACAAACTATAAAGATATATTGTTCTTTTAAAATCTTCCCTTCCAGAAGTTTGTGCTAGTTTTAGCTACTACCTCTAGCTAAAAAGCAGAGAGGAAAGAGGACCAGGGTTATGATGCACTTCTGAATGGGCATTATTTGTTTCCAGTTATTAAAAAAATATGTATAGCTAGTACAGCTTACAGCCCTCTTCATTCACATGGAGGGCTCTCAATGAAATGTGCTTACATACTATTTTCCTAGCAACACATTTCAAAAAGCCCCAAAACACAGCAATGATCCTGTAAGTAAACAAAATTGTTTACTTGAACTGCACATGAATGGCAAAATCCACTGATCCCTGGAAACCCACTGGAGATGATTTCTGATATGGAGGCTTTATGGGAGTAGATGTAGGCATATCCCAGAAGGTTGCTAAGGAACTAGCAGATACATGCATTTTCTGCAGATCTGACAAGTAAAATATATCCCCGTTTCTTGGATTAGGCAAACTGAGAAAGCTATGTGAAATGAGATATTCACATCAAATTCTCCTTATTTTCCTTAATCAAGAAACCCCTGAGAACTATAACTATGAATAATTCAATCTTTCACTAACATTTGGTACAATTAATAACAGTACTTTAAAGCTGCTAGCTTTGTATATCTTTTTATGCATAATTAAAGGGTGTTGATATTTAAGTTTTCAGCCAAGGAGCAAGCTAGGTTTGGTTTTGCTGGCAGCAGCTGCTCCTGGCTTAACTACAATATGATAACCTGATATTGCCCCATCTCGATGCACCCTGGCGCAGTTAGCTTTCTTCTCTGCCACCACTCCCGTTCTTTCTTAATTGTGCTGGAATTTTGTGCTCTGTCTGAATCAGTAGCTGCCTGTCTGCTTCCTTCTCCCCTCTCTTCTGCCACACACGTTAGCAATTTGGAGCTTTGGTCAGAACTTGTCTCATTATCTTAGGGGTACTAGTCACTGAAGGCATGGTTTTTGCAATGCGATTTTCTGTTTCAAGCTTTCAAACAATTTCAAATGTAAATGCAAAATAAATAAATCTAAAAAACAGACAGCAACCAATGCATTAGATTTTCTGCTCCTGTAATTAAATGGATCCCTGGCTTTAAAGCCATAAAAGAAGTCTGGAGAAATTCCCTTTTAAAAAACCATGCTCCAAATTTTTGTGGTGGCACTACATGCTTTGTCATTTCAGTTTCCTTTTGTCTCATCAGAGAATTCCTCTAGCAGATTACTTCATTACTTTCGTTGAAAAGAAACCCTCCAACAAGGTCTCTTACTAGAGATTTCACATAATTTTCCACTTTTCCCAGTGTTTTTATTAATAAAAAGAAGGCAATTTAATTTCCAGCACTTTCTGGTAATTAGGAAAATTTTTAAATTAGGAACCAAAAGCAATGTATGAGTGGTTTGTATTTCTCCTTCAGGTCAGAACTTGAACTGCTGAACTCCAGATTTAAAAAGACTACATAGGCTTTCCTTTTACATCTTCTACACCTTAGCTGGCTTTTGCACACAGGGCTTTTTGCGTATTTTGAAGTGGCACACATGAATATATTAACATCACCATTTTAAGTTCCATCTACATAAATGAAAGCTATTACCTTTTGCAATTTTTCAGACTTTTGAAGTCAGCTGAACAGAGTGAAGTCAAAATGTGGCCATTTTATCATCAAATTAAACAGTCGGCTGCTGCCACCACCCCAGAGCCTCGAAACAACCCCTGCGCCCAGAGCTAGAGCAAGACAATCTTCCTAGGTGTAGTCTCAGCCAACTTTCTCTCGTGAGGTCAAACTTCACTCTGGGGTAAGTTTGTTAACTGCATTCGGTAATTTCTCTGTTTGGTTCCCAGCTTCTCTTGTTTTTCTGGTGACCACATAGCCCGTGTTCCTGATGCCCTTGGAACTGTTTTCAGAGGTCTGTGGACCACTGAGTAGTCCCTGTCAATCTGAGATAGACTTTCTCTTTAATGGTGGAATAAGCTGCAGAAGGGAACATAGTATTTTCTGCAGGCCTGGTCTGGACTTGTGCTTCAAGAGTGTTTCACTGAACAGAGAAATAGCTTATTTTATTTTCATTCATTATGTTCATGATTTGATGTAAGCTTGGAGGGGGAAGTCTGCATTCAACTACTTAAATCCATAGTTAAATACTTTGAAAGGTCATTAAAGCATCTGAATACCTGTGAAACCAGCTGAGCCCAGCTGGAGCCCTGGGCATAGAAAATCAAGGTTAATATTTTCAAACATGACAATGTCATGCAGAAGCCAAAGTCTGAGTTACAAAATGGCATAGGACCAGAAATAAAAAAAAAAAAGTTCAGGGACCAAAACACCTTTAAAACTGAGCCCTTAGAAAGGCTAAGATGATGGGCCTCATAGGGTGCTCTTGTTCCTAAATCTCTGAGAAACATTTGAAATAGATTTCGGTTCTAGAGGTCACTTAGCTACCTTGGAATATTTTTCTCCCAGATACTAAATATGTGATTAAAGAGTCAGCAGCCTGTAAGGCTATTGGCTTGTTTCCTCAACCCAGGAAGGACTAACATCATGCCAAAATCTTTTTCAGCCTCTTCCCTCAGGCTCACTTTATTAATTCAGGGGAAAAAAAAAAAAGAAAAAAAAAGAAAGAAACAAAACAAAAGAAAAATAAACCATCTCTCACAAAACATGGGCTGCAGGGGCCATTTTCCCGTGCTGCATCTCTCCTTGCTCTAAAGCCAACATCTCTCCTGTAGTTCCTCATCTTAATGAGCTTTCTCAACTCTTGGTAAGCACTGCCTGACCCAAATGAGTCAGGGAATGGGCAGAAGTTTCTGCCTCCTGGGGGCCTTGACCCTTAACGTGGCTGCCTCTCCTGCTGTCGTGCCTGACCTCAAACTTCAGGACTAGCATTAAACTCTTCAGGAAATTAGCACAGTAGACACATAGTTAAGTACCTGCTTGGATATCCGATTCCTAGCTTCTGTCTTTGAAAATGTGCCTGCTGTTTTGGATGCCCTCTGCTGAAAGGCAGGATGTGGTTATTTCTGGCTTTAAATGCCTGTATCCTTAACTCCTTCTGGAAGGGAAAAGGTGAGTGAGGCACTACACAGAGTGGAACAAGGTGCCCATACAGGGCTGTTAGCTTGTTTAGCATTAGGCAACTAGACCTGTATTGGGACTAACACATGCTTTTTAATGTCCTCTGCCTCTGCTGTAGCATTTCTGCTAACGCTCCCTAAAGAGAATAATAGGCAAGTTTGCCCAAAACATGTCCCCAAACTCTATAGGGCAGGTAGAACGGAGACCATGTTATTTCAGTGAGTCACAGTCCAGCACTCTGTCATTTAAATGACATGAAGCACAAAGATGGCTGTCATGTAAGTACCAACACGGGCAGAGCAAAGGCACCATTCTATAGACCACCAACTGCACACAGTTTAAAGGAAAATGCTTGAAGTCACTATGAAGTGGGAAGGGAAAAAGGACAAAGGGAAATTTTGTTCTCCCAAACACTGCCAGTACTTCCCAGACGCACACAAGCAGGTGTGAATCCCACCAGCAGGAGCCCTCAAAGCACTACCCTTTTCCCATCACAGATTCACAGTTATCTCCTACTTTAGCATAATGAAGTTTCCTTTTCTAGGTCTTTTCTCCACAGCTAATATGTTCATACATGTAGATACCAAATATTTCCCCCTCAGTAGCTATTATGCCTATATCACAACTTAATAGTATGGCCAGCCACTGGCTTTTTCTTTTTGTTGTGCAAGAAGGATATCATCACCTACAGTCCTGAGACCTCAGAATCTCTTTAGCTGGTTTTAGTTTATATTAAAAGAGCAGTGGGGCAGCAGTAATGCTTACTGTAATTGTAGGAGAAAGATCGTGCAAGAAAGTATTTCATATTAAATAAACCCCTGCATCTTTTAATGCTGGAGAAGGTTTTTTCATTTGTTTTTTATTTAATCTGGTTTTGCTGCCATTGAAAATAATGGGAAGGGAAATTTTAATGCAATTCAAAGCAGGTCTTTTCTAAAGCAGGCATAAGAGCACAGAATATGTAGCCTATGCAGGCATTAGCTTTTAGCTAGAACAGTCGGGAAGGTTTGATCAGATTCTAATTCTCCGAACGGGTGTAAATAGAGAAGGGAGACAAAAAGACAAACAAGAGGGGGGAAAAAGGATTTCTTTTTAAAGGTATTGCTTTAATTCCTTCCTATCTGCGTCTCCACAAGTGCAGTGAAAGCAAATGGATGCTCTATCCTCTCTGCTTCCACCACAAGTTGAGTTTTTGTGTCATCTGACAAGTGTTACTGTCACTTTAGGTGAAAATGGCACTTCACAAACCATTTGAAAAGACAGACTCCACCTGCCCCAAATGTCCTATAATCTAGGGTAAAATCTTTATAAATCCTGTGGCTCCGCAACTTGCATTTATTCCACAAGGGCTCAGGAGCTCTCAGGAGTCAGCACTGTTCAGCTGGATCACTCTCTGAATGAAGTCAATGGGAATTTTGCCAGTGACTTCATTAGCTGAAGGCGCAAGCTGTAATTCAGAGGACTAGGATGTCAGAGCCAGCAGATCAAGCTTAGAAGGGAGACAGCAACTCATGAAAAGAAAAAAACTGGTAGCATGCATAACTCTCCCATTTGAGGTGGGGTTTCAGTTTGAGAGATAATAACCTGGAGGGGGGAGACTGTAGGAATAAATCCATCTTGTGTTACATCCTTGACTATATCCATTGACTTCAGTGGGAGTTGCTGGCCTGAGTAAGGTGAGGATTTAGAGGTGCATGTTCCTACACAGTACAATGCATGAACTGTAGACATTTACAAGCATTTCAGGACTAACACCCAGCCTGTTAAAACCAGAAAACTAGCCACTTGGGATTAACCCTGCAGTATGATATTCATTATTCACCAGCACTGCAATCCAATGGAGACTAACTATGAAGTCTGATATTCATTAAACTGCAGTACAGCATCTCTGAGGTGGCCCATCGTGCAGCCCTCTGTGTGTGCATTTTTGTGTGTGCACTTACGCACATGTACTACAAAATATGATGGCAAGAGGGAGGAACATATCTTTTAGAAAGGACACAAATTCAGCACAAGCAGTGGCTGGCCTCGCAGGGATCTCTAGTAAAGATGCCAAGTAACGTTTGGCTTCCAGGTCAGACAATTTTTTTTTTATCCTAAATCTATTCATGCAAAGACACAGCTTATAGCTTGCAGATGGCTCATTCTGCTGATCTGCCAGTATTCACACTCAGAGTGTGGAATTATATCACATGAGCGAGGGGATTGCTGTCTTTTTTCATGGCTTTTTTATTGCAGGCAAAAAAATATAGCTAACCAGAAAGTAAAAGAAAAGAGGATACTGAATTCATATTTTTTGAGAGATTTTTAAATATAATTTATGAAGACTAGGCTATAGACAAAGATGAGCTTCCCATCAACCACTATCTCTTACTCATATGTTTATCCAGGCAGCCAGAAACTGAGGATGGAGTATATATTTTAATTAAAGGATGCACTAACATTAGCAGGTAAAAGTTTTTTTTCTCCCACTACAGTGTTTACTTGCATTTTTCCATGCTTTGCTAAATCATAACACCTTCCCCCCTAACAATGATAATAATTAATAATAATTGTTATTGTTATAAATACAAGGAGCTTCAAGTTAATGAAGAACACCAAGAATAATAAATTAATATGAAAGCTTAAATTCAATTCCAGAAAAGGAGAAACCCAGTCTATTTACATTATATTATAATAAACTTTTAAATCTCTGTAGAGTTGCACTTTTCTAAACCAGGAGTGATTGCATTAATTTATTGAAGCTATCTAGTGTTTGTACCAATATAGCAGAGAAAGGCTGACCTGTGAAATCTGCAGTCTGTAAAAAAAAAAGAACAAACAAAAAATCCATTGATGTAATTTGAGCTAAGAAAAAAAAGGGTCAATATTTTGTCCTTTGGAAAATTATTTGGATTGATAAAAGCTATTCATACATTTGTGATGAAGTAGTCAGATGGTTTCATCTGAAAATACATTTTTTTAAAAAAGGGGAAGGGCTAAGTGTTTCACAACATTTCCAGGACAAGAAAAAGTATAGAGCCACTGGAGGGACTTTAGCAAAGGGCCACTAAGATGATGAAGGGACTGGAGCATCTCTCCTCTGAGGAAAGGCTGAGACAGCTGGGACTGTTCTGCCTAGAGAACAGAAGACTCAGGGGGGATCTTGTTAATGTATATAAAAACTTGAAGGGAGGCTGTAACGAAGATGGGGCAAGGCTCTTCCCAGTGGTGCCCAGTGACAGGACCAGAGACAAAGGGCACAAACTGGAACACAGGAGGTGCTGTCTGAATATCAGGAAACACTTTTTTTACTGTGAGAGTGACCGAGCACTGGCATAGGTTGCCCAGAGAGATGGTGGAGTCTCCATCCTTGGATATATTCAAAAGCTGTCTGGACATGGTCCTGGGCAGCTTGCTCTAGAGGACCTTGCTTAAGCAGGGGGGCTGAACCAGATGACCTCCAGAGGTCTCTTCCAACCTCAACCAGTCTGTGATCCTGCGATTCATCATGTGAATGATGTCATTAAACTATAATGAATTCTCTTTTGTTTGGGTGAGGAAAGTGGAACTTTTCCTTTGGGCTGACCCAAATTATTTTTCCCTCTTTCCTCCATTCATCCAACAAACTGAAAAATCAAACTGCCCTACTCTCAGCATCATTGTAATCTGGTGTCAATCCTGGTTCAGTTTTCCTTTTAAAAAATTCCCTACAATAATTGGCGCTAGCAAACCCCCTATTGGACGCATTCTCCTCTTTTCTGCATGTACTTCCATATCTTCATCCTTGAATATATACTGAAAGCAATTAATTGAACTGAGCTTGTATGCTCAGCCTGAGTATACATGAACGTGGCAGCACAGGGTAGTCTAAAATGAATGAAAGGAACCCGCGATCACTGTAGTGGCCCTGTTCCTCACATCATAGAGTCCCCAGGCTCCTTGCGAATTATTTGCCAGCAATCTTTGCATGGAGTGTTAAGAATAAAGTGTTAGCTTGAGTAATTAAACCTGGAATTTATTCAGACAACTTTGCATGTTTTGTCACACCGCATGTGAGGAGTAAAGAGTGGTTGAACAAACTCTATAAATTTGAGGTTTCAGGATAGATGGATATCCAGATGTTTGGTTCCAGATCATGAGGTGTGAAGCACAGGGTAACAGACTGAAATGGCATTAACTTTTTACCTGTGTTACTGCAGTGCTTGAGAGAGCCAGTCCTAGGCTGAGATCTTCATGGCAATTAGCACTATACAAAGATTGATAAGATGATTAGTGCTGCAAGAGACTACAACTACAAAATAAAGTTTTTAATGGATAACAAATGAATATCCAGGGAGTAAAAAGAAACATGGAGAAAATATTGATGAGAAGGATAAGCAGTGAAGAATAGACTTCAGTTTGAGAAATTTGGGGAAATTTAGAAAGGCAAGGAGAATTTTAAAGGAGGGTCTGAAAGGTAGACAACAGAGTGGCCCCATATGTTTCTGTTGAATTCCTCCCACAAATGAAGGGCAGAATAGCGGAGAGCACAGGAAAAGTTTGAGAATTAATGGAAAAGCAGTGGAACATAAGCTAAGAAAGCGAACATACCTGCTCAAGCAATGCAAATAGAAGGGTGCCATGGTTTAATTAAAGGTATAGAAAATTTATATTTGCAGCATTATGTGAAAGGATGAGGCAGCACAGAAGTGTATTTGTCCAGAAAAAAAAACAAACAGAAGATAAAAAGCTGTTGAACCATCACATGATCAGAGCCCAGACAACAGTTAACAGCTTTGCAAATAGAGGATAACCACATGATTTTTGAGTTGTTACCCTGAGAAAATCAGCAAAATTAAGAACAACCTCAAGAAAGTCCCTGGAGAGAGAGAATCAAGTGAAAGAAGATCACCATGTTGTGAATCTGACTACAAAGAAGTAAGCAAAAGCAAGGAAAGACATAGAATATTCAGCTAAGGGAAAAAGAGGGGAATGAGGCATCAGGAAGTGTGTTCCCAAGGAAAGATGATGATGATGAGGGAGTAGAGAATGGAGAACAGCTGATAGGAAGGAAATAGAAAGGGCAAGTAGGAATTCATGTAGATAGTAAACATATCACATTAAAGCAAGTCAAATACACAAAAAGTTTTTCTAATAGTACTTTCTAAAAAAGCTGTGGTTGCTGTTACCTCAGCCTTGCTGAGAGATCTTGAATGGGGAGAAGCTGGTAGTGCAAATGCTTGTAAAACTATGTTAAAGTTCTGTCTAGTATATGAAAGCATCCTAGAGATTCTGCTTTAAGAGAAGAAAATTAAGCTACATGATTTATAAAGACAAACTACCTGGAGAAGATTTTGATATACCCCCTGCCTAGGAAAAAAAAAAAAGCAGCAACAACAGCCTAATAATTTTAAAACCCCATAAAAAAAAAAAAAAATCAGTACATATATTAAGAGAGTATTGGGTCTCTTTTTTCCCCTACTTTTATCTATGCCAGGTTACCAATCCCTAAAGAGGATAATGGTTTCTACAGCACTCCTTTGGGAGATTTCAGCTAGGTGTGGCCTAATTGTGAGATCTGCCGCCACACGAAAGCTTCTGCAGGGCCAGGAACAGAGATTATGTTCGCATTTAAATCATTCTGTGGTAGGCAAAACAGCAGGATTTGTAACCTGTAATGGCTGCAGCACCCTTCCAATTAGGGTTTAAGTGACAAAGTCAAGTCAGGATATGCAGAAGGAGGAAAATGCATCGAATAATCCATGTGGAAAGTCATGCCCAAACACTCTCAACTCCAGTTATGAAAACTCCTGAGAAGCATAATGAGAGACTGGGGAATCTAACAGAGCTATGAAAAATAATCAATAAAGACAATGGAGCAGCCTGCTCTAGAGTCAGATTTCTGATCTCTAGCTCTTGTTGTTGTCCCTGATTCACGATCCTCTTTGCCCATCTGTAAAAGAGGAACAGTATTATTTTGCAGGGTGGGGGTTATGAGCCTTAATTTGTTAACATTTCCAAAAGAATTGTGAGATCCTGAGATGAAGGGGCCAAATTTAATACTCATTGTTTAGGCTTTAGCCTGTCTGTGCTCAGACAGAACTCCCACTGAGACTGGGAGCTGAACAACAATTCCAGAAGTTGGTCCATTTTTCCTAGGAAAATGAGACAGTTGCAAAGTACAGTTTGTTTGCTGCATTCATTCAGTACCCTGGAGATACAGCATTATGGTTAGTTACACATCTCAGAAAGCTTCTTCAGCAATATTGCAATGGCTTTGAATTCTTACAAGGCTGTGCAGTCCAAGTAAAACAAAGCTGCTGGCAAAAGTAATAAGCCAGCACTCCACACCTGATTAAACATCATTGTTTTTTAGTCTAGCACCATGCCAAGTTCTCATGTCAATGTGGATGCACAGTATCCGAGAACTGTATAAACTGCAGGTTTTACCACTGCAGCAGTGAGCAACTTGCTTTGTGGGAAGGTATGCCTAACATTGGTTTTTAGCTCAGCAGTTTTCAGGAATCAACCTCCTCTCCCGACAAAAAACCAACCCTTCCTCAAATCCCAAAGGTGCTGGAATGTAAATAAGCCCTTAAATGATCTGCACATGCAACCACTACCTACAGCATTTTTGGTTGCTAACTGTAAGCAGCTGCCAATTTCCCTCTAATGCTCAGACGACTTGCTAACTGATCTACAAGTCCCAAAAGTGTGTTATCTTTAATGTGCCTCTAATTTTGCTAAGAGCCTACTATTTATAGTGTGTCTTTTATTTACTTATTTACCTTCAACTAATTAAAGCTATCATTTTTTAAAATAATGCAGGGGGAAAAAAAGCGCATGTGTGTCCTTGGTGAGAGGAGAAAAACCAATCTGTTCGCTTAACTGGATGAACGTTACAAAAGTTCTGTTTTGCCTGGAAAAGCAATGCATGAGTAAAAGCTCCAAAACCTAGCATTATTATCTCTAATTACAATTGGCAATATGTGGCAATCATAATTATTCATTTATGCAAAATAGCTTACAGTGTGTCTCATTTTTTATTCCCTGTTAAAGGATGGCTCGACAAAAGGAGGAAAAAAAAGATTATAGTGCTGAACATAATTGTGCTAAATGCTCAGTCATTTTGTTTAAAAAATACTACAAAACTAAACTGCTATTTCTGCAGAGACAGAAAATAATTTAACAAAGATGTATAATATACTCTGCAGGTGACAATCCATCCAGAAAACATATTTCCCTGAAAAGGAAAGTTATTTCACAATGAAATTGAAGAGCATATTTTTTTTGCCATTTCTGCCTTTCTTAAAAAAAAAAAAGAGGGAAAAAAAGAAAAAAACCTCCCCGTTTTAATCTAGCATATGTTTCCCCTGTTAGTAAAATGCTAATTTGCAAATAGTCAGAGGAGAGACTGTGACCATAATAACTCGCTACAGCTCTGCAATGTGACACTCTATTTTGTTTCAATTCTGCCACAGTACACTAGGCAATCAAATAAGATCAAGTGCACTTCATGACAGAAAAAAATAAGAAAGAGACAGTTCATGCTACTCACATAAGTAATCTCTATTTATGCATGTTTTTCTAGTGGAGTATCCCTCTAATTTAGGCCTATGGAACCAAGCCTGTAAAAAGCCATGGCCAGTCATCCCTTAATCAGCTCCTGAGGGTTGGGCGCTACACAGGACCACCTTCACAAATAAAAAAAGACTTAAATTTAGGATACCGGAGTCTAGACACGAAGTCTCAAGAAAATGAATGCTGGGAAGGCTGCTTATTAGGAAAAACTGGAAAGATACTCTCAAACCTGATTGAAACAGATGAGGAAGCTTTAATCCTGACACGCTGCACCAGATGAGCAATCTTTACTCTTGGGCCCAATCTCACTATTGCTGATGGAACAATTTTCCCTCTATCACACTTATTCCCATCTCAGAGCAAAACTGAAGGCAGTTCTTGTGAAAAGAATCATCCACAGAACCAAGGGTTTGTTTGATGGCTAGGCA
Source organism: Phalacrocorax aristotelis (assembly GCF_949628215.1). Lineage (NCBI taxonomy): Eukaryota > Metazoa > Chordata > Aves > Suliformes > Phalacrocoracidae > Phalacrocorax > Phalacrocorax aristotelis. The sequence goes on from NC_134277.1 coordinate 72,652,184, forward strand.
TTAAAAAACTTTTTCAAAGTGTCTTAGATATATAAAAATGTAGGAGACTTTAAAATCAAATAGGAAGCAGATTTTTTTTTTTTCCTGTGCTGATGGTGTTGATTAGAGCAGAGGAAATGGAGATCACCATTGGAATGCATGGGAAAAGCAAGGCTTCCAGAACAGTATGACAAGTTGCACTATGTTTTCTTTTTAAAAATTGGTCAGCTTCATGCAGTGGTTAAAACAGTGGAATTTGTCTCCTGACTTAGTAAATTATGGCAGAAAATGAGGAAAACACGGCTGATCAGTGTACATAGAAACTTTACTGCAAAGGGAACAAAATAAAAATCTGGAAGAAATGACATAGAGTACTGCCATTACTTTCTGTTTTGCTTTTGCCATCAGACACAATAAATGATTAACATGCAAGTTTGTATCTCTTTTTCTCTCGAGAGCACATGGTTGGGACGCAGGACTTACCAACTAGGTCCAGCAGTGATTTCTTACTATAATTAATTCGCCGTGTCTTGGCCCATTATCACTGAAAGACTTATTCCACCCTTAACACAGCGCCTTGAAGAAAGACCCTGTTCCCATTGCAGTCAATGGCAAAATTCTTGGCTTTTTAATGGGAAAATAGGACTTGGTCCAGTGTCTGCTGTGCATATTGTAGCAGATAACTCATGCATGCTCTGATATCTGGGTTGGCTAGCACAGTTATCGTTTGCTTAACGCACTGCATTACAACACTTACATGAGATGTCTTGATGATGAAAAAATGGCTTGTTAAATTGTTTCACACTACGGATTGCAATCATATGGTATTGAACACTAAGACACTGATTGTATCTTTGGAGCAATGCTATGAAAAGGAAAGCATTATTACCCCATGTAGCAGACGAAAAAGCAAATGGAGGCCATTGGGCTGGGTATACAAAGGATACACTTCAGTGGAGAAGGCGTTAAGTTGGGAGAGCTGAGAGCTGCAGTCCAGTCCCTTCTCTAGTGACAACCTAATATAAAATAGCAAAGTGTGCAGACAATCAGGGATGAAAAGCCCACTCTCCCCAGTTATATGCAGCTAATCTTCTAGCCAACTTTTAGCAATCCATGTGGATGTCAAAGTTGAACATTATTATTCACCAATCTGGAGGCCTGGATGGATTGTGGACAGAGTATTTATCACCCAATCAATCACCACAGGGATCAGTGAGGACTGTTCACATTACAATATGCAGAGGACTACATATGTTTTATTAAGAGAGATGTGCAAAATACAGACAATCCAGCATGATGAAACTCAGCCATTTCTGCATCTTTCTTCTAATTTTAGATGGAATGGCAGCCTTTCAGAAATTAAGAACTGCAAACCACAGAATATAAATCAAGAGAAATAGATTTGGAAATAGCAGCGCCATTCGCTTCAATATTTCTTTTTAACTTAAAGCAATCATTTCTGCATTTCTTCTACCAAAATGTTTCATTTAGTTTAATGAATCAATCTCAAGTGATTCACTGGTAGTCAGCTCTGTCACTAAAATGCATATAGCATTCTGGTGGATTACCTCATGGCAGAGTTAAACGTAAGACATATTCATTTTCTCCTATAGATCTGGCTTCCTGGCCAGGCTATATGTTCCTTGTGGCATTCAGAGAGTTGTGACATTCATGACACATGACAGAACTAAGTCAGAAGAAAATCTTCATTGAACTACAGGAGAGTAGGGCAGACTGCAGACCTAAGTTAAAATTCCTAACAAGATCGCAGCTTAATGCTTCAATTAACTCTGGTCAAATATTATAATTAAAATTAAAATGCTTGGATGCAAAATATTCGGGCATAAGAATAATTTTCCTGAAAGTTTCCTAAATTAAATTTTAAGTTTGCAAGACAGTGGATCGTCCAACAGAAAAGCATATTGTTGAGCATTTCCAGACAGGTTTTTAATATGAGGCATGCTCTTTCTTCTGCCTTTATAACCTAATGATTGGTTACTGCAAAAGATGAAGATTTATTTTAATATGGATAACAAAAATTATAAAACCAATAAATATATTTTAAAATTTCAAAAAGCCAAAATAGTTGCAACTTTACATTTCTCAGAACTACCCTGTGGATTACCTGAAAACTTTTTTCCATTAATATCTCTGATTTCACATGCCACATTCTTTCTGCCAATATTATCATGGCTGCTACAGCCTCCACAAACACTAGTCCTTCCCACTTCATCCAAGACACTAATTATTCTGATCTTAGAATTATTGTCTTATGTTATTCAGAAAGTCAAGTTATACGTTATAAAAAATACAGGAGTTGGAGGTGAGTTTTGTTCCTATATGTCTGGTTAATAAAGCTCCCTCAGTGTGCCTCTGTAGCATCAGCATGCCTGTTAGGACTGGGAAGGTAGTTCTCCGTATCATGCAGATATTTTTCAGAATCTTAAATTATATTTATCCAAAGTTTTACATGGTATTATATTTACTATTTGAAAATGCAATCTGAATATTAACTAATCCATCCTCTGGCTGGGAATTAACTTGTCTTATCTCAGTTTTTCATATGTGGAAAAAAATACAAAAGGACTAATATCAGAAATGAGGAACATTAGATGAAATTCATACGGACTTGGTGTAATGAATTAGAAAAGCATATGGATTATGTCAACTTTAGAGTAAATCCAAAGCCCAGGCCTAGAGATGATATATAGTACAAGTCCCTGACTTTTACCCATAGAGGCACTGCAACCCAAGCCTGAGCTATCTGCTGCATTTTCAGGCCTGAAGTCTAGCTCATTCACACTCCTCTCCTAGTTATTCAGAAACTATTTAGCTCAGTTTGGAAAGCAGCAGAGTCCTTGATAACACAAACAGAGAAAATCCTTCAGTAATTCTTACAACCACTGAGCAGCATACCAAGCAATAACAAATTAAAGAAAGGTTAAGAACTTTCCCAAAATACAACTTACACATTTTTTTTCCAGATAAACAGCACATAATGAATTAATATCTAACTTACTGATTACTTTCCAAAAATGTTTTACCCTGGTAGAAAATCCTACCGATGGAATAGCAAGTAGCTTGATTTAGTTGTGCAAAAATTAGCTGATGAGAGTAAAGGATAAAGCTAGAATCTTAACTCGTAAAAACAAGCACACTTAACAGTAGGGGTTTTTTTGTTTTACCTTTCCATCATAATTTTCTTCTTCTCATTTTTCAAATTCTCACTTCAAATGGGAAAACAGGGCATGCTTTGGGGCTGGGACACTCAGTGTGCATAGACCTGATGTCCTGCTTCCAGCAAGCACTGCAGTGCACTGGCACCGTACAGGAATACAACAGATATAACAGCCAGGTGGGTGGAACTGTGTCCCACTAAGTCAAGGGCAAAACTTCCACTGACTGCAACAAGGCCACCCTTTCTATCTCCCCCTGTCCCATTCAATAAGACTGTAGGCCTTTTCCTCTAAGAAGAAAGAGATTCCCTTCAAGATCAGTAGTTTTAAGATGATATAAGAATGGGTATGTTTGTAATTATTTGGCTTGAACTGTACACTGAGGACTAATAAACAATTACCAGCTTGGCTTAACAGTTTTCTAAAACACTAAAATAGGTTCTGAAGAATCATATGTTACCCGGGAAAACCTGACTGTATAATTCACTGGGAAGCATACAATTTCTTCGGTTTCAAGTTTGAAAACAAAGCAAAACAAAGATTTGTCATGTTTCATATTTCCAGACCAATATGCCTACACTCATGTGGTTTCTATCTTAGGCAGAGTGTAAAGAGGAAGTAAAATGTCAAGTTGTTTATTTCTTTGCAATTTTCTTATCTCAAAATAACACAGTTTGCTAAACCTGATCCGTCTTTAATAGTCAGAGGAATTCCTTTGCTGGGCACTGTTGCTTTTACAGAAATCTTATGATCTGGAAAAAAAGGAGTTAAATCTCATTTGACAATTTTGTCAAAACCAAAAATGTCATCTGAAACAGCAGCCTTGTTTTCTAAGGAAAAAATGAAATTGGTTTCCTTTAGTTCAGTCTGTATACCACCTTTTCTTATTCTTCTCTTCTTTTTTATATTGTTTTACTGCAGATGAAAAAGAAAGGCAGAGACAGACAAAGGACACCAAGAAATTGACTTTTCATGATTATGAGCTTTCACTTAATGGTATGAGAAAAACGAATATGCTTAAATCAGCAAATTGTTCTTTACCTCCACGGAACAATCTTCATTGTCAAGCATGTGATCAAAGTTCCCTGTCTAAAAGTTAAGAAACGAAGTGTTTTTATTAGACACCCAAGGCCTGATTTCAAAGTATAAAAGTGATACAGCTACATCCTTCTTTTTGAAAATAAATACATATTTCAGCATCTAAGCCAGTGCTTCTGCTTCATGCCCTTTTTAGCTGTCCATTTCAGAGATTAATGAAATGAATGAATAAGGAAAAGTTCTCCATGCTACTGTATCCTTTATTCTAAAATCATACTGCAGATAGAAGTGATATCACATTTACGAAAAAGACCATTTCAAACACTACTAATCCCAATTCGATATATGTTCTTGTCTGTCCATACTGCATGTATTTTCAAATGCACATAAAAGTACCCACTTCCCCAATCCTCTGTACTCAGTAACAGAGATTTAGCTGCAGCAGCATTGAGACACAGCAGTCCCAAGGAAATATAGAAAGAGGAAAGCATTACCTCCATTGTTCCATTTTGCTCCCAGATCCCCCATCCAACACACTCCACCCATCTCATGCATATGGACAAGGAGAGGAATAAATGTCTGTGCCTCTCCTTGCAATCATCTTCAAACCTAAGGGTAACATTGCCTTTCTGACTATTATCTAGGGTAGCCTCAGATTATGATACTAGGCTGTAGCACGAGACTACATAGCTTATTGTCTCTCTTGCACTGACAAACATATCCCTTCCCACTGAGTGTAACTCCATCAGAGCCGTCAGCAGTTTGTTATGGTTGCTCCACACACTTGTTTTAGAGTTCAGGACACTCCAAACTGCGATTCAGGACATCGTGAGTCTAGTCAGGTACTGGTTTGTGATATCAGATCAAATTCAAAGTATCAGGTCAGTCTTCTTGTATTCACCGCACTGCCAAATAGATGTCTTCTTTTTTCTTGCTTAATGACAGTTAAGGAATTAAACAGAAAACATTGGGTTTATCATCAAACTGTAGCTGCTGTTGGGCGGCTATACTGTTGTACTCATTAGCTGACATACAAGAGTTTAAAAGTGCTGACTAATAGAGGGAAGAGGATTAAACCCTCCTGAGATAGCTGGTAATAAATATAAACGTTCAGGATGAAGGAAAAACTTAATAGACCAACACAGACTTTCCTTTTTTTTTTTTTTTTAAACAACTCCTTGCAGAACAGAATTCACAGAATCACAGAATCACAGGCTGGAAGGGACCTCAGGGATCATCTAGTCCAACCTTTCTGGGAAGAGCAGAGTCTAGACAAGATGGCACAGCACCCTGTCCAGCTGACTCTTGAAGGTGTCTAACGTGACCGAGTCAACCACTTCCCTGGGGAGATTATTCCAATGAATTCCAAAGAATTAAATGAGTCAGAATTGGTTTGTTTGCAGAAGAGAGTTGAACACAAATGTCAGTGCTCACATTTAGTGTCATTTAACATCTAGTCCAAAGATATGTAATCTGTGTAGATCACTGATTTCTTTAAACACATTCACAGAACATTTTAGATTAGATACATGTCTATGTTTCATTCTCCTTTATATCTTTATCCATAGGGCTAAAAGAAAGTGAGAGTGCCTCACCTTGCAAACGTGGGATATACTTTGATATCTGAAGACCAAATTAGCCCATTGGTTCCTACATGTTGAGACTGAAAAGCTTGTGATGTTGACAAATCAAGTTTTGCAAACCAGCCACAACCATCTTGCACACATGTGACTGTATTTATCATCCCTCACATATAGGCTGAATTCTTCTCAGTGCACAAGGCAAATGAGGCACAAAAATACCTATAGTGAAATGTTTTTTACCTTTATTTAGCTACTTAATAGTTAAGCAACTAGTTTAGACTAGACATCCAGGCTCCCTCAGTATCAATGGCTGCAGAGACAGGCACCTGCAGGGGGTGATTCATCTTCTTCAAAGATAGGGGTCTAAAATAGGAGGTATGAGCTGCCTTCTGGAGGTGCCTATCTCTCACCATTGACTATAGAGGGAGACTAGATGACTAGCTGAGATTAGATGCCTAATTTTTAGGCAGATAAATTGTCTTGCCTGAGGTTACATGAGAAATTTGTGGCAGAACTAGGATTTGAACCCACGCATTCTGCATATAACTGGTAATGAATTATTTAGTCAAATCTAGCACTTTTATTATAAAGGTTTTGCATGTCCACAATAGGCTATTAGACAAGAGACACACACACATCAAAAAGTCTAATAAATTGGTAATTAGTCACCAATCTCCCACATACTTGAGTATATGAAAGATCTAGTTTAAATGTCTAAAATAGGCAATAAGAGATTTTACCTGTGGTCTGCCACCTTCCCAGTGAGTGTCCTAACCACAGTTATTCTCAGGGAGCTCAAAGGCTTTTCTGAGAATTCTACAATATAGTTTGACTAATTTATTATTTTTCAAGATTGCAAGAGAAAGACAGCTATGTCAACACTTGAAAATACAGTGATAACCAATTTTTAGGGAAGAATTACATGTCTAACTTCTTGCTGATCAAAAAGCCTTCCCAGTTAAATGGTGCCTTTTCAGATTAACAAACTCAGAAATATCCAGCTACTTCAGAAGGAACCACTTCACACATTTTTAGTACTCCACCCAAATTTCTCATGGTTTTTGCCAACAGAGGATGCAAAATATTACACTGAGAAACCAAGACCAAATGGAAAGATGGCCACATTTGTCTGACATGCTTAGACTGAATTTCTATGGTTTGAGGAATTCAGTACAATCCGCAGGGATTAGTACAAATACAACTATCCAGACTCCAAACCCAACTGGATCATGGGCAAATAGCCAGCTACTGAAATATTTGTTCACATAAGCTGAAATCCTCTGTAAAAACAACAGAATAGTTGCATTTGTCAAATGCTTATGTCACCAAGGAATTATATATTTTATACTAGCTGCATATATTCTGTTTTCTACATTTCTACATTTTGATTCTCAGCTACTTTCCCAACTGATTAAAACCTGCTGTCCTCTTGGAGAACTAATTATGTGATAAAATGGTTCAGTTTATAATTACAATATTCAATTATGACTCAACAATATTTTTACTTCTTGAATATCACCTTCTTCATGCGTGTGTAACTCAAAAATAGGTTCATTGTTCTCTTTTCAGGTTTAAAGAAATGCAAAAAATACTGGGAATAAGAAGATATACTTCAGCTTAAAAGCTAATTTGAGGGAAAACATACAACCTTCTCAGAACATTCTTTGCAGAATAATGAAAGGGCATTCTCATGTATTACCATAATTTTAAGATTTTTTTGTCATGAAACAATGCAGGTCTTTTATGATATACTAACAAAGTAGAAATACTACAGAACTAGGAATAATGCACTTGGATCAGTTTAGTGGACACTTTGTCCTTTTGATATTTTTCTAGTCTGTTTTGAGATACTCCCTACCCTGGCACTTGCTCTACCTTAAAAAAAAACCCCAACGTACAAACAGACAAAATTGGTCTCTTGAAGTCTAGCCCCATCACATTAGGATCTGACAAAATACTTCAAAAGCAAGTAATGCAAACAGTCTGCTCTCAGAGGCCAGTCCACACCAATCTGAGGTAATGTTTTAAATGCTATAAATATCCATTTGATACCTTTTCCATAGTACAAACCTTTTCCAACAACTCTGATATACTTCAGAGGTTTCAAAAATACCAGAGGTATTTATGCAGTTCCTGTAAAAGAACAGAAACTCTTAATCCTGTCAACAGATTAGGCAACTGGTTTGGGAAGGGAAGGGAAGGGAAGGGAAAGAAAAAAGAAAAGAATGAAGAAAGAAAAGAAAGAGGAAGGTAGAAAGAAGAGGAAGAGAAGAAGAAATAAAGAAAATAAATAAAACCATAAAGAAAAGGGAAGGAAAGTGAAGGACAGGGAAGGAAAGAGGAGAAAAGAAAAGAGGAGAAAAGAAAAGAGGAGAAAAGACGGGAAAAGAAAAGAGGAGAAAAGAGGAGAAAAGAGGAGAAAAGAGGAGAAAAGAGAAGAAAAGAAAAGAGGAGAAAAGAGGAGAAAAGAAAAGAAAAGAAAAGAAAAGAAAAGAAAAGAAAAGAAAAGAAAAGAAAAGAAAAGAAAAGAAAAGAAAAGAAAAGAAAAGAAAAGAAAAGAAAAGAAAAGAAAAGAAAAGAAAAGAAAAGAAAAGAAAAGAAAAGAAAAGAAAAGAAAAGAAAAGAAAAGAAAAGAAAAGAAAAGAAAAGAAAAGAAAAGAAAAGAAAAGAAAAGAAAAGAAAAGAAAAGAAAAGAAAAGAAAAGAAAAGAAAAGAAAAGAGAAAAGAGAAAGAAAGAAAAGAAAGAAAGAAAAGAAAAAAAGAGAAAAAAGAGAAAAAGAGGAAGGAGCTGTTCGAGTTCTTTGTGAAATGCTGCCATCTATGGAGTTTCAACGGTATTGCTGTCTACAGCGATGTCAGGGAAAACCACAGGGCTGATTACCTCACAACGTGGTTGGTTCAGTAAATGAAGAAGGTTTTTCCGGCAATAAACAAGAATATAAATTAAAGCGTTGGCTATAACTTTAAGTTGGCACTAGGTTCTACCGCAACTATTTCTTGGCCGTATAAGCAGCATTGGTAGTTATCTACTGCAACATTCGATCAAGGCTTTCTTGTGTTTTCTTTTGTTGGGGCGGTGCATTAATTTTGATGGGTTGTGTTGCCCAGTTTTCACCTGCACTGGTAACTTTTCTTAAATTTCAGGGCACCTAAGCACAAATTCTTCGTGCCATTCCTCATGTACATACCCCTAAGCATACAGCTGCCTGCGTTCTCAAAGTGACCAAATAAATAAGCAACTAATCACAGTTATCTCATTTTAGCTTTATTACCCCTAAAAAATAAACATATGAAGCTTTAAAAATATTATACATGCACACACAACTCTTTCTTCCTTAGCATTTCTGCTAATGATAAGTCAGGAGGTGCATCTGTGGGTCCTATAGGCAGACAGAAAGATAACTTTGAAGAGATAGAAGTATTAGAAGTAGTTGCCACCTGTAACAAATAATAACCATTTCAAAAATCCCAGCTTGGAAGCTGTCCAGCTCTTCAGGAAGAAGTGGTCCTCGTTCAGTACCGCAAAGATCCAGAAATGTCTTTATCGTGCTCACTAGAGGACTAGATGCAAATGAAAAGCAGGGGACATTTTGCTTACTTAAATTGTGATTAAGTGACATATTTGATCATTAAGATAAGCATAAGCATAAACAGCAGTAATTCTAATAAAAATCTGGACCCCCAAAGCTATTTTGTATCTAGAGGCTGGGATGCAAAGACAGAAGAAAAATAGTATGTAAGATTTCTGAAAGATGCCTCTTTTACACAGCGCTGCTCACGTCTGTTTTCAGAAATTGCCCCTCCCTCACCACAGCCTTCCCTTGCCACCAGCTCCCAATAGTGAAATGTCACCAGCAGAGGCACTTGCCATGGCAGGAAAGGTATGGTAGAAATAATCCTCATTCATGCCTGCTCTGAAAGATGGGCCCAGTTCAGCTCTCATCCACAGGGATCAGCCATATAAAACAGAAGTATGTCAGTAGCATGAAAAATAAAACCAGCCCTATACTCCCTGACAAACAGCAGCAAAGTACCTAGCAAAATACTTGTTTTCACATTCTCTTGCTCTATCCAAAGTGCTCAGTGCCAGTAAATCTTTATTATCCTAACAATGAATAAAGCTATCTGCAGGAAAACTATTGCATCTCCCACTTTGACTCCTTCCAGTCACTTACTTTTGCCAGTGTTTCTCATCTTTATACTCCATATTGACTTCGGAGGGTGGCACTTGCCTAGCAAGCCGTGACAGAATAATCACCCCTTGAGCATAAGCATCAATGGACCAAGTTACTAAACACCTCTCCCCTCTGCAGGTCATTCAACAGGAAGATGTTGAAATCAATGGAGCTGCATTAACAATGAATTGCATTATAAGCAAAATAGGACTCTAAATGAAGTTAAAATTTACCTCCTAGAGAAACCTCTGCAGAGGTCAAAGATGAGACACTTCTGGAGAATGCCCAGAGGCAAGGGTTGTTTTAAGAAATTCATCCTCCCCTGTTTGAATTCCACCACCCAAACACATATCCTGCCCCTTTTCTTTAGAGGGGGGGACAGTGGCCAAAGGTCTATTAGCAGCAGCCGCAGCCACAGCAAGCATCTAAATGCTTCCTTCATTGCACAGCTGGTGAGGCAGCCAGATCTACCTATAGCGCTTAATAAGGAGTGGCAGCTCTACTTGTTTGGCTTTTGGTGATAGAAATTTTAAAAGATGGGCCTTCTGGGTTTTACTATTTGCCAGCTCACAACATAATCGCATGACAATAATCTCTTACTGCTTTTGGAATGATCTTGTTTGCATTTAATTCCAACTCATCTAAACAATGTCAGCTCAGATAATGCTGCCCACGTTGCAGTAAGTGTTTCATCGGGAGGCTTGGAAGAGGCCCAGTTTGTTGCACGTCACTAAAAGAGCAGCTTTCTCACTGCCTCCCAGCACGGAGGCAACGCCAGCGTGTGAGGCTATGGCCATAGCGCAAGGACGAAGGGCAGAGCTGCCAGTCTCTGCATGTGCTCTGGGGAAGGGCCACAAGCCCTGGGGCTCCGTGGCCATTGGATCAAAGGTCACGCTGAGCAAGAGTGTCTCAAATTGCTCTCCCATCCACTGCATACAGAAACGACAGCAGAGGTGGACAGCATGGGTTGCAAGCACTAGAAGAGGATGCGGAGTGAGGCAGTGCTCTCCTTTGCTGAGATGTAATATCAGTTCAGGTTTATGGCTGAGTTCATAAGCACAGCTGGTCAAATATAGCCGAGGCTTTGCTTGTGAACGCTCCGCCACAATCGCCTCCTCCGTTATTCTCCACTGAGCTAAAATCAACACCTGTGCTGAGGGCTGTGGACCATATGCCCACCATAGACTGCCATAAGGTGCAGAGGCCACGTCCTCATCTACCACCCTGAACTGGAGCATCAACTGTGGTAACTTATTTAAATAATGCTGGGAGGGGGAAGGGAGAACAGGTCCCTTTGCGCTCACTGGCAAATAGGGATATCCCTTAATGAACGAGAACACACACTATTCATGTTGCACTGTTCATCACTTGCTGCATTAACTTTTTGGCTTTTTCAAGATATTCTATCACCAAAGCAGACAGCCAGAACAAACTGTTACTGAGGAAACCAATCCCCACAAATGAGGCAAAGTGAACAGATCACCAAAACCTTGCTGATCAGGAGAGAGCGTCTAAATGTCTGTTGAATACTTGCATATAATGAATCATGGATCGCTATTATCTCACCAAGGAGGAAAATGTCATATTTACCATCTAATGCAGTCGGAACATTATTTGGCCATTCTGATGAACCTGACACATGCCTGTAATGAAATACCTCCTTCCCACGCACTATTTCCTCTGTACTGCAGAAAGAGTACCATTTCCCCATTTTGCTGGACAGATTCAGGTTCGCATTTATATGTAAGCGGGGTTTCTTAGATGATAAATTTTGCTCAGTCACTGAGGATATCTCCACATTTCCAGACTGAACCAGTAAAGTTCTCGTTGCTGAAGGTACTGTACGCTACAGTATATGTCTTACTCGAGAATTCAGATGTCACCTACCTGCCATTAGGCACAATGCACGCCGTTTTATAGCCAGCACAGCTGCCTGGAAGGCAGAACAAGAGATGAATAACCATTTCCTAGCCCATTTTATTTGGCTGTGAGTCTTCTACATTGCCGTGCTGCTTCAGATATTAAGATAGAATAACTAAGACTAGATCATAGATACGAGACAGCATCAAATGGAAATACTAAGTAGTAACATACATGAATAAAAAGTGATTACAATAAGTATGAGTCAAATAAATTAATATTTTGCCTTAGATAGGATTCTTTATGTCTGGCAACTATTGCTTATGCTGATGATACAACACATGCTGATGCCAAAAATCAATTCTAGGTAAACCCAATTAAGCCCAGAAGCAAAACAGCTGGATTAGCAGTTCATTGCATAAATTATTTTTCTTCCATTTACTTTGTCTTTTTGCAAATGAGCTTTTTAACATAAAAAAATTTAGCTCTCAAGTTCCCCTTTGCGTATTAATCCCAGAAGCCTAAAATGAAGAGAAGGAAAAAAAAATTCTTCCTTTGTTGTTTATGTGCATTTGCTGTTCAGCTCCCTAGTGTAGTCTTCCTAGATTGTAGGTTGCTTTCCTTCTCCCATTAATATGTCACTTACTGTGGCATCTGATCAAGAAACATTTTTATTTCCAGGCGATATATTAATGCATAATTATTTTCTATTTTATCTTTATCTCTATCTCCTGACACTAAATAAAATTAATATAAAATTGGTAAGGCTGGGGTTCAACATGTTCACCATTGCTTTAATTCAGTTAGAGCAACATAGACTATACAGGAGTTGTTTAATTTTATTTCCTTGGGTTTTTTTTTTGCTTAATGGTTTTTCTTTATTATATGGCTGCCAGCATAAAGGGCAACATAGAGATTGGGAATCAATATGTGCTACTTCTGTAAATATGCAAATAATCAGAAATTGTAATCATTGATTGATTTTCTGCGGTCTGATAATGACACATTGCGTGGAAGGGACTCTGATCTCAGTTGTGCTAGGGGAAATCTAGAGCAGTGATTCACAGCTGGAATTATAATAAAGGACTGCCTCAGAAATGCATCATTTCAGTCAATGAAACACGTAACGTATCGTTGGTGAAAATTACTTTTCCCTTCTGCTCATGATCAGAGATGACAACAGCAAATGTGCAATCAGTAGAGCTATGTTAAGCCTCCAAGGTTGAATGCCACTGGCCGTGAAAGTGGAGAGAAATACTACAAGATGCCTGAACAGCAGGGTTCAATTCATGATTTACCCCAGAGCTCATATCAAACATTCTGGTCTTGGCGTTACCCCCATCCCCTCCCCATTCCCCCTTCCAGTCCCCTGAAAACATATCGGTTTGAGATTCCCTTCCCCCTAAACCTATATTTTCCCAAAGAGCTTCCACATCTTCCATGCACAGGAGCCTAATGCCCAGCTTTCCTAGTAAACAGGTCACACAGAGGTATCTACAAGCACCATCCAGCCCAGAGGGTCACAGTTCAGACAAAAGATATCCACGTATCCGCTGTCAGACCAGCAGCTGGTTCACAGTCCAGACAACCATATCTATAGATATCTACATATATCTACATATATTTATATATAAAATGCTGAATATAAGAGGACTAAATTACTCATGCTGGTGTGACATGAGTTTTAAAAATTTTATTTCTAACATTTGTCTTTATATGCATTAAGGACCTTTGAAGAAAAAACACCAGTCCTTTCTCCTTAACTGTAGCTGGAGATGATGAAATATTTTTGCTTTGTTATGAATGCAGAAGAATCTGAGGTTAAAAAATGAGGACTACAGTTGTACATGCTGAAAGAAGGAGGCAGACTACTGTTACAGTATGTTCCTCTTATTTTCCAATAGTAGGAAAACAATTCTCTTTACTATTTTTGCTTATGTAAAATACTTCCCATATAAAGACTGATACTGCTTCCACTGGCATAAGAAGTAGCTTTGCTGTGGACTTTCTTGGGGGCAGGCACAGGGCCAGAGTAATAACAGATGATGTTTTCTAAAAAAGTATTTTCTTATGCAGATCTAATTCTGGTGAGGTAGCACTAACCTTTACCAGTTGATCTTCAGAAAAAATCCTTTTTCCTGACAGAGTGAAGAAATGGAGCACACAAAGTGGCTATGATGACACACAAGAAGTAAAAAGTATTTGGCAAGAAATGGCATGAGAGTTTAAACTGTTTCAGAAATCAAAGACAAATGAAGAGCCATGAACTCTGACGGGAAAACTTCTGTGCCTGACATGCTTCACCAGCTCTCCTGAATTTCTGAGCCAGTTCTTCACCTGTTTGTGAGTGACTAATGCAAATCTTTCTATTTAAAAAAAACTAACAAACCCACAACAAAAACAAACAAACAAAAAACCCATGGAAAAAATGAGTACCAGTCATCAAACTGGCAAAAAGCTTGAAAAAATGCCATTATTTGAAAAAAATGGAGAGGGGAAGAGAAGAAAAAAGGGATTATGAACTGAAATAGTAATTTTTTTCTCCCAGGTAAGTAGCATTGGCATTTGTATGCACAAAAAAGATGATTTTTGGTTACACGCACATTAATATCTGATTCATTAATTTACACGCAAGAATGAATTTCACGTAGTGTAACTGTCTGTGTTTGTAGAAAATTATGAAATTTCACCCTGTATCAATTATAAATGCTACAAAAATAGCAGCTGCCAGTCTTCCATTTTGTTTGTAAGCAATATAATATTCTTGAAGAGACTGAGTCCTGCACAGCTGCCACTGGCTTGCAAGAGCCAGGGGCCTCGGCTGTGGCAGGGTGGGTGGCAGCTCTGTGCAAGACCCGCTCTGCTGCTGTTGGTTCCATGGTGGGAAGCAAATGTGGGCAGATTCATCTTTTGACACAGAATTAGATGAGTAAAATTACACTTGGAGATACATCAAATTCTTATTATAATCTCCTCAAAAAAAAAAAGGTTTTAATTCCTGTATGAAGGATGACCTGTTATTTATTGAGATAATTGGACCGGGCATTTGGGCAAATCGCGATGTAAGGGAAAAGGACAGGAATGTAGAGGGGTATCTGGAAACAGTGTAGTAATTCATTAAATAAATTGCTTAATCTGGCTAAGATACTTTAAGTAACCATTTAAAGTTTTATCTTTTTAAAAAATATTCTTAAAGAGTTTTTGATATTTATTTTTTACATTTTTATCTTTGGAGGTTGAAAACATTCAGCTTTTACCATTGAAGTTCCTGATTCATAGATTAGGTCAGGTTCTGTGATGGCATGTGATAAACACGGCTGGGCTGGGGATGTTCTGGCAGCTCTGCACAATTACCTGGTGGACCTCTGTCCTGAACTGGGCATTGATACAGTAAGAACATCTGAATGTGCATATTTAAACTGTCATTATTCTATACCACTGATTGATTATTATAGTAAGTGACCTGAAATAGCTTCTTATCACATAATAGCACTAATTTTATTACTGTCTCTTCAACTTTGCTGTCTAGCCTCAAAGGAAATGAAGTTTTGTCAGTTAATATCCCCCAATCTTTCTCTAACAACAACATTCTTTTACTCCTAGAAATTTGTGCTCAAGAAAAGGAGCTGAAAATGTTTCATTTTCAATGCAAAAGTACCCAACTATCTATTCATGAGGTCTCAAAGCAATGGGTTAGATATTTCTCTAGTATTTGTGTACTCATGGTACAGGTATTGGAAGAAAATTGTAAAGCTAACAAGTGCTCCCCAATATCTTTCACAAAATATCAGAAAAATTTTAAAGGCTTAGGACTTAGGACACAAATGTGCAAGTATCTGTGCTCCTCTGCAATGCTGTATGACTCTCATAACAATAACAATACTAAACCTTGCATCTTATAAGAAACGTGCTCTGGCAACTGAAAACCAAATATAGAAAGTCAATGCCATTTGTTCTTGCAACGGTTGAAAAAAGCTGCAAGTTGAAATGCAATTACCAATGTTGTCAAAGATGCAGATACAGACATATTCCTTTTCCCCACCATCCCTTCCAAACACTCAAAAGTATTTACATTGCAAATTAGCCAGCACTGTGGGTGCATTTCATCTACAATAACTATGATTTTTTCTTCAATGCAAGCTCCAGCATAGCACTTCTCAGCTTTTACAGTCTTCAAAAGAGACCCTCTCCTTGAAGAATGAGGGGTTTATTTCATAGCTGTTATTTAGCCCATCATGAAATATATATCCCTATGGTTTCCTGTCTTAATTTCTTAAGAATGTTCCTACTTTAGGCTGCATTAACCACTCATTTTTATATTTCAATAAATCTTAAATGGGTAACAGCTGGTGATCTTTGATTTACTTTAAAACATATTCCTGACTACTTTCTGAAAGTGTGAGTACCTGATGCTTTTACAGCTGGAGTTGGCAACTATTACTTCAGTCAGAGATCATTAAGGGACAGATTTTTTTGTCTCCAGGTCCACCACTGCAAGTGGAATGTCCGCAGAGGAGGGGTTTTTTTGGATCTGCAGGGCAGACTTAGAGGGGGCTGTGCAATTTGCTACCTGTACCAACCAGAATGGGTAACAACCAGAAGACAACTGGTAATGAATGATGCTATCAATATTCAGTCCCTTTCTTCCTCCTTACCAGTGTCTGAAACAATTCTCTACTACCTCACCCCCAAACCTCACTTGATCATGTCTGTGGCCACTTCTGCACGCTCATACGCCATGTCTGAATGGAAGAATGTTAACAAGAGCGGTAATAACACTTTTAGTTTTTCATATTCTGAACTACTTTGTCCATCCACAGCACTGTTTCTTGTTCCACCAAAGAAGTCTAGATCCCTTTCTAGCTGAAATCTGCTTTATTCTCACTCTTCAGTTTCAATGATTACTCCTAGAAAATCAGTTCAGATTAACTGTTCAGATCTTAGCAATAGCTACTCAGCAACAGCTACCATCACGACATTTACCTTTGGCTCCCTTCTATACCATGACTCAATCATCATTCGGTATGCAAAACTGCTATTCAAACCTCCCCCTCTGCCATATAAATATATATTAATGCTTTTGTATTTCACAGTTTTTCAGCATTTTAAGTCTATTAAGTTACACCTAATACATAAGAATGGAGGTATAGTATGCTCTAACTGTGCAGTTTGGAAACTAAGCTTACTGCAAGCTTCACTTCATTTGTATTAATTACTCATGAAAAATATTTTCACCGGCAATAGTAAGTAATTATAATGCTACCTGTTGTTAATAAGAAGTTTGAATGTCCATTTATCACACACATCAAGAAACAGCCAGCAGATATTATAACTTATAATTCTGAAAATATATTGCCATGTACTTTTTGTTTACTATATGTAAACAAACTATATGTATTTGAAAGCTAGACACAGTGATAAGTAGCACTTTTCTCTATTTAAATAAAATTGGCAGTGCGTGATTAAACTGAATTTTCTCCAACTCTCACTTGGTTAAATTGCAATACTTGCAAAATACTACATAACCTCACTAAGTTTCAGCAAAGATTTAAAAGGTGTGAGATACTAATGAAAATGCAGCTTGCCATGTTTTCATGTCACCAGTGCTACAATTGTAGTGGAAGATCATGGAGCATTTTTAATAGTAATTTAAACAAAATCACTTAAGACCTTTTTTGAAAGTTGGTAACCTACATAACCCACACTCTAAATCATTTACAAGGTCCCATCATTGCGCAGCTGAGCATTAAATAATAATAATAATGACGATGATGATGTGATTGTGCCATGTCCCTGGTTCTTTAAGCTTGCTTTAAGCATGAATACAATCTTGAGGTTCTACACCACTCAGGTTTAATGACTCTCTTTTCCAAGTCAAGTTACACAGCTGACATCAGTAAGGCCAGAATTTTACCCATTGCGTTGAACAGATATTTGGAGGCAAAGCATAACTCAAATTACTGAGGTCGTCAGAACTTGGCTCCTTGTTAAAGTTTGGAAAAATGAAAAGGATTTTAATCAACTGCCTACATCATGCAGTTCCACAGATACCCTCTGAAAAACGTATTGCAAAATTAAGTCAGAGAGTGTGATTAACAGAATACAGGAATGGTCTTAGTGCTTTTAGGAACAGAGGAAAATAAAAGAAAACTCTCTTTAGAAAGGTTCAACACTGTATGTAGAGTTTTCTGAGAGCTGGTTTTTTTTTCAACAGAAAAAGAAAGAAAGAATCTAAGCAGGAGTGGCTAAGTTTTCATTGCTTTATTAATAACTTTTCTTTACATTTTATTTACCCAGAATTATACTATTTTTATGTCCCAATGCCAAGAAATCTGGTTAGTAAAGTGCCAGATTCTTTTATTTGATTTTATTTGATTTCATTAGGGACCATCAGCCTAGCTGCTTAAGTGCCCGACTACTGTTTGCAGTTAAACATTCATTAGGGAATCCCCAGTGGGTTCATTCATTTCACTGAGGTCCAATTACAGTGCCACAAAAGCAGTTTTTGCAGCAATTAGCTGATTTTTTCCTGTTTATGTTCTGTCTCTTTAGGAAGAGGACTATTTTGTGGAGGTCAGATTTTTAATTAGGCGCAATTTAGGGCCAATAAGAAAACTGATAATTTACTAAATGGCTGTGGTGGACTTAACTGCTCAGAGCAGAGGTAAATAACACAACAGGGACACCAGGAATAAGCTCTCCTGGTGTGCATAGCTCAGAGTCCTATAGTGTAAGGAATAGATTACTTGTTAAATGGCTGTCAGGGCCCTCATTGCATTGCCTGTATCGCCAATCGACCTAACCTCAGGAGCCACTATGTTATTAGCAATGGATACAGGGAAGCCAGGCTAGAGCAGGACCCGCAGAGAGCTGTTGGCTTCAGGTAGCTGCAAAAAGATCTCAGAGTGAAAGAAACAACAACAAAGTCAGGTTCTACCCCCTGAAGATTTGGCAGCACCTTTCTCAACTGCTGCGTCCTGTGAAGCCAATGATATTAAAGTATGTGTGAGAAGTCCTCACAGTCACTATGAGTATGTTTTTACCAAAATGGATTACCACATGATAGCTTGTACTTCTGCAGAGGTCTATGCTTTCTGCCCTTAAAGGAGGCATTATATTTTCGAAGCAATGTGTACAAGTTGCTTTATACCTTGGGAACTAAGAATTGTGAGTGCTGATGAAGAGTAGATATTTAGAGGAAGTAAGATCTTAATCTTGTGATCTCTCCTGAAAGAGTCTAAGCAGACTTGCCACCTCTAAAATTTTCTCATCTAAAGACCGTGATATTTCAGTTTCAGATATTGTATCATAACAAAATTTCTGAAGAGACTCACAGCTGGCTGAAAGGTTGCTCTCTTACAGGAAATAGGTAAGGAAAAGCCAGAAGGTCACTGCATTTTTTCTTCAACCTTTGACCCAGCACTCAATTGCAAAGTCATAGCCAGACATGTAAAAAAGCAATACCAGCAGGAAGCATAAGTTACGAACACTGACATTTCATTGCCAGTTACCATTTCTTTCAGCATTTATAAAAACACAACAAAGAGTAGGGCAGAAATTCCTGTACCTTCTAGTGGGAAGCAAAATATTCAGTTAAGCTGTAAAAATGCACAGGAAAATATATGATGGCTTTGTGCCTGAGTGCATGCAGAAATGTAAAAACAGAGTAATTTTTAAAAACCTGATATCTTGATTAAAACACACACTACATTACGATTCTTGTCCTTCCCATGAAATCTCTTTACCCTAGCATGCAGTCTGTAACCAGGGCTACAGTTCTTAAGTTTTGGTTTTTTTTAAAAAAAGAAAAAGAAAAAGAAAAAGAAAAAGAAAAAGAAAAAGAAAAAGAAAAAGAAAAAGAAAAAGAAAAAGAAAAAGAAAAAGAAAAAGAAAAAGAAAAAGAAAAAGAAAAAGAAAAAGAAAAAGAAAAAGAAAAAGAAAAAGAAAAAGAAGAAGAAAACTCTGGAGAAAACATAAAGTTTCAGAAATCTTTAAAACATGAAAATCTGTTATTCCCTTTCTAATAAAGGCAATTATTCCCTTTCTAACTATTTAGCTAGCTAAAAAAGCATCACATTTTTGTCAATTCATCAGTTTTCCTTGCACATAGAAACAGGATTGAAAGATGTTGGCTAAAAAAGAAGAAATTAAGGAGTCACATCTTGAGAACCTGAAACAAAATTTTCTGATCAGCGGTGAACCAAAGAACATCTCTTTAAGACAGTCTGAAAGAAATCTACACTATGGGTGTGTAGATGGCAACTCTATGGTCTAAATTACCTAATACAGTGTAAATTGTGTTCAAACTTGCGTTCTACTTTTGGTTAGGGGTCTCAAACCAATAAAGTAGAAGAATAACAGGAATACCATTTTGATTCTTTGCTATCATTCTTTACATCTAGTCAAGCATGCATAGGGTTGAGGAAGACCTTTGTTTTCTAATAAGTTTTAAAATATTTTCTACATTTTAGATAAAGGTTTGGAGGTTTTTAAGGAAGCAAATTATTTTTTCAGTGTTATTGCAAGAATACAATGCAACAGGCAACACACATTGCAACATTAACTCCTAATTACTTTGGAGTCCTAATTTCATTTGGAGTCCAGCTTGACTTGCAAAGAACTCAGGATGGTAATTAATAACAATCAGCCACTGAAGTAACTTTGTATAAATAATGTGCTGAACTATGTCCCAACAGGGCTAATACAAACACATGGACTTCAGCTTGAACTCAGCCAAATGCAAAAAAAAAAAAAAATCTTGCAAGTGACTGAATTTCCTACATTTTCTGCTTAGCTGTTCCCTCACTGTGTTATCTCAAAGTCTAGGTTTGTTGTAATTAACATAGTCAGAAATGCAATTTTCTTAATACAAGACATATAAACAATGAGCTGATGGCAGCTAAGCAATAGGTGTCATCTACAGCAGGTAGTTCTGGAGCAAAGACTGATACAATCAAGTGACAAGGAAGCTTTACTATTATGGTGAGAAAAACATCCAAATACATGAGATAAAGAGACATTGCCACCTCTCAGAGAGGCATTTCAGCTCATGCTATCAAATATTCTGTTGTTTCAACAGTTCACATCCCTCTGCATAGGAGGAATGTTAAAGCAGCAGGAACTAGGATAGAAATGAGCTGTTAGACCATAGGATCATAGGTCAGTTCAGGTTGGAGGGGACCAAATCCAACCTCCCGCTCAAAGCAGGGTCAGCCTTACTTCATTCTCCCGTGACAGCATATAAATGAACTAATTCAGCTAAAATAACATATATATATATGTATACTAATTTTAGTTATTAAAACGTTATACAAGTTAATCCTGGCTTCTTAAGGAAATAAAGCTAATGGGATAACACTGTCTGTGTTTACTCTCAGGTGTTGGCCCATTTCATCCATATTTAGGAGAAGGCTTAAAGGTGTGAAGGCTTAAGCTGATCCAAACAGAGGAAAGGTGGTGTCATGAACAGCCCAGCTGTAGGAAAAGCTTGAAATAAAAATTATACTTTTGTAGAGCCAGCATAAACCAAATATCAAACATGAAGGCACTGAAAACCAGACCTCATATGTACTACTCATACTGTTTTCTTGCTTCCTTTTAAATGCCCCATCTCTTCCTTAGATGCAGATGGAAACAGAAAGCCAGTCACAGAGAGGGTAAGCACTCAACATTTTCAATTTAGCTAGAAGCCCAAAGCACTGGAGATCCCATGAAAAAGGGGGTTTTCTGGTTTTTGCAGCTCAGTTAGACAACTTGAAGTGGTCTCAATGAGGCCATCTATTTAAGGACCTTCTTGGGTCTCCAGATTTTCTTTCCTTCTGCATAGAATAATAGAATCATAGAATCATTAAGGTTGGAAAAGACCTCTAGGACCATCAAGTCCAACCGTCAACCCAACACCACCATGTCTCCTAAATCATGTCCTGCAGTGCCACACCTACACGTCTTTCAGATACCTCCAGGGGTGGTGACTCCAACACCTCTCTGGGCAGCCTGTTCCAGTGCATGACCACTCTTTCAGTAAATAAATTTTTCCTAATATCCAATGTAAACCTCCCCTGATGCACCTTGAAGCCATTTCCTCGTGTTCTATCGCTAATGACCTGGGAGAAGAGACCAACACCCACCTCACTACAACCTCCTTTCAGGTAGTTATAGAGAGCGATAAGGTCTCCCCGCAGCCTCCTCTTCTCTGGACTAAACAAGCCCAGCTCCCTCAGCTGCTCCTCGTAAGACTTGTTCTCCAAACCCTTCAGCAGCTTTGTTGCCCTTCTCTGGACACACTCCAGCAACTTGATGTCCTTCTTGTAGTGAGGGGCCCAAAACTGCACACAATATTCAAGGTGTGGCCTCACCAGTGCCAAGTACAGGGCACGAGCACTTCCTTACTTGCATATCAGTACAAGTGAGTCCAGTGCTGAGTGGACACTCAAGCGGCCAAAGAAGGCTGCTTAACCAAAAGCTTCACTTCATCATTCAGCCCTTCTCCCAGGGAAAACAAAACAGCACTCCCAAAAACTTCCACTGGAGAGGGGCCAAGTCCTGGAAAGTAGCATTGAAATAATTAGATGGCCAAGTGGTTAACTATTTTTTGCAGGTATTCTTCTGTGTTGCTGTACTGCTTTTGAGGACTCCAACACAACAGCAGGGTCACAATCTGCCCTGCTGTGTTCACCTGTTCAGCTTTTTCCCTCAGACAGAATTTTAAAACCCATTAGGTGCCAATACTGCATACAGCCCCAGTAAAAATTTCCTCAGAAAAGTGTTTAGGTAAATTTAAAATTATATTTGGCAGATTGTTACACCAGAATGCTGGTTGAGGTCATCTGATATTTAAAAACTAAATGAAAATAGGCAACTTCTTTATTAACTGTATATCTCAAAACTGACTGCTAAGCATCCACATATCACAAGAGATGTACAAGTTGTACATCTTTATTAGTAAAGTTTCAGCAATCTTGTAGGCAAATACAACAGGAGAACAAATAGAGAATCACTGTTAACTCAGTAAGAGCCTTTGAAGGTTTTCCTGACTTCAAGCAGCAGAAGCAAGATCAATCTTGACTAATAATGAGTAATATAATAACATAAAATAACCTGTTATGTTGAGACACATTGAAGGTCTGGTATTACTTGATTCTATGTGTGTATGAAGTGCAGTGATGATGCTTCTGAACAAAAGATTCCCATGTGTAAGAATTTAATGTTAGATGTGTATTGTTAGGCACCTAAAAAAGTTATTGAGAAGTAGCAGTTCCTAATTATAGGATACCTGCAGAGCCAGAACATTCCTCAGTTTTACTTAAAGTATTTTTGCCACTGTGTTTCCCATAGAGGAAGAAAGAGAAAAGAGAAGAATTTCTTTTCTTTTGCCTTCTTACTGTCATTGCATGAATGGTAGCTATTACATTCTTATTACTGATCTGCACATTAAAAAAAATAAGATGGTCAAATACCCATATAAGCTCAAGTAGCCAATTTGCAAATATGATTCATTTGTCTGATTTAATTTTCTAAAATTGCCAGCTGACCTTAGTCCTCATTCTGGGCTAACAATCAGTATATTTTTAATGAACCTGTTTTCAATAAAGGAAGAATTAAGGGCAAGGAGCAGAGGGGAATTGAGAAAATTAACAGTTTAGCTGATCTGCTAAATTTTGAAACACAGAAAAGAAGTACAGTCCAAGGTATAATAACCTTTAGATACATACGAGCCAGAGCAGTATTTTGCACCTGAACCATAAAACCACGTACTGAAAGCTAACTTCAGTGCCAAGCTACATGCGACGGAACCATTCTGCATTTAATGAAATCGCATGGGATGTAAGTCAGTCCAGAAATCTGACCTTGGTTTTAATTTGAAACTGACAAAAATTTAGCTGTAAAGAAGCACATCTGCTATTTAATACTGTAGTGTACTATGCATTTATTTAATTATCATAATTATTATAATCATTACCCGGACTCTGTTTCATCCCAGGTTTTTTTTGCTGAAATTGTTTCATCTGTTGTTTCCAAACCTAAATGTGACAATGATTTCACATTCAACAGCATGAGGCAATTCAACATTCTTTGTCTAGAAAGTCTCCTTAGAAAAGAAAGACAGGCCACAAAATTATAAAACAGCATCCAGATACCAGTAAGCCTCAAGGTTACATTGTGTTCCATATGAAATCCCAAGTGCAACAGAGTTGAGGTGGCTTCAGAATATTCAGGTAGCTTCAGAGTAAAAACTTTTTCTGAACATTGCCTTTAATATGAGTTTTTCACTTTAAGGAAATGGGAAGAGGAGTTACTCAACAGTCTGCTTGCTCCTAAAGTAAATTTTTTTCCACTGGAAGGACTGCAATTTTGCAAAATTTGTACGCTGTTATTTTAGCATACAACAGAGCAGCAGTCACACAGGCTAAATATGTGAAAGAGTACCTACTGTGATGCGTGAAAGTAATCCACCACATCTTTCCTGTAAAACTTTTCTCAAATAATTCCAACAGCAATAGAAGAGGATGAAAAGATGAGCATATGTGTAATACATCATATTGCCTAGGAATTGCTTGTTCACTGGTAGTCTAGCAGATAGGCTCCCAAAGTCCTCCACACTTCTGCATCATCTGCCATGATAATATCTACTCTGTTGATTTACTTTCAAAGCTAATGAAGGCACTCCAGGCTGGAACGCTGCACAATAAATGCACAGCGCTTATCTTGCATGCTCAGTGCATACCACCTTGAGCTTGGTTCTGATACAGCAAACACATGCAGCATCTCCAGAAAGGCACCTTTAACAAGCACTTACATTGTACCCAAAAGAGTGCTTCTCCTTTCATCACTTGTAGCAATCTCTCTGTGTCAACATATTGTGAGTCTGGGATATGTGAGGCTCCAGAAGAGTGAAAAAAAGTAAGCACCACAACCAATGTAACAGTGCTGTGCACTCTTCGCCTCAAGCTGACGTGACTTGGACCCAGAAAAGGCCCTTCTCTCTAATGTACCCAAACATATCTGAGTTACTGGAAAGTATCAACCTTGAGCTCATACCTGTCACATACCACTTACACAACCTACTGATGAGACCAAGTGTGGATGACTAACAGTTCTTTGGAAGACCTTTTTAAACACTTCCGTCTTGGTGAGGCACTGGTGATTGCAACTTCTTGGCATGACAGTTTCCATGAGTAAAGCTAGCTATTTCAATATGGGCAAAGTCTTTCCCGCCCCTTTCCTCAAAGCAACATGACTGGTAACTCCCCTACCTCTGCCAGCCCCTTGCCTGTTTTGAAAACCTCCCTTTCATCTTTTAAACAACCCTCCTTCTTCATTGCCAGTCCTCTCTCTGTCGACAAAACTTCAGGCAATAGTGGAGTTACCAGGTGGGGAGGTAGACTCCTCTCAAGTCAGGTGGGAGCCTTACCTGCCAGCTGCTGGCTTCCAGCCAGAAGACCTACACATTACAGATATCAGTACAGTATTGCTATCTAGAAAATGGGCTACTCAGGAGCGCTGCCCTGGAGGCTGTAACACAATAGAGTGAGCTCAGCTAGTGAGAACTATGGCACTTGACATCGATTCTTCCTCTGAACCTGACATGAGTAACTGTGCTTCCTTGCTTTTGAACAGACAACTGTTTTTCCAGCTCTAGGAAGACAGGGTAGGAGCAGCCATGCAAACACACTGTGTTTATAACTAGATCATATCTTTATTTTGTTTCTTACAGTGAGAAGCATAAAGTCCCCATTATAGAGCCATCTTTCCTCTCCTGTCTCTCTCCTTCATCTGGTGGCTCAGTCTGAATCCTCACGCTGTTTCTGGGACAGTGGCCAATCTAAAAGCATCGGCCCTGAAAAGAATCCTAAGAAGTAGCTTGCTTCACAGTATCCCCTTTTCACACAATTTCAGCTTTTTAGATGTAACAAAATGGCAAGGAAGGAGGGGTTTTGTCACTGGAGAATAATACAGGTGTGTCCAGCTCCTCAGTGGCAGTGGTTTGCCACAAGGCAGCCACTGCATCATTCAGTAGAGTGAAATTCCTGTAGCAAACCCAGATCCCACTTGAAGTGAATGCAAGATTCAAAGCTCAGATTTACAACCTACTCTGCACCAGAATACAGTAGACACTAGCTTTATTGCAGAGTAACCCAAAAGTCTGCTAACTACCGTGACAGGGTGTTAACTCAGCAACCGCTTCTGTTCCCTCAGGAAAGCCCTTAGCTATCTCCTGCCCAGTTTGGGATGTCTGTTCCTAGGGACATTCTGAGAATGTGTCCAGAGTGCCACGGAGGGATCAGTGACAGGATGATGTTTCACAGGGTTTTCTCTACCTGACTGCAATCGAGGATGATTCACTCTGTCCTTAGACCTGGCCTTTCTCCTTTGCTCCCACTCTACCTTGTAGAAGTAGAAACTGATACTCTTGAGAAGAGTTTGCTTCCTGCAAAATGTGGCTTGTTACCAATTACTGCAAGCACATTTGAGAGTTTCATTTCACAAGCCATTACACAAACTAATGCTGTAGACTTTGAGCAGCCTTAGTGACAAGTGACTACTTCCCTCTGCATGCATGGCATTAAATAAGACCAGTGCCTGCTAGAACCACATGAAAGAAACACACTGACCACTGAATATTCATCGGGGGCCATACAGTAGCCTGTAGAAGTGGGCAATGCCTCCCAGAGTGTAAGTCCATAACACTTTCTGCCAATTAAGACTGAACTAGAGTATGTATGCTGGCAACTGTGCAAAGCTGGGGTGAATGTTTTATTCTGCTGCCACAGTAAGAGTGCTTGGCAAAAGGAACAATTAAAGAGTAATGAAACAGCTCTGGGAAATAGGCAATATGAATTGCTGTCAGTTCCCCACCCACTTCTTCCTCCTTTACCAAAGATTAGTGCTTCTTATTGCCTGCATACAAACTGCAATCTGAAATTTAGTCAATTTGACAGGGAAAATAATGCTGAAAAAAACACGAGGAGACAAGAATCTCATTATTTCAATATTGTGTGTAGTATTGGAATACTTCTGTTCATGTTCCTCAGATTGTTTTATTTCATCTGAATCACCTATATGGCAAGTACTTCAAACGACCTTGACTACCAATAAATATCCATGTAGAAAGTGACAACTGCTAGAAAGAGGAGAAATAAAGCACAAACAGGAGTGAAAAAAGATACTAATCCCACTGCATGAAACTATGTACATCAAAAAAGCTTTCCGACTAGCAGGTAGACATTGATCAGTAGCCTCGACGCTGACTTGCATCAGTTGACAAGTAGGTCATCAATGGTTTACACACACATAGAATCACAGAACCACAGACTGTGAGGTTGGAAGGGACCTGTGGAGGTCATCTAGTCCAACCCACCTGCCCAAGCAGGGCCACCTAGAGCTGGTTCCTCAGGAGCATGTCCATATGGCATTTGAGTATCTCCAAGCATGGACACTCTACAGTCTCTCTGGGCAATCTGTGCCAGTGCTCATTCACTCACTCTCACAGCAAAAAAGTGGATCATAGGATCAGTTGGAAAGCATTCCTGGAACCAGGCAGGCTGAGGGCATGACTGTATCGTGAAATATATATGTATATTTGTATGCGTGTGTATATGTGCGCGTGCATGTTCGTGTGCATGTGTGGGTGCAGTCCTGTGTTTGTGGAGTTTCTGGCTGAAGCCCAGGGATGCAGTCTGGGGAAACAGTGAGTGCTTGCAGGTACTTTCTTCTGAAATGTTTGTTTTTCTTTCTCGCTGGTTTCAAACATGCTCAGCATATCAGTGAAACAAGAGGTAAACATAGAGCTGTCTCAGATTACATCTGTTCCCCAGGCCATCTCCAAAGCAAACATTGGTCTCCCAATGAAAAATACAACTATTACCCATTATTGGACATATCCAGTCACTGCCTGACCACCGAGTTGCACAGTTAATGAATCTGCTCATTTCTAATAAAAATAAACCAGACAAAGGAAGTGGTCAGCTAAAGCCAAACTTGAAGAGAAGAAGAAAAGGGATTTAATAAAAAATACTCAAGGTTGACATTTCCTTTTTATTTGAAACATGCCTTTCTCGGGAATGACATGATCACATAGATACTATTAGTAAAGCCACACACTGGCGCCAGATTTTAAGATCTTTACCCATATGACTTAATTTGGGAAGCAGTAAAAACCAGAAGGGAAATTCCTCTGGCCCTGTTATTTCACAGTTCAAGCTTCATATTAAAGTATTTCAAAACACAGCTTAAAAGTATATCAGTCAAAATGAACCAAGCTACTTCTTACAGCACTAGCAGAAACAATATTTTAAGATTGTATCTGTATTCCCCAGTCCCCTTCCTGTCTATTCAAGTTATTTAGGAATCAAATCAGTTTATAAAAAGCAGTGATCAAGAAAAGCTTCAGCAGAAATAATCCACAAACCATAGTTTTTTGAAGAGAAATTTTACAGGACACATGTTAGACTTTTTTTCAGAGAAAAAGTCATCTCACACACAGAAGATTCCCTCCCAACTAAAATATATGTTCTTAATACTGAATCAACATTTCCACTGAATATAATCTCAGGTATTTTAAACTTCAGATAGTGTAATTAATAGACATTTTAAATCTACATAAACTTATTTCAAAGTGAAAGTGTGAATCACCATCTTTGCTTCTGAATATCTTGCTGGAATTCCCTGAAACTGTCAGTGACATTGACCTTTCTTTTCTTGTGAATTTTGCTTATGCAAATTTATTTTTTAGCAAGAAAACTTCCAACAAGAAAAAACAATTTCCTGAGACTTCCCTTTCTTGCAAGAGGCACTGAGAAAATGCAGCAGCAGTATGCTTTCACTGCATTTTTCTGCAAAGAACAACCCTACATGCCTACAGTTCAAATATTATTTTTTATTGACTTAAGGAAAACAAAATGGGACGAGTACAAAAGGAAAACAGACTGTAATTCACTATTCTTTCTGAAGCTTTTTGTGTTCCTCAGCAATGTCCTTAACATCCTGGGAATGAATTTACCAAATGTAGTCAAAACCATGAATGGAGTTTCCACGTCGCAGAAACCAGCATGTTCCATGCTAACTGAGGGTCTGGCTTCGTATGTGAAAACCCATGAAGAACTTTGAAAAGAAACCAATACAGAGGTTTTTCTCCAAGTTCTGGAAGGAATTCAGGATTAAAAAAATCTCTTACTTTAAGTCTTTAAAAAAAAAATATATGTTTCAGCTGAAGCAAAACTTCTTGGACATAAGGCAGTGGTTACTGGCTGTTATCAGTTACCAGTGCGACAATGCTTTCTTCCTCATCCAACCAACTGCCTGCTTGGTGAGCAGACAATACCAAACTCACTACCAGAATGCTGGCAATCAAAAATAGCTTTCACTGCTTAAGAGAGCTGCTCTCAAAGCTCCAAAAATGTTCCATGTCAGCTAATTACAATACTGGTAACACAGAAAAAGGATGCTATTTGGAGGTGTCTGACCTTTACAAATGTCTTCTGTTACCGATTGGTCCGGTCGTCCCTGAAAAATTAAACCAAGCCAGAGCTACCAGTATGGCCTTGAATGTCCATTAATTTCTCAATGTGTGCATGAGCAAACATTCCCCTTACAACTTCCCAATTGGGGCAACATGAGATCCTAGGGTCTTTTATTCTGTGTTATTACATCTGCACAAGGTGTGGCTACACTAAAAGTCTTTTCCAGAGGAAATTAAGATATTCAGGTTTTATTCTCTATTTCTGTCTTCTGATGTGCATATCCAGAGATGCACAGTTGATTTCTTGATTTATTCCCAAAACAGTCTGGGAATTTATGGATACTCCAATCCTTGCTTCACTTCTGCCTCAGCTCTGGCTGCCAGAGGTAGAAATTAATCCAATTTAGAGAAATTGCGGGGGAAGGAAAATACCCCTTTCTTTATAGGTGTAATTCTAGTTATACATTCTAAGGAAAAGACAGGACACAAAGGCACTGTACTCACAGAGAAGAGTCCATACAGCCAGACTGAAACACAGAATTAGTTTTGTCTCTAGCAGTCGTGTGATTCCACTCTTGAAAGTAAGCCCCTCACAGTCTACCAAGCAATGTACTGCATGCATTAGAGAAAGATTACTTTAGAGAAATACGTATTTTTTTCAAAGAGGCACAAGGACAAGAAGCAGGAGTAAGCCCCGTAAGTAACTAATGAATAATAATTAAGACAGGAATAAGCCCTGTCAAGAGTAAGATAAGACATGACATTCAGAAGCCGGTTTTTTACTCCTGACTCTGGCACTCATGTGCTGCGTGACATTCATGAAGTCACTTCGGGGCCAGGTTCATAAACATGTGCATGATGAACATTTGGGATTTCAGGCCATGAGCAGAATCATCATGGTCTTGAGCAACAAAGGCAAATGTGACAAAGAAACATGGTTTAGGGCTCCTTTACTTTGGTGGAGCACACCATCCTGTTGCAGGAATGGAGGCTGCTTTCCCTGGGCAGGGAGGGATGGAGATGCTCAGGGACAGATGCACTGCAGGCAGTTGTGCTGAGAGCTGCTCACATACCCTATAGAATCTGCAGGACAACCTGGTGAACTTCAGCATCAGAGAGTGACTGCCATATCTCACAACAGGCTCTGGTTTTAGGGAGCTGATGAGTCTTTATACTGGATCAGTGTGCCTAAATAGAAAGAAAGATGGCCAGAGGTCTCTGTCCCTGCTTCTATCCTGCTCTTCCTGTCCCTTCAAAATCCCTGACTTGTTATACAGGGCCTTGTTCTGCGGATCTTGGCATGTTTTCTAGGGGCTATGCAGGAAGTTTTTCATCTTCATGAAAGACAAGCCACAAATGACAAAGTAAAGTAATGTTATTACTTACCTGTTCCCATTTCATGAAACAAGTTTCTTCTTACATCTGAGTCCTCCTACTAGAAATGCAAAAGTGTAAAGGAAAGAAAAACCTGCTGGTGTTTACAACAAAGAAACAGAATTATTTTGTTCTGGGGCAGATACTACTTGGCATAGGGTACTGTACTTCATGTGTCTCGGTACGTGTACACAAGCATGCTACATACCCAGCTGCTGGGTCATCAGATTCTCTGCCCCTCAAAAGGGTCTGATCATGGTACCAACAGTTTCTCAGACAGAAAAAGCAGGTCCAATGCCCGGGAAACACATTTTATTTCTTCATCTCCCTTCGAAACATCATCTGTGTTATCATATTTGTGTAAAGGTAACATATGTTCTTCCTCCTCTCCCCCTCTTTGTAGACTTTCCATCAATTCCATTTCATGTTCTCATAAGCAGTAACTTTAAAAATATGAGCAGACATACACTGCCCTGGCTTTTATTTCAGTGGAACCACCACAAGGAGGTTAAGCCAAAGACTGTGTTTACACAGAGTCGGCAGCAGCAAAGTATACTGTAGTTTCATATCATTCTAATCTAACTCCCTCTTTGTCTTGTTATCTACTTCAGCAAATTAACATATACAACACATAAATGACTGGCAAAAATTAACTGTACATTTCTACTTTAACTGAACAATTTGCAGGGCATTACAGGGGGGAAAAGATTAGTTTTTCAAGTTATAAACAAGCATTATTTTGCAATCTTTGGCCTGTAACTGAAAGATAATAGTTTTAATTTGCATTCAAATAAAGTAAATCTCTCAGTGTAAAAGACTTTTTATAGTTCCCATAAACCAGAAACAGATTAAAGTGTAGACAGCGTAAGGAGGGCAGGAAGATAAATCAACCAGACAAACAAGATGATCCAAAAAAAAAGGAAAAATAATCCTTTCTAAATGTTCACTTAGTTAGCTTCACAAATCTTATGCACTACACGAAAGTGTCTATGATCTCTCCAGGTTTCTGCCTTTAAAGTATTGGATTTAGTTCAGAAGACAAAGACCCATATTTAGGGATACCAAGCCTGCAAGCTCTGGAAGTACTCTGACTTTCTCTTGTTAATTCCAGATCCTTTTATTGGGAGACATTGCCAGTCTACAAGGACGGCTAAGTACCATCAGCTCCTTAGGCCAGGTTTTTTACAAGTATGCCAGTGTTGTACCTTTACTGTGGCATATGCAACATGAAACATGATTTTCTGGTTTTGAAAGTGTAATGTGCCCATGGTTTCCTCTGAAGTCAGCGAGGATTATCAGTGTCCTGAAGCTCTGCAGAGACCTGCACCTGAACACCTGAATGTTCCCCCAGGCGGAACATTGAGACAAAGTACACGTCGCTCTCAAAATTATTTTTGCTTTTTAGTATTACAGTTTAATGCAATGCATGTGCACAGCTCTGAGAAGAGAGATCAAGCACAGGACACTCATGTATAGTTAAGTAAACAAAGCATGCAAGACAAATAAGCACAGTCTCAAAACATGCTATCTATGAGCCAGACCCCTGAGTTCTGTCCAGTTTCTGTTTGCTGCCCAATGCCACTTCTCCACCTGAATGGTCGAGCTGTTTTTCCCTCACAGCCTGGGATTTAAGGCATTCACATGGGCAATATGCTTATCCACCTCCTTTGGGAGGAGTGGGTTATAGAGACTTTGCATCTGGATGAGTACATTAATCACAAGGCTAATATAGGAAACATTCATTTTACCTGGTTGCTATGCTTTATGAGAGTTATCCCTTTGAAAGGAACTCTTTTAGGCCCCTGTCCTCAGGAAAGGGCGCCAGCTGGTGGATCCTGTAGAGGTGATACCAACAACAGGTCGGCAAAGTCATGGGAGTTAAAACAAATCCTTCATTGAGAATTTTGTCCCAGTTAGCTGCAGTTCTCCCTCATTTTGCTTTACTTCTGCCATTTGGAGGAACCCCTCTTTTCCCACGAACTATACAGAGACAATAGGTAGTTAACCCTGGAACTTGGACTCCACATGGAGCAGCTGCTGCCCAAATGTTTAACACTGGACCTAGCACTAATTGGGCTTAGCATTGGGTTAGATGCAAATAATTGAGGTCTTTCAGGTTTCAAAATAAGGGAAGTGAAAGAAAGTCTTAAAGTGACAACTAATTTGAAAATGCTACTTAGCATTAAATTATGTTACGGTGCCATGAGCCTTGAAACTAGGGACCAGCTCCATGAAGCCCCATTCTATTTATCAGCATAAACATTTATACCTAATTAGGAAATAATTTACAATAATGCAGTTATTGATCAAGCTTCATGTCCATACGTTCAAAGGTATACACTTTCTTGTCAGGACTGTAATTTCACTACACTGCGAGGAGAAGTATGGAATTGATCTGCCCTGACAGAGCTAGGAACTTGACAGGAACAGCACTTCTATAGCTGAGGTCTTCTACCAGCATAAATATGCTCACTACAACTTTTTTTAAGTGAAATCATATAAGGATATGGCTCAGTGCATTTTGTCTGGCTTCTTATTTTAACTGAACAGTCTTGGTTTTTTAATACATTCACACAGTGAAAGAGAAGCCTAATCAAAAAGTTTTGAGTGACCCAAAACACTTTTTCCCCTAAAGGCACTGCAATCAAGGACTGAATTTGGCCTCAAAGAGCGGTGTCATCACCTGTGGCAACAAAGACTGAGGAAAGGTACTGCATTTTTCAGCACAAGGAATAAAAAAGTAGCAGTGGGGGGTTTTGTAACAGATCATGTTTTAAACTACATTAGAAACCTTTCTGAAGCAAAAATTAGAAAGCTTGATGGCTAGTTCTTAAAAACTGATTCCATAAGAAATTGTGTGTCTTTTAATGAAAAAGGAGAGGCTCCGTGGTTTTGTGGTATTTTGATCAATTGTAAGCCAATAAGAGGCAGGAACTGCATGAAGGCATAGAAGTCAAAAATAGTGTTCTGTCCTGTCACTACCTGACTGATTATTTGCTTTAGAAAAAAGTAATTAAGAACAGCTCTACCAATGCTTAGCACTGTATCATTTGGACTTAAACCATTATGAAAATGCTGTATTTTTGTTTTAGGGGTATATGTCTCTCTCTCTATATATATATATATGCATATATAAATATTTAAGGTTACTTTTAGAACCTGCTGCTTTTAAGAAACAAGAATGATTGCCAAATTATTCCCATTTCTGGAAGAGTCTGTATTTGAGGATAGTATACTTGACTAACAAGATAAACTTTTTTGTCTCCATGGCTTTACAAGTAACAGCTTAACTGTTTTTAAGCAGAAATGGCAATTCTGAAAATAGAAAGGAAGTGACAACCAAAGTGATTGAACTTCCACAGTACCTAGTCTTGCTTTGTATGGAAGGCAATGTTATTGTTCACAACCTTAAAGTTAACTTCTTTGAGGATCCAGACTACAAAGCACATCTTGGTTCCCTGTAAGAAACTGTCCCTGAATTTCATACAGAAAGTGAGTCCTTTTCTTTGTACAACTACAGTGTAAGAAAATATGCAAAAAATAAGGGTGAGATTAGCATCTTGAAGCAAAGAACAGATGGTGGGGGCAGGAGGGGAAAAAGAGAAGTAGACTTGGAAAAGGGAGCAAGTAAGTATCTTTGGGTGACCCAGAGGACCATTTCTCTACTTAAGGTGGTATAAAGACTCTAAACATCCCACCCAGTCATGTTCACATGCATACACAAGCAAATGAACAAAACAAAATGGCAACAAAATAAATCAGTGTTCAGCCTCTTATTTAGCTATGACTAAAGCTATTCTGACATCCTGAACAAGATCAGTGTTGGATATCTCTGTAGATAAAGTGTTTCTCTACACAACAATAGGTGGCAGGATATAGCTCACTGTGATTGCAAGCATTAATGCATCTTGTCTGGAGAAAAAAAAAAAAAAGCCCTTCTTTATGTAAGTGGAAAATCTAATCCTGTAAATGTGGCTTTAAGGCTGGTTCCTGTTACACTTTATTAAAAATGTAAGAATGAAATACAATCCAAAAACCCAATTTACTTTTGAAAATGTTAGAGCAATGCAAAATTGACTATTACTTATGTTTCTAGATACAGGACAATAAAGTTTTAAGGCCCCATCTGTCATTGCACCTGAGTGGCCTTCGCAGTACGTACGCACAATGCAGAGGGCTAAATTCAGCACTAACATAAGTGGGTGCAACTGCAGTGAAACAGTTTATCCGATGCCAGTGGCGAACTCAGCCCGCAGTGTTCAAAAGGAAAGATTTTATAAAACACAATAGAATCTGCTGATACGAGTCCCTTGAAAATTATTTAATGACTGGAACTCTTTGAGGGAACAGAACAGATGAAGTTCCTCAGTGGCCTTTTACAATAGCCACTCCACTAATGAACATCTGGAGTTCTTGCTGCTCTCTTACTTTTATACCATCTAATCCGTATTGCATTAGACTTTTATGTGTTCCTGACAAACTGGCAGCAAAGGCTGCCTTAAATAGAAAGAGAGGATGAAGACAATTTTTCCATTAACAATACATTTCCCATTGGAGTCTGAGGTACATTATTGGTTTGTTCCAAGAGCAGAACGTAAACTGCCTCCTATTTGTGAAACATTATTATTATAGCTTCTACCTGGAGATGTTTCTTGAAGCAAAAACCTCAAGACTATTCTTGTACACAAATCAAAATAAGATAACATGTACCACCGTAAGCTACACTGAAAAAAATCATTCACATAAATTATTTGGTTTGAGGTGTGTGGTTCCCACTGATTTGTCAATCAGCCGCTCCTAAAAGCGGTGCTGTTTCAGTTCAGTCCTTCTGCAGTGGGCGCCGTATGAGAGAGAAACCACCTGGCTCTATACACTAGTCCCTGCTGGGAGAAGGTAGTGACCACAAGCCACAATCTAAGCCACTTGCAGTGGCTGAACCCCACAGGTTTTTGGCTGTTATAGTCTCATGGCAGTTGAACAGAAGTTGACTGTTCTTCCAGAGATCCAACTTAAAATATTTCTGTTCAATTTATTTATTAATGCCATCTTGCAAACACAGCCTGATTGCTAGACCATTCCTCCAAAATACCACAGCAACGCCTACAAAAATGGTTCCAAAACCATGCTCTCCTTCCCTGTTGCCGGCCCCCAAAGTCCTTCAGGGAGAAGGCAGCCGCTGCTGCCCTTCCCTCACACACACTCAGAGTCCTTTTCCTCTGTTTCTTCAGCAGAAGCTCACCCACAGCAGTCTGGCGACACTCACCTCTCTCTGAATCACTGTTTATCGTCGTCTTTTCCAGCAACTATGCTATAAATAAAAATCCATTCAAATTCTCATTATAAGCAAATAAAGTGCTTCTAAACCTGGTGACACCACGCTGAAGACTTTGTTTGCAAGGACATTACTGAAAACTTTTATGTGCTACATTCAGCCAAGCCAGTTAAAACTCTCTGCACTTTATTTTCTGGTTTTAGTTCATTGGCATTTCTTCCAAAACTGTACTCTTAAATGACTTCCAATCTCATTCAATTGTTCAAGATTTTAACTTTTCCCTTTAGCCTTCCCTTCATGAGTTTCTCCACAAATTTTAAAAGTGTTCCTTTTGAAGCTCATCACCACCATGATACCTGTTTGTTGCAGTCAGATCCTTCATACTCCTCTGACATCCCAGGTCCAGCTCTCAGTGGCGTGTGTGCCACTGACTGTCACTGACCTGTGCTCCGTCACCCCTGCCAAGAGCCTCCAGGCTTTGATATTTCGTTATAGAATTCTTCAGAGTTTTCCATAATCAGACTTCCTGAGTTTCAGTAAGGGCCTAAGAAAAGTGTCCTTCCTCACTTTCCAAAATTATTTTTTCCTTTCTTTTTTTTAATTTTTTATTATTTGGCAGGCTAGAATCATTGTGAATCCTCTACTCTGAAGCACAGAGGCAGAAAAACTTGCTCTGCATGCGGTAATGCTGTGCTGGGCTTCAGCTCAGAGCCTTAGCTCTGATGGTAAGGAATAGAACACATTAGTAGTGTATCTCTCTGCTCCTGCTTTTCTTTTTGGCAAGGACTGCTTCTCTGAGCCAGCAGGTGTTTAATGCTATTAAATTTATGGGTAGTGAAAGCTGTTGAATTTTAAAACATCTGGGTAACATAAATTATCAGAACTTTTTTCCAGTATAAGGCTGAAAAATGGTTTTGAAATCTGCAGAAAAGCATTAGCAGCATTGACAAAAATGTGTTTATTTTTGAATAGTTGACCATGCAACTCTGGGATCCCACAAGTATCCTCATGTTCGTAGCTACAGTACCGATAATGTGTGAGCTAGGAAACACCAGGAAGGCAGGCAGCAGCCACATCTCACCAACATTCAATTTTTGGTGGGTTCCAGATGGATCACCTAGTATGCCAGAAAGCATCAAAAGCCGCTGCTGTTTCTCACATTGTGTGCAGTCTCCTGGACCTCATTCTGCAAGGTTTGATCCACACTCTTCTTCCTCACAATGGCTGCTCTTAGCCATAGTGTCACATGGAGAGCAGAGTGGGGGGGAGGGGGCAGGGGCAGGGGGCAGGAAATCTCAAGCTGGAAAAGTTCATTGGCTCCTATGATGTGAAACAGTTAGTGAACAGAGTGTGCCAGTAACATGAAGCATGCAAAATACTTAGAAGTGTTTAATTTGCTTTGCAGTCAAGAATTTTTACTTGAGTAGAAGCAGTGTGAGTTTCTGAGACACTGAGGACCTGTGGCCCAACTAGAGTGAGAAGGAAGAGCAGCCACTGGAAGATGACCTGCAGATCCTTTGCATCTTGGAAAGTCCAACCGTAATTTAGATGTCTGAAGCCTTCTGGAGCCTCACCTTACACACTCAGGTTTAAAAAGTCTCTAAACTGCCCTGTTCCAAGTTTATTGTGAGAAGCAAGCACTGATTCATCACAAGCTCGTAGGCTGCCTGGTACAAGCCGTAGAACTATCACTATTTTCCCAGCACCTGGAGGCTGGCATCACTGGGGGTAGGCAGTATTCAGGCTTCAAACATACAGGCATGACCTGACAATTTCTGTTGGAGTAGAAGCTGGCTGAGCTGCTCCCATCAGGCTAAGCACGTGGTCCTCACGGAGTAGGAGTCAACAAATTTATATCTATGTGAACAAGACAGACGTGCCAAGAAGCAGCACAAGAGGTGAAACTTGAGGTCCATGCCCAGGCGAGAAACATAACTCCTGTGGCCTGCTTTTTGATGCTGTGCTCTCTTCTCTAGGGTACTCTTCTTCTACCTTTTTCCTTTGTGA
This sequence comes from Phalacrocorax aristotelis, assembly GCF_949628215.1. Lineage (NCBI taxonomy): Eukaryota > Metazoa > Chordata > Aves > Suliformes > Phalacrocoracidae > Phalacrocorax > Phalacrocorax aristotelis. Next base: position 72,690,106 of record NC_134277.1, read on the forward strand.
CCCTTATTTCCATGATCATTTTTTTCTCCCCTCCATCAAGATTTGCTAGAGCTCAGCACTGATCAGCTCAGTGAGGAATTTCAAGCCCATAAATTTGATACACAGAAGAAATACTGCAGTGATTTGTTAACAGCTATAATCATCAAGGCATGAGAAATAGGAGCCAAGGAAATAAAGCGCTTCCCATGAATGCTTTTTTTCTTTTAACAGCAGTTATTTTAAGCTTTGTCACACTAACGTGGTTTGTATAAACTAAAAAGATACATTTCCATCATGGGTGTTCAGTGTTGTCTGGTCTACATTAGTGGTAACACAGGAGATAAGAGAAGGAAGAGTGAAGGCATAACTATCCTATAGCACAATGTAATATGCATTAGGTAGGTAAACGTTTCCATGAAAAGTACATACCACATGCATGATTAAATATGTCCTCCTGTACAACTGAGGATGGAACAGTGACCTATTTCCAAATACTCCTGATTCAGGGGAAGGTCAAATAAAAACAAAAATAAAAATGTGGTGCCTGGACTCTAGCTTTATGGTAAACTGTATTTGTTTAGGAAAAAAATGCAATTTTGGGATAATATTACCAACTCTGAACAAGGAGTGGGCTGAAGGACAGGCTAGGCATGTTACCTCCTGACCACCCTTGGTCTCAATACAGCTCTGATTTCTTTTCCCCATGAAAGAGCAAAAAAATAACAGATAAGCCTGGGACTTTCCAGGTCACCTTGGTTTGAATGCCAGTTAATGGACCTGAGCATTTCCCTTCTGTGGCTTTGCAAATCTCAGCCGAACGCTTTCCCCACATGATCATGCTTTCTTCAGTGAAGCAGCCCATTTCGCCTACCCTGCTGCAGCTGTGGAACATCTGGGTGGGAAGATCCTTTGCCCCCAGGACTCCCCAGAGCACAGTGTGGTTACTCAAGTGGTGTACAGGGAGTATGATTTGGCTCTCTACACTTCCTGTTGTGAAATTTTAACTTACTCTGATTATTGTTTGTTTTTATATGACTGCCAAGTTATTGGAAGTTCTCTTCCTCCTACCCTCACCTTCCCTGGATATCACATACACACACACACACACACATTATTTGACTTATTATTTGAAACCATTAAAACATGTGCTTTGTAATAAAGAAATCTCCACTTTTCTCAAGCCCTGTGAAAATTCTAAAGGTTTAGCTTCATACACTATCAAAATCCCCAATTACATAAATTTTTACTTTTCCAATTTAAAATTACTTTTAACTGAAAGCAAAACAAACACAGGCAGTTACTGTTGGCACACATCCTTAACTTTTTTCAGCAGTTTTTTACCAGACATTCCCCTAAGCTACATTTCAAAACCACAGTTTATTTTTATTCCTGTATAAGAGAAAAGATTCTGTATGCCATTTTCATGACTACACAAGGAGATCTATCATCATTTTCTTTAACCAACTACTTCCGTTCGTTCATCCCCAAATCTATCTCTATTGTTGAATATAGTGTAATATAGAAAAAAAACCCTATTCAATAGAGTGGTTACCTCATCTAAAAATCAGTTTTCTTTGTTAACCAGTGATTTTCCACTACTTTCAGTGCCTGAATAATGTCTTAAGAGCTTGAGGCAAAAGAAAGTACTTAAAGGCAGCATTCTACTTATTAAATACCAAACACTGCCATATTATTCAGAGAACAAACTAGAAGAATACTAGGCTCCACGCCATAAACTTACCCTCTTTTACAATTCTTTCCCCTCCAAATTTTACAAATGATTTTACAATACCAAAATTTGGTGAACGTTCACCATATAGAATGGTGCTTAGAGAGGAACGAGCTGCTAGCAACACACTATTTAAGATGGCAGACTGTGTCAGAGTGTCTTACTCTTCAAGTGTCTAGGCTCTAGGTTTGCAGGACTACCACTGTTTAGGGTTCAAGACACCTGAAAAAAGTGAGAGAAATACCCACTTCAGCTCTCCAAAGACACCAGCAGTGTACCAGCAACCCAGAAGCGGAGCTGAGAAGACTAATTTATTCTCAAGGACCTTTTCAGTACAGCAAGATTTAGCAGTTGGGCTCTAGGGTTAATCTTAAATCAGCTCTTTAATCAGAGAGTGGTACAGCTGGGAAACTGAGGCACAGATGCACAGGACACTAGAATAGATGCAATTGGACCCTATCACAGAGACAATTAAAGGGTAGGGAATTTAGGAATCTAATAACCCATATTGGAATTTAGCCAAGATGCTGAAGCAGATGCACAAAGCTGTTGCAAGGATGCTTTGTGTATTCTTTATCATTTTAATATCTTATGTTATACCATATGCTCCCACATTTCAATCATTGCAATATAAGCCACAGAAGAGGTAAAAGAAAATGTTGACAAAACATTTATAGAGATTAAATTCCCTAAGGATCTTTGGGGTCTGGGATTTTACAGGCATTCCATTTTCAAAAGGCTGCTAGACTTAAATAATCCTGGGGAAATATCCCTTTCTCCAGGGGATGGTTGGAAACACAAGCCATAGACTGTGCCCAGTGATGGAGGAAAGTCAACAGACCAAAGAAAAATAGGGGGGGGAACCAAAACCAAAATCACATGAGAAGGCCTGTGGCAAGAAATATTCAGAGCAGGGGACACCAGGCCAGGAAAAAGCATGGCCAGGAGAAGCAGCCAGGAGAGCTACCACACAGCTGTTTCCTATCCTGCCCCCTCTCGTAGCGCTTTGTCCTTTAGCTGACTCTGGCTCTGTCTGCTTTAGCAGGCTTCCTGCTCTTTGTAGATTTGAACAATTCCTTGTTATTTGTTTATATGCTTTTGGCTGTTTGCTTTGCAAAGTGCCTTTTAGTATCCCCACATTTCTGTCCTTCATTTACCTACCATTAATTATAATCCTCTTCATAAGCTGAGTTCTTCCCTTCCTGTACAGAGACGTGTTCAGCTTTTCCAGAATTTTGCCTTTGCCTATACCTATTAATTTCCAATCCTGCTCTTTGAGTTGATCTTTTTTTTTTTTTTCCTAGGGGTAGTCATTTATTACTCACTTTATGGGATGTTTAAGTAGCCCCCATGCTGAGCTGCAACACTTTAATTTCCTCACTTTTCACCTTAACATCTTTTTTACTAGCTTCCTCATTTTTAAGCCTTCAATTTAGTGCTCAATTTAGCATCAGTATACTGGTTCTCAGTATAATTCATCCTCTGAGGACACTACTCAGAATTATATTATTACTTAAGTACATCTACATTAATGTCACTTTTGTGTGACTGCATCACAACGCAGAGATACATGATCTTGCTGTATGCCGGCCAGCTCAGGTCAAACTACTGCTGGTTGGGCTATGGCAGCAAGCACTGAATGCAAAATTTGCTGAGTTTAAAGGGGTCACTGGGACCTCTGCTCCAAAACCAGTGTGTCCAGATCCGCAGCTTTACACACAATGGATCGGGAGGCTCCCAATACAGAAAACTTGGCCACTGGCAGTTTCTGGAAGGGTGGTGGTGATGCTGAAGTTTAGGAGTTTTGCTTGTTTGGGTTTTTTTTCTTTCATTTTCAGGGCCGCATGTGTGTTCTGTTCAGTTCTCATTTGCATGGATATAAATCTACAAGAACTCTTAAGAAAGCAAGACCTGATTCCATTTTTTAAACTACAAGGTAAGATAAAAGTAAAGGGGAGGATGACAAAGACTTTGCAATCACCTCCCTTAAGGAGAATATAGTCACATCAAGAAACAGTGTAAAAAAAGAGCATCATGCCAAAATTTAGGGATACTTGTAGTTCTGACTGAGGGTTTACCACCCACTGCATGTAAATAAAATGTCTCTTGAGAGAAAATCCTGATAAAATTTGGTGTATTCCACAGAAAACAATGATTTCCTTAAAGCCAGAATTTCTGATGGTTAATTTGAAATGCTTTTTAATCACAGGTACCTCTATTCTCTCTTTAGGGGCATGGCCTTCCTGCGTGGGATTTTATGCAATGCCTCTTATAAGATGACAGTAATCTTTGTTCAAATGCCTGGGCCTTATCCTAATTTCAGGTTTAAACCAATCCCGTTTCATTTTTATGCCTCCATCTCTTACTTCTGCATTCAGATGTGGAGGATAAGTCACCTGAACACTGAAAAATAAACAAAGAAAATGGGGTATCATCATACTGTTCATGACACAGTTTGTTCCTCAGACCATAGTGTCACCCAGCTAAGCTGGTTACTTTATTCTTTGAAGCCAAGACCAGCTGAAAGTTCAGATATGCATTTATCACAACCATGGAAAACACAAATTGGCTTCTTTTTCCTTCGTATGAAGTCATTACCAAACATATTGACTTGGAACCCCAGGGATTTGGAAGCAGCCGGATTTAGAACAGGAAAAAATACTAGGATTTTTCAGCAATAAAAGAGTGAATTTGAAGCTACAAGGGGGGGGGGGGAGGGAAGGAGGAGGGCAGGGAGATAGAGCACCAAAAGCAGTCATAGAATTGAGATTGATGACTTTGCAATTGGAAACAATACAGTTATGAAATAACGGACTTGGAAAATGTTTTAGACTCACTGAGAACATTAACAGTTGATTCTTCTTCTAAGTATGAATAGGGAAGGACCAAAGCTGGAAGGAATATAAACTCACATTTTCTTCAAGTAGGAAAAGGGCTGAAGTATAAGTAACAGTGCAGGAAAAGGAAAACCAGTAAAATTATAACTTTGATCCAGCCTTTTCTTAACCCCAACACTGAACAACTCTGAGATGACTTATATAGCTCCCCATACAGATAGAGAATATTTTCGCTCCTGTTGCATCTGAGTTGCCCTTAACTGTGCATTGGCCACTGTTGCCAAAAGCTATAGGGAAGGGAACTGCCGTCTCTACCCCTTTCTTTCCTGGAGCAGCAAGCGGCCGGGGATGGGATAACAAAACGCAGCAGTGACTACAGATTGTACAGGAGGATTGAGATGCTAAGCCAGCTTCTCCTGCCACTGACAGAGAAGGCAGGTGGGGTGAGGCAATGCAGAGCAGCAAGAAGGGCAGTCTCCCCTACCTTCCTTACCACCAGCACCAGCTGCCCCAGCTCCCAGCCAAGAGAGAAGGTGGGCCTTAAGCCTGTCTCTGCCTGTCTGTCCCCAACTGCTCTGTGGTTGCTGGACAGTTGTTGCCTGTCCAACTACATGTTGATGAGATCTTCAACTTTTGTAAGTGGGAAAAGATCATATTCCAGTAGTGTAGACTTTGCAGCAATATTCTTCCCTGTTCAAAATATTCAACAGGAAGCTAGAAATGTTAAGCCATTCCCTACCCAATAATCTCCTTAAAAGGACATCCCAGACCCAGTTGCTTTATGATGCTTCTGGTAACACACAACAATAGACAGCTATACAGTTATGTTCCAAACCCTATCCAAAATGTTCCATAATCAATTTTTTTAGCTCATAGGAGATTCAAAATTCAATCGACTGGAGGCCTAGGCAGGAGAAACCCATGTTTAAACATCATCTCCTGTGTGCCTGCAGAGTATAATACTTTTAAAAAGCTCATTTGACATACAGAAAACATTTCACTATCCATAAACACAGTAGCTGTGTGTATAAGAGAGTAGGTAAATTAAACTATCTGAATGAAAAAAGAGCTGAACAATGGGAGCAAAAAACAGCTGAATTGAAATGAGCAAAAGTTGAAGCTTTTTGTATCAAATATAAAGAGTGAGGCAGGAAAAAAAATTCCCTCTGAAATATTAATGATCTGAAAACATGCTTTAAGTATATATAAAAATCCCATGCTTTCAGTTGTATCAGGTCATGACTTAATCCCTGGATAGGCACATTCTGACCCAATAGTTCTCATTGTGGGATCAGGGCTTAAATGACCTATTTGGATCTTAGATAGAGCAGCTGCTCTGGGGAGGCTCAGGCTCTCTGCAGCATCTGTCTTCCTTAATGGAAAGCAACTTCCTATTTGCTTACCTGCAAAAGGCTGCAAGTGCCATTACAAGTGTGCTCAGGCCAATTTCAGTGTCATGTCCTGAGATACAAATTTTTCTTTGATTTTCTACACTGGTTTCAATCAGGAATTTTCAACCTACTTTAATTTTCTTGTATTCCTTGCACCAAACTTTAACAGTAGGAAACCTGAAACATTCCTAGTGTTACTGGAGTTGTGAAAAAAGGAGATACCCAGCTTACTGAATTATTTCCAATTACTACTGTAGTTCTCAATGCATCTCTAGTATAAAGGGGAAAAAAGTGAAACCTAATCATTAAAAGAAAACCTGTTTGGATTGTTTGAAGTGTGAAGGTCTTGTGTTTTGTAGTTAGAAATTACACTTCCTTATATGTTTCTTAATCTGATGCAGGTTTTTCTCTTTTTTTCCCTCTTGCTTTTAATTTGACATGCCAGTCAAAGTTAACATTAGGGAAAACAGCAAATATAAACCTTGTAATTTATATGCATTCATGTTGTACACCATAATAGCTCTCATCTTGGCAAAAGTTAGCAGATTGTTCTGTGCTCTCAGGAGGAAATAGCATGCATTTTAGGTTTTAATGGAGCTTTAGGGTTATAGTAACTCAAATTAAACTAAATCATCATGAATTATTTCTGAATCCCATGTTATGTGTTCTCTTTTTTTCCCTTTGTTGGTTTACGACCATGTGATTTTCAGACACTGGCAACTGGAAACTTGTGCGCTAAATAACACCCCTGCAGTTTAGAGGGAAACAGCAACACCTCAGACCGTGCCTGCAGTGAAATGAACCCTGTCTGAGCACCAACAGCATGTGCAAACTCATGTCTGTTATAGTCCAGGACGATGATGTTATAGGCTCGAGGAGCTACTTCATCACAGGAACAACAGCTACAAGTATAAATGCTCATGCAGAGTTATTTCTACCAGAAAACAACTCTATTAGCATTATGACTCATAAATAGAGGAGAAACTAGATGTTAACTTCAGGAGCGTTGATTAATTACTATGGAATTAATGTAATTAATTACATAAAATGTAATAAAATGCAATGTAAAATTCCAAAACAATTTTGGAATAGCTTTTCTACGATTAAAATGCAAAACATTCAGATCTATCAATAGAAAAATTCAGGTAATGTTTCTCCATTTATCTAAAACCTCCCATTTTGATCTGGAATGGGAATGAAGAGACAGTCGAGGCACTGGTATGACAATGCAAAAGTGCATACGCCAATATGGGAAGTTAGTTTTAAAACTTAAATTGCTGCAACATTAGCCATAGCCACCAAAACATAAACCTTATTTCAATATTTTTCTCATGATATTGGCATCTTATCTAAGGTTTCTTCCTGAAAGATTTCTGTGTACTTGCCATTGTGCTTCTACATCTAAGTGGCATACAGATCTGTAGTACTTTCTGATAAGTTTAGTCAGACTCAGCTAGTCTAACGAGACAGTGAATTAACTCCATAACAGCTTTATGAGGAACCACAGAGTCTGATGATATGTCAAATGGTTTTGGAAACCACTTCTCACCCAGACAATTCATAACTTCTTTATCTTCTTGCTACCTTTGGACCAGGACAAAATGATACTGGATTTCAACCACTGAAATTCCTTTTTCTTCTGTGGCCCAATCAATCAGAAAGATTAAAATGTATTTTGGTGTTTTTTGTGGTTTGCAGGCATATTTTGTGAATGTACATTGTTGATTAAAAGCTATCTAGGATGAATAAGAACGAGGATAAGTAACCTCTAGGTTATCTACATTTGACATGTTCTATTTGTTATACATAATTAGCTATGGAAAAATAATCGAAGAACAAAACACTTGTAGCTAGCAAGTTATTTATAGCTGTGGCTATTCAGCTACTTGGCATTAACCACGTATGTGATGAACCGTTTATAGATAAGGAAGAACTGTTGGCTTCCTACCAGAAACAAGCTTTTCAGCACCCTGCATAGCTTCGTACATGGAACAGACTCTCACTAAAACAGAAGCATAGCTTCAGATAAAGAAAATACATGCACTTTGGAAAGCCAGTGAGGAGGCATGTGCATCCATACCACATCCAGCATGGGAGCAACTTGAACTGCACAGACTAGAACCAGCTGAAAAAAATGTAGTTTTAACAATCTTTGCATAAATCCACCAAAGTAACTTGACAAGAGGTGCTACTACAATGGCAGCAACATTCCTAACTCTCTCAGGGTACTCCTGTTGCCCCTTCTACATATCTGTATCTTCTGCTATGACAGTATGCTTTTACCTTGCAAGATGTTGTGGTTGAGGCCACTTACCAGGATCTGTTGCTATGAGAAAGAACGATATTACTGGGAGGAAAGGCAGGTGCACTGCATAAATTAACAACCACTAGCATCTAAAAAACCAAAGATACTAAAACAAGAAAAATTATTTTAAGCCCTTTATGATCTTGTTTTCTGAAAGAAACTAGGCTTATGTAATCCTAGACCTAAGAAGGAAAATCAAAATGAGCTTTGAAGAAAAAAAAAAAAGGTGCATTCTGCATTTCTTCAGTGATTACTGACAAACTCTGGAGGATAACAGGTGTAGGTGGAAGATGCTAATAAAAGGAACATGGAAACTTGAAGGAGATCATGAAATGAGGAGGCATGGATAATGGAAATTGCTGTGCCATCCATTTTTGGGTATGCCAGCAACCACTCAAAATCAAGAGGACAAATACACAGCCATTCTTCTTGTGACTTCCTTCATTCGCACTATTTCTCCTTTAAGCATGAACTCTTTTTTTGTTTCTTTGTGCCTCAGTGTCATAACTGTGGCTCCCTTTTCTATTCTGTTCTTTCTGCTTTTTCCTCTCACAATAACAATGGCTTTTTCTGCCCGTGATTCCTATTAGCTCTTTTTTGGTACACAATATTTTCCAAGTCCACCCATTTTCTTTTCTTCAAGGTTTAATCTTTCCACAAAAGATTTAATTATATAAATTGAGTATCTCAAATGATCCTCCCACAAGTCAAAATAGTAAAATGCAAGAGTTGGCCCCATTATGTTTATTTTACACACAGAGGGGAGAAAAGGAAACTGCATAATAGGAAAAATACAAAAAGGAAAAAAATTAAAACTAGCACTTGCAGTGATTTCAGCCCCAGTGGAAAACACACATTTATTGTGAAGAATTCTCAGCAGTAATGCTGGAAATCTAACATTTTCTAGTTCAATTACAACATTGGATCCTAGATATTGGTAAGAGGCTTGTTTCTCAGAACTTTGATACTGAATCAATACTGTGCTAACTTGTGATGCATTAAAACAGTGCAGGAGGTGTCCAAATGTTATTAATAGTTTCATAGCCTTCCCATATATTCTTCCAGACATACTTAGTTATTGTCTAAATTACTCTTTTATTGAAATAAAAACAAGCACGTTATGGGCTTACATGAAGTTGTGCTTTGAAAGACAGGCTAGTGATTCCTAGAGAGTCTGGCTGCGCACTCAAATGTTCTTACTTCACAAGGCACCATGACCACAGGTGTCTGAATACTTCCCTTTACCTGTGCTCTGCTATTGAACAACAGGAATGATAGTGACCCAAAAATCACAGCCATATTTAGGGCCTGGTGCAGGTTCAGTGACGTTTAAGAACCAAGTACTTGGTCAAGTCCCCAGATATGACAGGCAACCATTTCAGTGATGGGATTCATCTCCTCTAATTTCACAGATCTGCAGTGGAGATGTCTACATCCCGTCTATTGATAGAGGCTCCCTTTCTAGTCAAGGAGAAAAGTAAGCACTTGCAGAGCACAGTTCATCTGCTCTGTCTTAAATGAGGAAAAACAGTATGAAGAAGTGCCTCTTTTTCATCACAGACTTGCAAAGCAAGCCAAGCAGATGGAGACACGGGCACTGTTGATTTCTGCATTTGGCCAAACAACTCCCAGCTGTGGTATAAAAACTGAACTATAGGTTGGTGTCTTCAACCTTGTGTCCTGAAGCTATTCCATTCCCCTTGATCTTCCTAGAAGCCCTACATGATGACTTCAATATTTTCTCTTTTTTTCATCAGTATCTTGTCTGATGCTTTACTGGACTGAATTTCCATGCTTCTGTCACATTTAGGCAGCTAATATATCCAATTAATTTTCCTCCTCATGTCTTCTAACTGACGATTTCATAGAAGGACATTCTTGTTATTAGTCTCTCAATGGTTAGGTGATTTAGAAAAATCCCATCTCACATCTCTCCCTTTAAAAACTTGAACTTTGTTTCCCTGTCTATTCATACAGTTGTAGGCTCTATTAGGAGCCTGCAACACTATAAATTAGAGTTTACTGTGATGATGGAGAACTTTTTCGTTTATTTTTATGAAGTGGGTTATTCTCAGCTGGGACCTAGATGTTGGCCTCATTGATTTTTTTTTTCCCCACGTAGGCCACTAATGTAGCCCTGGAATGTACCATACTTGACTGGACAAAATCAAAGCTGCTGAACTTGCCTATATCCACTTTTGTGTATAGCTGTTATTAGGCTAAGACTGTCCGATGCACATGACAAAGATTCTTTCGATATTGGTGGAGCAAAAGGAGGAAAATATCAGAATGTTTGGCCAAAAATATGATTAGAGGAAAGAATTTTTATAATGGAAATACTGATCCAAGCAGAAATCATTGATTTTTAAGGAAGAAAGAGCTATATAATCTTCATATGGTTGAAAGAAAGCACAACCAATTAGCCATTTTGATCCTTTCCAAAGAATTAATAGCTGATTCCCATTTCCTTCTTTAGGGCTATTGCTGATGAAATTGCATATTTAAAATCCAACCTATTAGTGTTTGCAAAAACTACCTTCCATTATGAAATAAATTAATCATTCATCTATGATGGTCATGAAAATCAGTGAAGTTCTTCGTCTCCTTCTTTCTTCCTTTCTTAATCCTTGGATTTTACCTATAGCCTGCGTGCAAGTAATGCACATTAGTCAATTAATAGGCTGTTAAATGACAACAGTTCCGGGCAATTTAATTACTGTTGGTAAAATAAGAAATGAATTATTGCATGTCAGTAACTAATTTCAGCTCCTTTCCTTGGAACAAATCAACTTTGAATGTGATGGCTTATTTAGAAAAAAAAAGATTGCTTCCTTGCAAATGCAAATTGCTGAGTCATTTCTCGGAAAAAGCCATAAATGCCTCTTCAAAACCTTCTTCCCTTTTCTTGTAGTGCCAGGCAAAGTTTATTTAAAAAGTATGTTACTGTTTCTGCAACTAAACATATTAAAAAATAGAGTATGATCATAAATAAATGTCTTGGGTTTGCGTGGCAAGGTTTTGGCAACAGGGGGGCTACAGGGTGGTTTCTGTGAGAAGCTGCGAGAAGCTTTCCCTATGTCCGGTAGAGCCAACGCCAGCCAGCTCCAAGACGGACCCACCACTGGCCAAAGCTGAGCCCATCAGCTATGGTGGTAGCGCCTCTGGGATAACGTATTTAAGAAGGGGGAAAAAAACCAAACCCTGCACAACGGCAATTACAGTGGGAGAGAGGAGTGAGAGTATGTGAAATAACTAACTCTGCAGCCACCAAGGTCAGTGAAGAAGGAGGGGGACAAGGTGTTCCAGGCACCAGAGCAGAGATTCCCCCTGTGGTGAAGACCATGGTGAGGCAGGCTGTCCTCCTGTAGCCCGTAGAGGACCCCACGCCAGAGCAGGTGGATGCCTGAAGGAGGCTGTGACCCTGTGGGAACCCTGTGCTGGAGCAGGCTCCTGGCAGGACCTGTGGCCCTGTGGAGAGAGAAGCCCACGCTGGGGCAGGTTTGCTGGCAGGACCTGTGACCCTGTGGGAGACCCACGCTAGAGCAGTCTGTTCCTGAAGGACTGCACCCTGTGGAAGGGACCTACACTGGAGCAGTTCGTGAAGAACTGCAGGCTGTTGGAAGGACTCATATCAGAGAATGTCATAGCAGGCTGTGTCCCGCAGGAGGGACCCCATGCTGGAGAGGGGAAGGGTGTGGGGAGTCCTCCCTCTGAGGAGGAAGGAGCAGCAGAGACAAAGTATGATGAACTGACCACAACCCCCATTCCCCGTCCCCCTGCGGTACTGAGGGGGAGGACGTAGAGAAAATTGGAAGTGAAGTCAAGCCTGGGAAGGAGGGAGGGGTGGGGAGAAGATGTTTTAAGATTTGATTTTATTTCTCATTATCCTACTCTGATTTGATTTGTAATAAATTAAACTAATTTCCCCAAGTTGAGTCTGTTTTCCCCGTGAGGATAATTGGTGAGTAATCTGTCCCTGTCCTTATCTTGACCCGCGAGCCTTTTACTGTATTTTCTCTCTCCTGTTCAGTTGAGGAGGGAAGTGATGGAGCAGCTTTGGTGGACACCTGGCATCCAGCCAGGGTCAACCCACCACAATAAACAAAAAGCATATGCAACCCAGAATGCTCTTCCCTCTACTTCAGCCACTCTATATGTTTATGTAATAAATATATTAAAACAAATAATCTTTAACCATCATACAATGGGACCCTGAGCAACAACAAGCCTTTGAGCAAATTAAACAGGAGATAGTTCATGCTGTAACCTTTGGGCCAGTCCAGGTAGGACAACAGGTGAAAAATGTGCTCTACATCACAGCTGGGCAGAATGGTCCTACCTGGAGCTTCTGGCAGAGTTGGTACAGAGTTGGGGATACAGAGGATCCAAGGCTGGTTATACTCCAACTGAGAAAGAGATATTGACAGCATATGAAGGGATTCAAACTGCTTTGGAAGTGGTTGGTTCTGAAGCACAGCTCCTTCTGGCACCCTGACTGCTGGTGCTGGGCTGGATGTTCAAAGGGAGGATCCCCTCTACGTATCATGCAACTGATGCTATGTGGAGTAAGTGGGTTCCACTGATCATCCAGTGGGCTCAAATAGGAAACCCCAGTCGCCCAGGAATCTTGGAAGTGACCACAGACTGGCCAGAAGGCAAAGATTTTGGATTATCACCAGAGGAGGTGGTGATGTGTGCTGAAGAGGCCCCACTGTATAATAAACTACCAGAAAACGAGAAGCAATATGCCCTGTTCACTGATGGGTCCTATCATCTTGTGGAAAAGTATCAGAGGAGGAAGGCTGCTGAATGTAGTCCTGTATGACAAGTTGCAGAAACTGCTGAAGGAGAAGGTGAGTCAAGTCAAGTTTGCAGAGGCGAAAGCCATCCAGTTGGCTTTAGAGATTGCTGAGTGAGAAAAATCGCCAGCATTTTATCTCTATACTGACTCATGGATAGTGACAAATGCCCCGTGGAGGTGGTTGCAGGAATGGAAGCCGAACAACTGGCAGAGCAGAGGCAAACCCATCTGGGCTGCCACATCTTGATAGGGTATTGCTGCCTGGGTCAAGAACCTGGTTGTAAAAGTACATCATGTAGATGCTCATGTATGCAAGAGTTGGACCACTGAAGAACATCAAAAAAAACAGCACGTGGATCAGGCTGCTAAGATTGAAGTGGCTCAGGTGGAGCTAGACTGGCAGCATAAGGGTGAATTATTTATAGCTCAGTGGGCCCAGGACACCTCAGGCCATCAAGGAAGAGATGAAATATACAGATGGACTTGCAATTGAGGGGTGGACTTGACCATGGACGCTATTGCACAGGTTATCCATGAATGCGAAATATGCGTTGCAATCAAGCAAGCCAAGCGGGTAAAGCCTACGTGGTATGGAGGACAATGGCTGAAATACAAATATGGGGAGGCTTGGCAGACTGATTATATTCCACTCCCACAAACCCACCAAGGCAAGCACCATGTGCTAAAAATGGTGGAAGCAACCACCAGGTGGCTGGAAACATATCCTGTGCCCCATGCCACCACACAGAACACTATCCTGGGCCCTGAAAAGCAAGTCCTCTGGTGACATGGTGCCCCAGAAACAATTGAGTCAGACAATGGGACTAATTTCCAAAATAACCTCATAGACACCTGGGCCAAAGAGCACAGCACTGAGTGGATGTATCACATCCCCTAATATGCACCAGCCTCTGGAAAAATTGAATGATACAATGGGCTGTTAAACACTACATTGACAGCAATGGCGGGTGGGATGTTCAAACATTGGGAAACACATTTAGCAAAAGCCACCTGGTTAGTCACACTAGGGGATCTGCCAATCCAGCTGGCCCTGCTCAGTCAAAACTCTTATGTACTATAGAAGGGGATAAAGTCCCTTTAGTGCATGTGAAAAACATGCTGGGGAAAACAGTCCGAGTTATTCCTGCCTTGAGCAAAAGTAAACCCATCTTTGGGATTGCTTTTGCTCAAGGACCTGGGTGCACTTGGCAGGTGATGCAGGAGGATGGGGAAGTCCAATGTGTACCTCTAGGGGATTTGATTTTGGGTGAGAATAGACAATGAATTAAATTGTATGCTATTAATGGCTATATAATACTGCATGTGTGTAATCACTTCTATGGTGGCATTATGCCATATCAACAACATTACAGTAAGAATCACCTAGATTATTGAAGAATGAACTTTGGTGAAACTGAGCAAAGTGCAGTGATGATAGAACCGACAAGTGCAGCAATAATGGAACCAAAACTGGCTTTAGCATGCAACCATCCAACACCACACACCATGTCTGTTATGACAGATGGAACTCAAAGTCATGGACTAAATGAATTCAATGGGTGTTTTAGAGGGATGGTCCATAGACTAAGGGAATGATATTTGTATGTTTGCATCAAAAGACAGGAAAAGTGGTGGTGATTAATTGGAATGTATTAGAAAGTATAGGACCTGGGCACGATGTAGATGGTATTGAATAAGGTGTGGATACTGTCCTAGTTTTGGCTGGGATAATTTGCTTCCTAGTAGCTGGTATAGTGCTGTGTTTTGGGTTTAGTATGACAATAATGTTAAAACACTGATGTTTTAGTTGTTGCTAAGTAGTGCTTACACTAAGTCAAGGACTTTTCAGCTTTCCTGTGCTCTGCCAGGTGCACAAGAAGCTGGGAGGGGGCACAACCAGGACAGCTGACCCAAACTGACCAAAGGGGTATCCCATAGCATATGACGTCATGCTCAGTATATAAGCAGGGGGGAGTTAGCTGGTGGGGAGTGACCACTGCTCCGGGCCTGGCTGGGATCGGTCAGCAGGTGGTGAGCCAATTGCATCGTGCATCAGTTGCTTTGTATATTCTGTTATTATTATCATACTTTATTTAAATTATTAAACTGTTCTTATCTCAACCTGTGAGTTTTCTCACTTTTACTCTTCCAATTCTCTCCCTCATCCCAATAGGGGAGTGGAGTGAGCAAGCGGCTGTGTAGTGCTTAGTTCCTGGCTGGGGTTAAACCACAACATTCTGTAGTAAAATGGACTTATTTGCTGTAGCTGATGATATTAAAAGGCGGTTTGTGCAAGAGATAGCAATGGCATTTTCTTAATTGTACATTAGTTTTCTTTTTTGAAGTTTCAAGAAATCATTTAGTATGGATAATAATGGCTAGCAAAACAATTTATAATCCTAGATATTATCAACTCCATATAATACAAAGACATGACCAGAACATGTTATTATGTGCTGGTCTCAAAAGATATCAGCATCACTTACAACCTGTTCTGGCAGACCCTATTTAGGAAAATCTCAAATTGATTTCAGCATTTAATACCAGAAGGAAGGCACTCTGCAGCACCCCAGTGGCTCTACCTCCCTGGTGCATTTTCTTCACATTTCTGGAGTGAGTTGGCTCCACCACAACTGTATGACTAGAGGACACCTTTCTCAGAAAGTTTCTTTCACTACTGTCTGACACTTTTTACAGGAAAGTAAATAAACATTAATGCAAAGAGCTCTGAGAAATTTTGTTTATCTATCCTCACATATGTGTGGACTGTTGAACAAATTACTAATAAGTTCTTGAATGAGTGTCTAGAAGGAAAGGAAGAAAAATCACTGGAAATGCTTTTTTATCTCCACAGCCCATTTTATTCCTTCTCACTGCAGGGACTTTGTGTTAGACTAAGGGCTCCTCACCGAAAATAAGGATTGCACAAGATGGGTTTCATACAAGCATTAGTCAATACAGATTGACAAAAATTAAAATAAAAAAATATAAATGTGGCACCACCAGGCACCTTTGATTTTGCAAAATTTTCCAAAAAAATATACTTCAATAAACAGAAGATTCATGGTTTCTTGAAAGTTTGAGAAGAGTTACATGATAATCAAACTGCAGCAGTTCTTAAAGAGTCCAGTCAAGTAAGTGACTAAAAAAGAAACCAGCTCTATATAAAAGTTTAAAAATTATAAAAATAAGCCAGTCCAAAGATCTCAAACAAAGCAGTTTTCACTTGAAAATCACCTGCGCAAGAGAGCTGCTTAAATTCAGTTATAAATTAAAAGCTGTGAACAAACTAAAGTAAATTTTAAAAAACCCCTACCCTCATATCGTCCAGGAAAAGTTCAACTTTCACATTTACAAAATTTTTCAATTATTCTCAGATATCATAGACCCCAGTTGTGTCCAGAATACTTACCGCATTCATCTCTATGTGCTAAAACCCAGTGTATATTAGGGCATCCAAACCACCACTTTTGTCTGGCCTCAATACCTACAAAATATTAGCAGAGGGATTAGCTAAGAACCCCCACTTTCATCCTCCCTATCAAGCACTGTTTCCTTGCTGTATAATATCTATGAATCCTTTAGTTATGAAATTGAATTTGACTCCCAAATGGAGCAACCCAGATTTGAGCACTAACACAGATCACGATATGAATGACCGGTGGAGTAAGAACATCAGACAGATTTCCCAACTGGTCAAGGATGAGGTCCTTGCCTCTTCTCTGTGCCCTCTGCTGGAAAGACAGTTCTTACCACTGAAACCTTTGCGAATATGCCATCTTGTGACACTAGCCGCTGGACTGGCAGAAGTCCCAGAGTGACTGGAAACTTGAGAAATTCTAGCTACACCAGGATGGAAAAGAATCTCTACACCTTACTCGGATGAAAACACTGGAGGCTATTCTAAGAAGGTCAGACCTAATCCCCCTTTTCACTGCCCATCTCCCAGACTCTAGGCTCTTCTTTTCCCTATTACATATGTCTCCGAATTTTATTACTGTAGCAACCACCGATTGTAGACTATCTATGAAGCACTTGCCTTGTCCTGCAAATCCGATGGACTATGAAATGGAAAAACTGCTGCTTTGCATGACAAATCATGTCATACTCAAACTCAGGAAACACTGTTTCTGCTTTTGTGCTTATTTTACTGTACTCTTTGGTGCCATACTGTCCTATACTATTTCATTGACACTCTTTTAAGTGAAAGTGAATACAAATTAAGTGCCCAGAATGAACTAAATGCATGGTTACCAGTAATCACTGTTCATATATGATGGATATCAATAGCAGCTTTTACTGCAGATAAAGTCCAAGCAAGCTCTCTGAAAATACATACTAAAATTGTGAGGTGATCTAAAGACTCCCCCAAAACAGTAATTTCCTAGAATAGCCTCAACAATCATCTGCAGTGTAATAGTGCCAACAGCTTAATAATTAGGAACATTTCTGTGTACAGAATGACTTCACTAATAAAAGAGTCCACATTTCCTCTCTGTAACTTCTTGATAGTTCATTCCTTGATGTAACGATCCACCAGTTGTTCTCTAGATATAGGTATAAGACAGAGAAGAAATACCTCCTTTGGACAAGAGCTGCTGTACTTATCTTCCTGACTTTGTGGGCATAAATAGTTCTGGTTTAGATGCATAGTACAGCTAAATAAATTTGATATGTTAGGACTCATCAGTCTTAAGGCGAGGTGCATATTTAACAAGTCAGCTCCAGAAACACCAATGCTGTTGTGCAAACACAGTGACTGTGTGATGCATGCAGTTAGCCCAGCACAAGGCTGTTCTGCAGAGGGTTCATGCACATTAGCTATACCTAGCCTACTACGGTCATGCCCAAGATATATACATAAACACCAGCACAGACAGAATCATCCTGCCTGCTAGAGCAGGCTGCTTGAAAATCCATCAAACCTACGGAGTCCTCAAATTCTGCTGAGACCACCGGCTTCAACTAGACCATTTTGACTTCTCCAGCCTAGGCCTAGATTGATCCCAGGTCCAGGCAAAAGAAATCTGTGGCCTATTGCTTAAAGCCCATGCAATTCATCAACTATACAAATGCATTTGCAGGCAACAGACCCTCCACCATCACAATACAGAAGTACTAGAGTGTCATCATGGTGAACACCTAGCTAAAGGTACTGGTTTTGCTCTTTGCCAGTTATTCGGATCACTGTTCATTATTGACAGAAAAAGCAAAAAGAACGTTTCGATGTTTCTGGCAAAGACTAATGGAATTTGCAAACTTGCTCCAATATGTAGAACTCTTGAAAGTTCACATTTTCCTTTGGAAGCAGAAGAAAAGAAATCCATCTCTCCTCCATCCTATCTATATTTATGTCATGTCTAATACAATTACTCTGGACATAAACATTCCTCATTAATCCCCAACAACTCCAAGAGTGGGAGCCCCATTTATGAGCATATGCTTTGCCAGAGATAACCTTATTGCATTTATTCCCTCTGACAGCTGCACAGACAGACACCAGGAAGGAAATTATGATACCTTCCTGGTATGATCGGAACAGTTTCCCCCTTTAGCCCTTCCATAAAGAAGCAAGAGCTTCTTTAAGGAGGTTTTGCTAATGAGCTGGATGATACCCTTCAACCCAGAAAGAAGACTTCAGCCGCCCTGGAGTATAGTTACATCCCTGTGTCTTGGGAATACACTTCCAGTTGCATAGCACATTGTCTTGGTTTGTAAGTCTCTATATATTTACACATCAAATGCTAACAGAAGCAATAAAAAAGGAGCAGAGAGGTAATGACAGGAAAACTATGGTCAGACATAGAGTTTGTACCACAACTCATCATATACTCATTAAAAACTACTTAGTAATAAATAAGAACATCCACAGGCATCCACAAAGCTCAGGAGCAATCTAGAGAACAGAAGCAAGACTTGTATGAACTATTCCAAAAGGATATTTCAGAGAGGCTCTTCTCATAGGCACTGTCTGCTACCTTTCGTCTTCTCTCACAAAATGCCTTATAATAGAAAGGACAGGGACAAACACCTCCTCAGGGCACAGACATTATGTGCTATTTCAGGTGATAGGATGCAGGATTTCACAGGGGTATTAGCAAGCACAATTACCATCCTAGAAGGGACTTTGCACACAAAAGGCAAGCCATGGAATTTTAGGAAGTACCTGATTATCACTGTTCTTTGAAAATTCAGCTAAGCACCCTCAAGCATACCTAGATGCCCCTCTTCTGACACCTGCCCTGTCATCCTTTTCTAGTTAGCAACAGTCATAAGGAATTATTAAATCAGAATGCTTCTAATATCAGACTGTTAAAAAAAAGTCTATCAGGCATTTTATAATGCAAATATGTCTTTCAGGACTTGCAGAGTGAATGAATCCAGGAGTTATTGTCCCTTCGTCCTTTGACCTGTCATATTCCAAAGCCTCTGGCACATCTACCATTATTGGTATGTATTAGCTATTAAAGTAGCAGACTTCAGAACTGCTTTTCAAGGAAACTCACATTCAGTCCCCCACTTGTAATAGAGATTTACAATTTAGTTATCTATTGTGAATAATTAGTCTTCTAGAAATTGCTTTGGTAACATTTAATGTGACATGGGTTCTCTGCTCTGCTCTCATTCCATATTTCAACCTTTTATATTGTAGCTCCCTTTTGACAAACCCTATTAACCAAACCTTCCAGGCCTTACTGAAAATGTCAGGCTATAGAAAACAGATAAGAATTGTCATTCTGCAGTGCCAGCAGAGGCCTGCTGACTTGAATCTGGCAATGCTTTACTAAAGCTATAACTCACAGGGCAAGAGAAGCAACAGCATCAATTGTTAGGGCAATGGAAAAGTGAACATGGCAAGATGTTTTACAGTTGTGTTCTGTAGTTAGCCACTATCTTCCTTTCTCTGAAAACCTACTGAAATTACAATCTTCAAAAACAAGACAATGATGAATTGGGTAAGATTAAAGAAGTGTCTGGGCTGCAATGCAATGACCAGTGCAGCACCCAGCATTTCAAAACACATTTGATTGCAGAATCACTTGCTAGACCAGCAATTTTGAGAAGCACATCTAACTTCCAGTGGCCTTATATTTGGAAGTGCTTTTAATTTTATCAGTAACCATGGTGAAGTAGGGAATGTGGGTGCATATAGCGTACATCATCACATTTCAATACTCTGACTGAACACTTAAATTTTATGAGATTTTTTTTTTTGTGTAATTTGAAAATTTATGGTCCTCTTAGGAAAGAAAAAAATGCATTTTCTACCTGCAGATGAAGAATCAGAATTTAGCATTTATGCCATTTGCATCAGCTGCTTCACACCATTCTGCTCACAAGACCAGGTCTTTGAAACAGAACTCCCGGGATAATTTATTGCCTATGAGGATGTCCCACCCTGGGATCCTGAACAGCAGAGGCCTCTGGTTTTGACTTCCCAAGTTTAGGCATTTCAAAAAGGCAGACAGCTAGTGTGTTAACTCATCACAGCAGTATTCAAAACATCTTGCAGGGAGAGCCTGTTACGTCTAAACACACACCATGGCCAATAGGCAGACAGACCCCTGTGTATTCAAAATTATGGATGTTGGTTTAAGTCTCTTACTCTAACCCCCATTCATTTTACCTCCCTAATATGCTTTGGTAAATCCTAGGTATCCAGCTGCTTGATTAGACACCCGAAATAGGCATTAGGAACAAATGCCAAATGATGCAGACAATCACCATCACCTGCTTTGCCTGTGCTGGAAAGCCAAGCTGGCTCCCACCTCTGAGAGGAAGGACAGAAGACAGAAACTATTGCTGGGGGGAACCTGCAGTCACTAACAACTTTGCCTTCCCCTCAGCAGCATAAACAGCAATCTGGAGCAGCAGGACTTTCACTTCACCTTTGTGCCCCTGCTCGGACTCCTGTGGAAAGTGCTGCCCATCCTTGGGGCAGCAGGCAGCAGTTGTTACCACTGTTGAAATGGCTCCTTGCACTTCAGCTCCCATGACCTCCTCATTTCTACCTGAAGAAGTCCTCTAAACAAGCTGCCATTGAACAGGACATAGAGTTTTAGGCCATATAATTTTCAGGACATTAAGAGCCTGGGCTTAGGTCTTAGTTACCTTTACTTGCCCTGAGGAGCAATCACAGTGTGTCTGGGAAGCAGACCTAAAATAAGCGAGAAGGCTTTTCCTCCTACAAAGAGCTCCTTGCTAATAGCTGGGTACATTAAGTCCATCTAATGAAGTCAGAAGCCTCACATTTAAATGTTACTGTGAATAAGTCACCTCTTTTAAAACGTGGTCCAAAAGCAAGATTATATAGCAATTGCCATAAAAGTTGTTGCTCGCACCACTACAGTCATATCACCTTGTGACCTGATGAGATAGGCGAAATCATCAAATTCAAAAGTCCTTATCTTTCCTAAAAGGTAATGTCAGCAGCTGCACTCACCAATAAGGCCTGCCACCTATTGCTTGTGTGATGGTAAATGATTATAGGCAGACAAATCTGCTGCTTTGTTTTAATCAGTTACTTAATCAGCTTGCTTGGAATGAACTTGTTTGGCTCAACAGACTGAGCGACAAAACATGTCAAAGTGGAGGGTGTAATAAAAATGTACTGATAAATCATGGAAAAGTGATAGCATCATTCTTTTTATTTACCCTTTTGTTTCTATCAGAGCAAGTTAACCTCAGCTCCTTTCATTCATCTTTTGCTGTTATAGCTGGGAAATTTAGTATTTAGCTCAAGATGTTTCGCATGATGAATTATTAAAAATCTTTAACTGTTAGACAACCTTCTAGAGGTATAAGATTTTTTTAAAAAAAAATTATCCCTCGTTTTGCTGTGAGGGGAGACAGCTAATGAAAAATGGTCCAGAATTATTGTGAAACAATTGTCTGTAGTGTAATCAAGTCTGCTTCTGCCCTCCAACTACTCCAAGATATAATGATACATGTATCATTAAGCAGCTGCTATGGATGCCTGAGGAAACTGGTAGAAATTTGTACCTATTGTTTTTCTTTCTCCACTTCAATCTGCTCTGTTACACTCTTTCCATCCACTTCCCACTGCACTTTTTAAATGCTTGTAGATAGAGTTTTATATATACTTTTGGTTGGATTCTACCACTGGCTACACTGGTGTAACCCTTCACCTGAAGGCATGTCTGCTGTCCCTGGGAAAGAAGGATTTTGATGTTCCTGGACTAAGTGGCTGCTTAATTATGGAATCTTTCAAGTAAGATCTTTTAGGGTTGTGATTTTTAACACAGCAAATAGAGGGCAAGGGAGAGTGTGTGACTAATGTTTAATTAGAAGAGCTTTTTAATTAAACAATTGTTTGTTTAATGGTTGCTAAGTGCTGTGTAATACTAAAGGCTATAATTAGGTGTGTGGGATTCTGTCCCCAGCCCTACGCACTTAGTTAACAAGTTATCCTATACAAGGCACAAGGCGTGGTTTTTGCAACAGGCTTTTAGGAGGAGCCAAAAGCACTCTTAGAAGTAATATTTTCCCCACTGGTCTATTCAGTACAGAGTACATTCTGAGGACTTTAAATAGGAAAAATATTTAACAGCAAGCTGTAATTATGCCAATGAAAAAGTCATCTTGGTCTATGTCCATTTTTATTCCTGTTCAAACAAGAGGCCATAACACAAGATATAGGGAGAAGCAAAATACTAGGAGTACTTACTGAAAGAGGGAAGATGGAAAAGAAGCATTTCCCTGAGCTCTTTAACAAAATAATTCAAATCTGGTTTTTAATTTTATTTTATTTTTATGAAATGAATGATCTCAGTCTCCAGGGTGCCTGCCAACAGAAATTTATGCATATGTTGCATATGTTGTAGAATGATATCCTCCATTTTAGTCATCAACAAAGACATTAATGTGATCATGCCGGCACATAGGTATTAAAGAAGGTGGACATTGATGAGTGGGTGTCATGGAAATCACTACTGAGGGACCTCTTTAATTTGTAGAGGTTTATTTGTACATGGCAGAAATCCACGACAGCCTGATTTTCCTAAGAGAAAAACAAAAAAGCTAGGCAGCTCTCAACTAAATTTCTGTGTGCTGGCAAAGAGGGGGTAACAGGGTAAAGCTGCATGAAATTTTCCTGCTGAAACCTGAAGTAATGCTAGATCAAATCCAAACCAGCCTGCAAGAATCAGAGAAGCTCTGGAATAATTTCAGCCAAGGAGATTTCTCCTGGATTTTGACTTTGTTTAAGGGTGCACAGGGCATCATGCCTCCTATACCATACCCAGTGGCCAGACACCTGATCAAGAGATTCAGTGATTGCAGGATTTCCCGAGCAATCAGCTTTACTCTAAATCTGCTACCATTAATTCAGTGATGGAAAACTTTCATAAAATTCCAGCTCAGAGGATCTATTTCTGTTTGCGTAAAACAAAGAAAAACCTAGATCTTTCCACATCTAAAAAGGCTAAGATTCAGTAAATAAAAGTCATCAAAAGCATCCAGAAAATGTGGAAAGGTCTGTGGCAGCAAAAAACCTTGCACTAGCCATACCACAACAGAAGCCAGATCTATTCTTATAGGAATGCTTTATTTCAGCTTTGAAAATACCTTTTTGCCAACTGGATGTTGGCAAAAAATATCTTCCAAAACATAATTAATTAAAAAAACCAGTAACAATCTGTAAAACATCAATAATGTGCAAGTCTTATTGTGCTCTTGTATTATTTTCATGAATTAGTAAAAGAAAAGGAAAAAAATCCCTATTTTTAAAATTATTATTGATTTTGCTTGTCCATATCACTTCAACTTTGACCCATGAGATTTGTCTCTTCTGTTAGATCAATATAAAGCATTGGACCTTATAGGATATAATTTTTCTATGACATGGTATAGATTCATATTTTGGTCAGAACTTTCCCTTTGCAGCCAGGTAGTACTGATTTGGAAAGCACTCATAATAACAAAAAAAACCAAAACAAACATACTTAAGACTAGCAAATTAACAATAAATACACTTCTTATTGGTTGGGAAAGGGGAGAAGACACTGTGGCTCTCTGTTCTGTGTAAATTAGCAATTTACATCCTGCTGTAAGATTTCTGACAGATAAGAAGCTCCCCTAACCCAGAAAGCACATCTCTTCAACAAGGTCATCTACAAATCAGCTGAGGAAATGATGTAGGATTAGATGGTCACCTTCCCTCTAAATACAAAATAGGAGAAACAGAGGAACCGATAAGTCTAACCCATCACAGGGATGATCTTCAAACAGCAAAGCATCACACAACACACCACATGCTTACAGTCTATCCCTCGCCCAGTCCCTGAACTTTGAAGCACTTCTTGGTGCCAATTCCCTATCAGATTCTCAGAACAGAGATGTTTACTGCCCGGCCTTCACAATAAGCACAGAATAGTTACAAGTCAGCCTCGGAACCAAAAGTGGGAGAATACAAAAGATCACAGGCCCCTTCCTACTGCCCAGGCTGACCTTCTAGCATGGAGAAGCCTCTAAGCAGCACAACTCTTCTGTTTATGAATTCTCTACTTATTTTGAGAATTCTTTGGTAAACAACACTGAAGTGATGACAGGAAGCTTTTAAACATCTTGCCCCTCAAACAGAAATCAAAGAGATCTCCTCCCAAACAAATTATTTTCTTCTTTTAAGAATGGTTCCACAAGAATTTCAGTCTGACTTATATAAGGAATCATGGGGGTTTTTTTGCTTTCCAAATAATCAATAAAAGTTGTGGGAAGCATAACTTGGGACTGCATATTAATCTTGCAATCAGCCTTCCTTGCTAGTTTCCAACAGGACCTATTCATCTTGCTGAGTTTATAGGAGAGATTTGTTTCGTCTGTACGTTCCATGCACAACTAAATATAAAACCAACCTCTGTTTAACAAAGTGGATAGCAGCATGAGGCCCTTTCTGATAGCCTGGACCCTGGTAAAAGCATTGCAAATGGGAAGAAGCTTTTAGCCTGGGAAAGCAACTCGTTCATGGCACAAGCCACCCTGGTGAGCAGACTGGTTTTGAAAAGAGACACTGTTGGTTTATTCTCTGAGCAACTCCACAGATATCCTCTGGACCTTCTATGGTTTAAGATATTTTTATGAAAGCATGGTAACACAAGAGCCTAAAAGCAGCGGGACAGAGTCAGACCACAGGTCTGTTTAGCCCAGCATTCTGTACCTGACAATGGCCAAGAGTGGATGCTGAGGGAAGCGTGTAATAGGAAAAGCTGTATATAAAGGTATTTCCCCAAATGCTCACCCAGCTTTTATCAATTTGCAATTCATCAGGTTTCTGTGTCTGCCATAATCATCATGCTTTTTATCTATAAACTTGCCAGTTCTTGAACCTGTGCTAACATTAGCATTTGCAGCACCCTGCAACAGGCAGTTTCAGTGCATTGCTGTGTCTTTTGTGAAGAAACACTGTTCTTTGGTTGTTTCTGAACCAACCATTCTAGCTTTATCGTCCACTAGTTAGGCAGATCTGTATTCACCTACATCTCTCCCCACTCCCTTCTTCATCCTGGGCTGAAGCATCCTGTCTTACCTCGGAGTTCCTCTGGCTAAAGCTGCTCCATACCCTTGTCACCATCCCCTAACCCTTTAGATGCCAGGAGAGAAATGGCATATGACACCGAATACACCAGTTCTGCAGAAGCCTGGGATGATAAGGAGCCCACGCCCGATCGAGCTGAAGGATGAGGAGAGTTTCAGTGCCTCTGTCCAGGTCTCCAAGAAGATGACCTGCAAGGGCAGTCCCATGGTTTTCCCTTGGTTCAGTCTGGCTGTGATACAGATCATCAGCAAGAAAAAAAGACAGACCCACAGTTACAGCCCCCAAATGCTACCCATCCCTTGTTCAACAGGGTTAAGAGCACTGCAATACCTGCTTGTACTGTAACTCTCACCGGTCAGCAGCACTGTGAAAGATTCAGACGATACTGTGCACATCCAGTTTCACTCAAGCTGCCCTCCTTCTCACTGGATATTTGAGTAGTGACTACCACAGAGCAACTCTGAACTTAGTGGGCACCTTGGTCGCTACTGTACCACAGTGATAACACCATGGCTTTTATCAGTAAAGCCAGCCATGAGAGAAACTGTGAAGGCCTCAGAGGTTTCCATCTGGAAATTTAATTTCTAAGAAGGACTCTGAAAGGGTTGTCAGGCATTGGAACAGGCTGCCCAGGAAGGTGGTGGAGTGTCCATCCCTGGAGGTATTTAAAAGAAGGGTAGATGTAGGGCTTGAGGATATGGTTTAGTGGTGGATTCGGCAGTGCTAGGTTAGCGGTTGGACTCGATGATCTTAAGGGTCTTTTCCAACCTTAATGATTCTATGATTCTATGACTCAGCACCTTCATTGCTCAGTCAGGCACAAAATTCAAACAGAACTGCAGAAGATATCAGTGGCAAAGGTGCTGCAGGTGTCACTGGACTGGAGTGAGGTTCAGGAAAGGTGAGACTCAAAAGGTCCAGCTTGCTTTTTCCGCTTGATGCCCATGAACTGCTTCAAGGAGAAGATCATGACATGGTATCAGTACTCCACAGTTGAAAAAAAAGACACATTTTGTGCAGTGCCATTTTTTTGCAGAATACAGAATAAAAATCAAGGAGCTTTTAGGGATCTGTGAAGCTTGTGGTTTGTACTAATGTTATGGAACTTGCAATTAAACAGAATTAATGAAGAATGGCATTGATCATATTAGGGCGTTTTCTGAGCACAGCTTGAGAAACAGATTTTCTACCTCTTCATTATCAAATGCATACCAGTGTAACATCACTTCAAGTGGTGACAGGAGAAGTAAGGAAGACATCTGGGTCATTTTTTTCATAGACATTTACCTATATAGTCTTGCTAAGGTCTGATGCTTAGAAACAAAAGTTAAATCAGTCTTAATACTGGAGGTAAAATTACAGACTAGAGAAAGGGAACAGGTATATATTTCAATTCAATGAGCCACAAAAAACATGCATATGTAAAAAGAAAAACTTAGAAAGTAAAATCCTCTTTTTAATAAAGTTCCAAGATAAATTATCTAAATTTGGGGGGAATCAAAGAGCAGTAATTGTAATTCCTTACTTTTTCCTTCTGACTTCAAAGGAAAGACCTGATTTCTTACGCACAACGTTAGAGGAGCATTTTATCAAAGAACAGCTATACGTATCCCACAGAACAGAGAAATTAAATGTCTTTTCTCCCATACATTTTAGCAATACATAATACTCTCCATAAGCTCTTCTAAACACTAAACAGAGCTACTATTGACCATCCAAAGTTTTCTGGTTTCTACTGTTTTCTAACAGATACATTTCAGCAAAGAGGAAAGAATATGTCTCCATGGTCTGCATAATTAGCACTAACATTCTCAGGGTGCTTCCAGGCCTCCTTGGGAAGTGAAAAAAAAAAACCAGTAATATTCACTTCATATATCATCAAGAATCACTGATGCATAGTAATATGTAACAATACTGAAATCTGACTGCAGAGCACAGTAATATTGACTATCAGTGCTATACCGGTATAACAATTACAAAAGTAATTAGTATGTCATCTTCTTTTCTGACAGCCAACTAATCAAATAACAGAAGCAGAACATAACAAAAATAGAGAGGAATGCAAATAGTTTTAAATAGCTTTTTCTAGCTATTGGTGATACACGTTGGCTGGTATTTTTCTTCAGCATCACTGATGAAAACCACAGAAGTGTAAGAACATCCAGGAGCCTAAATAAGAGGCTTTATTTTCAGACCTGCCATATAGTCTGAGTCAGGTCCCAGTAGCGAGGTCTGTTCCAGGTAGTACGTGTTTGCACCTAAAAAGTACCACAGTAGCAGCAAGGTCTGAAAGGTGCGAAAGGTCAGAAAGGTGCGATCCATGTCAGGAGACGGAACTACACCTCCTGAGGTATAAAGCAGTCATTTTCTGTAGAAAAGATTGTGCAGGGTGCTGAGCATTTGGTGCAAACTCTCCCAATGCTTGCTGGTGTCGTGAGGCACTGCAATCGAAACACAGCCCCAGAGAAGCCAGTGGCAAAGCTCTAATTTACTTCAACAAAACACCACCCTCTATATTTGCAGGCAAAACCCCAAGTTGCTTCTATCATTTCTATACACTGAGTGCTTGGGAAAGGATGCACCAACAGTGCACGAGCCATTGCCATCTGATGCCACAGCTCTGGTTCTCAAGCCAGCCCTGGCAGATGTCCCCCAGACAGAAGAAGAGGAGCCTAACAGATTAAATAAGCAGTGATTTAATGTGGGCTACTCCTGCGCTGTGAGGAGACTCTCACAGCTCCTTCCTGGAGATGGCTGCTGAGATGTCACGGACACCAGAGTAGCTGACTGTGCTTCGCTGCAACTACCACAGGACTTTTTGGGGGGACTTCCAGATGTGCAGTCCCCATGCAGTCTCAGTAACATAATTAGACCTGGGATTTATTTAGCGCTATTCAACATGTTTTCAGCAGGGCTGATTATGTGCCGTTCCCTTAGGATTCCAGTTATAATTTGGAGCTTCCTCAGAGCTGCAGGGATTTGAAGGGGGGGGCTTAAATAGCATTACATTTGTATTGCTGAGGTATTCCCTTTCGGGCCAGAGGTAGCTTAGCCTCCTACCATGCCCACAAGATTTTCTTCCTGTCAGCACATCTACAGTTGATAATTTGAAGCATTTTCCAGGGAGCTGGATGGAGTTATGTCTCCCAACAGTTGTTATTCAAACACGTTACGGATATTTGGGCATTTTGGCAGAGAGTGGTTTGATGTAATTAGGATCAGTTTCTGGTTATGGCCATGCCAGACCAGAGGCAGAGGGCACTTCTCAGAGTGGGAAGAGGAAAAGCCAAAGGCAACGATTAAAACAGATTATTATACACTTTTGAGCTAACATGTGGAATCAATAGCAAAACATTAGCAGCTGTGCTCAGCTGTAGAAAAGCCTGCAGTCTTACTGTAACCAATAAAAATAAATTATGGACTGAAAGGGAGGATGGAAAAAATGGTGGGGAAACCAGAGTAGCATTCAAAGAAAAAATGCAATATAAACATTGAAAATAATTTCTAACCTGAAACAGTGGGTTTGTTTGGTTTGTTGTCTGTTTGTTTGTTTTTACATTACATTCACAAGTAGAAAGCATGCCTTAATTATCAGGCTCCATGATAAGCAGTGCAATAATGGTAACATCCCACAAGCTCTGAAGGTGAAAACAGAGAAAGTGATAATCAAGTTGGCAAATGTTAGATGTTGCACTGTGTTTTCCTAATAAAGTGAAATGAGCCCTTATCCTGACTTTTAGCTCGGCAGAAATATGAGAAAGGAAAATCTTAGACCTGAGAAGTTTGCTTGGTGTAAAAGCACTGCACTGTGAGCGGGCCGATAAACAGAAGGCATCTGGCCACCCAGAAAGAAGGTAAGGATCTACCTTGTTGGTCACAAGTGAAAAACAAGGATATAATATTTTTTGCTAAGGTACAGCACATGACTCAAGGTTAAGAACCAAGTGCGAGCTTTAGCCCCAAAATTCGATACTTGTAATAATACAATACTAAATGCTAGTGCACGTGATTTGTGCAGACAGTAAAGTTTGGTCAGGGTAGTGTATTAACCACTAGGGTTAAGAAATGCTCGGAAAACAAATCTATTCATACATACTATAATATGAAAAAGGTGTGATCCTTCTGTGATACTTACTACGTTTCTGCCTCCTATTTAGGCATGTTACCCTACCAAGGTAAAAAAGGATTAACAGATTTAAGCTTTGAAAAAAAATGTTGTGATTTTAATAAAAAAGAGAAAGCTAATTCTGCATCTCAATTTCTACTTAAATAAACATGTGACTTTCAGTGGTAATTTCAGCATGACTGGTCAGAAATGAAGCTAACAAAAGTAACAAGTGTTAATTGACCCATATTTAATTTTAATCCAATCTGATGGTCAAGAGTGACTAATTAACTTCACAGAACAAATGAAGACTTTGTTAAATATCTAATTTCTCCATCCTTTCAGTTTTGATGTTAGAGCCCATGAGAAATCATCTCAGACATTGCCAAGGCATCTCTAAACAAAACAGAGAAGACCAGAAGTATATGCCTAGATTTCATAAGGAAAGAAAGGAAAAGAGGGAAAAGCAAGAATGAAGGATTTAGCTGAACAAAAAAAAAAAAAAAAGGTGATTACTTTTAACACTGGTCTGGATTCAACATACAGTCAGAGATTTTTATAGGAATAGTGTCCATACAGATAAGATGAGGTAGGAGAATAGTATCAGATCTTTCTTAGGAAAAGAATTAATACAGTGAGAGATGACTTGCTGACTATCACAAAGAATCTGAGGCAAAACCAGAGATTATATCCTTAGCAAAGCAAGGTCTTAGGTGTTTTTCCCATACCACACGTTTTCTGAGTCTTAAAAATTATTCCATCCTTTTTTGAACACGACTTTCCAAGTTTTTCAAGTCTACCAAAAATTCATCCAAGACAAGTGAGAAAATACCTTCACTGCCCCAGAATAGTTACTAACTTGAAAGACAGGAGACCCAGATTCCAGGACCTTTCCTGCTTGATTCAGCAAACAGATACAAACCCCATCAAATCCCAGACTGCATTTAATAGACACTTTATGTATCATTTAGAATGAAAGTGTCTGTTAGTAGAATTTCTGCTTAAAATGAGCCACTTTCAAACAAAACAGTGTATTTATTACCCCAAATTTAGGGGGTTTGTTAACCCACATTTTTCTTTTGAAAGACATTTTTGTTAGAAAATTTCGTATCTGCTGTAGTCATCACAGTCCAACTCCAGGATCAAAACCACATTATCATTCCTTTCTCTAGTTGCCATGATTTGTTCTTTTTCTGATGTTTCATTAGAAACCTGTCAGGATAAGTCATGTCTTAGTGAATTAGGATATTCTGTAATAACGTTTTAAATGTATATATCTCCTCTTATCCAGCAGAACATCAGTTAGCAAATGCCCCCAACAGAAAATCATACTACATTCTATAGCAGCAAAGTCATCTCCTGGGTACTTAAGCAGATGGACATTGCAGTGCAGGGGTACGAGGGCGAAACTGTTTGTGTTAAAATGCAGTAGGAGTCACTTTACAGCTGCACACAGCGAAGATAGTTTCAGTTGGACAGACCTGGGCTGTCAGCTCCACCAAGCAATCTGGAGGAAGCTGAGGTCGTCACAAGCTGGGAGGGACAAAGTAACTTTGCCTACCTTTGAAACTGTGGCTTCAGGGACAGTAAATATTTCAGTTGGGAAGATGAGACCACTGTGCAATCTCCCCCAGCAGAGTCTGAGAGCTTCATTAGTACAGTTTTCTCACTTTCTTTCAAAACCAGTGGCTCCATAGATATAGAAAAAGCTTGTGGTCTGCATTTTACATCCCAGGTTCCTTCCATTCCTCCTTATTTGCGTATCCTGAGAATATCTGGCTCTCCTCACCCTGAGTGGAAGCAAGAAGCCTAGCATATGCAAAACAGAAGTTCCCCATGTTGTCCATTGTCAGCTATGCATATTTTTGTGGCTCCACATTGCAGGGAGTATAGAGTAACTGACTCTTACAGGAAACTGTACAAAGAAAGTTGTTTAATTCTCAGAGGAAGCACATAAATAAATACCAACATCTCCATTCCGGCACGACTCCTAAGTGATTTGTTCAAAGTCTTACAGTAAATGAATGTCTAGCTCAAGGAACAAAGTCATGGATCCTTCCTGACCTGCCTCAGAACATACTTTATTCCACCTCATTGCCTCAGTTTTCTTCCCTGAAAAATGGGCTTGACAACGTGCTGCATGTTTTCAACTATAGTTTAAACTGCAGTTTAGTGCCTGAATGCATGAGTAGTTGCTCTGAGATTACATGATTAACTTAGCTATGAGAACTGAAAATCTGTTCTCCACCTGTTCAATCCAATTTTTTGTTTTATCAGTTTTTAATTAATCATCCATGGCTCTACCCCTCCATTTCTGTCCATCACCATGTTGGTTGAACCAGAAACCCCAACTTCCTCTGTCTGCAGAATTAGAATTATGTCCTTCATGTCTTTAACTGAATCCAAAACAGTATGAAAATTCAGCATTGCACTGTAGTCTATGTGTTAACTTAGTAGCACCATGCATTTCTTGTTTGACCTTGTTATCTTTAATTGTTCTTAAACCTTCAGTTTATCTTCCTTACATTTCCTATTTTATAAGGAATATTATATTCTTACATAAGTGAACGTATATTTTATATAAGTTAATTCCTTAACTAATACATTATTTCACCTTTTGCTAAATAATCCCCAATCTCTCTCATTTAGGCTTCCCCATCACTAAAATCTGTCAATGTTTTATCTGGTGGCTCTGACAGAAAACTCTCCAACTGCAGGAACAATGCAATTGATCGCACAAGAGCTACTGAAATGCTGGGAATTAGAAACTGGCAATGTAGTGAAAATCAGTTTACTTAACATACCATACTCAAGCAGCCACTGCCATGTAAGCAGTTTAATAATCTCTATAATTAGAGCAAAAACTTCTGGGAAGAACCTGGATGTATATAGGAAAAGTAAAAGCAACAGCCAGTCAGCAGTAATGTGAGTTAGCACCCTGGGCACATGAAAGGGAAGGGAAGGCACATGAGAGGGAAGTCCCTCATCTTCTATTTGATAAGCTATCACTTGAAAAGTTTGAAAAGATGATCTCTAATAGAACATCTTCCTTCACAAAGTCATCAATTTCAGGAGGCACGGGAAGTACAGGTTTAATTTAACCACAATCCTAAAATCCACAGAAATCCACAGAAAAGTTAATTATGTACTTATGATTGAGAATACACTCATTTTCTTGATAAAGAGACCAAGAACACATCTGGATTATAGGATTTTGAACTCCTCCCTTTTTCAGCCTAACAGTCTCTCAGGCTTAGGCAATGGAATGGCTTCAAATGACTTTATAAAAACAAATGAGAAATCCTGTGTATTCGTATGCCCAACTCAGTTTACTTGGGATAATATGCAACTTGGAAAATATCAAAGTCCAAAACAAAGATGTTATCAACCTCTTCCTAGTCCTGGTTGTTCTCAAAACAGTGATAGAAACTTAGTGCTGTTATTTTTGCCACGTTACCTATGCTAGCAACTCCATTAAAGACTAGGCTAGCCTCTCAGAAACTTCTTTTACTCAATCAATGACCTCGTTTCCATGGCAGGCTAACACAAGGTGCCATTGATGATGACTTGATTTCCTTTCGCATCTGAAGTGGAAAAGGAGAAGACAGACTAAATGAAATCCCATCCATCTTAATGAAATACAATTATATTCTCCTTATTAATCATTTAAAAATCAATATGTCTCTTCTTGGCAAACCCCGCCAGAATTTGTCATTCTGTGCCAGGCCTCAATACATCTTGTCCTGTAGTGATTTTTATAAGTTCAGTCACCTGTTTCCCAGGGTAAATAACAGTGTTTCTTTGTGCTCTGATGAGAGAGCAAAGAATGGCACTGTCAGGGAGTCTAAAAAGACAGTCTACACATTTTAATCAGTAAAAACAAGTATTTCCTTCCTGTGTACATGTTTAAATGAGCAGTGTTCATTAAAAAAAAAAAAAAAAAAAAAAAGAGGTTTAGATAAAAAAACAAAGACCGCAGGGCAACTGATATGTACGATTTAATATGGAGTGTAATTTATCTTGTCAGCATTAGTACTGTTAGTGTCTACCTTAAAAAGTAATCTTACATATTGCATGGCACGGTCCTAATTGCATAAACTTGCTTGCAGATCTCAAGGTCTGAAAGAAAAGTGTGAGCTGGAATTCTTCCTATACAAATTTCTGCTCACTTACAGACTTGTAGAAAGAACATTTCTCACTGTATTGAAACATTTCCATATCCTCATTATCTAATTTAGATGCAATAAGAATTTAAAATCTTCAGTAAGTTTGACAATTACAAAAGCACCCTCCCAACTCCTGTTCACTTCTTTGAGGCTTGTGATACTGCAAGGTTTGCTTTATACAACTGTGTAAAACATACACCACTTGCAAAGTCAGAAGGGGATATACAGAAATGTGTGTTACCATTTAACATTGGTTTTGTTTTCTTCTCTTTGTTCTATTAACCTCCTGTTTTATGTTCCAAAATGGAGTCAAATACCTTTCATGACAATTCAGTATTTAGTGCCCAAAATAAATAAAAGAACCCTAAAAACCTACATTCAATGTGTATTGAGTTTCTAATAAATCATGTTTGCACATGGAAATACATGACTTGCCAGGATGGATGATATTTCAAACCTATTTAGGCCAATATTCTGCCTCAGTAAACAGCATCAAGGTGCTTCAGAGGAAGGTAAAAGAAGTCCAGCAATAAATAGATGTATAAAATTATAATTCACGTTGGAAGGGACTTCTGGAGGACATCTGGCCCAAACCCCACTCAAAGCAACACACTCTTTCAGGTCAGATTTGCTGTTTGTACAGAGACCATATAGGTAGGGTCCCGAGATGTGATGGGGGAACAAGTCCTCTCACACTCTGATATTCCTTTGTCCAGTTCACCTTGCCGCCAGGGGCACCAAGACAAGTGGTATGTGTAGGCCTGCAAGCATTCATACTCTTCATACACACTGGGGTGCATGAACTACGCAGGTGGACATGCAAACAGCACTTGCAACCACTTCTGAGTCTGCTCGTAAGAGCTCTCAAGCAATTTTCTATGTTCCTTATAGTAAATAAAATAAAATGTCCAAACAAATTGATACCACCTGGACAGTAGTTTTAGTGGGTGTTAGCAAGGTACTAACACAGACACAATCCTCTGATCCACACGCTGCTTCAAGTGGTCATCAAAAAAGCAACAACATCCTCTGCTACCAGGTTTGTATACATTGTAAATATGTACTTCCTAGCAATGATTCTCCCTTACAAACAGCATTTTAACAGTTTGTTATTAATAAAATAGAATCAAATAATGGGAAATTAAAGAATCTTTCCCTCCTACAACCTGCTTGAAAGGTTTTGTTCTTATCTCCCACTTCACATTATACAGGTTGAACATCCTAGTATTAATAGAAAACATTTACTTTAGAGAAAACTGGCATAAACATTTCCAACAAAGGTACTTAATAGTTATAGGTTTGTTTGCCAGGTCATATGGCCTCTACTATTTCCATAGGCATAATCTGAAAAGTCTGACATAGTCCATTTACGTTTAAAATAGAAAACAAATAGAGAGCTGCATTAGTCCTTAATGCTCTTAAAGTTCTCAGAAAGGCTTTTCACCTATGGTATGTATGAGCTTCTTGTGGGAATTTTAACAGGGACATTGTCAAAACCAAAACCTAACAGTAGAAAGCCTCTTTTTGGTTAACTCTACTATCTCTGTTATTCTGTGATTCTGTTGATTTCATGGTGCTGCCTGTGAAATCAAAACTGGTGTCTTTTGCCACTGGGAGCTTTTTCTCAAGTCCATAGGCTTTAGCTCAGGGTAGAAATTATACATATTACTATATAGGACCTGTATTTCATGCAGGGCCTTCAGCAATTGGAAGAACTCCAGTGATCAGTAATTAGGAAAATGTTAATGATCTGCTGATAACACAGTCAGGAGGCAGTGGTTGTTACAGAAGAGGTGGTCACACAAAAGAAGACTGTTTGATACTGATGACCAGCATAAATGTGACACCAACTCAAATGGCAGTAGTGTGCACCTTCACAGCATTCATCCCACCCTACTGATGGACATCTAAAAGTTTGGTACCTCAGCCAACAGAAAACTCAATGCAATGGGCATCTCCAGAGGGCAAGTCATCCCATCCTAAGACAAGGGCCAGGACACCAGGCCTGGCCTGCTACTTAGGTGCTTAACTTTCATCAGAATAAATATGTTTACTATCCTTTAGGAAATACCGATGACAATTCTTCCCACAAACTATGGGATCATCAGGTGGAAGAGATGGAGGAGGAGAAAGGTTGCAGTAACCAATTTCAGGATGACTACTAGCCACCACTGAGTCCTTGAAAGCAGTATTATCCCAGGGTGGATCAGGTTCAGTATTTCCAGAAGTAGGAAAAAAAAAACCAACAGCCCTTGTTTAAGCATTTGTGCAGGGGGACTCATACAGACCAAAAAGCCTCATTTTAGTCAAACATGTTTAAGATCGATTAGTTTAAAAAGTAGGTACTGAACAGAAACAATTGAAGGAAAGGAGCACCTATTTTATTAGAGGAGACCAACAGAGCACTGCATGCTTAACAGAGCAGAACAAAGGCTAAGAGGTGCCATGATTGCTGTCTATAAATGTATCAGGGGGTAAGCAGCAGGGAGGAAAAAAAAGCTATTCATATTGAAGGAGAGCCCTAACACAAAACAAATAGGTATAAACCAGCCACAATTAAGGTGGAAATTACAAGAGGATTTCTAACCGTCAGAGCAGTGAAATATTTCCTAATGGGAAGGGGGGGGGCGGGGGGCGCAAATCCATAATGACTTTAACTCCGAAACATGATGTGTTTATGAATGGGATTAGAGATGATGTGATTATCCTCCACATTCAAGGACCAGTTTAATGATTAAGGAAGTCCCCTCCCTTCTTTCACCCCAGGTATTCAGCAGTTTACTGCCTAAATACAATAGAGTCATAATCATTTGCATTTAGCCCATTGTAACACTCAGTGACCTACACAAGTTTTATCCCAATGTTCAAGATTTACTGAATAATAAACTATAGTTATATATTTAGATAAGAAAGAAACCCACACAGAGCCTATTCCTTCTTCATAGTGTACTCTCACCATTGTCTCATACATTCCTTCATATTAAATACTTATCTTTAAGTTCCTACAGAAACACTGATGTTATTTGTCCAAGTACAAACCACATGGAGATGTCACTACTTCCATCCCTGCAAGCCTTTCTGTACAATCAGGGTTCCAAAAGATGGAGCTGATTTGCTTAAAAAAAACCCCTTTAATTTATTCAAACTTCTTTATTATCCCCTCCTTCTTTTGTCTCCTAATCTTGTGTTTCAATTCACATGCAATGCCCTACTTTCTTTCCGTCACCCTCCACCCTTGTTGTCCAAATTCAAGATTGGTGGAATGAAAGTTAAATTGTTTAGGGTCAAAAATAAAACCATTTTTCAAATGCCAAGGAAAGAGAAGAATTATTGCACTTTGATTTCAATACCATGTCTTTTGTAGTTTTCCTGTTTGTTTCCACCTTCCCCTATTGTCAACAGTGCACCAGATTTTATAGGCAGTCTAACACAGAGCAGATGCTGATTAAAGGAAATGTGGTTTTCAGTGTGACATTTAAAAAAATATTACTTGCTCTAGTCTAAATGCTATATTCCTAATGAGTTTTATTTTATTAACTGTTGTGTGAAAATACAATCAGCTTATATTTAATTGAAACAGAATTTTTTACAGCTAACTTGATGGACTGTAACTAGGCAGTTAAGATTG
Organism: Phalacrocorax aristotelis; assembly: GCF_949628215.1. Classification (NCBI taxonomy): domain Eukaryota; kingdom Metazoa; phylum Chordata; class Aves; order Suliformes; family Phalacrocoracidae; genus Phalacrocorax; species Phalacrocorax aristotelis. Next base: position 72,727,600 of record NC_134277.1, read on the forward strand.
ACCAGAATACTCTTGCTGTCTACCCTGAGGGCTGAAATATAAGGTGTGGGCTCACATGGCCGTTCACTCCCATGTATCCACGTGGCTGGACTACAGTGGCTGCTTCGCTTCCTGGCACGTGCTAACACCTTCCCTGGTACTGCTCCCTTGTCCTCTGAATCTTCTCCCCTGCCCTCCTCCCTGGCTTCATCAAAATCCTTTAAAACTAGCTCCATAGGGCAGAGGCTGGCTATTTTTACTTTAATGTCATTGAACCTAATTCAAACCAGAGACACCACCTCAGCAGGCATTTATAGACACTGTTGTATGTACTGTGTGCCTGTAGACCATGTTATGCCTTCTATATATAGAGAGGACATAAATTGCCCCAAATGCTGGTAGCCTAAACAGACATTGCAAATGAAAGACAAAGAGCGGGGAAAGAACTTATATGTGAGATAAATCTTAATAGCTGTAAAAAAAAAAAAAAAGATGTTAATGCATGATGATTTTTACGACATTGTAAAACATGTCTGTTTACTTTGGCTTAAAATAAAAATTAATTTTACCTGAGATGCAGGTGGAAGATATGAGGGTATGTTTCATGATGCTTTAATTTTTGGAATAAACTCCCATAATAGCACAATGTTGGGCAGATTGTTCATTGTTACAAGCTTCAAAGGCACTAGAAGAACAGGTCACTTCAGGCCCAATCCTGGAATGACTTAACTCAGTAAAATGGCTACTGTATTTTAGATGACCATGATCTGATTCTCCCACCTGAAAAGGAGTGGCACTGTCCCAGCCTTTCTACAGTGAAACCTGATGTGCTCTTCCCGCTATGTCATTTAAATTGTACCGTGTACAGCAGACAGTCACAGAGTTCATTTCTTAGCACCTCATCTTTAACAACATCTGCATTCATAAAGCAATGAGCAAACACAGATGAAGTAATCTAGAGGTTAAATTACTGAAGTACTAAGTGTACCCATTGCTTTTGTTGGAAAACCAGGAAGCACAATCCCAAATTTACATGTTATTTGCATTTGCAATACTGCACACAATAATAAAAAGATATTCCAAATCCTTTTGAACTGTAAAATGCAAATCTCACTTCACCTGACTTTCAAATTATTTATCTAGTTAAATATATTTTCATCGCACAATGGTAATAACTCATACCTGATATTTTCATTGCACACTGGATCAGGATGTCACAGACAGCTGCCCTGGGGGGATGGAAGTTTTTTGGTGAAAAAATATGCATGATACTTTCACAGTGACCATACAATAAATAACTGTTGGATAAAAATTAGTATCAGGATGTCATATTAGGTGATTGGTTTGAGAATTCACTGTCTGGTGTAGCTTATTAGTAGAAAGTAATTGTTACCTGACTTAAAAAAAAAAAAAAGCCAAGAACCTAAGTTTTCATCTCCCTCTCATCCTGTCTTCTGTAACACACCAGCTCATTTTCAAAAGGAAACCTCAAGCAACAGTAGGAAAATTATGCGAGACAAGTATTGGGGTAAAGAAAGCAATACAGAAGAAGAAGGAAGGGCTGTATGTTACCCAAAATGCCCACAAGGGCTGGAAGGTTAAGTGGGCCAGGTGGTGGAAACTCAAATAAAGATCTAACCACCAGGCCTGTTGTGGAGTGGAGGGACAAAAGGTGCTAGAATCAGGCTTATAGGCCTCCCCTGCATGCTTGTGTGAGGATGTTTGTAAATTCCCCTTGTGGTGTTCCTTTCTCTTTAAGGTAAAACCCAAGCAGGCAGCACACATAATGGTGCGTGTGGTCTTTGGGAAGACTGGCCCAGTGCCTGACACTGGCATTGTCCAGAAAGGAAATAGTTTTGAAGACTCAGATAAGATGTCTTTTCACTGTCCCTCAGGATCCTCCCTCCCCATCCTATTCCCTACAAAGTGCCAGCCTTCAAACCCCTCCAGCACAGTAACTTTAGGTGCCACTGATCTTACTCAAGGACCCTCCCTAGGGGACTGCAGCCATAGAACTGCCAGGCAGACAGACAGACATTTGGAAGGGATGGCACGTAGATGCAGCACTGCCTGTATCACCCACACCTTAGGTTCTGTGAAAACAATGACAATGCTATACTAAGGATTCACTGCTATGGCCAGCTCACTCAGAGTATGACTCGAGTGTGCTCCAGGTAGCCAGCACATGTAAAATCTGAACAGCTGTCTGAAACCTCTTTTCTGTGGCATTTTACTACATGTCCTTCACACAGTGACTCCAGGTATTACACAAGAATGGATACAGATGGATGAAGCAACTCTGAAAGACTTTCAGGAGATTTGATATGTTAAGCATGTTCGCAAGTTGTCTGCCTTCAGATTGCTTCACTGTCACACAAACAAACATGCATTGTGACTGACTGATGAGAGAGAGGGGGAGGGCATGGGCACAGATGCCCAGAGAATGAAATTTCCAGTCACATTTTCATGCCATTGAAGGGAAAGATATACCTCTCTCCTGACATGCTGCTCATCTTGAAGCTGGACCAGCCTGGGGTTCTCTGCTCTACAGTCATTCCTACAGCATGGTTGGATATTAGCATGTCCTATGCAGTCAAGCCTGGCTCTTAGACTTGCAGCTGTGTACTAAAAGGAAAACAAATGAAGACTGGTTCTCATTAAATTATTATCCATGCATCAACATACAACGAGCCATAGCAAGTAGTAATTCGTATGGTTTTTGCCACAGTTGGCAGTTTATGGTTATCACAGGGTTTGGTCTCGACTTGTTCTATCCTCCTACAGAAAACAGATAGAGCTTCTGTGAAGCATATTTGTTTGCCTGACACCTTCTCTTTCTCCAGGTCCAAAATATAATTACTACTAGCTTCTTCTCTATCCTTTGGGCTCCTTGGGATCTCACCTTCTCAACACTATTGTCAGAATTCTCCTTCTAATTGAAACCCCCGATAGGCATTTTAGCAGCTAATGTATGTGATTACAACCGCTCCAACTGCTGTCAACTATACAATTATAGGAAATCTAATTTTTCTTTGTCTGAGGATTTCGTTATCTGAAGTTCCCTGACAGGAAAGGATGAGCACCACCAAAAAACAAAAACAGACAGCACATTAACAAGATACTTCAATGTAATGGTCAGAGTTATGAATACAAAATTAAAATAAAATAAAATAAAATAAAATAAAATAAAATAAAATAAAATAAAATAAAACATCTAAGTAAGTAAAATCTTAAAATCAAGGAGAAAATAGAAGTTTTGGGGACAAATCCTGCAGCCCAGTCCATGAAAAGGCTGATCTCATTTAGTTTAGATGTTTGCATACGGAGAACAAAAGCCGCTACCCACAGAAAGCTAGCAGAAGACAGAAGCAGCAATATACCAGGAGTCCCTCTAGATTTTTAGGTTGTCCTAATGGCACAACATTTTTGTAGCTTCTACCTGAAACAACAGAAGGATCAGGGCTTCTTCGCCTGGGATTTCTTTTTGTCAGACATCTTCCATCTTGCTAGAGGGTAAGGTGCTGCAGATAGACACAGAAGACATCCAGGAAGCTGGTTTTGACAAAGAAAAGGTTAAGCAGTGTTCAGTTAGACAAATGCTGAAAAACTATATTTCCTACAGTCCAGGGGAATAAATCTTCTATATTCAAGCTATTATTATCTAGTATGTAAGGAAGGATTTCTAAATGTATATCCTACACAAGGGCTATTTAAATATAAGATCCAGGTAAGATCTGGGTTGCAAATACAGGCTGCCCAGACTATGCCTAAGTCCCAGATGTGTGATGGCCCCTGCATTCCTCTTTCATATATCTCACCTCTCTCTAAACTTTCAGGGACAGAATATAGTACAAGGCCAGGCTGCAGGGGTAGTGCGCACCTTGCTGCCCTGGGAGCACCTGGAGACAGCATGCTGGCTAACAAGATGACTAGGGTAAAATATCTCAGTAGACCTGGGTAAATATGAATTCAGCAGCTTTATCCAACATATTCATGAGCAGACCATTTGGAGAAAAAAAATATTATCAGGGCTACAGAGCCAAGTAGAAATTATTAACTTTAAGGCAAGTCCTCCAGCCTGGTTATTTCCCTGCAAGTAGGCCGTCATTTCCTAGACTTACCCTGATCCCATATACAAGGCCGTGTCCGTAGTTTATGTAAATAACTCTAGCTCTGTTGGTGTCAGCAAAGCTGTGTCAACTTAGACCAGCTGAGGATAAGATTAAAGCTCTGTATAACATAAGTAGAGACAGACAGGAGGAGATAAAAGAAGGAGATACCCTTAGCCACAAAACAATAAAAATACTGCAAATCATACAGTTCATATCTAAGCTTGTAGCCAAATTAAATGGCATCATACTGGATTTGTGATGTGAATCTGCAAGGGAAGCAGGCACCATCATTTTACTCCAGCTTTGTGCCCACAGTTTATAACACAGTAACACTGGGGAAAAGATGGAGCAAGACACTGATGGAACCTAAGGTTTATGTAATTAATATTTCTTCACAAATTTCTCCTTAATTAGCACAACACAACTCTCTGCAGCTCCTGGTTCTAGTTGTACTAACACAGTCCATTCTTTTAGACTGGGAAAATCACACATATACAATTCTTCCTTTGTGTGTGTGTCTGAGTCTCTAAAACTTTGGATACTGCAGGCTAATTCCAACCAAATTTGCCAGAAAAAAATAGTCTTGAATCTATTAGACAACCACATCTAATGAATTCAAATAGATTTCATGGGAAGGGGTAGATGATTAGAGGAAAGAGACCAAATAAGGGCCTTGACTAAGATAAAGATGGCAACATGAGCAACTGCACTGTTAGATACCAGAAAGTCCACACAGGAGCTAACCATAGATTTCATAAGTTCATTGCTCATAGAACAATTTCCTAGTTTTTGTCATCTTATCTAGCATGGATATCTTTTCCTCACTTGCTTCACAGAAATTCGTAATATTTCAAAATTTTGGTAGCGGAGGGGAAAGAGGACTTCAAAGCCCAGCTCTTGTTCAGACTCATACTCTGCAGACAGACCTTATCTTTCTAACGTGCCATCCTCAGACTGGTACGTGTGAACAACCTCAAACTTTTAATTGTTTAAAATCTAGATACAGCAGTCCAGACTGAGGATTTCTGCAGTAACAAAGCCAAAGATTTAAATAGTTCCTTAGCTTTTGCTGTTGTGAAAATGGCAAAACAGCACCTGCTTAAACAAAAAGACGACTAATTTTTATGTATTGTAGGACCATGGGACAGAATTTCAGCTGCATCTGAAACAAGACTAAGATGAAATGCTTTCACACAAAGTTTTGGGAAAACAGTGGGAATTTGCTCATTCGTTATGCTGTTTCATGAGTGTACAGTGCTTCACAATATGGGATCCTTGTGTTTCTGCATGGGTTGGGATTCTGTTGTGTTACGGCCATTCAATTCTTGTTTTCTTATTAAAGATTAATAACGGGAAACCTGACGTAAAATTCAGTGGTTGGACACAGAGTAAAGATTTTGGGCATGTTTCCTTCAAATCGACAATAAAAAGAAAAGGCAAAAAAGCTATGCCACACTAACAAAACCACGTTCAAAATGCTTCCCCAAGAATGAGGCATTTTTCACAGTGTGACGTAACAGGCAGTAATATACCACAGTGATACAGACTTAAACTGAAACAAGAAGGCTGAGAAGCAGCATTTATATTTCAACACGGTTGAGGCACCAAAGAGTCTGTGACTGAAAGCAGGCTAAGAATACAGTTTGTTTTCCTCAGAATTGATCGTCCATTTTTTACTTAGTCCAGCTTTTGTGAACACCTAGCGTTAATTTCTTCCTCAGTCATGGATTATCAGTATCAAGGTGATACAAAAGCTCTAAAACAAGTGAGTTTATTGTTTTCAATATTTTCATTTAAGCACTTGAATCAATATCTGCCAAGACAATTAAAGGGCTCAAACAGGAATTTTTCCCTCAGAGTTGATTTTTTTTTAATTTATTCCCCTATTTATTTTATTTTTAACACTAACAAAAAAAGTTAACACCATTTCCCCAAATTCATCCACTATTCTGATTCTTGTTTTATAAAGGAAATGAAATTTGTCATGCTGCTATACATCATTTGCACTGCAGTACAATGTCCCATCTGTGTGTCAAGTACAAAACAAAAGCATTTTGTGAAAAATTGCTAAAGTAGTAATGATTTTTGTCCTCAACTCTTTGTTTTGCCTTTCAATAAAGAAGGCGACATGTGCCACAAATGATATATTATTGTTTAAGTACAACCCTAGTAACACAGTGCATAACCAAAACCATGTTTCACAGCAGAGAAACTATAGTTTACTGCCCCTATGGCTCTGATGAGAATATAATGTTCTACAGTTTATAAATGCTTTAAGGTCAACACATGATTTACTTCAGCTTGTTCGTCCAATGAGCAGGAGGTCCAAAAATATATCAAGCTATTAGACAGCCCACTGGAAGCTTGGCGGAGGCTCCCAGTGATGGAAAGCTTGCCATGGAAGCCTCTCTATCAACTGGAGATGAGATAATTAGATCCAGGTAATACATTGGAGCCCCATCAGGGAACAGGACAGCAAACATGTCATCTTTACGACTTTTTCTCATCCTCCCCAGCAACACTGGCCTGAGATAGTAAAAAGCGTGAAGGATTCATCAGTTCCCAGCAAAAGCACAGCAGCAGGATAATCAAGCTATCATCTCTCCATCATCCTCATTATCCAGAGACCTGGTGTTCTGTATAAACAGCAAAACACCACCAACAATAGATCGAAGAGCTGTGCTAGTTAGCTCCAGCTTTTGTTTTATGTTCCAGGGTAACGTCACACGACGCTTATGGGCTGGCATCTTGTAACATCCAAAAAAAGCTTGAGGCCCCACATTTAAGTTACAAAATGTCTCATGCAAAAGTGTCTTTCTGCTAATTTAGAGACCTGAGCTTCAACCCTGCGACTAAATATTCCCAAGTTGCTGGTAGGCCAGAGCATGTCTGAATACTGGGGTAACATAGTGATTTTATAGGGTATATTCAGCTAAAACCATAACACCCTGGCATTTTCTTTCACACACGTTGCTACATGTACAGTTTTTGGAAGTCCATTTAGCTGGAACTTGAAAGTGGAGAGATGCTACAAGGGGAATCCCAGTGCATTAGAGTAGCATTCGCTTTGCACGAGAAGGGTAATTGAAAAATACCCATCCACATATTAGTGCAAAAAATGTGTTTCAGATTCAGATTACAAACTTAGAGGAAGGTTATGCTTTCCTTAAACACAGACGTCCTCCTGAAAACAAACTAGAAAAAAGAATTTAGAAAAATTGTGGTCAGAAATCAAAATAACTTTGAATATGGTCTGTTTATTCTAAAAAGGTCATCTTTTCCATATTCCAGTTTTTTATATTTGTAGAAAAAGCAACAGGATAATTTCAATCATGACTGATCCTATGTTAAACACATATGGTCTTGTATGTACACAGTGATTAATGCTAACACCTAACTCTATTTACATAATTATGTAAATATATACTCACATTATATACAGTAAAATTCCTTTTCCCAAAACCACATAGATGACTTATGTTCCATTTCCTTTCCTGGAAGCTGACATTCAGAAGAATCTTTCTTCTCCCTTCCTCTTTCATTCACACATTGCACATAGGTAAAGAAAGGAGGTTATAGTGGGAAAAAGAAAAATGAGATTTATGTTACCCCCACTACAGAAGCCCTCCTGAAGCCTCATTGGTAACAGTGGCACAGCCTCTCACTGGAGAAACTGATGGACTGACTTCATGTGCTTTGTCCACATATGCACCAATACCTTTACTTTTCCTGAATACATGTTCTGTCAACACAACAGGAGACGAAAACAAGAGGTGACTCTTGAATGCTGGGAATGGATTAACTCCATTTCACACTTCAGTCTTAAACAATCTTAAAACATGAAGCCATGAAAATCCAGGGTCATCACAATCATGTGTGCAGCTTAATCATGCAGAAGTTGAAATAAAATGTCTAATGAAGCTGTTGAAATAAGTATGATTGACATCCATGCCTCAGCAAACATTTACTGCCGCAGCATACACCTGTCACTGCTTTCAGTTCTTTTCTGAGAAAATATGAACAAAACCTTAAGGAAAAGAAATTAAGAGCACTGCAAGCACAAAGTAAGTTCTAAAGAGAATCACAAAACTCAGAAGTCAGACAGCACAACCTCTAAAAGAGCAAGCCAAATAAAACTTCTTGAAAGTAGAATGCAGGAGAAAAATGTATTTTTTTCCACTTGCCATCAAAGTAAAATTGATTTTTCTGTTCTTACCCTTCAGAGGAATGACAGCAAGTATCTTCATGGAGGTCCATGAACCTAAGAGAGCAGTTGTGGCAACCATCCTTGATGTGACCAAAGGTGAGTAAATTTAAGCTACTGAAAACACTAAAAGAGGAAAAATTCATGTCTAGCAGAGCAAGTACTAAGATTAAAAATGAAAAGCAGGGTAGGCTAGATAAAATCAATATGGCTTTTCCCAGGGTGTTCTTTTATAAACATTACTTTGGTTCTTCCTTGACCACAATATATACAGAAAAGAAAATGGCATTTTTATGAGTCATAATCCAAATCTTTACCGCCACCAGGTTGTTCACAAAGACTCAGGAGCTGAATGAATTTAAGACTAGAACTACAATTGCAAATCACACTGTTTTGCATCACACGGTTAGGGAGGCACACAGCATTTAGGATTCACCGCCTATAAAAAAGAAAAGCTAATGGCAAATCCACAAATTACCCTTACAGTTATAGGATCCAAATTTAAATTCTGTAGTAGTAGTCATGAAGAAAGCTTTGCAATATAGCTCTCAGCTATATTAGACACTGGGCAAATTACAGAAATTGCGTATTTAAGAGTTTCCTAGGCATAGAAAAAATGTAGAAAGTGTGCAGATGCTAAGAGTATGCACTAAACTGCAGGCTAAACAGGACAAGCCTGAAGATTTAAAATTGAGCTCCATTTACCTCTGGTAATAGGAAAAGAGTATAAAGACTATATTTTTTTCCATATTTCTTTCTTCATTTGTTACTATAAAGTACAATGTTTAACTCAAGGAGGCTAGAATCAAGAAAAAGAGGTCACCCCTGTGGACAAAACAGATTTGCAGGCAAGACATAAGAAAAACCTCAGTTAGAACCACTCATGAGCAACAGCCGTGCAGGGAACAAGACTTAAAGTGTAGACGCTGACTGATCTTATAACTTAAATCAGAGAACAGAAGGATACCTGAAAATTTACTAGCAATGAAGTCTGGAATACATGCCAACTTTTACACATGCAACACAATGACATAGTGAAGGAAAAAATGGAAGCTAAACTGAAGCTGGAAGACTGTAACAAAGCAGAATCCAGACTTGAGGCAACTGCATAGTATAAAAGGGTCTGATTTAGGACAAGAGGAGGGAAATAACTCCAGAAGGCACAGGAACAAATAGACAAATTCACAAAGGAAGTAAAAAGAATTTAAAAACAGGCAGAAAATCAACATGTTAGTGAAGCACATGATGAGTGGGTGTTAGAAATAAGAAAAATAAATTACAGTTGGAGGAAATCTGGATATCCAGAGACAGTACCACAGAGAAGCAGCAGAAGACTATTCATGGTTATCATGACACACCATAAACCAAACCATTTAATTTTTTTTTTTTTATGATTCCAAGATGAAGAAAATAGCCAAAACCAATTTAATTGATTTAAACCCCAGAATTTCTTAATGTTTTCTAATAGCTAATTACTTGGAATGCAGCCTGTTTGATTTCCATCTGAACACACAGTTTTTACAACAGTTTTATTGCCAGTATGACCGAGGAGACAGGCGCAGCCCACCCTGTTGGACCATGGTCCTAGATGGGACTTGCTGTGTTCACCCTCAGCAAAAACCAGACTAATGAAATACAGAAACTTTTGAAGGCCAGGGAGGCTCTGAAATAAACTTCCCATTTACTTCAATAAGCAGGGCCACTACAGACCTAGCATTTTACTCATCAGAAGGAAGAGTGACAGGTCTTCAGCTAGTGGGAGTATTCTCTACAAGTCTTGTATGAGAGACCTCCAGAATGAAAACAAGTTCAATGATATTTAATTTTCTAACAACAATTTAAGGTGATATCATTACAGATGCATACAGAGCACTGTCTGCTTTATGTAGTACTAAACTTCATTTCTTTTTTTAAAAAAAAAGCTATAGTGAACTCGCCTAGCAATTCTTTACATCATCACTTTACTTTAAAGCTTTTTAAGAAACTTTTGATCCAGCTTCACACACCCCCGCCTCCCCCCACACCCTCACAAAAAACAAAACCAAAACAAAGCCACCAAAAAGAACAGCCAAACAAAAAAAACATCCCTTGGGCTTGCTGCTGAAGTTCAGACTTTTTCTTAGCTGTATAGCATCCTCTGTGAAGCTACCTCTAAACATGGAGCTATAGCTAAATGTGAAAAAATGCCTCTGTCACAAGTAGTACAGGAAAAAAAAACAGTAAAAATATCAGAGACCATATTCTGTAAGTGGCAACGGTTGTGGTGTTGGTATTGTTTTGCAAAGAAAAGTACGGGAATAAAAGACTTCTGATGAAAAATGAGCACATAGAAATTAGAATGCTTTCAGGTAAGATATCTGTGAATCAGGCTGCAAAAAATTAAGTTGATGAGTTGTACTGTCAGTCACTAGCAGTGCACAATATTAGTATAGGAATATAGATATTATCTATTGCATGCAGAGCTGATAGTGTCATGAATGATAAAGATCATCACTCTGCTTAACAGTAGGAAAGATTCCCTCAAAATAACAGATTTAATTTTTTAAAGAATAATGATACTAGAAGAAATCAAAGAAATTAGTGGATCATGTTTATTGCATGCAATATTATTCTTCTAATGATGACAACTGAATCTTACATTGCATTCTACATATAAATTTCATACAATCTACCTTCAAGCATTCAGTAGATCAATTTAATTAAGCCATAATTCTCAAAATCATAGAATAAATTTTATTCTATACCATTACAACAGATTAAAATATATGCATTTTTAGGGTGAAGTATACAGACTGTAGAGTAGATCTTCCTATAAAGGTAGAGACAATTCAGTCTAAAATATTAATTTATTACCTTTGTCTTTGTTGGTGCAATAAAGTGTAATAATAAGTGTACTTTTACACTGACACCTAGCAATGAGAGGGTCAAGACAGCTCAATAAAGCTGGCAGACTAGCACAAGTGTCTGTGCTTGTGTTATAAATATTACATAGCAGACATTTCATGAGTGAGAATGTGAAAGAATATTCCAGAAAAGGAATGCAAATTTACCATGAAGGAAATAATCGGAAAATTGAAACAGCCATATGAGTTCAAATACCCATGAGTGTAAAAAGTAGAACCTAAATCAGGGAGGTGTCAACACTTATATTTCAATGTGGTTCAGAAGAATACAGCCAGGAAACTCGTACCATGCATATATGAAGAGCCTTAAAACATATTTTTATCAAAACCTATAATGATTATTACAAGACTGCTATTATATTTGTGAACCACTTTTTAAGAGCTCACATAAAATGCAGATTAGACACTTGATTAGGTTGCCGCAGTTCTTTGAACTCTCTCCAAAACCCTAACAACACCTTAGATGCCACACACCTATGACACAGCTGAAAGGAGATCATAATAACGCGGCAAGATGGAAGGCATTACAAAGGTAGAACTAAGCCTTTGGATCATGTAATTTATTTTTTTGTCTGATAAACTACGTGCCGTTGGATCAGAGTTCTTACACCTCTGAATCATCTGGTACTAGTGAAGACAGGCTACTGAGTTGATGGTCTTAAGGTCTGACCTACCCATGAGATTCTTGTTTATATATACCACACCATCTCCAAAACAAGATATTATCTTCTAATCTTCAGCCTATAAAGTTGTTGTCACTCCTTTTCCCTAGTAGAAAAGGGTTTTTTTCTGAACTAGCAGACTTATGTGACTGTTGTCTTTGTCATAGAACTTCATTGAAAATGCATGTTACCCAAAGACAACATTTGTCAATACTCTCTTTAATGACTGTAATATTTAGGCTCTACATTCAAAGTACTTTACATACGCTTTATAGTCCTGCCAATATTTCCCAATACCATTGTAATTTGGCATGTGGCAAAAGAGAAGGTAAGCCATTTGCTTATGATTGGACAGCTAAAGTCTGGACCAGAGACAAGGCACAAGTTTCGCCTTTTGAGTGATGTGGGGCATTTGCTTACATTTAATACTTTGACAGAGCAAGGGTTACAGTGCATTCCAGATGCAGTCTGCTGCTGACAAAAAATATGTGGCAGTGACTTATTACAAACTTAGCAGACATCTACAGCAAAAAGAAACAGATGTATGGGTGCTTTCACACCAAGAAGATCAAGCACCCTTTTGCCAGCGCTCAGCAGTAAATGCCAGGCCCAGCCACACACCACACTTTTGCTGCAGTGGCAAATTCACTTTGCAGACACAGGATCATGCCAGCATGCAAAGGAAGGAAGCCACTGCCTCTTCATCAGTTCTCACACGGTGGTCACCTCCCAATCCATCAAACAGATGTCAACAGAAATGTGCCAAAACCAATAGCACGGTAGTGTTGTAAGTCCTACGCTCTGTTTAATTATATGAACTGCTCAGGATACTAATCAACACATCACATCATGGTGATGCAGTTATAAATGTAATTATGAAAGCAACATGAATAATTTCATTAACTACTATATTTCAAGCTGTCTAGTTCTCTCCACTCCCTTTGTTGGCAACATACTATGGGTCTGCTCAGCACTTCTGGGAATTAGGCCATGTACATATGACATGTTTGTACTTAAAAGCACCATCCTGCAGACCTGAATCAAGGAAAAAGTAACTTTGATGTCTGTTGGAGTTTTTCCAGAATTAGGACTGCAGTATTCAGGCCACTGTGTGCTGAGGAGTCTGAAAAGAAATGCTTCCTTACAGAAAACAGTATTTGATTTTGAAACTGATTCCATTATCCAAATGGCAGGAAGCAAGTCTGCCAGTGACCCTATAAGCATAGTGACGATAACTGCCCATTCTTTCTGCATCTCGCTATTTGTAATCCAGCGGTTCTTGGCAGGCTGCAACAGGGACAATAGCCACGTCAGCTCTGTCCTTTACAAATAAAGGAAAGAGAGAGTCCCAGTCTCAGACAACACATAATCTAAGATTACGGAAGGAAAAGACAGAAGGTGAGGAGTTAAGAGCACAAACTGCTGGCCAGAGATGGTTTCAATGCTGCCAGTGGGTCAACTTTTAAAAATTGCCTCCCTGCTGCCTCCTGTCCTGGTATCCAAACCAGCTTTGCCCTCCCCCTTCTTCCCAGCTGTTTGCCCTCTACTCTTCTTAGACTGAGACCAAGACCTTTCCACAGCCCTTTGCAAGGAAAACTGAGCCAGGTGCCCACCCTCAGAGCCAGCTGCTGCCCTTACAACAAGCTGAGCCTTTGTCATCTAGATTCCAGTTTTAGAGCAGACGGAACAAGTGAAGACAAGCAGCATTTTTCCAGAGCAAGTGGCCTTAAATTACAGTTGTGGCTTAGTAACTCACCACAGATCAACTACTGACATTATACCAGGTGATGTATGCAGTCCTCAGGCTGTCACCTCTCCATGTTATACAGCACTCTGAACACCCAGGCCATGACTATGCTGCAAAGTGAAGAGCAGGTTTAAAAGTGGCCTGTCCCATTTCCCATCCTCGCTGCTCTAAAGATCAGCTTAAATCTAGATCCCAGCATGCTGCTACAAGTCAAGAATGCAGATGGTAGATGTGTCCGGAGCATGATTAGCCATGCAAATGCAGGCAACATCTTACATGACAGCAGTGAAGGACATTTGGCACCTGACTGATCCAGGTCCTGAGGAGCCCACCTGTGGAATTGACTGGGTGGTTTCAAATCCTGCAGAGACTACAGTTAGGCAATAAAAGCTTAAAATGTTCCCAGCCAAATCCTGCTTCTATTTACAACAGATGGAGTTTTGCTGAGCTAAAAGTTAGCGTGTAGTTTCTTTATATATAGGGTGTGCACTTTCCTTTCATATATTGTGTTTTGACATGCACATGCTACAGGAACAATAAATTAAGAAGTTAAATATATTATTCAGATGAACAAAGAAAATCCATGAGGAAAAAAAAAATGAAAGGTTGGAATATTGTGTTTGACTCAGGCTATTGCTATGAGTTGTATAAAGACATGAACACAAATTTTATTCAGAGATCCCACATGGGAAGTACACAGAAGTTGGCTTTTTAAATAAGAACTATACTAAGCTCATGAACACTTTAATTCCCTCCTTATATTTACATCCAACAAAATGACAATTTTCTGAGTTAGGAATGACCTTAAAATAGAAGCCTGAATTATATATATAGCTGGAGGATAAGATTCAGATAAATCCTAAAGAAGCATGAACTTACAACTAAATTAAAACAAACATATCATTAAAAGTATGAAAACAGTCCATTTCATTGAAGTACCACTTTTCTTGAAGGCAGCTTCAGTTTGGAGGACACAGACAGTGATATTAGCTTCCCACACTAAGCTGAAGCAAAATAAAAAAATAATTAAAAAAAGAGAGAGAGAAAACAGCTATAATTGTATTTTCTAATGAAATATATGATTTCAGAATCATGTAGGGAGTTCAGACTATATGAGTGTGGCTCTCACTTCTTATAGCTACACTTATGTGTTGGTTAGCTTTCCCATTAAAAAAACTTTTTCTTATTTTTAAGTAGGCATAAAATCTCACAGTATGACAAACGCTGTCAATACAAGGTCTCATCTTGGAAGTACACTACTAGGTTTTTTTTCTGTGTTTTTAAATTTTAAAATGCTTTTAAAGAAAGTTAGACCATGAATAAATGGAAGGTAGGCAACAATTAAAAGTCTATCTGTCCCAACTGCTTGCTGCTCTTGCATAACGAATAAAGAATTTATGGGTCCGATTCTTATGTTAGTGAAACCGCAATGATATCAGTGGAGTTATTCGGAGTTACAGCTGCGGTGAAAGGAGAATCAGGACATATCGCACTAAATAAACTTAATACACAATATACAGTCCCACTGGGATCAGTTTTAAAGAAAAATAACACAAAAGAAAAAAAGAAAACAGAAAAAAAGAAAAGGAAGCAAAATGAACAGCCACGAGAGTTCTGCAATAACATTTAGCAAACAAATATTACTCTGAAGTGCTGCATTTCCTTGACATTCAGGAAGAACTCCTCTGAACAACTCAGAGTGTACATAGAAAAAGGGCATGTGATATCTTAGAAGCGCAAAGGTAGCAGGGAACTTAAACTTTGCAAAATATGGAAGTCTGTACACAGAGTGAAAGAAAGAACACAGAAATGCCTTGTGCTTAAACAGTAGAAGTAGGCAGATTCTGTTAAAGCTTGTAAGATTCCACTTAACACTTCTGAAGTTTTCTGCTTAATGAGAACAGTTTTCACAGGGCTCCTTTTCCTTAGCAAGAGTAATAACAGTATCATTAAACTGCTTTCAGATTGCAACAGTCTTAATGTTGACACTCTTCTGTTACACCAAGCGCTGGTATTGTACAGATCTCAGAAGAATGCATGTTATTACACCGACTTATTAGGCTTATTATTTTCTATTGCTTTGGCTCAGTGGGCCTATTCCTTTTCAAGGCAAGAAGTCCTGTGTACAAGTTGTAACACAAGCAAAGCTTTACTCACTCCAGGTTACCCTTGTGCAACTCCTTTGTTTTCAGAGAACAGCTCTAGATTTACACCACGCCTGCTGAGAGTGCGCGTGACCTGCTGAACTCAGCTGAGGGAAGGATCTCTGCCTCGGGACTTCAGTTCTCCAAATTCATGGCCAAAAACCTGACCAAATAAGTGAGGTGCTCAACGCATGGTACATGTGATGCCTCTCTCTTCCACAAGCCACATACTCCCCAGCCCTGAATGATGGCAGACTGTCAAGGGAAATGCAGGAATACTGTAGCTTGAAGCTTCAGACAATAAAGCTACTATTACCCGCAGCCATGCCAGAGGTTTTGCTTGCGTGCGTCAGAAAAGTGTGTGCAGAAACACAGCACAGGAAGGCTCATCAGTCCATCTCTGCATTTATTTGGGCATTATTGGTCATTCACACGTACCTGAACTCAGGATGAAATCTACAGATGAGTGAGATGGGATATAGCACCAACCGCTGCATTTATGAAGAAATCATAGTGCTTCAATTTAACAAGCTGCATCCCTGTAAAGTCAGCTTCTTTGCTGAGGAGAATTTAATTTAACCATAAGCAGCAGAGAGACAAAGACTTTGCTTTTCTAGTAGGCTATATCATAATGTGAAGGGAAAAGTGAAACTGCAGAAAAGTTCATGTGTGGCATTTCTGGTTTATATTAGTTTGTTGGGTGTTTTTTTTATATATGACAAACATGAAAACATCAACTTATTTCACTCACTTTTGGCCTGATCAATCTCATGGACAATTTTTGCATGTTAAATTAAAAAAGATGGTTTTAACTGAACTTTACAAACTAGCAGGGACTGCGTTAGGTTTCAGAAACCATAGTCCTTTTCTTAATTTCACTCTCATATTTGTGACAGCTGGGGAAATAGCTCAAGTAATTTCAACAGGACATTTTCTGTGGGAGAAATACAGAACCAGTGATGTGTACAGAGCAGCCTCATTTTTTATCTGACTACCAAGACCAGGATATAAGGATTCTCAGAGTGCATTATTTTAAATTTGGAAAGATCACACTGACAATACAGAGCATTTCAGTCATAACTAAAAATTACATATTAGCACAGCTCTAATAAATCAGTGACATTTTAAACCCAACAAACTTTGTATTTAACTTATATCTAAAACTAAAGCCCTCCATTAAGAACTGGAAATTTAACTGCTCAAAAGACGTTGAGCTC
The DNA here is from genome assembly GCF_949628215.1 of Phalacrocorax aristotelis. Classification (NCBI taxonomy): domain Eukaryota; kingdom Metazoa; phylum Chordata; class Aves; order Suliformes; family Phalacrocoracidae; genus Phalacrocorax; species Phalacrocorax aristotelis. Next base: position 72,744,568 of record NC_134277.1, read on the forward strand.
ACAGAATTTGCTTTTTAGGTAAAGGTATCAGCCCGTGACATGGCAGCCCATTAAGTGGTCTTCCCTGAGAAGTTTGACCCAATCAGATCATTTCCCAGAAACCTTCAGAACAGAATATCTGAATTCAACCAGCCTCAGCTCGTTGCCAACATTTGTAACTAGCAACGAAGCATTTGAGTAAATCCAGTTTTATGGAATCATCAAAATTGCAATGTCAAATATTTGGCCAGCTGAATGTAATTCCCCTGTTACACATGAGCCCTTTCTCTTCTCCAAGCTGTGGCCCCTTTCTTGCTTGCATTAAGAGAGCAGAGGGTCAGCATAAATATGTAAAATGTTTTGTTGTTAAATGCAGAAAATACTGAGCACTAAAAATAATCCATTCATTGTTGAGATTCTCCAGACTAGCTCTCCAAGTTTCATTGCAGCTTTTGAAACTCTCGTCCACAGTGTGGAAATAGTGCAGTTTAATAGGCTTTTATGGAAGCTGCTTGTCACCGTCTGCTGAACAAATACTGTAAAACAACCTTTTTTAACATTTCCCTAGTGTCAAAATAAATATTAAAAAATTTAAATTTGCTTCAAAGGGAAGCATGACCCTTTAAATAAGTTTCCCACCAGAATTTTGGTATGCATGATACCTCCACAAGAATACTTACAAAAGTGAGGGACTTTGACATATATATGCACATATGTTCACACAAAAATTTGCCCAAGGGATGACTGTCCTAAAATCTCTTTGCAAAAATTTCTTAGCCAACCTGGGGTAGGAACAATGCTCTGTGAGGGAGGTGATCTATCACAAACTGCAAACAAATAAGTAGATGAGGACGCAATCAAAACAGTTTGCAAAACAATCACAGGCTTTAATATACGTTTCCATGCAGGTTTTCTGACCAATTTCAAACTAAGATTCATTTAAAATGCCTCCTCCCCCCACCAAAAAAATGGGGGTGAATTCACCAGATGCATTATTTAACACATCTGTCACCTTGCTGTCAACTCCTAACACTTTTTTTTCCCCACTGCTAACAAAAAGTTCAAAAGGGGAAGATCATCTGATTTTTCCTGACAATCTCTTTTCTATTTCCCAATCTGCAAGCATATATATTTGACATATTTAGCTCTGGCTGGTTTGTTTCAGGTTTGATACTTTTCAGAAGCTTACTGTATGTGTGTTACCATATATGTCTCAATATGTATTTTAAAAAAAAGGAAAGAAAGGGGAAAAAATCATTCTGTTTCAAATAATGAGCATGTGCACCTTTTTGCCTCAGGCCTTCATACACAATTTAGCCAGAAAGCCAGGGCAGATCATGATTTAGCATTTGACATCTCTTGCCTTCAGGCCAGGGGAGACTAATACAGATTTCTGACTCTGAGCACACCATGGAAAAAAAAAGTGAGAGAGAGAGGCCTTTTATTGACTAAATGATAAAGAGGTTTGTAATGATAAATAACAGTCATTTTATTGTGGAATTCCCCAGAAAAGATGCATTCTGCAGTGTCTGAAGAAGCCTAAAAGCCGAAGCTGGTTCCCTGTGGATCCAAACCTGTTAAGCTCCAATCTTTCTGGGCAGAAATAGAGGTCGCAAATTGCATAGGACCTGCACTATTAAAACTGTATAAGCACGATACATAATCACTGCTGCATCCAGGACAGTTAGCACTAAGAGGATTAGCTGAAGGTTGCTTCTGGGTTTCTCTCCCTCAGCCTGCATCTAAAACAAGCCTGGTGCACACCCAGCCTGCTTCAGAATTTTCTGCCAGCTTTGATCGATAGTTTAATTGTAAACTTTGGGAGCAATAATGGATAATTCAGCTTGAACCGTCCATTATAAGCACTGTTGCTGAGGATGGAGCCTTCAAAATTAAACAAGAGTTGTGTAATATTATTACATTTGTACCGCTCACCTACAGTTAAATTCCATTTACAAATACTGTCTTGACAATGTATGGAGTTCAATAAACATAGGCCCAGGTGGGTTGAGTGGGGAAAGGAAAGAGGAAAGAAGCTGAAGTCAATTATTTGCCATCTATTCCAGAAAGATTTTTATTTTAACCTCACATATTAAAACACATAGAAATGGAAACAGGGAGGCAAGAGGTAGAGTCAGATTCAAGCATAGATCTAAGCTGCAGTTACTGTTGTGACTGCAGTACCATTATGGAAACGTACCTAAATGGTCATGGAGGGATATGGCAGTACCGGTGGAAAAATATCCCAGGGAAGTGGTAAACATGCATTGCTCAGACCATGTAGTCAATCAAATTTTTATTAGTACCTGAACCAGTTGGTTGAGCTAGACTGGGAGGTATTTGTGCTATCATATGGGTAATTTTCCAAAACACAAGATGACACAGCAGCGTTTTGTGGTGAGAAATCACCCCGTCTTGGAAGATGAATAGACAAAACGGCCAGGAATTTAGCTATCAAGTTTTCTGGCAAACACAGTCTACAGTATTACATATGCAGACACTTCCATCCAATTCTGAAATGAGTAGTGTGGAAGTAAAGCCTGTAAGAACATGGATTTCGAAATAAAAGAGCTAGTTGTGAAGGCACAAAGTAAGTTCTGTTCACAGGACCAAGGTCCAACTTTTATTACATGTCTCTAAATAAATTAGTTGCACAGACGGAATTCGTTTGAAAATGAGAACCTAAGGTTAGAAGTGTTCTTGTTCTTGTTACCAGCTTTACAATGAATTTAGGAACTCAAGTGAAGTTTACTCCGTATCTTAGAACACCATTAACCATTCCATAACTAACTTGAATTCAAATTAATTCCCTAATCCTAACAAAACATGTGTTAGAAAAGAATGACAAAGTCACAAAGAGCCTTTCCACTCCTTAAAAAGACTACTGACTTCCATCAAAAGCCTCCATGAAGTTCACCTTCATTTTCAGAGCTGAACAGTTTTGTGGTTTTGTGCTAATGGCTAGGATTCCAGGCCAAAAACAATTTGTTCTGGTTGTTTTGGGTTTTGTTTTTTTTTTTTGAGAAAGTGACATCCACATTGCACTGTGTACTATATACAAAAGTCAGCTAAAGCTCTCCTTACATGTTTTCTCATGCCTGGCTAGTATGCAGCTAAACACATGGTATCTTTACTGCCTTATCACCCAGCTAGGACACCAGACAGAAATCTGTCCAGCAGGAGAAAAGAAGCAAAAAAGCAAAGCAGTTTTTGTTTGTTTATTTGCAAACCCAAAGCTCCACTTGAAAAAGTAAGCAAGGAGAAAACAAATTAGCAATACAACAGGTGTAAACTGTGGGCCAGGAAGTTACTGCACTTGGCAGATGAAGCCAAGTAGCATTAATCTCTGCAGCAGAACAGCATTTGCACTCTGCATAAGTCATTCCTGTAGAATGGCTCTAAATTTCATGGCTCAGAAATCTTCAAGGAAATCTTCATCTCATTCCACTCCTTTTCTTTTATGGCACAGATATATTTGTTCCATGTGTAATAGGTTCTCTGTAAAATGATGCAGATGTTGGCATCATAAAGTAACTGCAAGTTCTTCACTGTGGTTTTCCCTTTTGGGGAATGAGGCAAATAAAGGTTTTCTTTGCTGATCATGGGTTTATAATGCTACCATATTGCTGCCAGCTCCAATAGCGAGCTCTGCAAAGCCTGAGTTACACAAGCAAAGACTCCCATAGGCTGTAGCAAAGCAGAGACCAGAGTTTGGAAATGCAAACTGCATCACAGGGAATCTAGGCACTACCTATGGCTCTAATAGTGTATGCTCAGAGACAGTCAAACTGGCATCCACCATACCAGTAACACAGGACTCTAAAAACACCCTGTCAGTGATTTTGGACGGACCAAAAGCAAAATCTGCATGTAAGCAATCCATAACTTGCTTTCTGAAGTCACACTCAAATCTCAAGCACAAGCATACACTTCCCCAGATGAGGATTACAGGCTAGGAAAGGATACAGATCAGAATCTCACTGTCTGTTGGTTACCCCATATTTTGCAGGCTATCCCTCTATATTGAGTATGACGGTATATACAATTAGGTACTAACCGGCATAAATAAGGTTACCAGGGTTACACTCTGATCCAAAGGTAATAAGTCACCTTAGAAGTGAAACAGCCTTGCATTGAGGAACATGGACCTGAGCCTTTATGCTGTCCCTCTTCACGGGTTAAAAAGAAGGGGCAGCATCATACCCCTATAAATTCTTGCTAAAGACCTCCTGCAAGACTGGACAATTTTCCTATATCTCCCTATGCCTCAGTATCCTTGCCAGAACAGTAGACATAATTTTGTAAGTTTAGTTGTGGTGTTGTGTAAATAAAAGACATTGAAAATTGCAATATGATGTGCAGTTTGACTTAAAATAATGAAAACGGCCCATGTAAAATATATGCCTATGATAAGTTCCAAACTTCTACCACTTTCCTACTTCAATTTCCACAGCTGGTTTAACCTTCACATTTCCATCTCAATGTAGTTTACACTAAGCCCCCAAATACATAGATAGGTGCATACTACAAATTGCACCATGCTAATAATAAATGGGTTTTATAGCTGAGGATTCAGGCAAGACTTTGACTTACTTAAGAGTACTGTTCGGTATCTTCCCTTTAAATTGATCAGACAATTTTTTTCTTTTTTGCCAAATCTTTAACCTGATCAGGCAATATTAGGAGAATGTGACAGAGTCAGTTATCAACCACAAGTACATGCCAGCTTATGAGCAGTTCTGCCTGACAAAGGATGCTTCAGGGTTAAAAACGTGAATGGACTGAAGTTGGTGACATACAGACATTTTGAAGGACATTGAGGCTAAAAGAGAAATACAATTAAAATCAACGAAGTCCAACATGTTTTCCAGCTTTTGTGGGTCTTTCACATAAAAAGAAATTAAGGCAGAACCCTGTGTGAAAATAAGGTGTAAGGTGTGCTTGGCCTAGTTACCGTGGTGACTGACACAGTTCAATCTATTAAATTGTGTCCTGTGGTCACAAGCCATCAACCTGTGCTCAGCAAACAAGGATAAGTAGTTAGCATCCCTCAGAATGGAGACGATGTTATCCCATTAATGATTTAATAAATGCTGGAGATTTCCTCCTCCCTTTCCTGAAAACAGATTAAGGACAGAGTATAATGTTCGAGGGGAAAGAAGTAAGCTATGCACATAAGCTAAGTCCTTTTGGTCATGTAACAGTACAGTTTGGCCTTTAGGAATCATTGGTTTTGCTTAAAATGGATAGACCAAAAATCACATAAGCCAATTGAAACATCATGATTCACTTTAATGTCTCTCCCTCCTTCCATTTCCTGGGGGCAGCCACCACTCTCGGGACTGTCCCCCCACCTTTCCCCCCCCCAACCCGGTGTACCAAAGTCCTGAAATGTATTTCTATCAGAAAGCTCAACTAAGCTGTAATAAAAAGACAGACAGAACCAAACCACTGAAGATAAGCACACCTAATTATTCAGTGTATATAGGCTCATTCTGTCTAGGGGCAGTGCTATTATCACCCAAAGCTCTGGGTTAGTTGCTCCAGGATGAGCTCTGATCCTTCAGACTTTGCATCTCTCTCTTGCACTTGACATGCAGTGGATGTCCACAGCCCCCTCTCACTCAGAACTGGATATCGGAAGGGTTATGAAAATATTTCAGAGGGACAAGGGTTCTGCTCTTTCTCAGCAGGCTCACTTGAAACAAACTAAACTAGCATTTGCAACTGTGGAGTTTCTTATTCCCAATTCTCCTTGGCTCTCAACAGCATTTTTACTCAAGACTAATTTCATCTTGGTATATCTGATAAGAGTTTTTTAAAAATACACATTTTTGGTGGAGATATAGTATTCATGTGGGCATCCTGCCATCCCTTTCAGAAAGAAAAAAGTACTTTCTGCAAGCCCTTTAGTTTTCTGTTTGTAGAATAACTTCTTGGCAGATGCTGGTTAATTGATATGCACATTTCCAAGGTCACTTTTTACAGTGAAATAAATATTTCTCTCGGCTTCCTTTCTAAATCCCTGTGCTCATACCTATGAAACCAGACAAAACAAACACGCTCAAATTTTCGCAGGCATACACCTTTCCCTGAAAAAGGTTTTTGCTAGCTACTCTCAGCAGTGCACTCTGATGGCACTTACAACAGTTTGAACAGCTTGGGAAGAAAGTCACAGAAATCTGGTTCAAAGAACAAACTCCAGTTTGGAAAGAACCTCATTTGTTGGTAACAAGGTTTATAACCGCAAGAAAACCATCGCTAAGAAACACTGGTCTTCCGATTCACTGTTTAGTAGGATCCTTTTCCGTAGTCCCCAGTTCTGGCTGAGCTCCACTGCCATTATAAACCTATGATAAAACTCCTCTTGATTTTAACAGGATCAGTTACGCCAGTTATACCGCTTGCTTTTAAACCCCCTCCTGGAGTGTCCTTATATCCAGATCAGATATACACAATCAACTGGGTTTATTTAGTTACTCTCCGTCAAGGATTTGCAGCTTACTGTGGCCTGTGATTTGCTAGAAGAGGCTTGTGTTCAGCTCCAGTCTCCATTCCCTCTGAGCAGCTCCTGCTTCCAATCACTTGGTGGTGCTGCAGGAGAAGAAGAAGGGGCCCCTCCTGGTCTGGCCACGGGTAGTTCTTTGTTCCCTCTTTTCTGAAAATGATTAATGAAAAGGATAGTCTGGAAATATGTATTAGCCAGTCAGGGAGACAACTAACCAAACACTTTACTCACATCCCAGTGCTCCATTCCAGTTATGTTGTTTTTAGCACCTGTTGGAAAACAATAACTCCTTCAAGGCCATGAAGTGCTGGGATCCATGCCCAGCACAAGCAAACCAGCCATCTTTTACAGTTAAATGGGCCCTATCACCAGGACTAAAACATGTAATTTAGTGCTATCTATACTATAGTAGCAGGCAGGCGCATCAACCTGGTCATGTGGTGATACACATTAAACAGGAGGCAATCCATGCCATGACAATCTTATAGCTGCAAGACAAAAGAAGGCAGGCAGTAGAAGAAACAAACATTGGTACATGAGAGATTTATGTTTAACATCAGCTGCAAGAAGGGAGGTCACTACCACAGTTCTGCCACACCTTTCTTCAGGAATTCATTAAAGGCTTTTTAGCAGAGACAACAATGAAACTTATGCTAAAAGTAAGCATGGTTCTGAATCAGGGCTTCACCAAAGCTTCACCAGCTCCTGCCTATCACTTTAAAGAAAAGTCCTATGGAAATTCATAGGAAGAGAACACTTACATACATTTTGTAAAATTTTTAAGAGATGAAAAGGCCATTCAACACCCTTCAGTGGAATTATATAGGAGAATTCAAAAACATATCTTCTGTTATACTGCCTGTGTTGGTAGGCCAATTTCTACTAAAACATGGTTGCTTAATCTCTAAGACATTATTTGCAGTATAGGCGATGTTCAAGTCTTGGCTAATCACAGTGAAAGAAAAATCCTCACAGCAGCTTCTTCTTCTTGACATTTTCTACCTCTCTGATTAGCTCAAAATAACAAAGTCACTACTCTGAGGAAAGCTAAACAGACTGCTCTGCTCACAGCCTCCATGCACGTGGGAGTCAGGATTCCCGTTTGAATGCTGAAACCTGCAATACGCTCCCATCTGCACTAAGGCAAATTTTCTTTGCATGATGCTTTTATGAAGATCAGCAACTGAAGGAAACAAATGTTGCTCTAAGCTTTGGCAATAGCTAGTCCAAAATCCTTCAGCAAAGAACCACTCACAAAAACCAAACAATAATTCCCTCGTGCTGACATCCACTTCCAGTCCTTGCTGTAGCGGCAATTCACCTCCACAGCCGTTAAACACATTTCCATCTGCATGCTGCCAAAAACCAGCATTTACTTTCGAATAGAAATAAACTGACTGTAGAACACAATAGAACTACTTTTTCCCTTTCTGTGTGGGTGTTTCTTTACTTGAAAGAAAGCTACCGTATAAAAGACAAGGAAAGCATCTTTGATGTGTACGCGCCATTTTAAAATAAAGACTCCCTCTCAAATACTCAGAATTTTACCAAGAAGTAGCAATTACAGGATTATCTGTGACTTCAAACATGAATTCTTTGGATGCTGTTCTTGCCTTGCTTTGTTACGTTAATAATTATGTTTTAAGCAGTCTGGGTTTTTATCGTATTTATAAACTGCAGTTTTAAATGTACAATCACAGAATTGCTCACCAAAAGGGAAGTTTGCTTTCTGTGCTGTTATAACAAGTTTCAGCAGGTAGCTAATTAACATAAAAAATATTTCTTCAATCACTTTTCAGGAAGAAAGAGGGTAGACAAGTGATGAATCTCTGAATGAGGTTTTGGTTTTGGCTTTCTTAAAGACATGATGAAGTAAGTGTGCTTATTCCTCCATAAAAATTAGCATTTGGAATTTAGGAAAGCTGTTTCCAAGGCATTCGGAATACCATGCAAGCATTAAGTAATTCTCATCAGGCAAACCACCAGCTTTTATTAGCATTCATGCCTTGATCAAGAAGATAGTTATTTTTGTCCAAATAGCTGACTGCAGCCTAACCATAACTCTGAATCAAGGCATCCACAGGCTTTTAGAAAAGCCGGTGGGCAGGCACTGCTGGGGGATGGGGCTGTGGCAGGCCGTGATCTGTGCTAAGGGACAGCACAGGCAGTCTTTGCAAGGCCACAGCCAAAAGTTACAGTAAAAAGGGCTCAACAGTTGGCTTCTGAGGTGCCCTATATACACACTGGGATAACAACAGGCACTGAGGCCAGGAGTCTAGCAAAAAGTTTCAGCACTGGCGTTTAACACAGTAGAAATTTGGTCACTCCTGTGACTCCTTGGGAAGCCCCAGGAGAGGAGACACATAAATACAAATATCTGTAAATCAGACTGGAGTCCAAAGGCTGCAAAGGTAGTTTAAAGTCACCTCAGCTTTCTTTTATTCATCTTGGTCTGTAAGTTGGACACTACATCTTTCAAAGAATTTTACTGCTATAATAAACTCACACACAGAGGTTCAGCTGAAAAAAAGATACAGGGGGTGGAGCAGGAGGTAATTGAACATGTCAAACAGTAGTTGGGGTGCTTTTTTCCTGACAGAGCTATTTCAGAAATTCTATGAGTTTCACTGTCTGAAATGTAAAAATCATTTTGCTTCAACATTTTCTAAAGAAAATAGTTCCCCCCAGAAGAGCAGCTTTCATTTAAAAATTAACCTAAAATTTAAAAAAAAAAAAAAATTTTAAAAAAAAGATAACTTTTAAAGCATAATGGAACAACTCAGTATATGCTGGACAAGCACACTGATTGATTGGAAACATTCCTCTTTTTTTTCTTTTAAAGAGAACTAAAAACATTCTGTGCTGTTTCAACCCATGAAAAAAAAAATCCTTTATTCATACCAACAGTCATAACACCTGTGCAAGGCACAGAAATAGTATTGTTCTCTTCTTGAGGAAGCTGAGCACACAATAGTCCAGTGACTTACCCAAGATCACATAAGTCAATATTATTGCAGACAATTATTCCCTTCCCCTTTCCTTGTTAGTGAAAACTATCAATAGGGCCATCAGAAAAAGCTGTTGTCTCATCCTGCCAGTCTCCGCAAACAAAAAGCCCAAGTGAAACAAGAATTGGAGGTAGATCCTATCAGAGACATCTTGCATGCACCACACTTAGAATTTTTCATTCTGATAGTGGGGTTTTTTTGTTGCCGTTGATTTCTCAAATCTGTGAAAGCACTTCACTGAGCATAGATCTAGTATCAGAATGTTCAGCAATACTTCACATCAGATGGAAGCCACCTTTTTACCCAGGCTTTTATTTTTCTTTCTGAAATTTCCAAAGCCATATTCTGTCTAAAATAAACACTTCCACCTACATGAGATTTTACACTTGTTTACTTGACATGCAAACCACCAATATCAAAGAAAATAACTCTACTCTCTGATGGCAGCTCCCATCAGATCTTGTAAAAACAGTTCTCAGCAGAGCAGGAAGACCTATTGATGAAGAGCTCCTTGGAATGATTACACATGCACATAGAGGGGGGTTTCACTGTACTAATGACACACAGCTCTGTCTCTCTGCTCTAGTTCACCCTGCATGTTAAGTCTCTGCCCTGCAGGAATACCAGAAGGATATTGACAGAAGGAGGCCTCTGAATTACTTCGTCCTCTATCTAGGGAAAAATACTATTGGGTGAAACAATGCTTATACAGCTGATATGCCATGATCACAACTTTTGCTGCTAAAACCACAGGTCTGTTGTTACCCCTTGTGTACTAGGACTGTAGGCACCCAAGATGTACAAACCCTGTCTTGATTCCACATTTGTGCACCATCTACCACCCCAAGATTTGGGTCCCTTCCTGGACTCCTGCATTCCACTACAATTTCAGCAAGAAGGAGGAATGAAGACTATCTTATCAAAAAGAAAGAGGACTTTATTCTCCTTTGTTCTCCAGCAAAAAGCATGCCCATGATGCCTCACAAGTAGTTTGAGTATTTTATTTTTAAGTTTTCAGTTTGAGCAATAGGAAAATAATAATTGCAGCTTTTGTAATTCTCCACATACCTCCCAGAAACATTCCAGTTCTATCCCAACCACAGAACCCCCTGCTTCCAACTACAGGCATATGTTAGCAAAGCCTGGACAGAAACGGGACTAAAGTGAGACCACAACATTCATTTTTATCTTTGACTCTTGGCAGTGAAATGCAGGCCTACAGACATGCCACAAAGCCATTTTGAAAATAGCTTCCAGAGGACAAAGCTAAAATCTGGGCTTTACTGCCCTTTGTCCTGCAGATTGAGATTGCCAGAGATAGCCTCTGTTCTAAAGTGTTTACATACTGCAGAGGAAGCAGACACAGGATTTGCCTAAATAAGCATGAAAAGATGATGGCAAACTGAGGAGCTGATCCTGTTCTGCTGGTGCTCTGTACGGATTAGCACAGAATATTTAGTGCATTTTTATTTGCATAAATATTTCGCCTGCCCTGTTGAGGTAACTTAAAATGAGCAAAGGCTATAAGTGTGCTCTTTTCAGTGGAAGAGCATCTCTTGAGAAAATACCAACATTTGCACTGCCAAGGACTATCATAAAAACTCAGACAAAAAGCCTCCCACCCAACTCTTGTACTACAGGTACTACCCTGCATTTATGTCAGAATCTCCTTTTTAGCAAGAGCTCTCTTGTGCAGAAATAGGAAGCACATGTCCCAGGATACCTGTCTTAGTTCCATATCCCAAAGACAAGTCATGTGTCAGGAAGATGATACTGTGAACCCCTGCATACTGTGGAGGACCATGGTGAAGATCAAGACCCAACGTACTGCTAATGAAGCTACTTAAAGAATGGCAGCCAGCAGTCAGAGGCTGAGCAGCACTGGCCGAGCCAGTGCTTCTGCACAGAGATGCACTGGGTGTAAAACACCACAGGTGAAATGCATGAGGTAAGTGGGGCTACTTAGAATACTTTGCAAAATGCACACTGTTATCATGGCCAAAACTCCTCGCAAAGCCATGCTTCAGTTTTCCGTTTTGCCTGAGCTGGGTTCAGCTACTGTACTCTAAACCAGACACGTGCACACAAGGCGGCCTTAAACAGTTTACTTCTCATTACCAGTAATGAAAAAGAATGTCTAACCCTAAGAATAGCCATGAAACAAGACTGTCTCCTGGGTCAGCTTTTGTTGTAACTCCACCCTAATTATTGCCTGCCATCTTGTTGTCTGACTCGACACAGCAAAGAATACCTAATTCAAGACATATTTGATGCATGTTTTGAGAATGTTGAAAAATTATGTTCACGTCTATCAAAGTCAGTTTTTAAAAGCAGAATCCTGCACTCTTTTCTGAGAACTGTTATGGTTCATCAGCTGTCTGTCAGACCTCCTGTCATATTCAAACGAATTGACAAAAAAATCCCATTACAAGATGCAGAAAAGAAAAGCAGTTTCTTCCTGCAATCACATTTTGTAAGTATTAAATCCAGACTACATAAAGTAATTTGTCAGCAATAAATTCAATAGAGACACATAATGGCTGTAATAGATTACACTTGTGGTAAAATGTTATAATAGAATAATAATTTCTAATTAATTCATAACTGTATACCAGTTTTCCTTTTTCACTTTTTGATGTTTAAGCAGTAATCCTATCCACACACATCATACATCAGTGAAAGAAACCTAATAACTACATACTGAATCACATTTAATGTGAGTGAGCATGAACAAAAGCCATCTCTAGCAGTGGGCATACTTCAGTCATCCAGAAGAAAGATGTGGCAGGACCACTGAATAGGAACTCCTTTTGGCCTGCATCCCTTGGATTCCTTATCATGAAAATCAGCAGGCTGACCAGGGTTGCCAGAAGGAAGCTGTTGTGTGTGAGACTTTGGAAAGATATGGTGTTAGAACATTGTCTGGGACACATATCTTGTCTCAGGACTCAGAAATACCTCCAGGTCTACTGGTTGAGATGTAGCCATAAAGACTAAGCATAAGATAACACAGGAAAACAAGAGGCTGCCAGCCCATCCTGTTCCAATATTTGATTAGAAGTATTTATCAATTTTGAGATCGCAAAACCAGCCCTCTTTTACCATAAACAAGCCTTTTCTAGCAATCATGTTAGTGGAAAGAAAAAAAAAGTCCCGTAACTCCACATAGGAGCTAAAGAACATTGCAAACCTTACAATCACAGTCTGTGGAAAATTCCCAGAGTTCTGCCCATGCAAGGCCTGCAGCCTCAGGCGGGAACATTTAATGTCAGAAACCACAGGAATCAGAGCTGAAGAGATCTACTAGGCTTCCAGAGCCATGTCCCTCACAGACATGTCACAGGACAGTAACAGTGGGTAATCTGCAATTTGGCAATATGGCAGGGTTGTCAAAGATTATGCCACAACAGGAAATACAGAAGAAAGGAAACAATTTAAATGAGAAGTCAGGGGCATCCAACATTTAACCAAAAGTTTAGAGAGATGTTTCAACTGAAGGGTGAGAAGGACCCACGCTGTCCACGCACCCAGCTCTAAATCAAAGCAAAGGCTCTTCAGTGACTTAAACGTTGTTGAAAAATTCACCACAATTGCCTGAGTTATTAGTAAAAATGTGGTCAGAAGATACTAACATTATACAAAAGATTAACAAATACTTCATAGATAGCATGGTAAAAATAAGCAGCCTGTTCATAGACAGTAAGAAGGAAATCAGTTGAATGTACTCATATGGTAACAAGCTATGACTGTAAGTGGTATATAGAACAGTATCGACCTATTCAATAATTTATTAGTCCTTATTGGGCAATGGTTAACTTATACTAATCATTTTATCAATATATTCTTTATATGAAATGTGAACGAAAAACTGCTAGTGGCAATCCTGAATATGAGAATAACTCAGTTAACAGGCTGACACAAAAATCCAAGGAAGATCTATAAAACGGGCAGTTGAACATAAATTCTATCATGTAAACTTACGAGTTTCCAATGCATTAGGATTACCAGCAGGGTCAAAACTACATTATAAAAGAAAAAGAAAAAAGGGAAAAAGGAAAAAAGGAAAAAAGAAAAATGGGAAAAAAGAAAAAGACATTTGGATAAACAACACATCTAAGGAAAAAGTTCTGACAAAACTCAAGAGGTAAACAAAGTAATAGATTATAGGAATGCCTTCCCATGATATAGAAATTAGTTACCAGTTTTCAGTTTAGGAAGAAACAAAACCTGGGTCCAACAAACTAATTAAAGAAAATATATGATAGAGGAAAGTAAGGTAACAAGGGGGTGGAAAAACGTGCTCAATTACATGAGCTAGCCAAAACTAAAGAAGATTAATAGATTTAAAAGGAACCAGCAAACCTAGGGCACCACGTATTTGAAATTCAACACAGAAAAGGAATATTAATTTTTCTGAAAGGGGAAAAAAAAAAGAGTTAGTGCCACAAGTATATAAGTAGCTACTCCAATTCGGTGAAAAATAAAAGAAAACCTAGAACACTGTAACAATAGAAGGAAAACAATTTGGACAGCTGTATGAAGATATTATTGACCACCTGCATACATGAAAACTGAAAACATTCCATTTATGGAATAATATTAACAATGAAATAGTAATTATTTACATTTATTATATTTATTTACTTCTAACATTAACTTCATTATGATAAACTCCATCTCAGAGAAAACACAGCAGACGAAGGAAGGGCACAGAAATTAGTAGTGGTACTGAAAAACTTTCCTAGCAGTAGAAATGAGAAAGTTTAACACCATTCCATTGAGAGAAACACTGAAAAGAGTTAATATAATAGGGAAAAGAATGGGTGCTGGCAGACAATTGACAAGTGTAGCTATTGGCTTAGTGTAGTTATGACTCCCTGTTCATTGGACTCGGGAGAAATGCAGTCTTCACTCCCAACTTGCTCACGTACCACAAGTGGCTGTGTCTATCCTGCAGCAGGCCACAGTGTGTGTGCAGCTCTGTTCTTCTCTCTTGACTACCCATACTTCCAGATATTTGTGGTTCATTGGTGTTCTGTATGACTGCTGACAGACAACCTTAAATGTATAGTTTTGCCTCTTTATCGCTGCAGTTTTGGAGCAGTGCTTTATGAACAGGCAGGCTTCTTTCATTTATACCATCTTGTAAAATACCTGAGCACATGGGGATTGATAAAAAGAATGCAGATATTACCTGTTAATGTCATTATTTTATTATCTATTTCATAAAGAGTATAGCTGTTGTTCAGAACATATTTATTGACTATTGTTCAGAATATATTACCTTTTAGTCTTCTATTATTTGAAGCAATTCCCAAAGTCATTGAGGTATCCTTATCCACCCAAAGCTTCAGGAATTTCTGAATTAATATGATGCAAGGACCACAACAGCTAGGTCACAAGAAATGTCTTTTACTTTCAAAGTAAGTTTCTGTTACTGCGGGCACCGACTCAAGCCTTGCCTAAACAGGCAAGAAATGATGACTGAGTTAACAGCACAGAATTGCCATGCTGAAAGACAAGGAGAACAGTTCAGTGCAGGTGCAAAATTCCAGGGGCTTGAGGCACATAAAGTCAATTCTCATAAGTAATCATCTTCTAACACTGCTATTATTTCAGGTGCTCATCACTATTTACATGGAAAACAGTTGTCATTACATCCTCATCCAGCCACTTCAGAGAACTCTGTAGGATTTAGATAATGCTTTTAAAAATTTGCATGGATTATTGAATTAAATAAAATTGATTTGTTGGCTTGTGGGGGCGGGGTGAGGAAAAGAACCTTATTGACATTACTCAGTAAGTTTCTTACAGATTGCTCACAAAACAAAAATTACATGCTTTGTTTGTATGTTGTGTGTTTGCATGTGCTGCACGCATACACTTTGGAGTTTTAATAGCTGGTTGACAAGAGATTAAAGGCAGAAATATGGCATTTTATTAAAGCAAACATATCAGTATGCCTACCATGATAAAATGATCTAGTTTTCTTCAGACACAAAAGTTTCTGTTGAGTGATACCTTTGAAATTCCTTGAGGGCACCCTATTATTCACTTTCCTCAGCAGAGAGCAGCTGCAAATGGTCTCCAATTTTCAAAGAGTATTGCCTGGTCATTCTTTACTGTCAAAATGAAGAAGAGCATAAAAGTTAAGTCAATAAAGTAATATGAAATGCTTAATATAAAAATTCAAGAATGAATGATTAACCATTAAAAACTTACAGTAGCT